>NC_138824.1:64019105-64705415 GCF_965183815.1 Platalea leucorodia
GCCACCTCTAAAAAAAGCAAGGGAGACAAATGCAAATTCTTTTGACAGTAAGAGGTGTAATGTACAGCATCAGATAAGGGGGCTAGAGAAATTTGCAGCACACAAGACTTCAGTGCTCAGTCTCTATTACCTGTAGTCAGCAGAGGCAAATGCTGTGCCCTTAGCACTATCATGCTGTAAAACTAGAGATTAAATGTAATGTTGTCAGAAATAAACACTGGCCCAGGTTTTCAAACTGTTCCACAAACGAAAAGCACCAACCACCCAGGGTTTCTCATGGGGAATCAGCAACTACCTTAATTCAGGATCCAAAGATTACAGTCTTCAGCAAAATGCAGCTTTTCCTTGTCCAAGTCATCTCTAGAAAAGGAAAAAAAAAAAAAAAAAAAGAGGGAAATGCTGTTTCGTGGCACATAGTTACCATAGATCAGATGCAAATTCACTGATATAATAAATTTATGCACCAATTCCAGTTCATACTACCCGATGATCTGGACTTGGTTCCTGGGATGTCCAACACCTTCTGGAAGATCTTGAGTGAGTCACAATGTGTCAAGAAGATTTAATCGACAGGGATTTTGGGGGTTACATTTTTAATGTAAAATAAGTAGATTTAGGAGCTTTGGTAAGTGAGGGCAGTCAAGAAACCAGAGGTAATTCATTTTTATGTGGGTCACACTGGGAGGAATATTGAAGAGTGTTTTTCAAATACTGGTCCTGAGCCAGAAAGCTTTTACTTACATACATAGCCCCCTGCTCACTGAGGTTCCCCACCAAAATAAATGAAAACACTCATTTGAGAGTTACCTCTCAGAAGGAGAGTTGCCCACAGCCTGCTTTCCACCTGAGCCACACGGCTGTAACCTGGAAGGCAGGAGAGCAAGTGCCTCTGCCTGCTCCTCTCCATCCCGCAAAGTGGGAGCCTTGGAACAGGATGGGAGTGAGCAAGTGTGCCCTTCCTTCCCCCATTCTCTCCCAGTGGGAACTGAGATGGCATCTTGAGACCCTACCGTAGTGACCCACTAAAGCATGTAGGATTTTAACCTGTAATTTAACCTCGGTAGGGCTTAATAATGTAGCCGAGCTGGTCTATGGCAGGAAGTAGGGCAGGTCTTCCTTGAGCCATGGTGTGCAACAAAGTGATTCCCTGTTTGGGTGAGAGGAATTTTTGCAAGTCTGCCTCTGTCAGCGAGGAGAGTCACAAAAGAAGTGGTCTTGCCTGGTCTCCAGGATGGCCAAGTAATTGTGAGCAAGCCATGACGTGATGCTGAGCAAGCAGAATAAGCAGGGAAGGGTTTGTGTTCACCTGAATGAGGATTGCACAAAGCTTCCTTTCTACTGTTTAGTTATCTTGGTCCTTACAACTAAAGCAAGTGAAAACACAGGCTCTGAGACAGCAAGAATTTGATTCAGTTTTTAATCCTAACATAACCTGCCTGTTAAATTACAAACTAAATCCAAGTTTTATCAATCTCTGCCCCACAGTCTTGCTGAGATTTTTCACATTCCTTTGCCAGCCAGTTTAATTAGAATTTTAAGGCTTTCATGTTCAAAGTGTCCACTTTGAACTGATGGGATCAGCAGAGTTCAAAGGAAAGGATGAAAAACTCCAAAGTCTGAAACAGAAACAAGCCCCAAGCCTTATCCCAGCTTCACAAATACTGAGAAAGTTTGGATCTGGAGGCAGAGATTGTAGTTTCAGTTTGTAGGCAGAAGGGAAAGTTATGTTTTTCACACCACAGGGCATCTCCACATGTTGTGAAGCTGATCAACCTTTCCACAAATCCTGAGCCAACAGAGGTGCTCCAGAGATACTTAGTCTGGAAAAAGAGAATATAGCCACTTCTCTTGCTTGCTTAGTCCACCACCAAGATGAAGATTTACACCTGGAGAATTTTTGTTAGCACTACTGAGGTACACATTATTTATGAGGTAGCACTTGAATATAGGGGTTCATGCCAGGTATCATATGTGAGAAATATTGGCACTCTCTTCTTGTTTGTAATTACGACTTGTCACATTTCCCACAAAAACAAACAAACAAACAAACAAACAAAAAGGCAAAAAAAGAAAGATACCATTAAAATGTATAAGAAATCATTAAAAAACAGAATATAAATACAAAAATTAGCTTTTACAATGTAGTGCATGTTCGGTGACCTGTTTGCACATACATACCCAAATTGTTACAAGTGGCATGTCTGGTTTTGAAATTCCTTATGTTTATAGAGTAATAAGCAACATGATAAACTTGGGTGACAGCATTTCTAATATTATTCAAAGAATACAATATGAAGATTTATTCCTACCCACTAGTGCAGAAACACAGAGCTAAATGAATAAAAGAATGAATACACACACTGTAAAAAACACTCTTCCCTCCAGGCGAGATTAGATGTCTGGTTAAACTGTTCTGCATCAAGTCCCTCATGTGTAGCTGTGCATACTCTGCATACAAAGAAAACACTCTCCCCATCCCAGCAAAGAGGGGGCTGAACCTTACCAACAGGGTCTGAGTCACCACCCAAGACAGTCAGGTTTGGGAGTTTTTTTACCCATTCCCAATTTACAATTCCCTGCCAGCTAGAAGTGGATATACCTTGTGTTTACCCTGAACCAAAGTACATGAAGCAATGTACAAAGTGCCATTGGTACCTAAAGACCAATACGTTACATCAATATACACTTTCTATAAACACTGATGTAGTAGCAAATGTTACAGTGGAATAGTAGAGCTACATCCTGCAGCTGGGGTCAGAGCAAGTGTAGCCAGGACCATTGTGCGTATACCGAGGCTTTTCTGCTTTTCCTGACAGAACTGTATCCGTCAGATATAACACTTGTTGCTGCCACAGGTGTTTATCTGGCTAGAGTCCATAGTGTTACCTGGCTTAAGAACAGGAGAACAGCCATAGTGAGGTCGTCTATCTGGAGACAGAGAACACCCAGAAAGTTGCAGTACAATTACTGTCATCCTAGTTTTCCTGATCAAAGGGCGTATAAACTCTCCCAGCTTGTGAGAAGAAGGATGCTCAGAGAAATGCATCTTTTGGCCCTGAAAACATACACAGCAAGCAAAGCCCAAGAAAAGGAATCAAAATGTTTAGGTTGGATGTTAGGAAAGGGGGGTTTAGGTTGGATATTTTTTATATTAGGGGAGGTTTATGTTGGATATTAGGAAAAATTTCTTCACTGAAAGTGTAGTCAGGCACTGGAACAGGCTGCCCAGGGAAGTGGTTGAGTCCCCCAGATGGGTGGATGTAGTGCTTAGGGACATGATTTAGTGGTGGACTTGGCAGTGCTAGGTTAACAGTTGGACTTGATGATCTTAAAGGTCTTTTCCAACCTAAATGATTCTATTACTCTATGAAAGGCTAAGGAAAGATGTTGATTGAAAGAGATACGGAGGAATATTTGGAGCAGAGGAAGACTGGCAGAAGGGGAAGTAGAAAAACTCTTGTCAGTCCAGACTAGTCACATAAGACCAGTAAAAGAGATGAGGAAAAGATGTAAATGATATGGGGGAAAGGGATATGGTTTTCTCCCTTTGGATCAATTATTCTCCTCTTCCTTCCTGTGTCCCTTTTTTTTCCTTTTTTTTTTTTTATTCAATAGATTGCTCTATGGATGTAATGTCACAGATGTAAATTTAAATAAAAAGCCAAATCAAAACAAGGTTTCAGTAACTGTAAAGCTGATCTATCCTGCTCTGTGGATAACTCTACAGCAAGCTGGCCCCTAAAAATACTACAGAGAGCTGTGACTCATGCTCGCAAGCATTGGCTGATCAATGGAAACTTTGAGGAGTCTTTTGTAGGTATTTGTGTGTGAGAACATGCACATAAGAGAGACAAAGAGCAGGAATGTGTTGCTATTAGATACCTCACTGTGTCCTGATGAATCCTATGGGTGAAGGTAGCACTTATTCTGCACTCCAGAAGGCATGCTGTGTTATTCCTCTGGTACAATTGGTTTGGTCTTCTTATCAGAGCATATGTTAATAGCTTTATGCTACTTACACTGAGAGCTGGAAATTGCTGAGAATTTCAAAGCTCCATCAGGGAGGAAGTAAGAATGGTAGATGCCCCAGAAACACCCTACAGAGAGATTTAGTTCCTAGCTGCATTTTTACCTTTAGACTGTTTTTTCAGGCACTTACTATTTTCCCTTGACCTGCAGAGACACCTATTTTCAGTAACATTTCCCAGTGCAGGAAAAAAATGCTGTTCATATTCACTTATATTAATTAACGGAGAGTAAAATCTGCTTCTGAAATAACATCAAATTAGTAGAGCAGAATAGCCTATTAGCTTGAACACATCAAAGTGCTGAATGAAGCTGCTCGGTATCTGTAGTAAAGCATCTTATCTGCTTGCTTTGTAAATCACAATAAAGAAAAAAGTGATTTGTACGGTACTTTTGGCAGCTTTTGTATTTTCTGTCATATATTTCACCTCTTTATTCCTGCCACAGAATACTGTATTTATATTATTAAAGCCTTTAGAATAATGAAATATGTATCAGGTAATATCAGTAAATACAATTAAACACTACACAGTTGCATTAGAGCACTTTCTCAGAGAATTAATGAAATAATGTGATCTGCAATGGCATCTTTCTTTCTGCCTTTTCCTTTCAGGATTTCATGCTTCTTGATCACCCACTGCAAAAATCATCCCCAGGAGGAAAAGAAAAAAATAAAAAGCTTCTTCAAAAAGTGATGAATTTGTGAGACATTATAACCTCTCTGAGAGGTTTCCTGGATGTGTGTTTAGAAACACAGTACAGGCTACCAATATCAGCTGATGCAATATGGGAAAAAAAAAAAAAAAAAGATCCCACTTCTGCCAGGTTTTAGGAAAAACTGGGAGGCATATGAATGCTGTGCAAGAGCATTATCTGTGACTGCAGTGGATAGAATGACCTCACATGCACCTTCCTTGCATGGATTACTTCTTTTCAGCGTAGAGTAGACTTTGTTAAATCAGGAAAACTGTTCAGGTAGCCTGTGTCTCTGTTCCCTTAGTTGTCCTTCACAATCTGGTGGTGGTAAATAGCTCTTTTTCAAACCGGCAACCATCACAAGTGGGGTCCCCCAGGGATCAATATTGGGCCCAATGCTAGTCAATATCTTCATAAGTGATCTCGATAATGGGATCAAGTATAGCATGATGAAGTTTGCAGATGACACCAAATTGAGTGGGGAAGTAGACACTCTGGAAGGGAGAGCCACCCTGCAGGAAGATCTGGATAGGCTGGAAGAGTGGGCTAACAAGAACCTTATGAAGTTTAAGACAGACAAGTGTAAGGTCTTGCACCTGGGAAAACATAATCCAGGAGTGCAGCTCAGCCTGGGATCCAGGAAAGGGAAAGGTGGAAAGGGACCTGGGGGTCCTGGTGGACAGGAAGCTCAACATGAGTGAGCAGTGTGCTGCTGCAGCCAAGAAGGCCAATAGGATGCTGGGTTGCATCAAAAAGGGCATCACCAGCAGAGATAAAGAAGTCATTATCCCAATCTACTCAGCGCTTGTCAGGCCACACCTGGAATACTGTGTACAGTTCTGGTCCCCGTTATACAAAAAAGATGTGGACAGGCTGGAGGGGGTCCAGAGAAGGGCCACCAAGATGACCAAGGGTCTGGGAAGCCTGCTGTATGAGGACAGGCTGAGAGAGCTGGGTTTGTTCTGCCTTGAGAAAAGGAGGCTTAGAGGTGATCTCATCACCACGTACCAGTACTTAAAGGGGAGCTACAAAGAAGAGGGAGACTCCCTTTTTACAAGGAGTCACATGGTGAGGACAAGGGGTAACGGGTACAAGTTGCTGCCAGGGAGATTCTGATTAGACACAAGAGGAAAATTTTTCACAATGAGAACAGTCAGTCATTGGAATAATCTCCCCAGGGAAGTGGTTGACTCCGCTACACTGAACACATTTAAGACTCAGCGGGACCTGGTGCTGGGCCATCTCATCTAGATTGTGCTAGAAAGGTTGGACCAGGTGATCCTTGAGGTCCCTTCCAACCTGGTGTTCTATGATTCTATGATTCTATGAATCTCCTGGTTTGGCTTTGTTTTTGAGCACATAGGCAGGGGGAAACCCACCCTGTTGAAAGGCAAAAAATGGGGTGAATTGCCATCTCTGCTGAGGTCATGATATTTTACCAGAAATCTTCTTTGACCAGGGTTGGTACTAGGAGAAATTTGCTCTCTTTTAGGAAATGCCTGCATAAACTACCAAATGAGCCCTACTGGGGCCAGATTCAGACAGTTGTGGCTTTGATTCACTGTCCATATTATTTGATGCAAGAAAGCAAACACCACATCAGGAAGTGCTACAGCAGAGGAATAGGTAATAAGTGAAAAGAAAGGAGTTGCAGACATGTCCTCAGGTAAATCTGCCCCTGATAATTGATCTCCACCTATAAAAATCCATATGAGCTCCATGCTCAATAGCATAAATCCATGATGCCACTGCATTTTGGAAACTCCATGCAATTCCAGGCCACCCCCCTGAGAAACGATGCGGTGGCCCAGGAAAGACTCACAGAAGGGAGACAGGGACTGGAAAGGGTGTGGAAGGGCTGCTCTGCAAGAAGGAATTAAGTTGCCTGTGACCTCTCAGCCTGGGAAGGTAGCAGAAGAATATGACAGGAGTCTTAGGAGACAAGAGTGGCATAGAGGATTGGAGAGGGAATATTCTAGTACAAAAGCTATTGTTTCTTCAAAACAAGTGAGGGTTTTTTTTCATGTGGCATTGTCGTGGTTTAACCCCAGCCAGCAACTATGCACCACACAGCCGCTCGCTCACCCCCCGCCCCCCGTGGGGTAGGGGAGAAAATTGGTAGGGTGAAAGTCAGAAAAACTCGTGGGTTGAGATAATAACAGTTTAATAATTGAAGTAAAATGAAATAGAATGGTAGTAATAATAATAATATAATACAATAATAATAATGTAAAGCAAGTGATATACGACACAATTTCTCACCACCCACCGACGATGTCCAGCCCGTTCCTGAACAGCAATCGCCCCTTCTTCTCCGGCCAGCTCTCCTCAGTTTATATACTGAGCATGATGTCATGTGGTATGGAATAGCCCTTTGGCCAGTCTGGGTCAGCTGTCCTAGCTATGCTCCCTCCCAGCTTCTTAT
Organism: Platalea leucorodia; assembly: GCF_965183815.1. NCBI lineage: Eukaryota > Metazoa > Chordata > Aves > Pelecaniformes > Threskiornithidae > Platalea > Platalea leucorodia. Next base: position 64,026,253 of record NC_138824.1, read on the forward strand.
GCACCTGGCAGAGCACAAGAAGCTAAAAAGTCCTTGACTGGTGTAAACTCTACTCAGCAAGAACCAAAACATCAGTATCTTATCAACATTATTCTCATCCTAAATCCAAAACAGAGCACTCTACCAGCTACTAAGAAGAAAATTAACTCTATCCCAGCTGAAACCAGGACAGGCATGTAATTAAACTATGGGACTTTTGGCTGCTGCAGGATGGGAGAAAGCCAAAAATATACATAGCTTTAAAACTAGCTTTGCGGACTCACGGAAGGAAAATCTATTGTGAGCTACTAAGAGGCAAGATATCACCTTTGTGCCAGGTGGACTCTAGCCCACTGCTGATGAAAGGCATAGCTAAGGAGCATTCATTATACTCTGCTTGTTCTTACATCCTCCCCTCATCATCAGTTACTGGACAGTGTCAGAGAGAGGATAGGGAGCCTATCAGACCCCTATGGTCTGTCTCAGTACAGCTTGCTCCTTACATTCTTACATTAACTATATTTACAGTGCAGGACCTCCGATTGTTGCTTGCACAGTAAATGACCAGAAGGCATGGTTATACCTGAAAATCCAGTTCTTTGGCTCCCATAGCATCAGAAATTTCTGGTGCTGAGAAATATCCATATATATACCACAGATATTCAGTATATATCTACATACCAGTTACACCTTCGGCTCAGAGCAGCCAGTCAGTGTGTATGTAGCTCCAATCCAGGCCAAGCACTGATGCCTCTAGTCCATCAAGCAGCAAGCTAGATCATGTAAGTGAGCACTGAGAATGAGAAGACAGTAAGTGATGTAGTCACAGCAAGGCAAGGGAAAGGATATGTGTAGGAGCTATGTAACTGCACTTTGAGAAAGGCAGATGGTTGGTGAGAGTTTGAGGTTTTGCGGTAGGAGAAGGAGCTACAGCTTGGAGCTTGTAAATCATTTCATTAACTAATCCCTTTTCATGAGTTGGAGAGTTCAGTTTGTAGAATTAGTGTATTTTCGGTCAGTATTGATATTACTATCACTAAGAAAACAGGACCAAGTCCTAAGAACATGGAATTTATCACCAAAACGTTGGCTAATTTAAGTCCATTTAACATCTATCTTCATCAATTACCCCATCTGCAAAAATGAAAGAATTATTATATCTCACTGTGATATCATCCTGCTCAGCTATCTGTTTTAAATAATTTTGAGATTGTTTGTTTATCAGCATTGAAAGAAGCTTCATGCAAGTGTAAAATAACTAAGAAAGAAGAGAGTTCAGAACTTTAGAATAGAGTATGTACTTTATTTTGTCCAAATAAATACTTTGATAGATTTCACATAAAAAATAGCTTAGTAATTTCCCTGTTCAGCTCAATTTTCTCTGAAATTAAAAAGCACCAGAATACAGCTGTGAAAATTAGCTCTGGTTAGTGGTACTTTGCTTACATTTTATTTATGTGGATCAACTGCAAAACAGAGTGTTAATGCAATCCATCTTTAATGAACCTTTGTACTAAGGACAGGGAGTTTATGAGGACTAAACCCTGCAAATAATATTGGACTTAATTCCCTCCCTCTGGAGGGAAGGGATGCCATCCAGAGGGACCTTGATATGTTGGAGAGGTGGGCCCATGTGAACCTCATGAAGTTCAACAAGGCCAACCCTGCACATGGGTTGGGGCAATCCCAAGCACAAACAAAGGCTGGACGGAAAATGGAATGAGAGCAGCTCTGAGGAGAAGGACTTGGGGGTGTTGGTTGATGAGAAACTCAACATGACCTGGCAATGTTCACTTGCAGCCCAGAAAACCAACCGTATCCTGGGCTGCATCAAAAGAAGCGTGGCCAGCAGGTTGAGGGAAGTGATTCTTCCCCTCTACTCTGCTCTGGTGAGAACCCACCTGGAGTACTGTGTCCAGCTCTGGGGTTCTCAGCACAGGAAGGACATGGACCTGCTGGAGCAAGTCCAGAGGAGGGCCACAAAGATTGATCAGGGGGCTGGAGCACCTCTCCTATGAGGACAGGCTGAGAGAGTTGGGCTTGTTCAGCCTGGAAAAGAGAAGGCTCTGGGGAGACCTTACAGTAGCCTTCCAGTACCTGAAGGGGGGCTACAAGGAAGCTGGAGAGGGACTTTTTACATGAGCATGTAGTGATAGGACAAGGGCTAATGGCTTTAAACTGAAAGAGGGTAGATTTAGATTAGATATAAGGAAGAAGTTCTTTACAATGAGGGTGGTGAGGCACTGGAACAGGCTGCCCAGAGAAGTTGTGGGTGCCCCCTCCCTGGAAATATTCAAGGCCAGGTTGGATGGGGCTGTGAGCAACCTGGTCTAGTGAAAGGTGTCTCTGCCCATGGCAGGGGGGTTGGAAATAGATAATCTTTAAGGTCCCTTGCAACCCAAATCATTCTATCATTCTGTGATTCTATGCCTTCATAACTAAGTCAGCACAGTAGGACTAAAGTGCTTTATTGGATCTTATTCACAAGAGGTTTATATCATAGCACCGATATCTTCCATTTCACTTTATCACTTTTATGAAAACAAGCCAAGCCCCTACTGCAAACTGCCACCAGAGAGCTTAGCAGTCTAAATGATCTTCACTGAAGATTCAGAAAGTCTCTTTGCTCTGGAGAAAATATAATAAATCACAGCAACCTAACCTTCTTGGTTTCCTGTTTGCTTTAAAAGGTATTTGTCTCCACTCTTCTTTGGTGGGATCATATGCATGGACAGAGACATTATTGAAATGTATCTGTATTCATCTGTATTGCCACAGCCTGCATTGTCTTTAGGTAACTCAGTAAGGACAAGGTCATTTATTTGCATTTCCTCAGGGCAAGAAGTTTAGTAATCTAGGTGACTTCATATTCATAATATCATTACATCACTTTTATATTCTACAGACACCATTATGGCACTTGTCATTGTCAGAAGTGTCAATAGTTATCTCCCAATTTATGACAGTAGTTGGACCTTTAAAGTAGTTTTTACTTACCCAAGCACTCCTTTACTTAAATCCTTGTGTGAGCAGGAGTCTGAGTGATTTGACAGGACACCATGTTTGTACTAGGAAATTAAACATACCATGAGCTGTACTCTGGCATCGAGACCAACTGGCCTACAACTGATTGTTTTCATACACCTGAATGTTCTTGGCCTCCAGAAGAGCTTGCTCACACCCAGACTGCCTATGGGAAATGATCCCAGCCCCACAAGACTCCCAAGCCATTCCCAGAGACTGGGAGGGTCCCAGCTGATTTAGGCCAGAACCAGGGCACGAATCACCCTAGCAATTCACCAGGACAAGCAGGCTCCAGACTGCTAATAAAGATGTGGACTTTGGTTGCTCTGAGTTTGTGCCTCAGTTCTCTGTCAAGGATCGTGGTACTTCACTGGAACATTTTGAACCTCCAAATAATGAAGATCATAAGGTGCTCAAACACAATAATAATGGGGAGGGGCAGCAGGAGCATAGGGGTACCAAAAAAATAGGACACTCTTTCCATACTGACAATAGATACACTATGCCTTGTAAAAGTAATTTGAGGATAGCAATACTGTCAGCTTAGTGCTTCTTGGTAGTATGGTGAAAAGCATCAGCATGCTTTAACTTGCACAAGGATGCAGGACTGCATCTCTAAGGAGCTACAGTGCATTCAGATCGCAAAGGGAATACCCCATGCAGTGCACCACTAAAGAGATTCCATTCCCTGTTGAAGGGCAAGGAGAAAAAAATGTGTACACTATCATGAAGAGAACCTTCTTCATAGAAGTATTCATTTTAATTGGCTTTTTGTAGTCATCCTCTTCAAACAACACTGAACGTGTCTTCTGAGAGTAGCAAAACTGCTCCTGCATTTATTAATTGATGACAGTATAAAAGAAAGTAATTAAAAATTCCATGAAGCCATTCATTCTGAATGTCCCACGTGTAGCAAGACATTCTTTCCCACTGTGCTAAAATTAACTGTTTCAGAGAAACGTATAAACAATGTGAACTACGATCAATAACATCCTCATCTGCCAGCAGCATTGCCAAGTGACAACCAATCTAGCCAGCTGTGGGACTGACCACTCAGATTACTTTCATCAGATTGAGTCCTGGTGATCAATACCAAATATTTAACACTTGTACCTCCTGCTTTGCTCAAGCACTAAGAGGAAAGACTGAAACCAGTTTGCTGTATGGTGCTCTCTCATCACTGGGTTTATTTAGTCATGAGCATAGATTATTGGTTCCCAAGAACTTTCCAAGTTTAATCCCCACATTGCGCAGATTTTAAAGGGAAATAGCTGGTGAAATCTCTAAAAAACAATCTGTGTGAGGATTAGTAACATATATTATATGTTATTATTACATACCCTTATGTCTGCTTTTGCATGCACTGTGAGTAGTGTGTGCTTTTTATTTATTTATTTTTTGATAGTAATCCCATTACCTTTTCTACTGATCAGGGCACTCTGAGTCTGCCCAGCTGATTAGCTATTATTATGTCAAAATACTTTGTAATCCTCTCTGATCTCTTCTTAGCAGCGACGCCAGGGCAGTGATACACTCGTTTGAATATGCTCAAACATGCAATCATAGGGACAACACAGCATGCTTACCAGTTTCCTATTCTGATTTCCTTATGTCCAGAATCACAGGCCAGTCTAGAAAATAGTATTCATTGCTTCTGACTTTCCACAGGAGCGAGACAGACTGGGAGGCTGCTTCAGAGCTACCTGGGGCAGAGGGAGAGAGGACTCAGAGCTCCCTAAATCTCTGGTCCTCAGCTGTCCACGTGTTTCCTTTCCTCGGTTAACAACATGTGGGAGATGCGACACACACATGTCCTCCCTTGGTGCGGAGCTGGGATCCTGCTCTTGGATCCAGGACATGGGAAGCAAGCTCTGATTCCTTAATCCTCGGTGTTTATATTTCTTGTGCTTCTGTGCCTCAGAATAAGTAAATCAGCAGCTGTCCTGCCTGGAAGTTACTGTTGGGTAGCTGCATCCTGGGTTTTATCTTAGCCACAACAGGCAAAAGACGTAACACATGGGGAAGAAAACAAACAAAAAATAATATTAAATCTAGGAAGACAAAAACACTGCAGTGCCAAATTCTCCTTTGGTAAATCAGCACAGATTCATTGTTGTTTACATCAGCTAAGCAGAAGAATGGAAACTGCTGACAGAATGGGAGCTCAGAGGCACATGAGTCACCACTCATTGAATTTCCATACTCTCGTGACCTAGTAATGTTGTTGGGGCATTCAGCAGAAGATGCTGCTTAAGATGTTTTTTCTTCCCAATAAATGAATTTTTGCATTCAGGGTGCGTACAGGAGGTTTCCAGAAAAGCTTTCTAACAGTGAAGAAACAATTCAGACTATCAGCTTGAAATCAGTCAGCCTGCATCTCAGGCAAAAAGTACTTGCCAGGGAGATCTGCTAGGGTAAAACAGTCTCCGAAGGGAAGCCATGGAAATTTCATATCTTGACACATCGCAAGCTACCCTGGATAAAGCACTAGTACATGCATAAGAAGAAACAATCTTGCTTTTCACAGGGAGATAAGTTCAAACACTGAGCTGCTGAGATACTTCGGAGACAAGTGTGATGTGAAGTCTAAAATAAACAGAGCACTTCATTGCACTATCAGTAATGAACTGTAGAGAACTGTTGTGGTTGTTGTACTCTGCCAACAGGGCTCTACCCTGTAAAATACTGAACACTGTAAATTCTTGTTAGAGAGAACATACAGTATTTTCTAGGGAAAAAGAAGAAAAATCTCTGCCATAAAAAAAACTGTGAAAAATAATTACTTAGGTAATCACACTTCTGAAAAATAACTAAAGAGTAAACACATGAATTGAAAATCCAACACCAAAACAGTATGTTATTTTAAAAGACACTCTTCTCTCTGGTGTACGTTTCAGTTGCCTTCATATATACAATTCAATTACCCTTAGTTTCAGCATGTTATTTCAAATGGGGTTTATGGTTAGTATGAATACATTTCAATACCTCGCTTTAACTGATTCATTAATTTTTTTTCAATGTGCAAAAAGTTTGCTCTAATTTGGGCTCAGCGTTCACCATTTTTAGCAGGTCTGACTCCAAGTATCTCAAAAAATTTTCTTCTGCTGCAGAAGTTGGAATAAACATTCCAGCCATTGAAAAAAATTAAGTAAATAGAATTTGAAGGTAGAATATTGGACTAGCTCCTGAAGTACTTACACACAGTTTGTGGAACTTCTCAATATAAAACATTTATCCTAAAATCTGGAAATCCACACTAAGTTCTCTGTTATTTTCTAATCTTCCAGTAATGCTTATGGTTGCCTGAAAAGCCTTTCAAAGAACATGGGCAAGACAGAATAACATAACTCTTGCTGTAATTAAATGTGAAATTGGGAACCTAAGAGTTAATATACACACAGGAGAGAAATCTCTTCTATTTGTTCTGTTTTGTCATAATTTTTCTTCAGATAAGAGCAACCTTTCTTACCAAATAATTTATCTACAATTCTTTACTTAAACTTATACTTCCTTTCAGAGACTGTGGCACATACAAAGCACATTGTTCCAACTTAGAGTTATAACATAATAACTTTGAGCATTTTGTGAAATAAATAGAAATAGCAGTTAGACTTCTCCTTTGCATCATTCATAAAGAACAGAGAACTTGGTAATTCTCTGCTAAGGCACAAGAGACTGAAATGGCAAATATTTCTGAGATCATTTCAGCTGCAGCATATATGTGTACAAGCCTTAACATTTCTATGCAATCATGACAACAAATTGAAATAGCTCCTGAAATCTTCCAGCCTTGCTAAAACTGGCTTAAGGAGTTCCCACCTTCCCTGTCCCAGACCATAGTTCCCAACCTTGCACTAAAGCTCATTATTCCCCTGGTTGTGTCTACACCACTGTTTCTGTCATGACACAGTACTGCAGTTGCATCAGTAGCATAAGGACAAGAACTAGCAGTAACGGTCATGTATTTCCATGGCTTGAGGCACCCATGGCCACAGAAAAAAAAATGTTCTCTCAAGTAAATCTTTAATTTTTTTTTTTGATTGAAAGAATGCTAATCTCATGTTTGCAATACATAAAGCCTTGTTCCAAAAAGATGTATCATTCTAGCTATACGTGAAGCTGGGAAGCTAGTGCTTCTTATTTCCCGTCACAATCAAGTGATCTATTGGCATGACAGGGGGTGAAAATATTTTTGTTGCCTTTGCAGCAAAAAAATGTTATTTACTGTATTTTCACATTTCTTACTATAAATTTTTTCTCAACTTTTTTTTTGGAGTCACATTAGACTTATTTTAATCATCTGCTCCATTTGTATGCAGGCCTCCATCTGACAGTCTGCTGTAACCGACAGAGACACTTCTGTATATATTGTGATATGTCTTATGGTAATCACTTCTATCTGATCCACGCAGAATCATTTCTTTGCTCCTTCCACGAAGTGACCGTTTCTGCCTTTTAGTGGGTACACCCCAGCTTCTCATGAGAACATGGCCACTGAGTCAGTGGTCAGTCACAGTCCACAAGAGACTGTAAGATGTCAGCCAACTGAAAATACAGAAATTGTGCCTCAGCCCAGTCTCAGATCCCTGTCACTTCTATCTCTTTTGCATTGCACAGGACCAGTTTATCCCAGATACTACATATACAGCAAGCAGCGAGTGTTGTTCCCATACAGCAAGTTTTTAGCCTGTGTTAGACGTATTGAAAGTGGCAATCTCCACGTACCAGAAGTTGAGCATAGAGGGGAATCTAGTTACAGTTCTCCTGGGCAATACATTTCTAGTTTAGCTTTTCATGTTTCAGCAATGATTTGATCATTTCTGTATAAAGTCTGCAAAGAAATATAACAATTTTTGGTTTTAAAGGAGTTACACAAAATGTAAACTGCTGTTGGCTGTTATCAAGTATATAGACCTTGATTTCAAGCCATAATGTGGCTTTGATAAATGAAATGGCAGTCAGCAAGGGTAGCTTAGATCAAATCACCCAAATGTTGCTCAGAGTGAGCAAACACTCCTGGTACCTCCCTGGCTTACCCCCTGCCCCGTTCCCCACCTCGCTCTAGCCAGATCCTTCAGCCTTTAAGCAGCATGTCAGCATTGAAACTGGGAGACTCCGACCACATATTTTTTTACAATGAATATTTTACCCCCTGCTCGCTGCCACCCTCCCCATGTCATTGCTTGGAGATGCAGGGGAGCCCATTTTTATCTCCAGCCGCACCACGAGCTCCATACCCCGCAAGGAGCTGCCGTTCTGCTCTAGCCACGAGCTACTGAGCCAGATGGTGATCTCCAGAGAGCTCCAGTAAAGATCCTCTCTTAAAACATCCCAGCTCTGACAGAAGTTGTCTGGACACCACATGTCAAAACTCTACCTTGCACACAGTACTCACTCACTTCACAACTGACCCTCAGCTACCTGGGTGTGTCAACCATTTGCTCTTTATATGGCCATTAACAACTTTTTTTCAGAAGTTTCCTTGCTTGCATGAAATTTCTTGTATGGATTACAAAGCAGAACTGTGAAGCAATATTGTGTTTTAAGCAACAATCTGAAACATGAAGTCAAATTCAGCCTGGAGAAATCCTTTAACAAAAACCTTATTTCTTCTGAGCTTGGTAGTTACTTTTTGTTAAAGGATTTCTCCAGGCTGAATTTTGCACTTAGAGTAACATTTAATCAGCACTTATATTGCCTAGCATTGTACTGTGAATGCCTGATCATTTGACTGACTAATCCATTCTTCTCTTTCCCTGTGCAACACTGAAATGAGGGACATCTTTTAAAAAGGGGGAAGGCTAGTCCCCTGAAGGTCCTAGTTCAGGAGAAAAGGACAGTCTTTTAGTGTACAAGACTGGCAGCCACCCTAAGTGACTCAGCTGGAGCTCTGGAGGGCAGGAGGGCACCCCACCTGAAGAAGGCAGAACGTCCTCCATACCATAAGCAGACAGCTACAGCAGCAGCACAGAAGATGTTCTGGCTCTCTTCCTTGGCAGCCTACAAACTTCTGCTGGTGGTTGGGAGGAGAAGTAGTGGGAGAGATCTCTTACTCCGCCTTCTCAGTCTTCTCTCAAAGATGCTAGCATTTACTGCAGTAAAAGACCCTATTGTGGCTTGCACTTTGCACAGAGGCACATAAGACAAGCTTCTGCCTTCTCCTTCTGTCTTGTCCTCTGTATGCTGTGGCATCCCCATTGACATAGCCTAACCTTCATACTTCTGCAGCCCTGTCTCAGTCATGCAGCCGCCTGGTGCTTCTCTTTACCTGTCTCTGCAAACAGGACACTTCCCCACAGAATGACTGTGAGACTCATTTAATGTCTGAAAATCATTTTGAGTTCATGAGGAGCAAGGTATAGTTTAAGCATAACAATATATCTACACAAAGCTCTATCTAACACTGCGTATCGACTTATTTAGATTTTCCATTTAATGCTAGTGTTCATGTAATTTGCAATTAAACAATTCAGTTTTGTCTGCCTATGGAATTTCTTTCACCCAGGTGACGAATCAGATGTACACTATAAAGCGTTTTGAAAAACTGACAGACTCCCATATGCACACTTCTGTACAGGCACATAGAATCACTGAATCGCGCACACAGGAAGGGATTTCTGCAGATCATCCAGTCCAAACCAGAATTTTTAATATCTCCAAGGACAGATTTTCCATTCATCAGGAACCTCCCCGAACTGCCACAATCTCTCAAAGATGAGAGAGAGGGACCTCAATGACACCAAACAGCTCCACAAGCACCCTTGGGTGCTTCCCGTCTGGTCCCATGGACTTCTGTATGTTCAATTGTCTTAAAGGCTCCCTGCCTATATCCTCCTTTGTGTTTCATCCCCGCAGACTCTGCAGGGAAAGGAAACAAATGTTTCTTCACTATTCCTTCTAATGTAAAATTGGGAGGACAGTGCTATGAACGGGCTCAAAAAGCAATTAAACAAAGTAATGAAATAAAAATCCGTCAGGACTGTTCCATGCTGAGATGCTGATACCACCACCTGATACCAGGCAGTCCTTACTCCAAAGATTGCCAGACAGTCAGATGTTAAACACGAGAAACCTCACAATATGGTAACCACATTGCTTTTCTTTTCCTTGTGCATCTGTGCCCGGTGACCACTCTTGTTGGCTTACACTGAAGAAGAATAGATCTGAAAGACTTCCACATCATCAAATAAGGTCCTGGACTAAAGGACTTTTGGTCCAACCCAGTAAATTCTTACCCCACATGTTTAATGCTTTTTCTCTGCAATTTAAAGCATAAGTTTTAAAGCTTCTTCTTCTGGTGAAGAGTAGTGTATTACAAGTACTCCAGTGATACAGGTCTAGATGTGAATACCCAGTCACTCAAATGAGCAATGCTGTTAAAAAATGCTTTTCTAACACAAGCTACATGCTAACTAGACTATAACAGTAGAAAATTCAAAACATTTTAAAAATAGGTTTTAAACAGCCAACATAAACTGCACTTGCAGCACCTGCAAACACTGAAGCTGATCGCAATTAGCTGTAGCCTCTTCCACCACTTTTTGTCCTACCCAGGCAAGGCTTCTCAAGTAAGTGTTATCAGTCATTTGAGTGCTAGGTAATTGCAGAGGGATCTTGAATCTTTAAAGCTATTTGTTGGTGCCTGACCTCGGCGAAACCACACAAGATTTAAATCCATCTCTACTTTAAAATATTGTCATACCCTCAAGCAACAAGTGGGGAACTCTTCTCATCTCAAAGCTATTGGTTTCATGAGGATGGCAGAAAGTGGAATATGAGGTTGTGGTTCATACAGATAATTATCTGAAGTCATAGTGATCTTTGTTGAAAGCTGCACTGAAGAATAAAGAAGCATTATATAAACTGTGCATCCTTAAGAGAAGGCAAAGGTACATAATGGCATCAAAGTCCATTAATTCCTAATAGAACCTGTCACAAAGGGGACCTTTGCTATTAAATGACTAATTCAGTCCAGTGAGTTATTTTTATCTCTAAAACTCTACCTTAGCAGTTGTTTTCATACAAAAAGACCTATTACTTCTGATTTTCAGGATTTTTTTAATGTGTATATTTAAAATCTCATGAATATTCTGAGGGCTTCACATGTGGAGGTCACCAAGGGACTGTGCTAGCACTGCCCTCTTTAATATGTATATTAGCCACTGGTGGTTGGGGAGATTGCTAAGTGTACAGCATAAGCAATTTGCTGAAGCCACAACTCTCTGCTTCCCTGCCATCGAATGTAGATGAAACAGGGTTTTTCTTTACCCTGGAAAACAGACTCTCTCTGAGACTGGAAGTCAGACCAGCTGAGGAATGGGTATTAGAAAGCTGCAAAGAAAATGAGAGTGAAAGAAGTACAATGAAAAACAGAAAAACAGTATTAGTGTTAGTCAGTTAGCTATATGTTATTTATTCTCTTCAGTATAGGTTTCATTGCAACATTGATGGAATACAAATTGACACAAAATTAATGTAAATTTATGTAAATGCATATATAAATGAGCTGCAGCCCTCAGGCTCCTGGCAAGTTGCCACTGTGGCTCTGAGCAGAGCAGAGACTTTGCACCACTGTAGTACTCTGAGAGGTGTTATTGTGAATTACAGTGTGGTTTTCTGAGAAACATTAGTAGCTTTATCAGTTTCTACATGGAGTTTGCCAGGGGCGAAAGAAATACCACTTTGTGAACTTTTGGCTTCTTATCTGAGTTAGTAATAGCACTGAGCCTAGAAATAGCTCATATGTGACCATTACAAACTCTTTCACTTTCTCAGCAGAGTTTATAGTTACTGTGAGACAGAAACACTCAGCTCATGAACATGATAAACTTCACCGGCATTTCTCTGGAATCTGTAATAGCCATGAACTCAGAAATAGCTGGTTCATGACCATTATAAACTCCTTTGGCTTCTCAGTGGAGACTTTCTAATAGCCATGAGCACAGAAATAGCTGGCTCACAACCATTAAGATCTTTGTCAACATGTCCATTGGGAATATAATGGTTGTAAGCCCAGGAACAGCTAGCTCACAATTTTTACACATTTTTTTGACTTCTCCATACTGAAACACAGCCACGTAGCCAATAATTTGCCAGTAACAAATAATGCCATCACACAGGTTTACTTAGCCATTCAGGGATAATGCAACAGAATAAAATATAATACATTAAGGTAAATGGCAGGACTAGATTTGGGTAGCTTTCCAAAGCTTGTGGCTTATATCTGATGATTTTCTATCTATCTGTCATGGTATTTAGCCCCATTGGATTGGCATTCATGGAATCCAATCCCATCTCCATTCACAAGGAGAAAGGACAGCTCACAGGAGGTGTCACAGACAATGCAAAGAGCAAGGATGGGGTACTGGCCTGAAAGTGTGATGGGCTGTTTAGAGGGGCAGCTTTTCTTATTTTTCCATAGAAAGGGTCTCAGGATGAATACGACACTTCTATGGCCTGTCTACAAAAATACCTGTGGCCAGGTCTATAGAGGTACCTGCTGGATTTTTTTAACTGAAGATATTATTGAGTCGAGCTGGTTGGTTGTTGACCATAGACGCAGATTCAGATAGCTGACATGGTAGCTGATAGTCTGCATGCAAACCCTCACCTCAGCCCTTAACAACCTACACACAGAGCCTATGCTCAGCCATGGCATACCTGGAAGGGAATTTGCTCACGGCTCTCTTGAATCTCCGCAACACACCTGGTCTTTGCAAAAGAGCCTCCTCCCCTTCAGAAGTCTTCTAGAGCAAGCGTGGGAGGCCTTCAGGGTCCTCACAGGTCCTTTGCTAGAAACTCCACATATTTACAGGTGCCTACATGACAAATGAGTATCATTTGCAGGTTTCTACCAAAGGAACAAAAATATGACAAGACCTAACTACTAAGTCTCGAAATAGAAAGGAAGTATGGAAGCACTTTTCCTTAATGACCCCACACACACAGAGTCTCTGGCTCCACAGCTTTTCCTTCACATTCCCCTATGTGACCCCCTTGTCGCTGATCTCCCAGGGCTCCCATGTGAAAACATCTTTCTTATCAGAGAGAGAAGATTTTCTGGGGGCTGAAAGACTCTTCTTTTAAAAGGGCTGAGTGGGGGCAACAAGGCATAAAGGTACTGGTAGCACAGGGGGAAGCATTTAAGTATTTATATGCCCTTCTCCTTACTGCTTTAGGGAATGTATTATTTCTTTTAATAAGAAGTGTTTGTGTAAATTAGCCCCTCTGAGGCAATGCGGTTGTCGTCTTGGGACCTAATTCTGTTCCCACTGAAGTCAGTGGCCAAATCTCTACTGATTTCAAATGAAGCAGCCGTGGGCTCTTTGGTGTTTTCTCTACATTTCCCACTAATAAATTGTTTTCTTTAAAGCTCTGACATCATATGATGCAACCCACTGTAAAAATGATGCTCGTGGTGTGTATAGAGGTACAGAAACGGAGGAGTGATTTTTCAGTGATAGTGATAATCCTCTGTGGCACAGCGAGCATGGGAGCTGAATCATTGCAGGATAGAAAGCCTCTGGAGGAAGCATGTACTAACACATCAGGCTTCAGAGAAGAAATCATGTTCCAGCAATTAAACATAAGAGGAATCAACCATTTTAATTAATTTTACCTGAGTTTTCACTGTTTAAAAATCCCCAGCCTTTGGGAAGGAAAAAGACAGATGGGGCTTTCAAGGAAGTTAAGGGATGAAATAAAAGATTGAATGGGCAAACTGGCAGGAAAACAATAAGAGAAAGAGATGCCAAAGAGTGTTGTTATGGTGGTGCTGGGAAAGGACATTAGTTCCAAGAGAAGAGAGGAGGCGATCAAGGGCCTGATCCTACAAATCTGTATTTGCTTATGTGAATGATCTCATTGATCTTAGCTGGACTCTGTGCCTGGGAAACTATTTGTGGAATCAGATCACAGAGTGTTAGAGAGCAAATGCTACCTCATTCATTGCCTAACCTGCAAACATTTAGCCAGAGGGACAGATCAGGGGGTAGAGGGAGGAGGAGGAGGAAGAGAATTTTGCTCTAGAGTTAGCAGAGCAATGTCACTGATGCCGCCTTGCCACCCCTTGATCTGAAATAAAGGGGAGATCCAGCTACTTAAGAATGTATTTTGAAAATTAAATGCATTTCCTGGGTTGAGATTTACTTCACCCAAGGCTTAGCCCAAGGAAAGGTCTGACAACAAAGTTATGAGAACCCTCAAAAAATAAGAAACGTTGATGCAAATATATCTAGTCCGGTGTAAAAGCTGTATGCTACTGATATATCATGCTAGGTTATGATGTATGATGAAACTGCTAAAAAATAAATATCTACTGAAGAAATAAACCTGTCAAAGTAAAATTTTTGCGTTAAATATTCATTTATTGCATTTCCCTTGTACTCATTAGAGTACCTGCACAGTCCCAAATTCTAAAAATGTATTTGAATGCCTGATTCCTACTGAAACCTGTAGGAGTTAAGCACTTAAATGTCTTTGAGGGCTTGAGTTCTAGGTCACTAGTATTACAAATTTAACAGTGCTCTACCTAGTTTCTCCTAATGATGCTTCATCCAGTTCCTGATTGTTTATTTTGTTTCACAGCACTGGTAGCACATTAATAATAGATATTCATATACAGGAGCTATCAAGAATGTTTTCCAGTGAAAAAGATTTTCACTTCCAAAAGCTTTGGACTGAGTAATAAGTCACGTACACATCAGTTACTGCAAAAAATGGTATTTATGGCAATTGCATTTTCTCTAGCACTACGGATCTACGTCTGTTATTAGGTGCTAAGGTGCTCCTGTCCTTGATGACATAAAAGGTTACTTTACCAGCCTTTAGAGAAAAAGCAAAACAGTAGCTGCAATGTCTTCTATTCTGTTGTATAACCTGCTGCTAATGACAGAGCAGCTTAATTGCCACAGTGAGAAAGCTGATGCTTTTAGCTCTAGCATTATAGACACTGATGTTTTTCAGAAAAAGGGAAGGATTTTTAGAAATGTAAAACAAGAATAAGATTATACAGAGGTTTTTCTTAACAAAAAAATGTGAAAGTTGCTTAATCTGACTACAGGATCTACTGTGCAAAAATATAGCTATGCTGAAACAATTGCAATCACTTGCTGAGGTGCAATCAGAAGAAAGGCAGACAGCGCAAAACTGTATCATCTATCTATAAGTCTGGGAAATAAAGAATATTCACTTCTAATCTTTTCCGTGTTGTAGGGAGGTAGGACGGTGGACAGAAAAACAGGAAAACATGGGTAGGTGACAACTGCAATTTCTTTTAAGGACCTGAGCAGTATAAAATAAATCTTTTTTTTTTCCACATGTAAGTTTAGTTTCAGAGAGAAATAACTCAATAATAACATCATGCCAGACAAGTCTGTCCTTTCACCACCTGAAGCATAGTTTAATCTGTCTAAGGCCACAAGTATCAGATCTATTTTTAGTAAACATAATGCTAAATAACTTTCTTTGCTTTAATTGGGCTCATTGGACTAAGCGCTAGAGATAGGAGATCAAGGCTCAGTTCCTTAAGAACTATGACTGTAGTCAAATATTGACAACATTGACAATTTTTTCCAAAACAGAAAAGTATAATATTATTGATTCTGATCTCTCCCTGGTTTTGCAAGAATGTAAATGTAATTCCATGGCCTCACTAGAGTTTCTCCACTTTTACCGCAGCATCAGTAAGATCAGAAACAGACTCATTTATTCACCATTCTGAGGAAAATATCTGGCTTTTCATAATGGCAGATTTTTTTTTTTTTTAACTGTTGTCTTTGTGACCAAACTTCTTTTATGAAATATTTAGGGTCATACCGGGAGGTGCAAAGTCAAACCCTGAGACACAGTCATCACAGAGTTCCCAGAGCTAGAATCATATATAAGAATCGTATCACTTCCTGTTATTAATGGGAATAATTATTTGGATTTCTTTTCCATTATAAGGTTTTGACTATTCAGACTCAGGATTGTCTAAATGCATGAAGTCTGAAAAATACAAGAATCAAATTTTGACACTTTTCTTTCCCTTTATCAAAAATGCTTGTCATGAGGTATTTTTTTCTTAAGCTATATTTTGGAGGTTTTCCCCACCTCAGCTATCTATCCTCCCTTTACCCTTGTCAATAACTAAAATACTTTCCAAAGGACCTATAGGGCACTTGCTCATGAGTCTTCCAATTTATCAAAGGGTGCCCACCACATAAACACAGGACAATGAGTACCTGCAAAAGATGCTCTGGGACGAGTAAACAGGATTGGGTACAGGGCAAAGGGATGGTAAGGGATAAGGCAGAGCCACAGTAACAGAGCAGCTTGCTGTGTAATTTCTGTGAAGGTGTATGCTGGCATTCAAAGGGAGACACGGCTCCAGGAGCCCTAGCTGTGGTCAGTATCAACGTTCATTCACCACCAGTTGGTGGCACAGAGCAGAGCTCCACATTATTGCCACCAGAAGTAGGCACACCAGTAGCACCTCTTTCTTTTCTGTTGCGTAAAAGGCAGGGCACAAAATGACAAAAACAGTGAGTTATGCATATGCAGAATAGTTGCCTGTTGCCAGTCATATTGCAGGTGAGGTGAAGTATAAAATAGCAGATTAGGCCTAAAAAGCAAGTAACAAACTTGCGCTTTGATGGTCAATATAGTGACCAACTCTGTACCTAAGACAAGTGCTGAGAACATCCACATTTGCTGGTAAAAGCTTATTCAGATACCTGAAATTTTGCTGTTCCATATGTCTAGAGGGGCCACCATTGTGGTGGTGACTGGTACCCTCTCAAAGGCTGTTTGGAGATCACTTGACTAAACACCAAAGTCTAAAACCAAAAGCCTAAAACCAAAGTCTAAACACCCAATCCACCCTTCCCCACATATCCCTCCTTGACTACTCAAAGGAAGAAATGATGGTCCCCAGGCATTTTTGTTTTAATAGCCAAGCAGTCAGACCACTCAGCCTTGTGGCAGGAAATTTGGTATTCTCAGACTCTACTTAATTAATACAGTTATTCGTACTACTTAAAAGAAGCTCATTGTGATGAAATGACAGATAAAAACTTATGATGAGCAGGATTCTCCACCTCGAATTAAAAATGTCTCATTCTCTCTGTGTGCTGTATAAATCTGGCATATATTTGGAAATACCTAATATGTGTCAGTTTCAGCTGAAGCTTTTAATGTAAATAGGCATAAGAACATTTGGTAGATAACCCAAATTACAGCTTCGCCACTGCAATTTCATTAGAAAACAGATATATTAGAAAAGTAATCTGCTAGGAGGTGCAGAACAAACTGACACTTGCCTTTAAGCTCTTACAATGCCTGAATTATAGAATTTTTTATTATTATTATCTTGATGTATTTAAATTAAAGTCAATCAAGTATGTATCTGAACTCTAGAATGAATTATTATCACTGTGTCACTGCCTTGAAATCTGTTAATTATCTAGGAAGGATCCATTTGGAGACACGCTGCACAGATAGATATGTACCATATGCTTGATCTGAAGACTTCCACCTGTCATTTAAAATAAGATTAATCTCTTGAATATCAATACATGACTGCAGGGTCATGAATCTGAATGAAATGATTCTAAGGCAAACTCATAATAAAATTAAACTCCAGTTTCTTTTTCTGGAGGCTAAAATGATAAATAGACTTTGTTGTCAGGTCTGGTGTTTGATTTAATCAGTAATAAATAAACAGCCCCTATCACAAGAAGACCAACTGGCTGCCAGCTCAGATTCTGCATCAGTCTAACACCTGTGTGCAGAGTACACCTATTTTCAAAGTAGTTTTCAAAGAAAGTAGCTTATAGAACATGTGACAAAGAGGGATAGGGAATTAAAGTCTTGCAGGGACCTACAAGATCTGGGAACTTTAGCCACTGGAGAAAGACTGGAAAGCATCTGCTCTATAATGTAATTTAGGACATTCAACAGGCTAAATATTCAAGGTGAAATCCTGACTCCAGTCAAGTCAGCAGTGAAACTCCCTTAGACTTTTAAAGGCCAAGATCTTCCCTTATCTCATTATAAGTATCTTTGAGCACGACTTTGTAAGATGATGACCACCCAGAAGTAATGACTATTCACAGTGACTGCCACAGTTAGGACTCGATTTCAGTTCAGGCATATCTGATACATTTCTTTATACCTTATAGGAGAGGAGAGGCTCTGTACATGTGGGAACAGGTCCTTCATAAACTAGCAGTAAAGCCTGTCTTCCTTATCAGGGTATTGTTTAGGTATCCAGGGAGAGGAACAAAGCCTCAGAGGAAGGAAAATCCCCTGCACTCACTTCTTCCATCCACCCGCCTCTACCCAGGAGCAATGTAAGAAGTTCCTTTTGTTACCTGCACAAAGCAATTTTCCTAAGAACCTATATTTTGAATTTTCCTCTGACTAAGTGGAAAAGGAACCAACAAGACAATTTATGTGGTTGGTTACTATTCTCCTAATTAAAAACAAAAAAATAAACATAGGACAGGAATACAGTAAGGAACAAGGAAATAAAGCAGCCCTGCAAGGAATAACAAGCAATAAAACGTTCCTATTGATTTTGTAAAACAGTTCCAATTGTTCTTGGAACCTGATTCAGGGTCGATTGTGAGTTATGGGAAAGGGAAAAAGGACAAAGTCCTAGTAACAGATAGAAAACTGTTTCAAATACGGTCTTTAGACCTGGGAGGAAAAAAAAAAAAAAAAAAAAAAAGCAAAGGATATTATGCAAGCTGAGAAATCATGTTTTTTTATTTAAAGGAGAAATATGATGGATTGATCTCATTCATTGTTTACATCCCTGGATTAATCCACCAGGATTCTACAGATGTTAATTCAAAACCACACAGAACCCAGTTTCAAAATCCATTAATTTTTTTGACTGGTATAAAAAAATTCCTAGTAATATTGTAATTTCCTGCTAACTCTCTCCTAAACAACTTCTTCAAGAAGGTGTCCAAATGGGGTACACTTTTCCGGCGTTCCTACTCTCACATCTTTGCCTGCTCTTATTTCCTGAATGTTCAGTCTTATCTTCATTTGTTAAATCTTTTTATCCCTATCTCATCTGGGGATTTATATTCATAAACACAAAAGCTTTCTCTTATAACAAGGTGTCTAACATGGAATATTTATAAACACTGGAAGATCTGAGCTAGAACAGACCAGAAAGCAGGAGTAGAACCTGTTTTGACCAGTCTTCAGCAAAACATGTCTCCCAGTCACCACTAGAGTGGCCTCCTAGCACCTCCTCCCCCTACAAAATTACTTCCAGTTACAGATCTCACTCAAATCCTATAGTAAACTAGGTATCAACCAAAGTAACTACGCAATATCCGTGTGTCCCCACATGGTTAATATCTCACTTGCCTTACAACAAAATGTTGATTCTATTAGGTTTCTGCACAGGGTTAGCTAACGTGAGCTGGTAATTCTGTAGTAAAAGCATACCTCTCTGTCAGCGGCAACAGCCTTAGTGTTTTATGTTGTTTCCCATCACGGTAGCATCTGAGCGCTCTCCTTGTCAAATCAGTCACATTAGGAAAACAAATCTCCTGTGAACCAGACAGTTGCAGCCGCTTTTTTTTCTCCTTGCTTTGAAGTTTTGATAGCACATACCTTATATCTTTGCTAGCTTTTGGTGATGACTTGCATGTTTCTTGGGGCTTGAAAAATAAGTCTTCATAGCCCAAGAATGCCTACAATAGTTCAAAGTGGCAGACCATACACATCTTTGGAAATAGACAAAGAAATTCTTCCAAGAACTTCTAACATAGATGAAATAACCTTGCAGATGAGCTCTTTTCTGAATTCCACCTAGATAAGAGTGATCCTAAAGCATTAGGGTGTGTAGCTTTGATCTTTTTTAGCCTTTCCAATGTCACTACTGTGGTTCTATTATTCATAAAAATTACAAACCTTATTATGACTCCTTGAAAACTCTTGGTTTCTACAAGAAAGAGCTAGGCAGACCTGTTCAAACAGAGAGAAAATGAATTCTAACCTCCACAGAAGCTTTCCAAAAGGATTTTGCTAAGGCTCAGGTACAGATAAAAAATTTAATCTTAACTCTTTCAATAGACTTTAGTATATTGAATAGTAAAAGATAGCATTAGAAATAGTCTGAGATAACACTATCAGTACCAGCTTAGCAAAGCATGAGTAGCAATTGTAAACAGTGTGTGCCTAGCTTAGCTTTAGTCATGGTAACAAGAAATAAGATGTCTGGAAAGCATCAGTAGTGAGAACATTCAGATTTTTAAAGCTGAATGAGAGCTTTCAATGGGGAAGGTCAGAAAGCAGCTCTGATTGTAAACAAAGGAGAGTTCTGTCCCCTCTGGCACTGAACTTGTATTCCTGATTAGATTCCCATCTGCACAGGCCCTAAAACCTTCTTGAAACTCAAATGCTGAACTAAGGTTAAGTTAGGTAGAATGTGTCCTAAATGTCATATACCTGCAGCAATTTCTAGAATAAATATTCTTCCTTTTTGTTTATTATTCACGTAATGACAGATCTAATATGTTTCATATTACTGCTATATATGCTATTAACAACTAGCCTGCCCTGCATTGCTCTTTATTTGCTTATTTAATCATGCATTTGAGATTTTAAACAAATTTATTTTAATCTCTTACTATGAGAATATGGTTCATCTATGACCAGTTCTTTGAAACATCTTTATTTCCAGTTATATCTAGGGTTCAGCACAAGAACTCTCTTGTTTCAGCGCAAGACTTTGAGACTCTGGCTACCACTGCTTATTGAAAGAGATTTTATTTGCAGAGATGCTCTATATTTCAAATCATTTTAATAAATTAGAGAAGGAACACTAACTCTTCGGTCCTCCAAAATATGTTCACTGTGGTGATGGCACAGAAAAGCGATAAACAACCCAAGATTTAAGGGTCACCACATCCAGAGGGAAAAATGCCTTGGTGGTTGAGTTACCCTTAAATCAACTTTATCCCAAGACAGACATTAAGAAACAGGTATAGAATTAGATGCAGAAACAGTTAGGGAAAACAACTATTTAGTGTGGTTCAAATAGTTACAGACTGATTACTTGGTTTAAATTCAAATTTAAAGAAATAAAAGGGAACAATGATTATATATGTCTGTACTTTAGATCCACTCAAAGACATTTTTCTTCTTTGCTTCAAATACTGCTAAGATGCTCCCATGCACACTATTCTTAGGATGACACTCTTATATTTCACTCTCAGAAGAAAATCTTGTTGAAGGCAAAGGCACCTGTTAAAGTCATATTCAAACTCAAACCTTTACCCCACCACAGATACCTGTGATCTGCAATTTAATCAGAGTGGTAATTTTGACACCTCCTGAAGGGTTATTGCCCCTCCCCATCTAACTTCGAGACTTATTAATGCCCCTTTCAGATAGCAAGATGGAGTCATCTCCCCGTAAACAGAAACTTGCTAGGGACTATTTCTGTATTTAATATAAACAAGTCATTAACCCCCTGGGGAGACAATGTTCCCTCCTGCCTGGTGTTCAAAGAATTCAGCTCTCAGTGCATATATTCTTTACAAACAAAAATCTGTATCTATCTCATGTAAACATCTAAGCTGGCAATTGTATTTTATACAAGCATATAAATTACAGCACGAGGTGACGAGGTGGCTCATTACATGTTATTGATTGAGGGTGGACATAACACTAGACAAAGAACTATTAGGAGATAGTAGGTTTGAAGGTTTCCTTAATCTGGACTTCAGAGAATATCATACTGTACTTCACATTCTCCTATGCCAAGCAATCACAGCTATGATGATGAGCACTTCTTTCATTCCAAACCTAGAAAATGTTCTTTATTATATATTTTCTAAGTACAGGTCAGTGAGGTGTAACAAATAAGGCCCACAAGCTCCCACAGCAAAATTGCTGCTTTGTTAAAGTTGGATCCCAGGAAAGGCTGAACTGTTCCCAGCTGGCACCAGTTCTCTATTTATATGATCAAAGCTGAAAACATAGCTGTCACCTTGACGTCCTTAGCCTTTTGTTGTCACTGTAAAAATTTGTATTTACATCAGTAGTTAGAAGTTCTGCTTCATCTGTTGCTGAACATATTACCCAGTTGTGTTCACTGCAGCCTTCACTGAAAACAAAAATGAAATCCACATGTGCTGGTTTTGGCTGGGATAGAGTTAATTTTCTTCACAGTAGCTAGTATGGGGCTATGTTTTGGATTTCTGCTGGAAACAGGGTTGAGAATACAGGGATGTTTTCGTTATTGCTGAGCAGCGCTTACAGAGAGTCAAGGCCTCTTCTGCTCCTCACCCCACCCCACCAGCCAGCAGGCTGGGGGTGCACAAGAAGTTGGGAGGGGAACATGGCTGGGACAGCTGACCCCAACTGACCAAAGGTGTATTGCGTACCATATGATGTCATGCTCAGTATACAACCTGGGGGAAGAAGAAGGAAGGGCGGGGGGATGTTTTGTCTTCCCAAGTAACCGTTACATGTGATGAAGCCCTGCTTTCCTGGAGATGGCTGAACACCTGCCTGCTGATGGGAAGTAGTGAATGAATTCCTTGCTTTGCTTTGCTTGCATGCACAGCTTTTGCTTTAACTATTAAACTATCTTTATCTCAACTCATGAGTTTTCCCACTTTTACCCTTCCGATTCTCTCCCCCATCCCACCGGGTGAGGAGTGAGCAAGCATCTGTGTGGTGCTTAGTTGCCAGCTGGGGTTAAAACATGACACCACGTAACTTAGACATTTGTCTTTCTCTAATGGCAAAGCAGTGTAAAATAGTTTGTCATTTCCCTGTCCCCAGACACTTGGCTCCCTTCTTCGCAAACTCACCTGGCTCACAGCTGCAGCTCAGTGCCCTCGCAGGTCTGCTGACTGAAAGGGCTGTAGGGCTTTGGGCTGCTTTGGGCTGTGCTCTGATCATAATTACCAGAAGGATCAGAGGGATTTTTTTTAAAAAAACCCTACTTTTGAAGAGGGATTTTGATCATTTCAGTGATCCAGTTTGCAACACATCTCTACAAATAGTTGTATCGGTACAGCTAAGAAAGTAGTAGGAGAAACATGGCAGAGAGTGGGAACAGGTAGAAGAATAGGAAAAATCAGAACCTCTTAAACTGGCTTTGCTGATGGGAAAAATGCTACTGGGATGAAGTTTTCGGGGTATGGCTTTGTTCAGCAGGATGAGCCAGATGACTGTTTTGCTGCAGGCAAAGAGAAAGCCTGCACTCCCTCACCATGTCTGGACACCCACGCCTGTCGCTTAGCTTGTGCCAGCTGTGCTGTTTGTCCGGTAGCACGGAGCGACAACCAAGAAGTTTAGTGAATTCAGTTCAGTAAAATGATACTAAAACTCAGGGAAACAAAATAAGTAGGGTTGTTGTGTTTGGGTTGTTTTTTTTTTTTCCAACTGAGGGAGTTAGCTTAAAGAGGAAGAAAAGGTAATTATGCTTATAAGTGGGAAAAGAAATGAGAAGGTGGGGGAAAGAGTCAGGGCAGGAAAAGAAAGAAGTGGAGAAGGAAAAGGTTGAAATGAGGTCTGCCCCTTCAGGGGTAGCAGTTATTCATTTGGCTCAGCCATGTCAGGAAAATTTGCCGTTACTCTTTGAAAAAATAGCAGCACTAATAAAAAGATAACCATTGCAACCAATAAAAATTATTCACTTGCAGTCAGGCTTCTTGCTATAAAGACAGAAATGGCACATTGTTGCTAAGCAAAACTCCTCTGTGCGACGTTTATTTTCACAAATGTGTGTGTTCACACTGCTGGCACTTCAGCAGGTGGAGACGAGGGGCTGCATCCCAACCTGGCCAGGCTGGACTTCGGAGCAGGGGCTGCAGCAAAGCTGTAAATGTGTCCATTGTCTGACAGAATTTTTAAATCCAACTGAGAGGCAACTTTATGACATTGAGCCATTCTTCAGGGACTCCTCTTCCTTCCAGAACTTCCCAGCATACAGCCTGCATTGCCTTCAACTCCTAACCTTCATTTAATCCAGCAGTATTTGTTGCACGTGGCTCTGAAGCAAGAGCAAATAGCAGGATGCCATTGCCAGAAATCACTGCAATGCTACTGTTCAGACAGGGTTTGTCTCCTCTGCATTACCTACAGGAATCAAAATAAGGATAGACCAGGCTCTTTCCTTTGCAATAGTAACAGCCTTGCCTAGGAAAAAGGGGTAAGAAGCCTGAAATCACTGACTTCTCACTGATAAGATGATGTTATCATTGATAACTTACTAGAATTCCTGTCTGATACATACCTGCCATTATATGAAAATACAACTCTCTCTGATTTTTGCCATTTTCATAGAAGAGACTTTTTTTCATTGGCATGCTCCATTTTTGTACTGTGTTGCATTGGATTTAACCCCTGATGGAGCAAACAGTAGTCAAATGCACAGTAATTTAGCATAGGGTTAAGAAACCCAAAACAGATGACAAAATCCAGGCAGCCTGAGAAACAAAACGGAAGCTTTGTTTCCAGAAAGAAGCAAGATAAACAACAGCAGGGCCAGTAAATTACTGTGTCCTTTAGTATGACTGTGCAAAATAGCTTTACCTATTGGCAAAATTGCACACGGGTCTGGAGTTCCTTGCCTACAGCTTATTAATGATAAATCCGGGAGTCATTCCCTAAAGCACTGCCTCATCCTGCCTGGCTTGATTCTGAGAGCATCACCTAAATTTCTACTGACCTCTTTGAACTTGGGGTGCTCAGCACTTTTCCGAGCAGGGCCATAAGCTGGATAATGTTCAATGGTTTTACTGCAAACAAGTCTGCCTTCTGGTGGATTATTATTACTGTTATTAAGATCAGCCTGCATCCTTTAAAAAGATAATTTTCTTCCTGGAAAAAGTAAACAAACCCCAATAGTTCCCTCTGTTAGGAAAAATTTCTTCACTCTCTTTCTTTTGTCAGCACACACCTGACTGCTGCTGTGGCTGACACCGATAGCCTTTGCTCTGTTTACTTTAAAGAATAAGCCACTGCTGTTTGATTTAGTTTTTCATTTTTAATGCATAAGCCCTCTCTTGATCCTGCATTCCGGAGAAAAGGAATCAGAGTCCCTTTAAATATCATGCAGGGTGCCTCTGAAACTAGAGTTGTAGATGTAAATCTCCCTAGAAAATTTATATAACTGAGATTTATAGGGGGAAAAAAAAAAACCAAACATGTGAGCACCACATTCCCCTGGCAGCATTAATGTGACAGGTGTACTTCGGCCCAGCCAGTCACTTTTCATTTAACTGTCAGTACACTTGTTTAATGCTTCTAGCTGCATTGCACCAGTATAGCTTTTTATTCTAAAGGTCAGCCACCCACACCAAAGTTCAAAAAGACATTTAATGCAAAAAAAAAAAAATCAAAGGTCGCTTTCATCAGACCTGACTTGAACTAGCTAGGCAAGATGAGGTTCATTAATACACAGGTTCCAAATTTTAAAGAAAAAATTCTTGTCAGGGCCATATGAATTGCAAAACGAATAAGATATGAAGAGCTATGTTCTTCCTTATGCTTGTATCTGTTTAAAGTACTCAGGCTATCAGAGTTACACAAGGAGAGATTTGTATATTTGTATCTGGAGAGAAAAAACACTGAAGAACAGGACTTAACATTTCATTCTTAAGGGAGAAATAAGGACCCTGATCTTCTCTCAGGAAACTCAGGGCAGCTGATTAGGGTGGCCAGAAACTGGTTTTAAATTATCGATTATGAACGCCCAATCCCAGGTCCCCGATCTCGAAGGCACTCTCCAAGTCATCATACTGGAGGTGCCTAATGAAGCTGTGACAGCCGCTCCGGCATTTAATATCAGGAGAGTGACGATCAATCCAGAGCCCTGCTATCCGAGGCTGCCAGATCCTTCCCCCATATCACTGAGAGAGGCAGAAAATGAGCTGCAATGACTAAGTTAGATGTCAGTAGAAGATATCTCTATACAGCTCACATAAAGCCAGTCTAGAAGGAAAATATATCCCTTTCCCTTCTCTTCTCTTTTCTTTCCTTTCTCATCTCTGGAAGGAGGTGGCAGCGGAAGCACAACAGCACTTCCCAAACCTGGGGATCCCGCTAGGCAGGAATATTCCTTTTCTGGCCAAATTGCCTGGTTTTTATGCTGCCAGATGTACAAAGCAGCCACTATGTCCAAGAGCATTGGAAACAGGGTAACAAATGTGAAATTAAATAGGTTTTTGGTTTGGTTTGGTTTTGTACAGGACCAAAATGCAGCAACAGCTGCTCGAGATGTAAACACAGTCCTCTTTAGCATGGAAACCACTTATACAAGTTGTTTGAATTGGCTGATCCTCAGCAAGGGAAAGAAGATGTTTATATAAATCCTACACTTCATCCCAGATAACAACATAGCGACATCTTAATGACACTGAGCCTGATCTTTCAGACTTTGTGTGAAGACTTCCTGATGAATTCTCTGCATCAGAAACAGGTTACTCATCTATTTCTAAGTGCATTCGTCTGATACAAATATTTACAGTTCTTCATTGGGCAGATCCAGTCCTTGGGCCTCTTAACTGATTTCATGATACCCTGCCCACACCGTGATCCTGGAAACACCTCTAGGGATGAGCAGCAATCCCTGACACGTATCTGACTATGCTAAGGTAAGAGAAACAGATTTTCAGGTGGATTTTGAAGCTTACGCAGTCATTTACAGTTCCAGAAAGCAGGCATTGCAAACTGTCTTTCCAAAGAAGAGACTAACAGTGTGAACAACCTGAATATCTAACTAACTCAACCACTCCGAACATGGGGAATTGGACTCTGTCTCAGGAGTCGCTATATCTGATCTTCAAACCTTTTAGGCTGTTTTATATACCACAAAGCAGGAAAAACAAACAAAAACTCCACAGATTTTTTTTCTCTTCATTTTCATGTCATTTTTTAGTTTAGAACCAGGGTTAGTGGTTCTTAGCTGAACCAGAGTTCAGCTGCAAGTTGCTTAATTTTTAATGTTTTGTGAGAATAAAAAAAAAATAGATTCCAGTTGGAAGCTTGGCTTTGAGGATTTTATTGTTTTTCTTCTTGTGGAATGTCAAATGATGTGAAATTTTGCTATCAAGTGAAAAGCAACTTTTAGTGCAAAAAATTTATCAGTTCCCTTTTGAGTGCAAATCTCGAGAACGTTTATACAAAAATTCTGTGCATTTCAAGGTACATTCATACTTCTTCACCTCCTTCAATAAGGCTATGCAGAGGCTTAACTTTTAAGTGTTTGTTCAAGTGTTTTGCTGCAGAGGAGCCTCTGAGACCTTGATGGCAGAAGGCATTGTTGTGGTGATTTCAGACCCCGAGGCAGGAAGCAAATTGCACATGTGGCATCTTGCGAAGGACAGAAAAGAACACCGGCTTTTTCGGAAAATATAAAAGCGGGCTTTTCCTTGGATTCTAAATGGACAAATTAATGGTCATCGGCAAAGGCAAGGAGAGAACAAGAAAAATGATAGAGAAAGCGAATAACGGAAGAATAGATGTCTTTCTTCCTACAGGCTTTACTGAAATGCTTTCAAACAATTGCCTTTGGATCAAGAGGAATTCCTGAATGATTTTGCAAAACAAAGCAGAACTGCAAATGAAAGCAACACTCTGACAATCAAAGGAGATGTTTCCCAACTCAAATATAGTAAAACAAAAGGTCGGGGGCGGGCGGAGCAGGGAGAATGCGTGACTCTGTAAAAGAAAAGAAATAGAAAGAGGTTTTGGGAGGCCTGGAAATGGCTGTAAAGATGGGAAAGCACTTTTATTTCCTGATGTTTCAGCGGTACATCTATATTCTCGATGTTTCACAACCCTAACATTGACTGGTGTGGTTTATGAGAGAATTTGTTTTCATCCTACTGCCACTATTTTGCATACCAATAGGTGTATTTCCCTCCAACTGAAGATATCCATACACTCATCTTATTGAACAAAGCCGGAGGACAAAACCAGTTTCCCGTTGCTGTACAGTCAACCTAGAGCTGTCTACAGAAACCCAAGACCATTTGCAATGCCTTCAAATATATCCCCTCCACGCATCTGAGATGCCTGCACTTCAGCTGAGCTGCACTGGGCTACCCTCCTACCCATCGCTCGGCCTGTTTTTGTTAGGGGCTGTCTGCCACCTATGCTACGTGCTCTTGTGAACAGGGACTCACGTCTTTGTTACTTTCTTAAGCCCTTACCCAACCCATCGTCCATCCCTACATGTAGGGCATCTGCATTGGTTTTTTTGTTTGGGATTTCTGAGTGAGCGATTGTACAACATTTGGAAGACTTCCATTTTTGTGCTGAACGGCACACATTTCCACTGAGGACTGGCCATCCTGGACCTTGCCTCATACGCGGTTACCTCACTCAGACGCATTGTGCAAACAGCTCTAGTCTAACAGTGTGGGGCAAAAGCTGTGCTTGCCCATGCATAAACACCACTAGTAAAGCCAGCGAATGTCTGAATCATAACCATCCAAGTACCTGACAAAATGTCTTTTACTGCAGAACCTTACGTTAACCTCATTTTCCTTTTGGAGTGGAAGACCCTGGGAAGAACCACTCAGAGAAGGGCAACAGCCAAGGCACCTTGCAGAAGGTCAGTCGTTTCTGCCGCTCTCCGGTTGTCTCCTGCCCACTACACACACACAAGCACACCACCAGGCTTCACACTGGGAAATACCCAAGACCCCAGCAGTGACCACTGCAGGGCACTGTCGATTCATAGGGACAATGAAGGTCCCCAAAAATGTGCCAAAATGTATGTGTCAGTCCCTGATATCTCAGTTTGCAGTGCAAGGAAAGGGAGTGCAGCCTGACTCAGACTGGAAAAGACTTGCTGCAAGTGGCAATAAAAAACAATAAAAAAGAAATACATTTATTGCCTGTATTCCAGGAACCTGACTGAATAAGCAATGGATGTTGCTTATGGTAGGCCAGAGAAAATTCTCTGCCAGAATAAGATTTTATTCATGGTTTAACTACGTTAATTCAAGAGATCCAGACCTGGCACTGAGAGGCTTTAGTTCCACAAACACTTTGGTCTGGCACTGAGGCCAAAAGAAGCAGTCCTATTCTCCCATCGCCTTCATTTTTTTCTGACTCAACATTGCCCTCTCCCTTGTTCTGGCATCAGAAGGTGCTTGTCGATGCAGTGGACCAGAGCAGGCAACAGACCCATGTTTGAGCTAGCCAAGCCCCTTTTCCTGGCATAGCTTTCTCCTGGATGGGTTTCCCTGCCCAGCACACTGGGCAGCTGCATGAAACCTCGCAGTGGCACCAAGGATGACATGGCATAGGGTCGAGGGGAAAATACATACAGGGGCAAGGAGAAAGCAGGACCGCTTATTCCAGTGGCAGTGGTGTCTGCTAGCTTAACTTGGCTGTGAGTGACTCTGTGGTGGCAGAGTCATTCTTTCTTGCTGCAGCCTCCAAATTCACTGACCTGTTTTAGAAGTGTATCCTCCACAGTGCCTTGCTGTAAATGGGTAAAAGGATGTTACTTATACAGGCTACTTATTAAAGTGACTGTATACAGCTTACGCAAAGAAAACAAACAGAACATGCAGAGAGTATGCAGCATACATATTACACAGGTTTATAAATGGTTTTAACTATGTTGATGCTGAATATCCAAATCTGGAACTCAAATGGCTGCATTTTACAAACACTGGCATAACAATGTGTGACCCAGAATGGGAAGTGGGCATAGGTTACAACTGATCATTTCATTCTCCCATAATCTATGGCTACCAATAGATACAGCAGAACCACTGTTGAAAAAGACCTAGTGAAAAATACATGCCAAAATAATTTATCTGATTTTAACAAACAGTTTATATAAAGAATATTTGTTTTTCTCAGCTAAGTTCTGGATAGTCTTTAACAAGGGGGCGGGGGGGGGGAGGGGAAGCAATATTTTTCTGGGATCAAAAAGCAGCAGTTTGACTGTTGGCCAGAGTCCCTGTAGAGTACACGGAAGAAGAGTGAGGCATTAGGCTGTGCTATTTTAAAAGGCTGCTTTCATTGCCTGGAACTTTATTCACTGGACTGCAGCACCTTAACACCAGGAGAGTATTTGACTTTTTTTTCAGTTCTTAGAACTTCCATATTTCCTAGTATTAGTCAGACTAAATATTAAGTATTATTTCCCCTGTGACACTGATTGTTCTTCTCTGCTTCTTCTTCTGCCCAGGACAGACTGATCTGTTGACAAACAACTACCTGGGCATATACTTGGGTTTACACATTGCCATTTGAATTTTTCATGATACAGATACTACCAAATGCCATGTTGCACGTGGCTCCGGGTGAGAACAAGAGTTTGGTTTCTCCTCATTAACACCCCTGTTTTCCAGGCAATGTGACTTTCCTGGAGGACTTCACTCCAGAGTAGACACTGCAGGGAAGTAACACCATGAGACCTGCACCTCCAGCGCTTTCTCTTCTTCTTCCTGTCTCCTTCTCTTTTCTCCCCACACCTCTTTCTTTCTCTCTCTCAGCCCATGGCTTACCGAACTCCCCTCTTCCAACCTGGCCTTCTGCTTTTCTCCTTCTTCTGGAAACATGGCCCGCCTTAACCCCACCAGTCCCTCTGTCCCTACAGCCCTGGTCGCCATCAAAACTCATCCTAGCCCCCCACAACACCCTCCTGGAGAGTGGACCAGTGACATGGTTGAGGGACAAGCAAGGGCACCCACTTCCAGGCGATCCCCATCATGCTGACAAGGCAGAGGACTGTGCAGGATACATCTTACACATTCAAAGGTGTAAGATCAAAGGGAATGAGGGTGGGGAGAAAGGCACTGAGGGCAGGCCATGGGGGAGCACACCGCAGAGCAGCAGACAGGTGTTGCAAAGGCTACACAAGCATCAGCACCTGATAATTCCGGTACTACTTGGTACCATGTATGTTTGCAGCTGCAGCATGCTGCCTAACACCTTGGAAATAAAGGAGAGAGAATTGTTGCTATAGTTTGGGATTTTTACTGTCTTCTAACTGTTTTTTATTTTCCCTTGTAGTGAGCAAGTAGAGTGGTTACTGTATAACATAAGGCTGACTATTAACTGACAAGTAGGCACACTCAATCTGCTTCTTGTCCCCTCAGGCAGTGGTCCCTAACTCTTGGCTCGGAGACAACATATTGAGCACCAGATTCCTCAGAATTACTTGCAGCCATCAGGGAAAGCAGAGTACAGCATCAGACATCGCTTGCAGTGCATTAATTCCTCAGTACATTACCCTAGGCTAGTGGAAGCTGGGGTTCTCTGGTTGGGATTAGACATTGCACAAAAGACATCAGAAAGAGAAAATAACGGAAGATGGAAGAGAAGTTGAGTGATCACAAAAATAATCTTGCCCAGTACCTGAAAGCTCATCTTTTCACTGCAGCAAGTCCCAAAAAGACAACTTGGGCAATTCTTTGTTTTCAGTGCCTTCCACAAACTCCTTCCTCAGGTTCACGAAAAGAGAGATACCATCTTTGCACTAGTTACAGGCTCCTAGTGCCACACTGCATTTTGTGGGGTAGCTGGGAAAGCCATCTCTTTGTTTATAACAAAAAAAAACCTCAACCAACCAACCAAAAAAAGTCTGGAAACATAACAAAGTAATTCAGATCAACAGAGCTATTCACCTGGTTTGGGATGATTGCTTTCTTCAGTTTATAAAGAATTATGTAAAACATTCTGGAGTTCAGACTGGCCTCACACAGCTGTTTATGTTTTAAGTTTGAGAAGAAAAGAAAATTATCCATGAAATACTAGTTAGATTGCAGTGTTCTGCTGACCCATGGCCACTGATATGGCAAATTCCCACTGACGAACTCTGAGGATATTTCTCTCCTATATTCAAGTACAATAATGATGGTGGAAACAGGCTACCTGTTCCTCTGGTATAAAGGGCAGCAGCAGTAATGCCGATTCAGCAGAAATGAAGGGCTGTCCAAGCAAAGATCACAGATACACAAGTTAACCTTGCAGATGAAGTAATCCTAGTCAGCCAGACTTGAAGTGAAACACACATTTATGGATGGTATTGCGAACATGCATGTGCCTGACACTCTCCAGATTTGGTTTATAAAGGTTACCCGCAGATGAGTTAGTCCTCTTCACTGCACAACCTGGTTGTGGCTAAGAGAGAGATGATTGATCTTAAGGGATCTTATCTTTGAATCTCTACTCTGCATTCAGGAACACTCCCCAGGCAGGGCTAACAGTCTTGTATAGATCTCCTACATGGAAGAGGAGGAGAAATACTTTTACTTGCCTCTTGCAGCTATCTCAATTGGGTCAATGGCTCTCTTCTCAAGTGTAATGGGCTCCCTCAGGTTCACCCTAGTACGCTGACGATGTGCTCTCCTTCCTACCGAGTAACTTTTTAATAGCCTGCAAGCTCCCTGCATCTCTTGGTTGTGCTGTACCTGCAGCAGCACAGCTTGCCTTGCAAGTTGCCAAGGCTACTCTGAAAACCCTTTCCTCCTTCTCTCTGCTTTGCGTATCCTTTTCTTGGTACACAAATGTCAGTAGTTGTAACCTACTGTAGGGAGGCATCTGGCAGCAATGGCTGCCACAAAGGAAGAGGCTCTTGCAGAAGATACTCTGCCAGCAGCGTTATGCAGACTCCCCTTCTCAATTCACATTTTCTTGGCACCTACACCCCTGTCTGACTGACTTTTCAACGGGCAAAAAGTCAACCCAACAGATGGGCCGGGTGGCAGGCAACCAAGACAGTATGAATGTACATTGTCTGGGTGTAGAGAGTCAAACTGCCAGTCAGGAATATCCAAGTAGCTGCCCATCACACAGCTATGTGACGACAGCGCAGAGATATACCATGAACAGCCAACTTTGAACGTCTTCCGTAACAGCAGCATTCATAGACAGAAAACGTACAGTGAAGTGGTGTTGCAGCTGACCACACTTGGGAGGAATCCGGGAAGGAATTGCGATGGAGAGGAGAGTCCAGCAGAAGAGCGACTTCCCTCTCG
This sequence comes from Platalea leucorodia, assembly GCF_965183815.1. Classification (NCBI taxonomy): domain Eukaryota; kingdom Metazoa; phylum Chordata; class Aves; order Pelecaniformes; family Threskiornithidae; genus Platalea; species Platalea leucorodia. The sequence goes on from NC_138824.1 coordinate 64,059,231, forward strand.
CGAAGGGACTGTCGCCATCCCCCGTCACGATACCTTCCAGCATCACAGGAGAAGATTTTTATACAGGGCAAGGCGAGCAGCAGAGAAAGTTTATCTTTTGTCTCTCAGAAGCCCTTTAAAATTAGTACAAAAATCTAATGCATTTAATGTTTTTGCTAAACGCTTCAATAAGCTTTGGACAGTATGTGGCGGCCTCTGCATGCATGGTGTGAGCAGACTAGCCTAGCAAGTCTAGTTACCAAGGAAACAGGTTTTAAACTTGAAGCATAGGTAGTCAAGATGACAAAGAGACCTTACACTTTTTTGGAACGTGCCTCTTTTCTGAGGAGGGAATGTGGAAGTTGGCTTTCAAAATCCTCCTCGCTGTGGTCATGGGACCAGTGGAAAATGTTGTTGCATTGCCGACCCTGACTCACTGATCTAGCAGAAGAGGAAACAGAATATATAACAAAAGATCATTATGCAGCTTCGCGTAATGCCTTACCTTAAAAGAAAGCAAATGGGGGTGTTAGTTAGACAAGGACTTCCTTTCTTTGAGGGAGCCGATCAATCACGTTTTTCCTGTCCTGAAATGAGATTTTTTTTAACATAAATTTTTTAAGCCCCAGTGCTCTAGCTTTATAAGAAGAGGAAATTGATCTCAGTCATTCCCCGACAGAGTGCCACTGAACGTGAAGTGTCTTTCTTCCAGAATGTATTCATTAGTTCCTTCTCTCAATCTGACCTTGAACGCATTTGATTAAATGATTAAAACAATTTCATCCCAAAACAACAGTGTGTAGGACAAACTTAATTAAGCTCCGGGACTGAGGAATGGAAAAGTGCGTGCTACGCTTCTTGCTTTGTAGGAACTCCTATGCTTAAATAACCACGTGAGGGCCATTGTAAGCCCCTGCAATATGTTGGCCTCCCTGATTCCCCTCCACCTGAGGGGCTCTCCAAGCCCGAGCAGCCACAGGTAAGTTACTGCTCACTGCCTGCCGCGCTGCCCCAGCCACCGCTCCCTTCCCTAAAGGCAGCAACGCTACCTGCACTGGCAGCAGAGTCACTTGTTAGCATCTTCTCATTTCACAGCCCCTCCAGAACACACAAACTGGCCACGGAGAGCTTGAAAAACCATTTGGGGCTTGTAAACAAAAAGGAAGGGAATTCTGCTAACTTCATTGTCATCTCACCACTTAAAAATACAAAAAAGTTACACCCTCTGCAGGATAGCGCAGTGAGAGTTGTGAAATTATTACTTTCTCACCACTTCGTTTGGTCAGCCTGTCTGCACAGTCAAAAACCTGAATCTGATTTCATTGCTAAAGTAGCACCACTGTTTTTGGCAGCAGTGTAATATTAATGCAGATTGAGATCTTCAGCATTGTTTCTTTTAAATTTCTCAGGTTCTCTTGTCCTGGCAATTCAGAAATACGGGACTTCATTTGCTAACGTTCACTCTGCATCTAGTCCTTTTGCAGGGCTATCGGTGCTAGCAGTGGTGGATACATCACATAAATACACCCTCCTAAACAAGGCTTGAGAGAAAATTACAGTGGGCCTTAATACGCTGCTCAGTCATAACTAAGCAATTCTATTGACTTCAGTGGGGCTGCATAAAAATAACTGTTAGCAAAACTTGGCTTAGAAACTTAAAAAAAAAAAAAGAAAAGAAATCCTTAAACCACAAACAGTATGTGGTTCATTTTGCAAACAATTACTTAACTCACCAATATATCAATGATAAAAACAAACCTCCCCATTCCCCAGCCAACAAAAAAAAAAAAGGACTAGGAAAGCAAAATTGCCTATGCAGGGTAAATCACACACAAATAAACTAGAACAGGAAAAACGTATTAATGAATCTTCTTTTAAGAGGTAAACAAAATGCTGGCTTCTCGCTGAGGAGGCATGCATTGAAATCAAGCAGGGGATCCCAGAAAGCACAGCAAAGCAGCCAATAAAGCCTCTTTAGTGCTGTAAATGAGGCAGACACAATCATCTGAGCGATGGCTGCGCCACACACACACACAGCGGAGGGGCGAGTGGCCCACCTCGGCGTGGGGAAGCCGTGCGTGCAGCCTGGCTTGGGGGGGCTGCCAGGGGCCGGGTTCCTCCAGCAGCCACCTCTGAGGAAGGAGCTAAAATACCTCGAGGGTGCCGCGCTTGCCCTCTCAGTGGGGAGAGCGCAATGGCGGAAAGAATCGGCAGAGGCTGCGTTTGATGTTTTGTGACATTCCCCACTGGCGCGGCTGGTTGGAGCGGGAGCAGCTTGAGCGGAGCCCAGCAGATGATGCATCCATCCCATTAGCTCTTCCCATCCCAGCAGCCGGCGGGGAGGCCGGCGTCCATTTCTAGGCTGCTTCTGTACCCACCACCATACAGGCTATGGGGTTTCCTGTATGATGATGCATGCCGCTCTGTGCTTAGCTGGAGGTTTTTATTTCTTCCCCTCAAAGGCTCCTGAAAAACCTGAAATGCAAAAGAAACACAAAAAGTCTCACTTTTCTTTTCCTCGAGTCAGTCATCTTCCAGAGCCACCTTGCAGATTAATGCAGTGAGACAGGGGTTCAAAAAGATTTTTGCAGAGCCCTCGCCCTCACTACTTCTCAGTCACACGGATTAATGTGACCATTTAAATGGATGCGCTGAGAGGCACACAGCCAGCAGTTCAAGCTCTGAGGCAGGAAGATGAAGTCTTTGGTGGCTGACAAAAGTTGGAGGTCCGTTTGAAATTTCAGTTTTCATTCAGGGGACAATAGATTTTCACCTTGTGGATCTTCTGTGCTAGAGGACAAGTAAAATAGGCATCCACTTATTAGCAAACCAAACAACATCCTCCAAACACATGTCAATTGGTATGCTGACATCTGTCAAGCTATATTTGAATGCACACAAAAAATGAGATTTCTCATGTAGTAACAAGTATAATTAGGCCTTTATCACAGTATCCATTGATAAAAACGGAGTGCTGGTTTTGTAGAAGAGGACAACCAGAGCATTTCACTGAACAGCACGGGAGAACTTCACCCACAGAGCGATGATGCACCTCATGCGCCAAGACGGTACATTGCTGCTATACGCATCAAGTTGAGGACAATCACAGTGTAAAACAACAGAATTGCTGGAGCTTATGATTTGTAGCAGGACAGGAAGTTCAATGATTGGAGAGTCTAAAGGCAAGCTCAAACATAAATGAGGTTCTTCTGATCATGACCTCTGGATGTTTCTCCTAATCTGCATGTCTGTAAATGAAGAGCAAAGATCACAGATCTAACCCAGCAATGGAATTCTCCGGGTACATCACATAACAAATGTGGTTGTTAAGCAGTAAACGAGCAGGTTTCCAAAATGAAAATTATGCTGTCTTGAATTTTTTTGCAGTACAGCATTTCTGGTTTTGAAGGCATTGACCTACAGCCGCTCAATTAGAAATCTCATTTTCTTTATTCCTTTAGAACAGAAAAATCCTGGGGTCTGTTACCTTCTCAGAAATACAGACAAAGTCAATAAAGTAATGAAATGTTTATATTGTCCAAGTATTTCCTGTAAAATAGTAGAACCATCATTTGATTAAATTAATATAGAATCCAGCACTGGGATATTAATCATGCTGCATCGAAGGCAGAGAAGGAAAATATTATTCCTCTTTTGTCAAGTCTGTTACTAAGAAAAGACTCTACTCAAAGTAGAAACACTTCAATATTTGCTCTTCAGATAAATAAGATTAAATTTTAACCTTTACTCTTCTGAAACCCTTAGAGAAACATTCATTTATCTGCAGCTGAAATTAATATTGGATTGCTTTATTGATTCATTGGCTAAAGGCACAGACTAGCTGTGAAAATTCCTCTCTGCTTGCATTGACACATTGAACAGGAACAAAAAAAATGTCATTTAAAAGCAGTTTAGCCTTGAGAAAATGGGCGGTCATTGTGAGGTTTGGCATTCTAGAAAAAAAAGTGTTCTTCATGTATCCCGCTTAAGAATCAAGATATTTAAATGGAACAGCTTGATAGACATGATAAATAACTGACTATAATTACATTTCTTGAGGTACTGCTCAAAGGCAATCTTACACCACAACACAGAAAAGCCTTCAGAGGACATAAGGTTTAAAAAACAAAATATCAAAAATAAACAAACAACCTCCCAAACAGCTCTGAGTCAGAGCTTCGATTGCAGTAAATCACCATGAATGCAATGGTGGCATATTCCTGATCTGTGGCCACTGAGACCGGGGCCCCAGGGTTTATCTTTGTGCAGCAGCTTGTGATCTTTAGACTGCAAATTGGCAGCAGTAAAAGGGCAACCGGTGGCTATGTTGTAGGTGATCCAGGTGACCCTACTAAGGGCAAGCTCGGTGTGAACTTAATTCCCAGTCTCTGTGTTTATACCCTGATACCACGGCAAGTGCGAGATAATTTGAGGTAATCACTGCTCTGCAGGGAAGGGCTAAACACCTCACAGTTACCTCTGGGTCAGATTAAGTAAAATGATAGATATGGCGGTGTAGTTGCTGCATCCCTTATTTCTCCCCTAGCTCTGTAGCTTGTTTAAGTCTATACACCTTTACATGAACCATGGCAGCTTCACCTAGGTTTATCACACAGCTGAAGTAACGGCATAATACACCACCCCCTGCACTTTCTGGTCCTTTTGCAGGATGGCAATGCTTGTCTGAAAGGTTTGATGAGAACAGGCTGCTTTGTCAGGCCAACCAGCTTCACCCCTAATGCCCGAGGAGCGGTGGGGAGCCCTGCCTGGAGGCCCCGCTCTGCCCTGAGCCTCCTCGGCAGCGGGGAGTTGCCAGTCTTCTGTAACGCATGGGATGGTTCCTCTCCTGATACAGGGAAAGCGTTCGTGTCTCCTGATACGAAATGATACTGCCCACAACTGTCAGAGAAGTCGATCATGGTGTCGCTTTGGTTTTTCTGGATTCATCATGTTGAATAAGGAGTTTCATCTGCCGTTGGATAAGAGCACTCGTGAGCAAATGATCTGAGTTTTAATTGAGAGTAACCAGTCTCACCAGTTCCTTTCTCTTCAACATCTGCATCTAAATCTGGTCAATTGCCAGCAAAGGGCCAACGTTACAGAAATTATCATTTTTTTTTCCAGGAATAACTGCTCTGTCAAATAGGGTCATAATGTATTGTAGCACCACAAATTTAGACTATGTCTTGGAGACCTCATAGGGGATACCTGGGAGACCTTTCCACAGTCATTTAGTGTACAAATTTGTCCAAAAAGCCATTATGCCTGGGTGAAAGGAAAAATTTTAAAGGAATTAGGAGCATATATTAACTCTACTGTTTTAAGGTCAGACTTTTCACACAAAAATATCCTAGCAGACATGTAGTAAATTCATCCCTTTATACACAAGTTTCATACTTTGATCTGATATTTTGAATTAAGGGTACACTTCAGTTCACTTTTTTTGGGAAAATCTAAGTCATACTACAATATCTAAGTCTGGACCCTTTTGCTTGGGAAAAATTCCCACATTGGAGTTTGTCTGAGGTTGAATGGTAGGCCTGGATGCTCACCTCTGCCGTACAGCCTACTCAGGCTAATGAATGAATGGGGAAGTAATAACTGCATTGTTGGGTACACCCACATTTTCAGACAGGATCCTTACTTAATGAGAAGGAAAACTATTTTTAGGAGCAGTAGCAGAAATTTCAAAGGTTGAGACAGAATAATATATTAATGTTTAATTCCTGTCAAATGTGGGAGTTCAGTTTGACTGGTCCATCTGCAGCAAGCATGTTTCCAAGTAAGGGAATCCTGTTCCTTTATCTAGACGCTCCTCGTATTCATATTAATGGATGTTTCAAGGTGTGTCTAATTCCATCTTCTGCCTCCTCCATTTACAATATGTAAACATAGCCTGATGTTTATATCCTCTTCCTTGTGTAAGAGCTAGTATTTTGGCAGTAGTGCTCCTGACCTTCTAGACATACCTTCTACACTCAGTTTAGCACTTGCTGATGCATTTTCATGATTGTGTTTATTGCTCACTTTAAGCAGAGGGGAAAAGAGAAGATGCAAACAGGCCCTGTAAAGAAATACTGAGGACTTTTGAAAAACTTTTGGCAGCCACACGTTCAACACATGACACTATGTTGCTTAATAATATGAAAAAAATTATGAGGTCATGGCTCATGTGAAGCAATGTTATGTGTCATATCCATCCCACAGGCCATAGTTTCCCCATCCCTAGCTTGAACGTTGTAAAACATGTATAGTCTGATATATAGAATCGTAGAATCATAGAATCGTTAAGGTTGGAAAAGACCCTTAAGATCATCGAGTCCAACCGTTAACCTATCACTGCCAAGTCCACCACTAAACCATGTCCTCGAGCACCACGTCTAGTACATATCACAATAATAAATAAAAAGAAACCCCAGGGATCTATATTTTCAAAAGTGAATGGTGACATTTTCTGTCGTTATTATTTTGGTAGGCCATTGAGATACTTCAGAGAAGTCATTTTCAGAAGTCAGATTCCCACTAAATGTCACAAATCGTACCCTTAAATATCTATCATCAACTGGAAGTTAAATATTTAGGGCTCCTAAAAAGCAAAACCCCCATTCATTAAATATAATCTCTGTTTGCGGACCCTTTCAGAGACACTTGTGCCCCAGGAAAAGCCAGGTGCAAGTCAGGTGAGTCTTGCAGTGCATCTTGATGCCTCTGCAAGAGCTGGCTGAAGTTCCTCAAGGTGGAAAAGACAGCTGGGAATGACTGAAGCAGTAGTAATATACTGTAAGATTTGGTAAGTGATTTGCCTCCCACAGAGCACAAAGGCTTGCATCTCTGGCCAAATCTGTTCCCTTTGCAGTATTCAGCAATGGGTCTCCCAAGAGCAAACTCCAAGTTGCATTTCTTCGCTCAGAACACTCACAAATGAGTTCAGAATTAGCATAGCAAAGACCTAAATCCTTACTTCTTCCCACCCTCTTTGAGAACAGCAAGCAAGTTGAACAGCAGGAATAGGTGTTGAAGAAGGTAACTTGCTTGTCCCGTGGTCATTACTTAAAGGCTACTGAAAGATGCCTTTTGTAGTGGTCTCCAGGGCCACTCTGAACTGGAGAATTTGGGAATGCTTCTAAGCTCCAGGGCACAGGTACGTGCTCAGTGTAACCTGATTTCATGCTGGGTGACACCTGGACATGTATCAACCCTTCCCTGAACCCCGCACCACAAAAAGTAAACCAAGGTTCCCAAGGAAGCTGGAAGCCATGGACTGCTTTGAGGTCCTTGAGAAGGATAGTCATTGGACAAGGACTTAAGACCACCACTCTCAGGACAGTGCAAATGTTACTGTTTGGAAGCAGCCTACATCACACCAAACTGTGCTGTGGGTGGACTGAGTATCCAAAGGTTTCCTTTATGCTCTGATTATCAGAAATTGAACCCACCAGAGAATCTGACACTGGATTTTCAGATGTCTTATCAAACACATTCTTCTTCTACGGTATTGTAAGGTACCACTCACATACCCTGTTGACAGCAGAAAAGGAGAAGATACTTTTGGATAGTTGTATTTCTCCAGAGTAATTTTAAAGACTAAAGCAATTACTCTTTCTCTTCAAGGATGCAGACACCATGAGATCCACAATGCCCCATTTTGTCTCCCCTAGCCAAGTCTGCAGCTAAGACGGTCAGCACAGATGAGAGAAGGAACTGAATGTTCTCTCTTGGGCAGCATATACATTATCTGTGATTTATGTCTGCATTCTGTGGCTTATACGGACACTCCAGCAGCCACAGGATGATCCTACTGCAGCAACAGGCAGAATTCCTCTTTTCCATTCAAGGCACTTTCAGAGAAAGAACCTGAGCTTGCCACAATGAGCCAGGTTTTGTCCTTTTAAGACAAAGTTGTATGAGTATGGTCCTTCAACCATCCCCAAAACATAAGGTAACCATGAAAGTACCAGCCCACTTAGTGGCAGACATGGCCAGGAAAACATACATGTCCCAAGACAGGATTTCACTCCAAATGACTTTAAATGTGGTACACAGAGAGATCATGTCTCCTCCTGCACCAGCAAGCCTTGCATGTGATCAACAAAGATGTGTCACTCGGACACTCTTCAGCTCAAGTAAAGGAGATCTCGGCAAGACTCTGCTGTGAAATGGACATCAAGCTTTTTATGAACCTACTGTTGCTGTCCCCTGCACAATCACCACAATCCCTGTCGTGAGTCAGTGACCCTCAGACAGGTCATTTACCTGGGTGCAAGGAACATTGAAAAAGGGTCATTTACACAAGTATAAGGGACATTCTTACTAACCAGGAGCAGATCAGGCTACGGTGACCCCATGGTGTCTATGACTGCACCCCAAAGCCCCTGCATGCAAGCCAGCAGATGGAGATACAGCATTAGGTTCCCATTCACCTTGTACTAGTGTAAGTGACCATACAGCGTGTATAGGGCAAGTCTGTTCCCACTAAACAGGCTGCCAGAAGGACTCCCATAGTCTTCCACTCACTTTTAAAACTGGAATTAAAAATTAAGACCAAATTCTGCTCCTAGTTATTTCCTCAAATAGACAAACTTAGCCTTTATAATACTGATCTTTTTATTCTTAAACAAGATTTAAAATGATCTCGTTACTTTTCAGGAGGGTTATATGCGTTAAAAGGAAAGCAGGTAAGTATGGAAAAAGTGTGTTTCTGTTTAGAAGCGAGAATAAACTGATTTTATGTAAACAACAAGAAAAACCACCCCACTTGTAGAGAAAACAGGCACACAAATACTTTACTCCTTTCATAAATAATGTATTTTATTGCATATGGCTATTAAGGAGAGCATCCATGATCAATACAGACTAAATACAATACACTACTCTAGTTCCATTTATTCTGGTCTCCAGCAGCATCACATTTATCCTTATATACAGCGTGTACATTGGAAGACACAGCAAGATAAGTTAAGTCTCTTGTCATATCACAATAGCAAGAAATATATTTAACATCTTGATATCCAGAAACAATACGTACCCAGAAAGAAAAAACACTGCTTAATAACTGTTAAGGTTACATAGCAAAAAATATTTTAAATTTAAGGTAAGTCAGGCAAAATGTACAAAGACCTAATATACATTGTGAAGTCTTAGCAAACATAACATTTATACATTTTGGTTCCATTCTGTAAACTAAATTAAGAATGTAAGTATTGCATATGCCTTTGTGAAATATACAGGATAGAGAAGAATTGACTATATTGTCAAGTTTTCGTTTTGAAGTTGCTGTATGCATTTCAGCCATTTGTTTTAGTGGCGTGATTTCTTAATTGGTATAGAGGGGTACTTCAAATTAGAAGTTCAAAACATTGAATTCAGCAGGTACCACACTCAGTGCTGGGGCGGGGTTCAGACAGAAAATGTCAAAGGTATTTCTTTTTTTTAGTTCCAGACTTGAACAAGCAGCATTTTAGAATATCTTAGAACCATTTAAAGTATTATTATTAAAAAAAAAAACAAACCTCAAACAGATAGATTAGATATTTAAATTGATTTTAGATCTAATATTGTATTAGCCTATGCATTGCTGTGATTTAAGACCCCAAAAATTACACTGAAAAACAAAGTGTGTCATGGGGTAGGGAAGGAATTAGTTTACATTCATCTTTGTCTTGTAATACAATCCTCAGTTCTAAAAATTCAGCATGTAAGCAGGAAGACCGCATTGCCATTCATTATATTTGTAAGACATTGACTCTCATTTTCATCAGAAAAAAAATCCCAAAAGATAATGCATTGTTAATAGTGAAGTACAGGTTCCACCTAGCACAATGATTTAAAAAAAGAAAAAAAAAAAAAAAAAAAGTCTCACATAACTCAAATAACTTAGTAATACTTACATGTCTATCAGAGCAGGTACTGGGGAGGTACCCTTATATGTATATGAACTCTTCAACAGATTTATCGAAGGAGAAACAAGGTGGCATGACATTCTGCTAGTCTGGTGCAACAGCTGTATGTGACATTTGTGACGGCAGCCACCACATCGCTTGGATCTTCAGGCTACCGGAAATGCGATGCACAGGTAGCCTTGGAAAAAACTCAGGATAAGTGACTGCAATGGTTCTTCATCTTCCCTGTAATAATGCCTGCAGCTGCAATGGTACTTTCCTGGTAAAAAGGCAAATATCAGGACTTTCTAGATGGCAAGATAATACTGTGTTAATATTAGCGCTTGAATCTGCCCGATACCCATTATCATCCCTGCATTCCTAGCATGCCTATGTGGATTTTTGGTTACAAGAAACGCAGCTAAGAACAGGGTTAGCTGACAAAAGTGAGCTTGTAAATAGGAGAAAAGGCTTTTGCAATCTGAAGTACCTACATAAACACCTACATAGAGAGGATTAAACAAGTGTGTCAAAGGTAAAGAGAGATACCCCCAATACAGTTTGTTTTTAACTTACGTTGCTTCAGTTACACATTTTTATATTTTTTTTTTTTAACTACTCTGAATCCTCCATCCAAGTCCTATTCACAGAGTTTCATCCCATGTTAGACTTTTCAGTGCCCTGGTTCGGCTTTGTCTGAGAAGTAAACCCTGCGGCTAGTGATTCACAACCCAGCAGCAGCAGCTGTACGCGTTGCAAGTTCAGTAAGGCTGACGACCGTTCTTGAGAGAGACTCGGCACAGAGATAAAGGAGGTCCTGTCGCACACCAACACCGCAAATCCGGCTTTACTTTGAACTGAGGTAGTACTGTGGTAGGCTTGAAACTATGCCAGTAAATACCAGATCTTACTGCTTCAGCAGGTGTTACAGAATCCCCTAATATGCCGAAGAATAAATACAGTTTGTCTTTGCAGAAAAAGGAAATGAAGGCATTGGCCGTTAGTTAAAGAGGCCGGCAGAAAAGTTCCTACGATCTGAAGAGCATCTCCAACTTCTGTCGAAACAGCAGCAAAATGATACCGTAGATGCCATGGACAGGTAATGAGTTAGGCAGGTTGCTTTCCCTTCCTCCCAGATTTGTTGCACAGTTTAGTCCACAACAGTTAAGTAACTGTCCGGACCAACAATAACAACAACAAAAACTAAACCTTAAGCAGCTTCAGTTACAAAAAAAAACCAACAAAAAAACCCAAAACGACAACAAAAAAAGGTATATGCCGAGCAGCTTCTTTGAATGTTGTACTCTGTTGTTTGAGGTCATGGTGAGAAAACTAACTCCTTCACTCTGAAAAGAAAAATGAAAGAAAGTCAATAAAAGCTGATAAACCCTATATTTACAGTTTAAACAACACAAAAAATACCATAGCAAGATTATTCAGAATGAGTTTTCATGGGGAAAAAAAAAAAACAAACAACTATGCAATAACTGCTTTTATATTTGTATAGATCATAAGGTATTGCAGAGGCAAGAAAGGGAGTATTCCCCAATCCAACACCACCTCCTGTTTTTTAGAACTTTTCAGCCGTGGCTCTTCAGACCAGCAAACCATGGGAGACAGAACTGGTTAGAAAACCTGACATAAAATTCCCCCAGTCCAATTTGTGACCATCCCTGTTTGCATCAGTGGAAAGGAAAAGGGGTTACAGAAAGTAGGTACAAACTCAACTGGTTTTTTAGTCAGCTGGGTGTTATCAAAAGCTGTCCATTTCCAGACACTAAAACCAAGTTTCTTAAGACTATATTGTCTGTAGGGAAAGAGTCTTCTAAAAACACAACCAAGCATAGAAAGAACCTTCTACTTTAGTTACTTGATTTACTAAATAACTATTATTCCAGAAGTAAAAAAGTGGGTAGGTATGCAAATGGAAGGAATCTTCTCCAGATTACTGACTACAAAGCTGCTTTAAACAGTCAAGGTGAATTATGCAGAACAGAAACTGATCACGAAGTGACCCATCCTATTTTAAAGAATGCAGCTGACTCCTGTCATGTTTTTTCACTGCAAAGAATTAATGGATAGTATGTGCCACCAGCATAACAGGACATTATTATATTGATTAACTCACAACATGAAGATGATTTCTTAACGTGGTCATTAAAAATCAAAATGTCCTCAGTATGTTGCTTATTGCGTGGATTTTTCCCGTTTGCTATAGTATTTGAAAAGCAGCAATGTACAAACAGTAGTGATTAAAACACCAAGACTGTAAATTTTACACGACAAAACATTGACACCTCATTTTGAAAGGTGCCAACTAAGTGGTAAATCCCGATACGTCAGGCGGCAACATTACATTCCCGCTAAGTGCTATTCCCGCTAAGTGCTATTAATAGTGTCTAGTTCAAGTAATAGTTTATAGCAAATTTTTTGCTGTATGTTGTTGTCCCCAAGTTTACAAGTCAGATGAAAATTTTAGTTTGAAGATGTATTAACACAAGTTTTCCTAAAAACTGAAGTTATTTGGAACACTTTGGGAACTACCATTGTTACTTTTAGAAAAGTCTATAAAGGACATAACCCATTAATTTTGACTGTATTGATACAAGGAGTCAGTATTCCTGTATATTTTTAATTCCTTTGGGACCACCAAAATAAATTGTATATGAAACGTGCATGTCAAAGTAAGCATAGCGCTTATCTGTGCAAGTTTCAATCCATATAAGCATCTGACAAACCAATACAAAGGCTTTTCCTTCAAGTCTACACAAAAACAAAGGTTGACAGATCTTGGCATATATATGAGAATTGCTAAATTACTATTGAATCTCTCAGAGCTAAGGTTTACTTAAGGAATTAGTCCTGCTGGAGTCAATTGGAGCCACAATATGATCAGATACTTAGGATATTACTTAGGATTTTATTTCATGACACAACTTGAGATGAATTAATACCTCGCCAAGACCAAAAGGAGAGCATCTCATTGCCCCCACCCATTGCCATTTATTTGCTGCCACTTTTCAGATTAGAAACTAAGTCAAATCTACCCATTCAATCTTCAGAAAACGAGTTTTTGTTGTTGGGCTGGGACGGTGTTTCAAATTAAGAACTTGAACTTATGGTGCAACCAAGGGAGCCCCAAAACTGCCATCACCACCCAGTAAGGCTGCGTGGGAGAACGTGTGGCAGGACGGATGGCTCTCAGAAGGGAGCAGAGATCCCTCGTTTGAGGAAGAGCCACCTGACAAACCACTTTGTTCCGACTTTTATTCAGGGAAGCAGGATAAATGCATCACGTAGGCAAACAAGTGAGTGTTTAAAGATACATGCTGACTCTGTGTTATTGCTTTCCTCCTCCAAATGGAAACCAACCTGACAACTAAAGTTAGGTTCCCAAAAGTGGCCATGATAGTGAAAGCCAAATAAAGTTAAAAAAAAATCGTGTGTTCAGATAGGGAAATCAGAGATAGACATTTTTGTACATGCGAAGAACACAAACAAGTATGTTTCCACAAGTATGTCAGCCTAGGGCGGTCATCAGGGAGCATTATTAGCACCTGAGTAAACCCAACATTGTCCTTACAGCACAACAGGTGCTTTCCAGCCAGAATTAAACTGGAGCAGCTGAAGTGGCCGATGCTTCAAAGCACTTCCACACTTGGTTCATAGGGGTTTGCAGGTGGACGACGGGGCTGTGGGCGCAAGCCTAAGAGCCTATGATGCAATAAACACATCATCCAATGAGTCTATAATGCTGACCTATAACTCCAAAAACTAACCCAAACGTAATTTTCAATAATGGAACAATTTCCTCTGACTTCAATAAGCTTTCAATCAGGTTTCAAATAAGCTTTGAATCAAGAAAGGATCCACATAAAGCCATGTCAGCTTCAGAGGAAGCCTACTGGCAAGAAGTAAGTTGCAAGTTCCATGCTAAAGTAAAAAAAAAAAAAAAAAAAAAATTCCATCAATATCACTGTTAATTTTTACTTCAATGATTAGTATCTTTTATTTATTTCAGGTCAACATTCCACTTACACAGCAAGTCACACCAGTATACATTGTCTTTATCCAGGAACTAAACAGAATTCCTACAGGACACGAATACATTCTTTGATAACCTCATTCCCCACAGGCACACACAAATCAAAATACAAAGTCCAACACTGTGTCAATACTGAAGCTTCCTCTTGGTTTTAGGCTTTATTAAGAAAAGTATCCATGATCACTCCTGAGTTTCTGAAACTAAAGTCATCTGATTCCACAAGTGCTTCTTGGGGAATAAATCAGATAATAAATACACACACAAATTGCTAGGAAACTACCAAATACTCAAAGACTTGTTAAATAAACTGTGAAGAGAATACAATGGTTAGTCAATTCAAGAAGATCTAGTCTGCTTATTAATTTTCAAAGTCAGTAAGCAATGAATAAAAATTTTCTTAATTCCTAAAAATAAAATTCTCATCTGCTACCAAGCACACAGTCAGAAACAGCTATTCATGTGGCTCATGGCAAAACACATTGCTGGTTATTCATAACCAGTAAATTTATTCCACTGGCAGCGCGACTGCCAGAGCGGATCAGGCATCGGACGCAGAACCCCCAGCTCTGCCACGGGCTTCTGCCCTGACTCCAGGCACATCACTCGGTGGCTTTGTCCCTTTGTTTCCCCTCCCCACGCTGCCTGCCAAATCGATTAAGGCTCTGATCCTGCTAACTAACTTTTCCTGGAAGAGCAATGCTATTGATACAACCGAATCTGGAGGTTAACAACACGTACGACTGTGGGCATCAGGCCAGGCCATTAGATGGCACAGCCCAAGGAACCCAATCCCACCCGCAGGGAGATGCCTTTGGCCGCCCCGACACCCGGAGGAGACGCGTGGCCCTGGGTGAGGCAGCTGGCCAGCCAGAAAAGGCAAGTGTCCCCCCCCCAACCAGCAAACTGCACTGCCCTCCCTACCCTCCAGCACCGTGCACTGTACCTGGCCAGGCACCCGGCAGCAGATGGGCTTGCAGGCACCTGCAGGGGTTGCAGCCTTGCACCTCAGCAGCACCTTCCCTACGCCCAGAGCAGTCCCTGTCAGGCAGCAAGCAGAGCAGGGAGGCAGGCGGCAGGGGCTGAGGGTGCGGAGGGACAGCATGGGTCCTGATGGCAATAAATCCATGCTGACCTGGCACCGATGGCAACGGGAGACGGTCTGAACTGCGGTCTCTGAGGGCTTCTTCACCAGGGGGATTGTAGGAGGCACACACACACATTGTAAGGTCACAAATTCAGCCAAGCATCCCAATGCAAATGCAGCCTGCATGCTCCTCGGGATGCTACCGGGGAGGTACACAGTAGGACCCAAATCCTGTCCTGGCTCTGACTCTCATTAAGCAATTTAATGAATGCTATACTTAATATTAAGTACATAGGTAACCCTGCTAAAGATAACAGAACAACTCGTGCTGAGCTATGGCTCTCCACAAGTAATTCCAGGGAATCTGAGCTCAGCTCAGCGGGACTGCTCATACCAAATAAAGCCGAGCTCGGCCATCGTCACAGGAAAAGGTTTCAATCAGAGCTTAAACATTCGCCTTACCAACACTTCGCAGGAAAACATCAAGTAGTATGCTCTAACAGTTTACAAAGCCCATGAATAATATCCATCCAAAGTAAAATGTTTCCACATTTGATGGGAAAAACAAATTAAACCGTGAAATGAAAAAGCCATGTAATTATTATTTTTTTAAACAAGTCATGGTTGATCATAATTAGAGACATGCTGCCCCAAGTAACCAGGCTCTTTTGGTATGTTATTCCACTAAAAAACAGTACATAGTATTATTTAGATATGTCTCTGCTGTTTAATTAATTTAGAAAAGCGAGCATCAGGTCAACATAGATTCTTCATGATTGATAATAATAATAATAATAATAATAATAATAATAATAATAGTAGTATTAAATCACTGAATTTCTTTAAAGTAGTAAAGTAAGGATTTTGCAGCCACAGTTATCTATATTAAAATGAGCTTTATAGTACTTTTAACTCTTGTGTCAAATAGTTAAAAATCCTAACATCTTGAACTTCATTAAGATAACCACGGGGAAAGATACTATCTTCTAAAGTGGGAAACAAAACATCAGATTATCTGGAAAAAGATGCTGCATGTCAGCACCTGCAAGTACTTTTTTTTTTTTTTGCTGCCCTAGCACACACACAAGAAGCTAAAGTGTTCATCTGATGGCATGGACAAATCCCTACAACTTATAAAGAGTGTCAACTTTTATCCAAAGTTACTAAAAATCAAAGTAATCTGTATTTGATACCATATATTTACACAACTAACACTTATTTTACCTGCCATCTTACGCTAGAGTTTAAGCAGCTAAATCTACAGTAGAAGTACAGATGACAATGAGGGCTATGCTTAGTTGATTTCAGAATTTGATATAATTTGTGTTTCATATCATTTTGTCAAGGTTCTTATAGATTTTGTAGTATGAATAACTAAACATTAAAATGTAATTATGTGGAAAAGAAAGGATTAAACTTACAAATGTCATTATAATGAATTTATAGCTAAAGTGCTGGTCCAGAAATACATTTCCCGTATCAATTACAATAAAAATAGGCACTTCAAATTTAAAATTAAGAAACTAGACATGCTCATTTTTCCAAGATTCATTTAATACAGTTGCTATTCTATCTCTTAATTTCAGAGCTACAGCCACTGTGTACTATTAAACAAGTTTGTATAGATGTGATTTAATCCCAGGATTAGGGATAAAATAGACAAAAAAACCCTCAACATGGTACTATCTGAAATTTGTTCAATTATCCTCTCCCTTGCAAGTTGGGTATACAACCGTTCAAAAACATTACATGAAATTGAGCAAAATCAAACTGCTTTCTCTGAGCAAACAAAACACTAGAAAAAAAATGTTTAGTCCTCTTGGCCTTCCACTGGGAGTTTCTAAGAGGGACAGAAACACAGACGCAGAAGGAGATGTAGAAACTACACAGAAAATTTGCCGCTGAAAAGATTAGTCTCTGGCAGCCAGCCAAAGAGCCACTCGCAGTTCACATGCACAGGATTCAACCTCCGTGGAACAAGAAGTCACGTTCTTGGTTGATGACCATTACCATGCAACTGGAATTGCCTCCCACCTTACAACCATCACGCCATTTCTTTATCAGTGCAGATTCAAAACCCAACACTGCAAACGTGGCCTCAATTAGGCGGTTGGCTTGATTTTCACAGCTCCTTCCACCACACCAAGGAGAGAGCGCAGCTCTTCCCAGGCACAGGCTGAGAGCAACACACAAACTCCAGCAACACCACTCTGCCTACAAGGTGAGGCTGGAAGTTTCTTAAGAGACAGAATTTTTGCAAAACAACATGCTCACCTTACAAGTGATGAAGGGCGAGGGAGGAAGGGATTGGTGACTAATACACTGAACTACCTACCAGCCCCATCTTCGGCGACAAAACAAAAACAACTGAATTAGCACGTCTGCCCCTACAGCGTACACTAGGCAATACTCAGCTAACTTCTGCCATCCCCAATGTGTACCGCCACATCTCTGACCTACTCACCCTGTGAGGAGCTAGTCATTCCAGCTCCTTACAGTCAAGGAGAAGAAACAGGCACTTCTAAGCAACAATTCTTCTGCCCTATTTCATGTTAGGCTCAGATAAATAAGAGTTATGAAAGGCCTCGAAGTCTGCGAGGTGTATGGCTTGGTATTCATTTTAGGAGCAGAGGCCATATCCTTTTACACACCTTTATAATTGCTGAGAAGTTTGCTCAGCTGGGATGTCAAAGGCATATTTGTCCCTCTTCTAATATGTATCAGTAGTCATTAACAAGGGCAACAAGGTCTGACAAGAAAGAAGAGCTCTTTTAAGTAGAGCTCGATATTCTCACACAACTGCTGACTGAAATGCCATCAGTGTTGGTGGACCTATTCCAGGCAGGTAACAGAGTATAATCAGACTTCTGGTTAGATCCACAAGGGAGAACCTCGCTGCCATTCTAGATACCAACGGCCAGTACCAAAGTCCAATAGCTTCTTCTGAACCACTAGGTTACCTCCATCCATATGCCTGAACACACAATGTTACGAGTGCTCTCAAAGAGCTTAAAAGCATGCTTTTTCTCTCTCTCACTTGGGAGAAAAAGCAATCTTTTCCAGTGATTAAATTGAAGAATCATTCATATTAAAAATTTAAATATTCATGGGAACAGGGATAAGGACTCATGTAAGTTGTGGGAAGTCATGTTCATTCTCCCTTTCCATTACAGCGGATATCTAATTATTCCATGAAAACAGCTTCAGTAAGAAAGAATGAGAGCACTCTACCAAAGAATATATGGCTAAGATGTGCTAGGGATGGGGTGGGGAGAAAGAGCATTAAGATTTTTTTTTCAGCCAGAAAGGTACTGGATGCTGGTCGGTCAGAAGACATTTATCTTGCGGAGAGCAGCATGTTTTAAAACACAAGGCCCTCCTCAACTTTCACAGTCAACTACCTGCCTGTTTTGCAAACTGACTTTCAGACTGCTTACCAAGGAGACTGAAACACCCCAGCATTACATACATTCATTTATGCATCTAACCCGGCATCTAAACGCACTCATGGTCACGCACTAAACATTAGGCTGGCTGCTGCAGCTTTTGGACTTTCAAGTTAGGAGATATATCCAGAGAGATGCTTCTTTTCACAGTAGAGATACATGGGGAGTGAAGGGAGAGAAAAAGCAAGCAGGGAAGAGCTAAGAGGAACAACCTGGGAAGGCTCCCCTGCATGGGAAGGCAACCTTTTCCCTACTGCTTTCTCTTGCTGTCACACCCTCACTTAAAACTCTGAGCATCTGGTAGTAGGATAGAAAAAGATTTTAAAGGATGATTTTCAATTTCTGTCAATGCTTTTCTAGAAATCTTTTGTATTCTCGCCGTTGTCAGTGTGAATCAGTCAGTAATAGAGGAGTGAGGGAAAGATGAAGCTAGGCAAGAAGTTGCAGACTTTGTGTTCTGTGCTGAAAAGACACCACCACCGCGTAACCTCCCCAAAACCATTTAGTGAAATGAGCAATACAGCACAAAACAGCTGCACTGAAGCAGGCTAAAGACTCCTCTGATCCAGTTCCCTCTCTCTGACAGTGGGTCAAAAGCAGCTGCTTAAGCAAGACTATAAAAACCAAGACAAGCATACAGAGATACTTCCCCAAATTCTCACCTAGCTTCTAACAATTTACCTCTCCAGGACCTCCTGCACTTCCCCTCCACTCACCGAAACCTTTAGTACCCTCTAGCCTGGAGTTTCACACCTGAGCTACAGGGTGCAAGAAGAATGATTTCGTCCTGCTTGTTCTGAACCCACCTCACGTTAGCTTAACGCCCCCAATAAAGCTGACGTCTTACTTCCCAGGTGCAGTTAAGACTCACAGTCCATGTTGTCCTTCCTTTACTCTATATATTGAGACACACAGCAACAGGAACTGCAATTCCCCCATACAGGCATTTCCAATCTACAACGTAAGAGCTCAATGGAAAGGCTGAGAAACACGATGCCCAAGCATTTCTGCACAGCCCTGCAAAACTGGGCTGAAAAGCCCTGTACAGCTGGCCAACACTTTCTGCACGATTCTTAGGAGAAGAAAAACTATGCTGTATGTTACCTGAAAAGGTTTCTAACACTTTGATGGGAAATCAGTTGCACTGTGTATGCGGACTGTGGTAGGAGGAGGGAAAAGTTCTCTGCGAGAAGGAAAAAAAGTATCCACAGCTGTACAGTGTTTCTCAACAAAGGTCACTACTTTATTTTGGCCATTTACTTAGAAGTCTGCCCTTTAGGATGAAAAAAGAGGAGAAAAAGAGGTATTCTCTTTTTACATGATTTCCTAATAGATTCTCAATATTTGACACAGATAGCTCCTACAATTTATTTTCGTTTTAACCAAACCTTTCTCAGTAGATTTACACAAAGATTTTTTTTCCTCTGGTGTTTTTTCAGATTTGTACTGTCCACGTTTAAAGATTTTTTTTTTTTTTCCATGAGACCAGGTTAGGACCCTTTCTCACACCGAAAGAAGAAAGAGCTGATACATTTTGGGTAATATTGCTTAGAAAATGTAAGAACAGTTTACTGTCTCAATTTTTAATCTTTTGAAGTATCATTACTGAGTCATTAAACAGCTACATATTTCACTTCAGCTGTTAATCCTGTTGCATATATTACGCCTGTTCTTTTAAAACTGCATCTCGTAGTTCCAAGTTGGTAATACAGCAGCACAAATCAGGTTAAGCCCTTAACCTTTTTGCTTTATTAATTCCACTTAGACAATAATTCAAGCTTCTATATACGAACGTTTGGATCAAAAAAAAAAAAAAAAGTAAAATATTTCCATGCATAAAGCCAGAGTCTCCTTATTTTAAAGGCTTTCTTATCCTGTAAACTTTGGGGTTTTTATATTGCTGTTGTTAGAAACCTCTATTAATGGAGCCTATAGTTCCAGGCACTGTACATGCACATAGGCACAATATATTTTTCTACTAACCACAGTAAATGAACGGAATAGAATTGTGATCATGACTTATCAATCACATGTATTGCTCCTGTTAGCAACACATAAAAGAACTAAAAAAAAACACTCCAGAAAAGTGCTTGGAAAAAACACTGCAAAAAAGAATCTGGAAGACTAAATTTGTGAGAAAAAGCTATTACAACAAAACCTTGGGAAAAGGTGAACTTCCTCATACTATCAGACCACTTACAAACCTTTCATGATGAGGGGGAGCTAAAACCAAAGCACAGCCTTACCAGTTCATCACGCGTTAGGGATGCAGCTCCCAGCTGCCGCTCCAGCCGTAACCAGCAGGCTTTCCTCCAAGCGGAGCAAACTGCCCCTCATTGCATCATCCCTGAGCACGTTCCTTCACTTCATTTGCAACACACCTTGGTACCTACTCTGCTTGTGACACCCAGCCACCAGCGATTGCCAGGTTCAGTACACTGTCACGGCCACAGTACACAACACATAGATGAGAAACTACCTATTTTCTGTGAATAACTGTTTTTTGAAGCCTTAAAAATATTTCTGCAGGAACATTCTTTCTGACTGACTTACAAGTTTAGCTTATCGCTGGTCAAAAACATTTACAGATCTATTTCTGCTCATTAGAATATTGCAGTGGCTATTTTATGATGATCTATGTGTCCTGCTGTATTCAGCTACGCTCCTTACCCCTGTGGCATCTGTTAAATGTAATCTATGTAACACAAAATGAAAATACATACATTCAGTCTTAGAAATATATTCAGGCAGAGAGAAAGCAGTCACAATTTAAGATACTCAGAGATGACTACGGCTACACCTGAAACGAGGCAAGTGGGCTCAGCCGATAGCCCCGAAGCCCTGAGCTGTAAGCAAGATGGTTATGGGAAGCCACCAGAGAACCCACTGCAGTGCTCAGGGTCTCCCTCCCTGCCTGAGGCTGGGTCTCCCCCCCAGGTGAGTACCAGGGGACAGGACGGGGGTTGGGAG
Organism: Platalea leucorodia; assembly: GCF_965183815.1. Taxonomy (NCBI): domain Eukaryota; kingdom Metazoa; phylum Chordata; class Aves; order Pelecaniformes; family Threskiornithidae; genus Platalea; species Platalea leucorodia. Next base: position 64,080,633 of record NC_138824.1, read on the forward strand.
ACGATGCAAACGTGGGCCTTTTTCTGTCACCTTCCGTGCAGTCAGAAGGTGACTGGAGTGTCCATGCCATGAACCTGGGGCCTGGAAAATGTCCTGGTCCCACAGTTCAGACATGGGATCTGGGAGACAGATCCTGCCCAGAACCAAAAGAGTTCAGTTTAAGGAAATATACTTTATAACACCTCCACAGAGAATGATCAAAAAAACATCTTGCGCTTTTCTTAGGTACACAATGGGCCTATGATCATCTCTCCAGAAAATGTTTGTAAAAGTATTCCTAGCCAGCTCGTTAACGACCGTGAGCCGAGCTCTCATTAACTTCCTTGAGACTGCAGGCTTGCAACCCACAGCTACACTTGGCACAGTGGATACTGTCTGAAAGACGGATTCACAAATTTAGCGAGGTGCCCTGTCCCTGGTGATTTCAACACCTTCGTCCGCTTGAGCCTTAATACTTACTAGTCTACAGCAACCCACTAAGTCTGCTTGAAAAGAGCCACTCTTAACACAATCCCCCAGCAGACATTTCCTACTACTCCAATAAACAGACAAATGCCCTAGTAATCAAAGCAAAATGATGTCTCAAAGGTGTTATTTGTAGATTTTTTATTTACAAACTGGATTGCTTTCTCCCTTGGATCAAATGCATTTCTGAGAAATGCTAGAAAAATTAAAAAAAAAAAAAATTTTTATGGTGCATTTTTAAAACAAACAGGGGCACCTGTAACCTGCTCAGAATTTAATCTCGAGATGAATTAGCATTTCTTTCTGAAGCTGATATGGATTGTATTGCATACAGAAGCTAGTATTATGTTAAGACATGAAAGCAGAGGATGTATTTTTGTCACATGGGCATCACAAATATCATCCACATATCACTCCTGGAGGCTAACTGACACTATGTTGGAAAGCAGAGGCAAAAAGCTTAGTAAACTGTTTAGAAAGTAATTTTGGTAGTTAAAGTTTATCTTCTGAGAACACCAGTTTCAAAACTGGAAGCTGGTCATAAAATAATTTGTGATAGCAGAAAGCATAGAGAGTAATTACCTCCTCTGGCTTACTCATATTTTACTTTCTTCCTCAAGCAAGAAACACAGATTGTACTGAACGAATGAGATTGTTCCGCGCCTTGAATCCTCCCCATCTAATAGTTCACTGCAGAAATCAAGTGAAGCAAGCCCACATTCATTAGCTCTGCAAGACCAAAGAGATGCTAAAGCTTCACTTTTAAGAAAGGCAGCTAAGGAAGGTGAATGCAAAATGCCAAGTTTTACCTACCCTAAGGAACAAGAATATCTGAGACATGCAATGAATCTCAGCTTAGAAAACAGCACTTATTTCATTGGTTTTCAGCTGTGAGACCTGCAGTGCAAAATGTTACCTTCCCCAAGGAAAAAAAAAATTATTTGTTAAAATATGAGAAATACTATGCTGTCAGAGCACAGTGTGCTTTCACAGCACTCTTCTCAAACTTCAGAGACTTTTAAAAAAAAAAGACAAAAACTTAGCATCATTTACGTGCAATATTGCTAACTCCAGAGCAAGATGCACTTTCTTCTATAATTACAAGAGCTCTCAGTAAATATTGACACAAACAGAGCTGTACTCTACTGTTTCACCAGTTCTGTTTTCTCCTCCTCTCCCAAGTGCTCTCACACAGGTGTCTTTGTTTTGCTTCGTTTTATGGCCCCCCGATTTGTTGCCAGTAAATATGTTTATAAGCAACCAATGACACTTAATTTTCTTAAAAAGGTTCACCAGTGCCTCATATAGCATTTCTGAAAAACACATTTTACTTATAGCAATATATCTGACCACACGACTACATAACTAACACTGTCACCTTTTTGAAATTATATTACGTTGCCAGGACTGTTTCTATAAAACAGATTAAAAACCATCTTTGTCATTTAAGATGGGATACTTAAGAGTTTGGCTCTAGTCCCATGATGCTCAGCACAGAATTCCCCTAGACTTCGGGGAGGCTTTCCAGTACATGAAGAGTTGCATGTATTTTCTCCCATTGTCAGCATCCCAGCTCTTTAAAGCCACTTAGGACAGCTCAAATAGGTGCCATGAACACATCAGGATGTCACCAGGAATTATAACTTTCTGTAGGATACCATGCAGTAGGTGAGACTTTATAAAGCTAAGATGCTGTTCTAGAAGGACGCTCTGCGAAGAACAGAAGAGGAAAGATCGCAGACAACACGCATGAAGAAATACTTTGCAAAATACCACTTTCCCCCAAGGTGTCTGCTCATTTAAAGCCCAAGTTTGCTTCCAAGTGCTAAGGCCCTGATACCATTGCATATTTCATGTATTGTGATTGACCAGGAAATATATTGAGAAGTGTTCAGCCAACAGTGCAGCAGCTGCATAGCTAGAGGAAACACAAATCCCTTTTAATTTCACATTTACTGAACAATTACAATACATCATCAACTAACTAGAGTACAGTCCAGGTCAGGCAAGAATACTTAGCTACGCCAGCTGATCCACATATGAATATCAGTCTCATTTCAAGTCCTTCTGCTTAAAATAGACTGCACAGAGCAAGTTTGATCTCACAAGCCACAGACCTCTGGAAGTTAGATGTTCTATTTATGCCAAGCGTATAGGCTCCCTCTATAGTCAAGGAAGACAGCTTTGTGTCCATCTCCGAGTCTGGCTTTGACCAGCCTCTTCAATACTTAAAAGGCACCTGTATCCTTCCAGTGACTACTTATGGAAGCCAGACCCTTATTTTAAGAGGGCTGTTTTGGCAGGCTCCTAATAAGGTGCAAATGAGGTGTCTACAGACTGGGCCAAACCTCTCAGATCTACATAAAGTGCAAGAACACCAGCTAGATGAAGAAAACCACCATATACGTGGAAATATGAAACAGGAACATGGACCCTTAGGACACACTGGAGACACTCGAGCTGGAATCTGCAACACAGAAGGCATTACGCAGCTTCACTCAGAACACCTATGTCAAGGTCCCCTAAGATTTTCAAGTCCTGTGGTCATCCTGTGGCCTCGGACGAAGATATTTCTGCCTTTTAATTATATTCTTGTGTCCATCAGACCAAAATAAGAGCCCAGCACAGCTGAATTCCATAAAACCTGTTAGGAAAAACATGGATAAATGGCCTCCTCTGGAATATCCTCCCTCGGCTTGCAAACTATCCCATCCCGTCTGTGCTGAACAATCCTACCAAAACTTTTCTGCAGCAATCACAAGATGCCTGTTTACGAGGAGCAAAAACCAACGGATCAACCTGAGACATTAGTAAAAGGCACAACAGCTTTGACAGTGTCTTCCACTTTGATGCCTCAACCTCTCCAACTGTCATCAAAAAGTCTCTTAAGCAAAAAAAAAAAAAAAAAAAAAAGCCAGATTGAATCTATGTTTGAGACAAAAGACCACAGACAGATACACTTTCTTATACAGCAGGAATAAGACTTGGGCAAAATCACTTAATCATTTCCATAAAACACATATAAAATAAACCCAACATGAACAGGCTGTAAATGGCTGGTTCCTCCACATCACAGCTTTCCAAATTACAGTCCATGGACTACTTTATACTGTATCAGAGGTCCTTATTTCCAGTAGCTATTTTTAATTAAAGTACATTGAAGAAATTAATTGAAGTAATTAATTATTACTATTCCAGAAAGATATTATGTGGTCACAAATGGCCCAGAAAGGGACCTAAGATGATCCATGAGAAAGAAGAGAAATGAGTCCAAGCCTCCCTATTAATATCTCATTGCTGCTATGAAAAATCTCAGAAACCTCTGGCAAATTGAAAGTTACCACATTACAGAAGCAGAGAAGAAGTTTAAGAAAGGTGCCACCATATACACCAAGACAAACACACATCCTAGGAAAAAAAAACCTCCAGTGGCATCTGATACAATGAAGAAACAGAATTTGAGACTTAAAAGACAGATGGCAATGCTGTTCATTCCAACAGTTACAGTCATAGCCCCACTATGCTATATCCTGTACTAACAGGGGTACCACTTATTTCCAATGTTTTTCCTAAACTAAATCACAGAATTTGGACAAGTGTGTCCTGCTCCTAGATTAACCGACAATTACCGAATATAATTCCTTTTAGCATGGTGCGCTTTTAACTGATGAGACAACAGGGTTTTATGTATCAAATACACTTTGTTTCCTGCTTCCAGGTAAGAATTTGCTTTGTTTGTATCTGATGCAAATAATGAGTTAATATACTTTGAGGCATACCAAAATGTGAAATGTTTAACTACAGAAGCAAAATTAAGATCTTACTCAGGTACACACACATTCGCACAAAACCACAGCTACACTAATGAGTAAGATACAGCCACTTGACAGTCCAATAAAACAATAGGTTTACATGATAAAAAAAAAAAAAAAGATTGCAAAGAAGAAATTTAACATACAGTTTCAATAAAAAACATATTTGTCTACTGTTTTGCTATCTTCAGCACAACTTAATAGAACTTTGCCTCCAGAGTGGAATGAAGAAGAATCGGCTGCTCAGGTAGCCCTTTACAAAATGTATGGGAAAACGCGTCAAGAAGACAAGGAAAAAATCAGTGCCTGATAAAGGGGCTGGGATCTACAGCAAACTAACGGGACATACCAAGAACATCTTCGAAGTTAAGATACCTCACTAACGACAAGATGTATACACTTCATTCCGCTCGGGGTGGAGAGCCTGAAGTTGTCTCCCACGCATCAATCCTCAAAAGCTCATTATTTCCCAAGTACATGTTCTAAAGTCCCAGCACCTTTTTTTTTTAAAAAAAAAAAAACTTCAGCATTCTGCTTCTCCTATGTTTAATTAAGGAAACAGAGCAAGCTGCACTATAACGATATGGAAATTATTAGTAAAAATCAATACAATTATATTCTTTGGCAAAGTAAAAATAAGTAGAATACAAGCCTGAGTCTACATGACCAAAAATATAATGTAAATAATTCTCAATTTTTTTTTTTAAATAGTATGGTTGAAATGTTATCACCCTGTAAAAGCAACAACAGCCAATGTACGAGTAGAAAGAAAATGGAAAACACCTACTCAGGAGCAAGAGGAAAAGAAAGCGTTGCAATGTTTTCTCTTAATCTGACAACACAGCAACCACGTGGCCAGTATGGCAAGTTAAAGCTTGCCGTGTTAGTGACCGATGAAGCGGACTTGGGGAATAATTTCAGACTCGCAGAAGACTCTCTGAACGACCTCTCGCAACAACGCCGTCCAACAGCAGCACGGTATCTAAACTTTCTACACAGCTCCTTCGCAGCACAGACCAGCTCCCTCTGCGTTCAGGCACACCAGCCTGACCGTGCTCACTCAAGCTGCAAGATCCAAGTCTATTGTTTCCACTTCCTAGCATAGTAAAGTATGCACTTATTAAAATAAAAGTCCATCAATTTATTTCCTGAGGGCTGACTTCCAGTTCTACTAAAAATCAATAATAAAAAAGTCCAGATATTTCACTACTATGAAGTTCTGACCTTTTTTTTTTTAAATAACAGATGGACTATCTCATGTTACTATATCTTACAAAGCTTTTACTTTACTGTCACTTGAACATTCATACTAACAGAAAAAAATTAAGAGAGGAACTGGACTAGAAATCACTTACAGTGCTGAAATACATTGGTGCATTTGTATCTGGAAATCATCCTATTGGCTAACGTTCAACAACTGAGTACTACCAGTTTATTTATTTAGAACCCACGCAATCTACTATTTATTTAAAAATACACCAGTTACGGTTAAAGTTAAAAGCTTATCTTGACAGGACTCGCATTTGACATTTAAAGATTAAAACAGAACAGTGTCATAAGTTACCTTTCTGTAGATATCCAAAAGAAAGCAATATTATCCTAGCACTCATTGGTGCACGTTAGAATCTCTTGCTGGTATTTGTGAGAGTTACTGCTAGATTATTGGGATTATAAAGTCGTAAGTACTAACCGTTTTAAGTTTATGGCCAATTCTCTTAAGTATTCTGTGCCTCAGGATCTCATATATATATATATATATGTATATGTATATGTATATATGTTTATTCCTGATGCTCCTCCACATAGTCATTTCTCTGTAACTATGTTAAAGTCATGAGCACTAATTCTGTAACTTCGCCATTGAGGGAATTATGTACCCTTGCATTAAGTTATACAAGTCTGATCCAAACATAAATGTTCAAAGTTTTATGCTAGATCAAAACTAATTAGTTGTAAATAATTTTGTTATAAACTGACTATTCATAGTTCACAAACAACTTTAATATTATTCACCATCACAAATCTTTATCAATAGTTTCTGTACAAGATTGTTACAACAAAAGCGTAACTCTTTTTTTGTTATGTTAAAGAGACAGTATTATTATAATTACATTTAATTAATTTTGGCAGAAATAATTGCTCAGGACTGAAACCTGTTGTAAAAGATGCAAGTCCACCCTCCTATAAACTTTTCCAAATATTTACATTGTAAAAATGAATGATATTACAACACAACCAAGTGCAACTGCCGTACAGAAGAATTTTACCTCCACCTTCCAGATCCAAATCTCATAATTCCCTCACAAGAAGTCTTTTTTGGGTATCAGCGAAAATTTTGGTTAGACACATCACCTGACATTTGGTCTGCCTTTAAAGTAAACTAAAACCACTCACTGGAGTTTTTGAAAAAAAATCAGTATCAGAGAAACTGGTAAAAAGACTACAGAAGAAATTCACATCATAACTTCTCAATAATTCAAGTACTGGACAGACCACGGTAGTTGAAGCAGTCAACTTGGTGTTGTAAAGGGGTTTTGCATTAACTAGAAAACTGATGAGGTTTGCCTCCATTTGTCAATTCTATTCTTATTTCTTTTAAATAATGCTAAAATGTAACATTACCAGTTATTGCAAGTAACTTTCTATAGCCTCAGTTATCTCCATCAGTGAAGGCAGACTAAGCCACCACCGTTATTGTTTCGTTCTTGAGTTCAACACTACTGTCTCCTACGTAAGAGTTAAGCCTAACTCTTCCCCAAAAAAACTGCCAGATGTCTTGTTCAACCAATCTTGTGACTTCTAGTGAGCAAAAGCCTAGATCCAAAGGAAAAAAAAAAAAAAAAAAAAATCTTCTGAATTCTCATTCCATATATTAGTTTGACAATGCTACCCAATTTAATGAGGAGTTAAGCTGGACATTAGGACTGTCTTGAATCCTGTTTTTAAATAATATACTGCCTGGAAGGACACAATCTAAACTAAAATCTAAACCTGCTTAGATCTTATTTCATTTACATGATTTTCCCACTGTTACTGGACTGATTTATTGATTTGTCTTTGACTGAAGAGAAGCAGAGTCCTCTGCCTCAAGTTGCACTTACAGTGTTATTCTTGGTCTACTTTAAAGTATCTGTGAAACAGATTTGGAAATTGAGACCCAATGGAACAATGAGTTTCATACCTTACGCTCATCATCACAACACGTATCAAACAAATGTTACTAAAGCATCACTTGGGAAAGCTTGGAAAATTCTCCACTGTGCTCTACTGTTTCTAAGAAACTTCTGCTGTTTCTGGTATCAGCAAGTTTGCTATTTTGGCATCCCGCTAAAGTCCCAGTGCCTCCATTTCTGACCCCTTCAAACAAAAACAAGCTGCTCAACAATGTCTAATCCGTGCGTCATGTAATCCTGCTTAATACTCTACAAACTCTGGGTAATATTTGGGTAGTTTTTAAATTTAGCAAAGAACATCCTGGCCTACTTCAAAGATACCCTCGCCTTGGGTAGTGTCCCCTAGAATCGTCGCCCACACTTACTTCAAAGAAGAAAAGCAAACACACATAAACACATAAGAGAAATGAACAAAAGATGAGAGATCCTGGTCTAATGACATAATAAAAACATATAATAAAAACATATAATATTACAAATCAAATGATTGAAACGGGAATGCATTACGCAAGCACCAAACACGCCACTCAAACCATTAAAGAGACATTCTGACTTTGTAACGCTGCTCTGGCCCCATTTACCAGCACAAGACAGAGCCCTGCGCAAGTACATCCGACCCCCCGCTTCCAGCGAGGGCAGACTCTGCTGCAGAGGACTGTGGCACAAGCCTTCCTCCCATCGACACAGAGCTATTAATATAAAGTCGGCTATCGCTCCCCCGGAGAAACAGAAAATCCCTTCTTTGAGACACTGTTCGCGTTCTGCAGCATCATTATCTTAAAAGTGGCTCGCATTGCAAACACTACCAGAGAGGTCTAAATTAAATTCCATTATAATTCTTCAGTATACCGTCCCGACTGTCCTTCCTAAGGTCTCTCAGACCCTCGCTGAAGGACAAATATGTTCCTACTTTGTTTAGGCTGTCAGGCAGACAGTCTCCAATCATTAGCCTCTTGTCAACAGCGATGCTGGGGTAGATTACTAGTGCGTAGTGCTTGTAATGGCAGGTGCATGGCCCTGGGGCTGCCATCTGCCAGGAAGGAAGTGTTCTCCTCTAGGATGCAGAAGAGATTGACAAATAATGTAAACAAAACACTGAATCATTCCTAATCTATGGAATCAAGCTATTGCATTACTCTTCTGCAATGTAGATGTCACCATCAGAGGTGGGGGCCTAGGTCTGGGGCTTGGGTTGTTTTTTATTCTCTTAACTATTTCTGTGATTGATCTGCCAAGATGAAAAAACACACTCTAAAATAACTTCTATTTAACTGAGACAGGCAAATCTGGATTTGAAAACAAACAAAAAGACACCCTAGTATCAAAGATGTTTATTTTGGAAAGTATTTCCCCGCTGTTAACTTGTAATGTGCCTCTTTACAAAATGTATTGCCCTTCACTGTGCGCAAGAACTGGATTTTTTTTAATTACTATTTTTGGTACACCTGTACACAATTCTGGGTCATCATCACTGATAAAAAAATGAGAACAATTGGTATGAAAAAAATTTTTGAAAGTAAAAAAACCTGGACAGTAACAGAACTCCAAGTATTGTCTTTGGTCTTTTAAATGGATTTCCGAAGGGATTTCTCATCATCAGATTGAACACCTTTTCCGAACAGCGCTAGTTTAGTGGTCCATTTTTCACCTCAGCTACCGAGCAACAGCACAACTCCATGCAAATGTGCCCTCACTTACCAGACTAGTGGCTGTGACCACACCGATTCTTCAGGAAAGTTCTTCATTACTGTCTAACTAGCAACACAGAGGAAATTACACACGACTGCTGTCTTTGAGTGAGCCTCAAATATTACCATAGGTATTAGCACTTTAACACTCCATGAAGCGTATTTTTCAGGTGAGCCTCTGTAAAGATGTAAGCAATCTTTATTTTGATTTCTCTGTGTTTTGGATCAGGCTTATAATACCTAAGCCTTAAAAGCTTGTTTTAAATACAAACACTTGCAACCCTACAACTAAGGGATTCATCCTACCTAAATTAGTGCAGAAACTGCAAATACAATCTAAACCAGTAAGCCTGGTTTCCTCTAAAGCTGACAGAGATGCAGGGGAGAATTTGTGCTACTTTATAACTTGCATGTAAAAGGCGTGGGAGCAGTCACCCTTGCTGGCTCTGTTTGCTGCTGCTGGAGAGCACCTGGCAGACTGACTAACCCAAGACGCCCGCATGCTGGATAGCTAAAGGCAGTTGAGACAAACACAAGTGTAAAAAAAAAAAACAAAACAAAACGAAAAAAAAAAAACCAAGAGAAGTTTTCCTTTGGGAAGGCTGCAGGAGGAAAACCAGCCTTTTCAACAATCGGCAGCAAAGGGACTGCTCAGCTGAACTTGGCTTTTCAAGGCTGCCACTCTTGACCCCCTACATACATACGCACAAAAACTTTAAAAATAACTACATGCCAGACAACAGACACGCAAACAAAACATATCTGAACTTTGGGGTCACTGTCTTCTAAAAACTCAAGGGATGCTACTGATTTCCATGTATACACAGATCGCTTCTAAGCAAACACTGTAAGAAACTACAATAAAAAACAGAGTTGTGAAACCCTCATAATCACATGGCCTAATTTATCAAATCAGTCACTATACTCACTTTACATTGCTATTAGACACACTGCGCCAACATAACATTAAAACTTCCACAAACTCTGCTGAAGTACATCATGACTAATACGCAACACACCTAGACACAAAGAGAAAACATAAAGACGACCAGTACAAAGGCATACTATACCTCAATAAACTGGGAAAAAAAAGACCCCAGATATAGCCATTTCTTTATGTGTTTATTACTTTAAAAAGACACATATTAATGGTGCTTTAGAGAAAATCTGATATAAACAGAAAATACCTGGATGTACCTATGTTGCCATTTAACTCCTGAATAGGGAGGAAAGTTTGATTACAGACTCTAACTCTAGCTTATTTTTTCTGTGGATGCTTGCTGTGTTTCAACTTTTAAATCACTTCAGCATTCCAGTGTAATTAATGCTATTCAAAAATAATAGTAAATCAAGTGTAAAGAAACCCATGCTATTCTCCCCTTATTAAAAAAAACCCCACCATATAAAACATGTCCTAATACTCTTTCTGTTCAAACATTCCTTTATCCATTTTACTTACAAGCGAACGTTAGTCTCTGTAGCTATCTTGAAAGAAATCAAGTAATCAGAAGCAATCATCAACCTAAGCATTTCCTCTGCCTTGAGCAATGACTGTACTGGTTCATTTTAGAACAAACCCACCATTCAACTTGGTCTATAACAATTTATCTTAAATGACTCAAAGTAATCATGACATTCTTTCTATGAGCAGCATAGCTAAACATAATTTAAAGTATAAAGCAAAATAAAAAGTCTAATAGATGTTACACGTTTTAATATTCTATCTGCATGTAAAAAGCTGACATCCGCATAATCAACATAATTTAAAATATCAAAGGCTTCATTTAATCTTAGATAACTTCAGTTTACATTTCGTGTTTCAGGAGTGGCACTGCTAGGTTCATTTTGGTTTGGTCAGCTGTAAAATGCAATCTGAGAAACAAGAAGTGTATTTCTAGAGCTTGTAAAAGAAAACCTCAAATTTTTAATTCTAAGCGTAAGAGGTTAAAAAAATCAAACTATATGTAAGGTATTAAAAGTAGTTCAGTTCCTTCTGCTGTTAATTTTGATGTTCTCACAGAACTTATCAGTAAGAGAAACGACTACAACTGATTTATTCAAAAAAGACTTTAAAAGATGGATAGATTTCTAACACAGCATATAGTTCTTTTAATACTTTCAAGAAGTCGTTTCAAAATGAATACAAGTTTTGTTAGAGAGACAATTAAACGTTCTCATGCTGCTCTGAGAACCAAAACTTTATGGCAGTTGGCATATCAGAGGGGAAAAAAACCCTTAATAATATAATTCATTGTGCAAAGTAATCCCAAAGAAAAAGGGAACAAGGGTTATGTCTTCAACAATCTAAAATGCCATTAGAAAGACACAGGAAGAGATTTCTTAAGATAGGCTTTTTATTGTTTCGGTGCAATCATAAAACCCTCACAAAAGTAAGAGCTAATTGACAAGGCGGGGAGGGGGGTCATTATTATCAAAAATCACCTTATTACGATCTCAAGTAGATGCATTACAGATGATGACTTCTTTAAATAAATCAAGACAAAAGAAACTAACACAGGAGGAAAATAACCCTCAAGTTTTTTTGCACCATTACACATAGTATCTGTTCAATTTTAGAAAACTAGACCAACTACTAGAATAGCTTACAAGTTACAGAGCATTTTGTTAACAGAAAGGAAAACAAAATTAAAGATAACCCACCCAAGTCTGGTGTTTTCAATTAAGCAAAATTCCCCATTACACACCCACTAAATTTAATGGGAATTTTACTTAAGAATTTCAGGATTACACACAAAGGGTAAAATCTCAACCCCACTGAAACAGAGACAAAACTCCCATTTGACTTCAACAGAACTAAGATCCACCATAAAAAGTCACATCATTATTGGGTGTAATCTGTCATAAATATACTGGAATAAATAATTTACACTATATGAGAAAAATGACTGTAAATGTCTCCATAAATAATGAAAACCATACGCAGTTCATATGTTTTTAAGCAAAAAAGCAGTCATAATTTAAGAACAAAGGCTAATTATCAGCAAGTAACAAGTCTGAACCAACCAGTAACAGTATTATTTTATTTACACATCAAATGAAGGCAAGTGTTTCTCCAATTCTTAAATATTTGCACACTTTCAAAACACAGTAAAACTAAAAGAACCGATAATTTCAAGCAACCTTTTAATTTTTCTGTTTTGACAGCAGTTGTGGAAGTACTCGCTTGCTCTTGCCACGACAGGATATGGTGGACAGAGATTTCCAAAAGCACAGCACTCCCTACAGCAGAGGCAAGTCACTGATAGCAGAGAGACAAGCTACACACGAAAACCAGCCACTTTTAAATGATACAAATAATTTCCCTTAAAACACTTATCCACACGAAAACACATCTACTGCTACAGTCCTTCAGGAAGAATTCAAACTTTTTTTACATGTATTTTGCACAAATCAAAGTATTAGTTTACTGAGAAGGTAATTATAAGGAGCTTGTTTGTATACCCTGTATTTCTGAGATTCTCCTGTTCTAAATATTAAATATATGTGGATTCTCCATTGTTTTAAAATTGCTAGAAATCTCTTTTGGTTTTTGAAGAAGTTCTGAAGAAGTAAAGCTTCTCACTTTGCTAATACAGTTAAAAACAAAATTTGAAAAAAGTGCAAACAACTAAGTAAACAATGCTGATTATATATAAGCTCTCTCTTGTGCAAACCATTAATTTTTACAAAATTAGAATCTCTCAAATCTACCTGAATTACTACTGTGTTAAAACAATCTTGCTTATGCTTATGTTTTCTTTAAATTGCATACGTGTTTCTCCGTAAAACATGAAATTCTTAGCAGCCTCCCAGATCACAATGTCTGAAATTCAAATACACTGGCACAATACTTGGTGATCTTTTTTGAACAGTGGCAGAAGTCCTTCCGTGAACAAACTTCAGTGTGAAATCCCAGTGAAAACCAAAAGAGAAACTAGGAAATCTGCAAAAGTTAACGACTTGATTTGACTTACACCGATCAAGTCCTTTGTGATATATTTCTCCTCCTCCATGCTACGACTTTCCCAGTTTGCCTGCCACAAGCGCAACTAACCCGAAACCCTGGTTTTGGTACCTAACCCTGCATGCTGCTGACTGCTGATGCTCGTGTGCGTTTTTTCCCCACCGCCTTGGCCCGATGTTGGCCACGGCCATCCCCCGAGCCTCCTAACCCCGAGTGTGCGCAGCAGCAGCAGCAGCAGCAGGCGTGCAACACTTCTCAGGGAAGCGGGGCGGTGGAGAAGTCAGCCTCGCCTCCTCCAGGGAGATTAAATCTCAGCGAGCTTCCCCAGAACGCACTTCTCCATGTGGTCTGTGTTCAAAAGCTTACAGGAAAGAGGGAAAAATAATATACGCATGCGGATTAAATATTAAAATTAGGCAAGCCTACAACCACCCTCTGAGAAATATATAACAGAGCTGAACCCGCTCCTCTGTACGCCGTGTACCAAATTAACACGGCTCTGTTTACTGCGTTATCCTTTTGTTTACTGGATGGGAAGGACGGCAGTCGGTCCCCCTGGCTATCCGCTCCTGCCGGCTCCCTCACTCCGGCTCTTCCCGGGGATGGTGGTGCCCTTGCTCCCATCCACTCCAGGTTTTCTCGGTAACTGGTGCCCGCTCCCCTCCCCCTGCCCCCCCCCCCTTAGGGTCAGCAGTTTGGGGAATGTTGTGGAAATAGCTCTTTCCCAACGTGGGGCTTGGTTTGCAGTTGGGGCAGTAGGTGGCTCAAGAAAAGAAGAAAACACCAACTCATTTTTTTGTGAGAAATCAATTCTTGGAAAGCAAGGGGCGCGGTAGTTTGTTGGTGCCCGGGAGGGCGATCCCAGGGCTGGAGAAGGAGAGGGGTAACCGCAGCATCCCCGCCGGCCCAGGTCCTGAAAGCGAGCCCAGCAAAACGAAAAGCAGAAGACAAATAAGGCTCTGCCCTCAACCCTTCCAGTCATTCAGAATGAGCGCTCATCCTTTCAAACTCTGACATTTCATTCAACAATCCTCTCGTCTTAATTAGGTGCAAAGCTTGCTCTGCACACGGTGGGGCTCTCATCTTTTCCATCTTCCTGCACTGCCTATCAAAAGACAAAATATTTCCTTCTTCAAAACCAACTAAGAAAACAGAAGAAAGAACCTGCGAGTGGCTCTTACAAACGGTCGCTGTTCGCTTATTATTGATGCCCTCTATCAGCACCGTGAATGCAGGAGCAATACCTGTTCGCCTCCAAGCAACTACTTCTACGTGCTATGTCCTTTCGCCCAGCTAGACCCGTAAACATCTATTACAGCTGTATCTCCGTACGGGCTTAAAGTGCTGCCTCTTGCATAAATTCAAGAGCAAAGAGAATCCCCACGGTGTCTCATCATATTAACTTTTAATCCTTGGCAGGCCGGCTGTCCTGTGCCCTACCCAGCCAGCCCCCGCTTGTGGGCAAATTCTCACTCCCTAAGAGGAGGCGGGTTGCTGCTGGGGGGGGGCGGATTTCTTTGTTTCTTTCTTCCCTTTTTTTTTTTTTTAAACAGCATAACTAGCACCTCAACAAAGGAACAGCTACATAATTAAAACCTGAATTCTCTCTCACCCCAAGTTTCAGGTTTCTTCGGTTTGCTTTTGTCTTTGAACACCCAGCGCGTGCAATCCGCAGAAGAGCAAGGCAACCAACTGGTCACTGGCGCTGGGAGCGAGCCGCCAGCTGGAACGCAGTCACACACCACCATAGGGTGGGCCTTGAGGCGAAATGTGCGACACAACACGCAACAGCTCGTGCATGTAGTGACTCCTGGAAAGAGTTGGTTTTTTTTTTTTTTAAATTCACATTCCATGCTCACCATGATTTACTGTTAAACTTTTGCAAGAGATAAGATATTTCAAAACCAAGATATTAAATGTATCCTTCTCATTTTGGTATGATTGACCTTCCCAGCTAGAGAGCCAAGGATTTTTTTGTAATCTGATGTCCTCAGTCCAACAATCCTGTTTTTTAACTCAATCATTTTACATTTTTAAATAGTATTTAGAAGCTGCATTAACATAAACTATTTTGGTCACATTTTTCCAAACACTTTCCAAAATCTTACATAAGAAAACTCTGAAGTACAGCCCAAACATCGTAACTGTGTAAACGTTAGCTTCTATTGGGGTACCCAGAAGTATACACTCATTATAATAGCGCAGTAGAATTCAAACGTGAAGCAATATCCCAAAATTAAACTTTTTCTCATACAAAGAGCCAGCGAGTTCCTCCAAGACTCTTTTATTACAGGACGTGTTGGGGAAAAAAAAAGAGATTTTTAAGAAAGCGAGGAGGGACAGCGCTCTACCCGACAAAACACAACCCGGCGGTGGGAAACGAACACCAAGCACAAACACGCGTGGCAGGCACTGTCAGGCGTAGCTACTCACCTTTCACAGCACTCGCTTCTTTCAGGTTGTGAGATAGAAAGTCTATGCTGGCGTAGGCGCTCATCTCCACTCCGTTGATGCCCCCGTTCAGGACGTGCCTGGCTTTCGACCTGGCTTTGTCACAGTTTGCCAGGGTCCCGTCCACCACGTCGATGGCGATGTAGTTGAGGCCGTTCTGGAAGCCAGCCGAGGTCTCCCGGCACATGGGGCTGCTCCCCTGCTCCTCCTCCAGGCCTTCGCTTTTCCTGAGGGACACATTCTCCACCGAGGCCGAGTTGTGCCGTTTGGGGTTGTGTGCGAAGGAGGGGGACACGGGGGTCACAGTGGTGGTGGAGGAGAAAGTTTCCGAGCTGTGCCTCCTGCGCCCCTGGGGATCTGCCCGGATGACCTTGGCCCCCCGGTTCGGGTCTGGGGGAGGGCTGGAGAGAATGAACGCCTCCACCCCAGAGAGGGTGAGCCTCTTCACCCCAGCCGTGGGGCTGGTGACCCGGGCACTTTCTGGCTTCTGCACGATGGGTTGGGGCGGGGTGGTGGCCATGCCGAAGGTCATCTCGGTGTAATCCCCACCGTCGGACGGGCTGGACGAACAAGCCACCCCCACAGCCGCCTTCAGGTAGCGCCCGTCGGGCTGGCTGGTGCTGGAGGAAGAGCCTGGCGAGAGCGCTTCCAGGGAGCCCACCGAGACCGTGCCCGACTGGGAGGGCGACTGTGACCCGAAGTCAATGTTCATGTAGTCAGAGAGAGGGGAGCGCCTCTGCCCCGTGCCCGAGCCCAGGGAGGAGGCCGGGCTGTCGGCCGGCAGCGAGGGGGGAGAATAGATGGCAGCATCCCCGAAGTCGATGTTGATGTATTCGCCGGGGCTCTTGGGCTCGGGCGGCAGAGGGTGCTCGTTCATGCTGGGCAGCATCGTCCGCAAGGTCTCCAAAGAGAGGCGGCTGGGCCGGGCCACCCGCTGGCACCGCTGGCTGAGGAAGCTCTCAGTCCGGCTGTGCCGCAGGGGCGAAGGCACCGTGTGGCTGGAAGGGGCGAAGGTGCCGGCGGGGGACTGCCCCGCTCCGCACACCGCCTCCTCCGGGATCATCCTCCCCGGGGAGTTCATAAAGACGTACTGGTCGCTGTCCTTCGCCAGGCCCTGGCTCTTGTAGGAGCGGGGTAAGGAGCTGTACGAATAGCAGCCGGGCTTGGGGGGCTCGCTGGACCCGTGCCCCGAAGGGGCGAAGAAGAAGTCGGGGGGGGTGAGGGAGGGAGCCTGGGGCCCGTGCTGGGGGTCCCGAGGGGACATATTGATATAGTCGCCATTACTCAGCCTCCCGTCCGAGCTCTCCACGGACAGCTTGGAGCCGCACCACATCCGCATGTACCCGCTGTCGTCAGGGGAGCTCTCCCCGGGCGAGCTGGTCTTGTAGCTGCTCCCGTTCCCGGGGGACCCGCCGCCCACCCCCGCCCGGGGCTGCAGGATCTGCTTGGGGGCCGACACGCTGGTGGGGCTCATGGGCATGTAGTCATCGCCGCCCCGGCTTCCCGGCCCTAAGGCTGCGGCCACGCCGGGGGTCATGGGCATGTAGCCGTCATCGCCTCCCCCCCCTCCTCCTCCTCCTCCTCCCCCCCCCGCCGCCGGCGGCGGCCCCAGGTTGGTGCTGCTGCTGCCGGAGCTGCGGTGGGAGCCGATCTCGATGTCCCCGTAGTCCTCGGGGTAGGGGGTGTAGGTGACTTTGGGGGAAGCCCCGGCTGGGCAGGAGGGGAAGAGGCGGCCGGCGCTGCCGGCGAAGGTGGCCCGCATCAGGGTGTACTCGTCGAGGGAGGCGGAGGAGACCTGCGGCGGGGCGGGCCGCTGCCGGCACGGGGTGGTCAGGGAGTAGGTCCGCTTCCGATGGCCCCTATCGGCCGCCGCCTCGGGGCAGGGCCGGTAGCAGAGGCGGCCGCTCGGGGGCCGCTCCATCGCCATGTAGCCGTAGAGGTCGGTGCCGCCCCCGGGGTCCCGCACCGGGGGGGTCTCGGCCACCGACTCGGGGGTGTTGCTGCGGTTGCTGGCGGTGGAGGAGGAGGAGAAGGGCCGCAGGTCGCCGCCCGGGCTGGAGCCGTACTCGTCGAAGGACATGAAGCCGGCGTCGCTGGGGGAGCCGGACACGGAGGCGCTGCCGCTGGACGGGCGCTGGGGGTGGTGGGGGTGGGCAGGCTCGGAGCCGAGGCCGCTGCTGGAGGAGAGGCTGATGGGGCTGGTGGCGGAGGGGGGCGAGTGGGAGGCGGGCATGGACATGGAGCGGCTGCTCTGCAGGCCGCCGCCGGCCAGCACCGGCAGCAGCTTCCCCGCCTGCCGGCCCCCGCCGCCGGCGCTGCTAAGCGTGTGCGAGCGGCTGAGGGGGGTGCGCACGGGGCCCGGGCTCATGGGGCTGCCGGCCACCGAGCCCACCCGGCAGCCGTCGCCCTCGCTGGCCGTCCGCACCCGGCAGGGCGTGCACTTGGTGCCGGCGGCCAGGCTGTCGGTGCGGGAGCGGCGGAGGAGGCCGGTCTGGCTGGGAGGCAGGTTGACCAGGTGGTGGTGCCGGCGGCCGGGCACGGTGATGGGGTGGGTGGCGGAGGCGCCGGGGCCGCCGCCGGGCCCGGCGGCCCCCCCGGAGGAGGAGGAGGAGGACTGGCTCTTGCTGCGGGGCCGGAACTCGGACAGCTCCTTCAGCGCCTTCATGGCCTCCAGGATGGTCTCGTGGATGTTCTGGGCCACCACCGAGTCGTCCGCCTGCATCCAGAGCTCGCCGGGGCCGGTGGCGGCCGAGCGCCCCACCTCGATGAAGAAGAAGCTGTCGGAGTGGCCGCAGCGGCGGATGTTCATCAGCTGCAGCGTGACCGAGGGCAGCTCGCAGTTGAGGCGCACGAAGCCGATGGTGCGGGCCGAGAGGCAGAGCCGGTGGACGCCGGTGAGGTTCTTGCTCTGCCCCAGGCCCTTGGGCTTCAGCGTCACCTGCCAGACCTCCCGGTAGGCAGCGGCCGCCGGGGTGATCAGCCCGTAGTTGAGGTCCTCGCCGGCGGCGGCCAGGGAGGCGGCGGCCGCGCTGCAGGAGGCGGAGAAGGGGGAGGCGAGGTGGCGGTGGGGGGACCCCTGGCAGGCCGCCTTGCCCTCGTTCAGCAGGTCGGTGAGAGCCCGGTACCAGCCCTCCTGCTCCTGCTCGTTCTCGGCCGCCACGGCGAAGTACTCGTCCTTGGTGTAGAGGGCGATGAGGTACTTGTGCTTGGCGTCCGCCCGCTTGTTGATGTTGAGGCAGGAGTCCAGGGCGATCACCCGCTTGGGCGCCCCGGACTTGTTCCTCCATTTCTTCTCGCTCTCGTAGTACTCCAGCCGGGCGCCCCCCGCCTCCTCCCCGCCGCCCGGGCCCCGCAGCACGAAGAAGCGCTTGTGGCCGTGCTTCTGCTTGCGCAGGTACCCGCACTTCCTCACGCCCTGGTTGTTGTTGTTGTTGTTGTTCAGGTTGGGGCCGGGCGGGGAGCTCAGGGGGGGCAGCAGCCCCAGCACGGCGGGGCTCGCCATCCCCGGCCCCGCGGCGGGACCGCCGCCCGCCTCCTCTCGCTGCCGCCGCCGCCGCCGCCGAGCGGGGCTGGGGGCCGAGCGCCGCGGGAAAAAAAAAAGAGAGGAGGGAAGCGGGTGAAATAAAGTTATTCCTCCGCGGGGAGAGCGCGGCCGCCCGGAGCCGCAGCGGGGTCCTCCGCCGTCGCCTCTAGGCAGCGGGTGCTGCCGGCGGCCGCCCGGCGTCCTCCCCGGCTCGGGCACCGGCGGCGCCGCTGCCGCTCCCCGGGCGGTGCTGCTGCTGCCGCTGCTGCTGCTGCCGCGGCGGCTGCTGCCGGCGCCGGCGGGAGTTTCGCCGTAAGTAACACATCGCGCTCCGAGTGCCCCAACTAAAGAGCAAAACAACACGTGACCGCCGCCTCACCGAGACGCTCACACACCGAGACGGGGCGGGGCGCGGCCGCCGCCGGCGCCGCCTCGCATTGGCCGCCGCCCCGCGCGAAGGACGGCCCCGCCCGCCAATGGGACGGCGGGGCGGGCCCGCGGGTGCGAGGCGGCGCCGCGCCGTTGGGCGGCGGGAGCCTCGCCCCCCGCCCCCCTCCCGCCCCTCCGCGGCGGGCGCGTTCCCGCCCGCAGCCTCCGGCCCCCCTCAGGCGCAGCGGGACCCGCCCCCCCCCCTCCCCTCCCCTCCGCGCGCGGCCCGGAGCGCGCGGGGGGCGCGGGCACGGCGGGGGGAGCCGGGACCCCCGGCGAGTCCCGGCGCCGTCCCTCGCCGTCCGTCGAGGCGGGGGCATCGGCGTAGCTCGCCGCGGCCATCACCTGGCGGGCCCCCCGCCCCCGGCGCGGAGCTTCCGGGCGTGCGTGTGCGCCAGCCTCCCCCCGCACACCCACACACACGCGTGTGTGCGTCAGCCCTCCTCGCTCACGCAGGCACGCACGCGCGGCGCCGGCCCCCCCCCCCCCCCCCCCGCACCGTACGCGCACTCCTCCACCTGGTGTGTCAGCCCGCGCCCACGCGGCACGGCGTGCGTGGCCGCCCCGCGCTCCCCCCACCGCACGCGCCACGATTTGGCTCCCCCCCCCCCGCCCCGAAATATTTCGGGGAGCCGCCGTTCCCCCGGTTCCCCCCGCCGCTCCCGCCCCCCGCAGCGGCCGTGCGGGGAAATGCCACCGGGGGGGGGGGGGGCGGCACTGTTAGTGGGTTTTAATTAAATAAATTAATTTATCCCGGCGTCTCGCCTCAGCGGTGAGTAAGGGCAGCGTCCGCGTCTCCTCTGGAAACGAACCCGGCCCCGCCGCCGGATCGCAGCAATTAACGAGCGGCGGAGGGGACAGCGCGGCCCCCGGCCCCCCGCCCCCGGCGGGCTGCCCGCTCCCCGCCGCCGCCCCAGGCGCTCCCCGGCGCGGGGTCTCCGCCGGTCCCTCCCCGGCGGCGGCCGGGGGCGGGGGGGCGAGGTGCCTCGCTCGTTTACCGGGGACCCGCGCATCGGTCACCGGCCCGGCCGCGCCCGGGGAGCCACGGGCGCCTCTCTCCCCGCCGCGGGAGGGCGGTGAATGGCGGCGGGGAGGGGAGGGGGGGCGGCGGCGGGCGGGGATGGGGCCCCCGCCGGGGTGGGCGGCGGGAGGGGCGGGGGGCTCGCCAGCCCCCACCTGCCCCAGTGCGGCGGGAGCGGGGGGAGGGGGAGGCGGGGGGCCCGGGAGGGGGCTGCGGGGCGGGGGTGCCCGCCTGTCGCCCCGCCGGGGAGGGCAGAGCCCGCAGCGCGGTGCGGGGAGGGCAGCAGTCATAAAAGTCGGGGGATGAAGGGGAAAGGCTGTGCTGGAAGGGTCCGGCCCGCCCTGTCTCTCATCCCAGCCGCACCGCCCCCCGCCCCGGAGCGGCGGGGCAGCCCCCGCCGCACACGCCCGGGAGGACGGGCGAGGCTGGGGTCACGCAAACACCCGCCCGCGCCCCCCCGCCTCTCCCCTGAGCGCCGCCGGGACCCGCTTTCGTTTCCCGGCCTGCGACGAAGCTGAAGCAGCCGCGTTTGCCTGTAAAGCCGAGAAAAAAAGAGGGGGAAAAAAGCCGAAAGTGATGCGGCGCCTCCAGCTGCCGCCGTGTGGGGCCGTGGCGGGGGCCGGGGCCGGGGGCTCCCGGTGCTGCCGGCGGAGGAGGCGGCGGCGGGCCCGCCCGCAGCCCGCCCGCGTCCCTGCCGCCGCCGCCGCCGCCGCCCGGCCCCGCTCCGCTCCCGCCTGCCCGAAATTCTCCGCGGTTTGGGTCATAATAACCCATTTAGAAATCAACAGCTGTAACTGAGGGGAAGGGGGGGTCTGATTGGAAAAGACCACTTCACTGTAAATACCGGTACGCTGCAATAAAGCAGCTTTTGAAGAAAGACCTCTCCCTTCGTCTTACGGGGAAACACTAACATTTACATATAAGGTAGTAGTTACCTGGTTTAATTTTTTTTTTTTAAAAGGGGGGGGAGAAGTAATTGGAGATCTGAGGCACCGACCTCTCCGCAGGAGCGAGAAAAGAGCGCCTGCGACGTGCGACCGATTCGGTGCGTAACCCTGGGCAAGGCACCTGCGGCTGCCCTGTACCTGGGTGCCTCCTCACGGTGCTTACGGCCTTCACTGTCCCGGTAACGTCCTTTGATTTCTGTATCTGGGAAAACACGTAGAATTGGTAGTTGTGAATTTAGATTAAATGTAACGATTGCATAACAGAGCTCAGCGAGGAAAGGTGCATATGAAAACTCAGGAATAGTTGATCTTCTGCCTATGACTGTAACGGGCCAGACTACTGGCTGTACTCACACTACTGAAGACATAAGGGGAGTGAGTTACCTGAACAACGTCTTGCCACTCTGAGCAATCTGGGCCCATAAACACCAAGAGGAGCCTTTTGTCTGGAAAACCCTTGGAAATATTTTTCCAGAAGTTTATGAAATATGCTTGGTGGCCTTCAGCAAGCATTCTTAGGTCTGACATGTAAAAAAGATGAGTATCAATTCATCTACTTGATATGTCCATATATGTTATTCTCGACTGTGTGGGCAATACACCTTTGATATCCTGGCTATGGCAGCAGAACTAAGGTTGCAAACAATTTCTATGACATTGAGACAGACTAGAATTCAGGGTTGAGGTTTATACTTTTTATTTCTGTATTGGCATTGATATAAGGAGCATCTTTAGCAGTTCATTTTTAGCAGCGGCCACTTCATAACAAGTATTATTTTTCCCATAATTATGTTTGCGGTTTGGTTTTTAATGCATAACTGGGGTACAGAGCACAAGAAGTGGGACTCAGGTGTCCAAAAAATTCAGGTTAAAAAGTACTATTTTTTTCATGACCGACACTCTAGAACGAATGACTCCAGTTTACATAGGTGATCTGTCTTATTCAGAGTTTTCTCTGAACTTGTCCGAATTGCTTTTCAAAACTATATCCCTTCTGCAAAATTTTCCCAGTTATTTCAATGTAATTACAGGGGCATTTAGTTTAAATAAATGCACTAACACCACTCGTCCGTCCCACCTCTGAGCTACAGGTCACTGTTCCTACAGGCTGGCCTGTCTTATGCTTCAGCTATTCCTATGCATTGTGTAGCACATTAGCTTTAATTTCTGAAATAAGTGGGATTTCAGTGATACAGCGGGCTGAAGCATAGCACATGCTCTCTTGTTCCACCAAGTAATTTCAGGCAGAAGGTAGGGGTGGACAAATAGGGACAGCAGCATCTTTGGTAACTGCAATAGATTTGCCAGAGGATGTTTGCTTAAATCATCTCTGTAGAATAATTCCATCATGATGAAAGAAAAAATGATCTCGTTTACCTCTCCCATTTCTTTTCATCCGTCATATCACCCTGCCCCATCTCTGTTTCACCACATTTATCTTCTAGTTGGAGGTCTCTGCTGGGAATGCTTTGCTAATATACAAAGTAGACCAACAAAATAGTGCTAATATTAGCATCTTTCCTGCCTGCTAAACTATGCTTTAGCCAGCATACCTTGCTTCAGCCATCTTTTTCCTCCAAGAAAAATAAACTGTGCTGGGTAATGGTCAGATTTATCCAAATATACTGTCTGTGTGAGGGGCATTTGCCATCAGTTATGTCAGTCATAAAACGTTACCTCCATCCACCCTAAACTGGCAGACACATGCCTAGAAAATTATAGACCTTGCTTATGAAAATGATGAAGTTTAGTCTAGATATAGCAAATACAGTTTTGCCGGCACAGAGCCCTACTGATTTCATGTTTCCATGCTTCAAGTACTCAGGGTTCCTTAGCTATATATATATATATATATAAAAAAAAAAAAAAAAAAAAAAAAAAAGAAGTATGATCATTTCATTTATGTATTAATGTATTTAAACTCCGTGTTTTGGTTACTCAACTATACGGATGGATGGATGATAAACAGTGGCCAGCAACACTGTTTTGCAGGCAATGCAATTCTCGAGCCATCAGTGAATTTTGCTTGGGAAGACTCTTTGCCTGGATAGTAGTTAAATGGTCAGCTAAAACTATTACCTCTAGGGGCATGCAACTGGTTTTAGTTACATGTGGAAGCTTGATTCTACAAGCCCAACACAGACAGGATCCAGTTGGATTTTGGTTTGGTTTTTTTTTTGGTTGATTGGGTTTTTTTTTCCCCCCACATTAGGGGGATTGGAGCACCAGACCCTCTGAATATGTAGCTATGTTTAAATACTGCCCAAAGTCACAGTGAGGCTACTCACAAAACACTTTCTGAGAGGCTGGATGCACGAGTAGGTTGAATTTCGAAATTTGTCACATCCCTTAAAAATACATTTTTGTTTGTTCTTAGTCTAAACCTCATTTTGAAATATCTTTCAATTTCAGGATAAGGAGTAACAGTTGAAAGGGATGTGCTTGATGTTTGGCTTGGCTGTTGCCTTCTACCTGTTGCCAGGATCACAGAGCTGATGGTAGTGAAGCCATGGGAAAAAAGTGTAGAGAAAGATTATGTGCGTCAGCAACACTTTCTTATACTATCAAGAGCACAGTTATCTGTTCCAAGAAAACAGAGTGATTTATATTTTGATGTCCTTGAACTTCTACATAAACAGGTGAAGTCAGTTTATTCCCTTGTACATTTATTTGCATACTTCTGACCCAGTGTCATTCTGGTTATACATTTCATAACCTTACTGTAAGAGGACATGAACTCCCATCAGCTTCTTTCTCTTTAACCTTTCTCAGCTCTTTTGAGTGCTAATGTACCATGACTGCGCTGCTACCCAGTTGTGAAGTCTGTGTTATTTGGAGGGAAGGACAGGCCATCTTTCCAGATAGTTTTATAAAACAGGTTGTTGATACTGCTCATTCAGTAACTCCTAACAGCGTGCTTTATCCCTCTATAGCAAGAGTAACTCTGAGGGATACAGTTGCTTTACCCCCTTAAATTGGGGCTGCCAGTTTTTTTTTCCCCTGGTCCTCTGAAAACAATTATGGGTGGCTTTGTACAGGAGGGAAAGATATTCAGAAATCATAGACTCTGAAAATACTTCTTTCTTAAGTAAAGGTTGCTTGCCTGAATGAATATTGCACCCACAGATTTCCAGAGAATTCCAGGTTAAATAAATTGGGGTTACAGTTATGCAACTCTGTGCATATTCAGTAATTCTTGAAGCTGATAATACTGTTATTAATTATTTTAAATATGTACTGAAACAACGTAGATATTATTAGCTCGTACATTCTTATATGGAAGGTGGAAAAAGCTGAGGAAAATCTGGAGCGTGCCTTCTATCCAGTTTATTAGTTTTTGACAAAGACATGGATATTTTTCTGCGTTTACATCATTTGTTCCTCAAAATTTGTATTTTGAGTGGCAAGTTCAGAACCCCGCAGTCCATCAGCAGGCCGATACGTTGGGAGCCTTTTGGAGAAAACGCTGAGCAAAGTTCCCGTGGTCTGAACAGGGAGACGATCCTTCTTCGGGCCACAGGTGTACCCCAAAAAAGGCCGTTTTGGGGCACAGGCCTTGATTCGGCAGCGTGTCCCACGGCGGGCCGCTGCTCCGGGGTCCCCGGGCCGGCCCCCGCCCTCCCGCGCCCTCCCGGAGGGGGCCGCCTCCCGCTGGGCTCCGCGCCGCTGCCGTCTCCCGTGGGAATCGCTGCCGTGGTGAAACCTCCCGGGGGCCGGGAGGGGGTGCGTGGGGGGGTGCGCGTCGCCAGCTCCTGCCCCGCTCCCGCCCCTCCGCCGCCGGTGCGCACATTACGCACTGGGGGCTGAGGTGCGTCAGCGCGGCGCAATCACCGGGATTTTCTTCCTGGAACATCTTTTTTTGCTGCTCTTATTTTGGGTTGGGGTTGGGTTTTTTTCCCCTCCCTTCCCGCCTCCCAAACGCGTCGGCGGCGACGGGGGAGGCGCAGCTCGCCCCGCAGCCGCGGGGGGAGCCCCGGGACCGCCCCCCCGGCCCCCCGCCACGCGTGGGGCGGGCGCCGCGCTTGTGCGTGCTGCCCCCCGCCGGCGGCGCGGCGGGCCCGGCCCTGCCCCCGCCCCCGGGGCGGCTCGGCTCCGGCGGGCGGGAGAGCGCGGCTGAGGCGCCGGGAGCGGGGGAAGCGCCGGTCCCCGCTCGCCCTCGGGCGCCCTCCTGAGCGGCAGCTGCCGGCGGGTCGACAAAGAGCTTTGAAATGATGGGGTTTTTTGGGGGGCGAATCCTCTCTTTTCTTCCTTCTGGAGCGATCACGAATCTAAAAAGTGGTGGTGTTTCTTTAAAGGAAAAAGGCCGGTAGAATATAACCAATCCGGTCGTAGAAAAAAAGGGTTCGTGAAGCAACAGAGCCAAATATTTCCAAGCAATAAAGCCAATTATTTTCAAGTAACAGTTGAAGTCTATACCCCTCTTGCGTACGAGAAGAACATGTAAGTATCTAAGAATCATAGAAAACAATGCCCTTTTTTTTCATTCATTTTTTTAAAGAGATTTTGTAATGTGCCTTTCTGACCTGCACGGATAGCCAAGATCTAGGGTCCTTCAGGGTATTTCTGTTCAAGAAAAGAGCGATGATTGAATGCAATATTTCTTTGATGCAATACTCACAGAAAATTTGCAAAGACCTGTTTGCCCAAACACAATAGGACTCCAACAGAAGAGGGTTTTTTGCGGTCTGCTTTTTCCAGCTCTGTTTCTTTCCAGGTAGCACTCTGTTTGAAAATCTATTCGTTTACTTTTTTCCCTAGGCAGGTTACTCCAGCCTCTCTTTCTGTTTGTTTCTTACTGCCCTTGGAGGCTGTTCCCCAGCAAAACAATCCCAGGCATTCAGCTTTCCCCTCTGCCCTACAATTTATTTGGCTATTTGTCTTCATTTCAGATGGCCTTTGCATCTGCTTTAGGTAGTAACCCTTTTTCCTCTAGCTTTTTTTTCCTTTTTTCTAAACTTTAGAAGGGAGCCTAACTTCCTCCATCATTTATCTTGACATCAGGATAATTTTCCTAACAGCAGGGGTAATGCAGTCCTGGAGTAGATTGTCAAGGGATTTTTATAGAGTCCCCATCACTGGAGCATTTTAAGCTGTGCAAATATTTATCGGGAATGACACAAGTTCAGTTGTCCTGACTCAGGGCAGTGTGATAGTCTAGATGATCTCATGTTTACTTCCAGTCCTGTTTTATTGGATTTCTATGATATATACACCATATAAATAGTCCCAGGATTATTGCTGCTGAAAGGGAAAGAACAGTCTTCTCTCTCTTTTTTGTTTTGTTTTTTATATTCTGTCTACTTATCTGATCGTGCAAAATAAAGAGTATAAAACTATAATTATGAATCGTCGCTTACTCTTACTGTTTGGGATAAGCTACTGGTGCAATTCTTACTCGTGCAAAACATTTGCTCATCTAATTTGTGCACGCACAAGACCACCAGGGAGATAAAGAGACATTTGGGGGAATAGAGTCACTACAGAGGAAAATCTTGCCTGCTTTTTTCAATGTACTCCTTCAGTGGAAGTTTTATGTGAATAAAATGAGGAAGGCTTGCCCTCGGAATGGGCTGACTGCTTTCAAGGAGAATTATCATCTATCTGCATTATTTAGACAGTGTCTGGGAAACTCACTGGAGCCTCGGGCTCCCATTGTGCTAGACATTGTGTAGATGAGTAATTAATGGTGGGCCTCCTTCTGTTTTGTTTAATGTATATATTGTACACATACAATGAATTGAGGAAGATTGCCGATGTGGGGAGTCAAATGGGAGAAAGGCGATTCTGCAGTCCCGTGAACGGTGTGGCTGACAAGCAGTGGCTTCAGCTTGCCAGTTGCTTAACTGATGGACCCTGCAGGCATGCTCAGCATTTAAAGAGGAACTGAAAAGTGTCGACTTTCCGTATTTTGGTGGGCTCATATGCACAGGGAAAGCACAAAAGGCAACACATGCTCAAGGAAGAGGTGGAGTATCTTTTTCAATATATTTTTGGAAGCATATTTTTTCAGACATACAGCTTAGGTCTGATCTGAATTCTCTCAGTGCCAGGAGGCACACAAGGCGCGAACATCGTTCTTCCACTTTGATCGGTCTGCGGCTGCGTGCTCTGGAGTCCCAAGGGCCACAGCGCAGTCTTCTGTTGTTTTTTTCCTCAGGACATGACCGATCCAGTTCCATCTCTTCCTCCTCACTTCATTACTGATTTTCTCCATCCCTGCCATTTCAGTTTTTTTGAAAGTTGATGCTCGTCATTTCTGCAACTTTTTTTTTTTTTTTTTTTTCCGGGAGGAGGTAGTTGGCCTCCTGCCCAACCCCCATGACTTGGAGGGCCAGTGGTTTTTCTGTCAGGGTGGCCTTCCCTTAGGCTGCGTTGGTTCGCGGCACCTTCTTCAATTTTATCCGGTGCACCCTCCAGAGAGGGACCCCCTATCCACCACCCAGGGGACGCACCTTCTAGCCGTGCAGCCCCAGCCGAAGGCATACAGCTTAGGTGCAACTATTAATTTGAGAAAGATTAAGCATCACAACAAGATGAGTACAAAACCATTGGCACTAGAAATTTATGCAGTTTCATGCGCCTACAAGAGAGGTTGAATAAAACCTTCTCCCAGCTGGTGGGCATCATGGCTCAAACATCGCCCCCACCGTAACAGACTCTGTCATGGATGGCTGGATTGTGGGGCAGAAGAAGAAGGAGTGGATATCTCCAAGATCCTTGTTGTAGCAAGCACTACCGTGGTTGGAGGCAATTTGTGTGTCTAAACAATACTAATAACTTGCTAAAAAAATTACTGTCAAGTAATTTCCACAAAAAGAGAAAAAAGAAGATTCATGCGTGTTCTGCTGAGTGCTCATGGATGGAAAACAAAATGGTCACTTAATGTTAATAAAATATTCATGTGAACATTATGTTTTCATTACTGAAGTGGGAGACCACAAAATCAAATACAAGTGAAGAGTGTGCTTTCAGTTAAACTGCTGATTAAGCAAAAGAACAGCATTTGTAACAAGAGAGAATGAGGTAATCATGGCAAATGAACATGTTTTTAATTTCATCTGTTGCATTTAATCATACAATAAGGGAACGTTTCTGGGTGCCTCACTTCATTCCTACACACTTCTGTTTTTCTGATCTCACCTTTCAGTTCTGTTCCTCACTTTGTTGTTATTTTCTTCCCAGTGTCTTTATTGATATGCAGCAAAGGAGGTTTAGAATATTTTCCCCAAACCCCACAGGGAATGGGAAATGTCCCTCGGATCACTCCTTATTCTATTCAGATATCTAATGAGGAGAGGTAGGCTGCATATTGGAATTTCAGGATACATTTGAGTTTAGAAATTCACTTCTTTCTATGACAGGATGGGAAATCTAGTTGTTGTTTGGCTAGGGAATTGCTGACTTGTAAAATCTTTCGAGGCCATGGAAGTAGATGTTTTAAAGGTGAGTAACTCCAAACGCAGATGTTGCAAGAGTTGCTGTCATCTCTTGAAAGCAGCTGTCATGGAAGTGGATCAGTGAGATAAGATTCAGCCCACTACCTTATGGTGACCAAACCAAAGCAAACCATTTCTTCAGGTGGAGCTGTATAAGCACCTGGAAGAAGCCTCAGAAATGAAGCCTCACAGGGGTATCTTTTTCTTACAGCCTCCAGTGAGCTGAAAGGGCCTTTCATCTCTGGTACAAAGCGTTCTGAGTTTGTTTGCTAACAAAAACTTCTTCTGTCCTAACTGACTTGAACCTGGTGAGAGATCCTTGGACTGCACCATAGTTTGGCCTTTGGTTTACCTCTTGCAGCCGATGTATCTAGCCAACAGTTTCCTCTGTAACGATTTCCTCAGAAGGCGTCCCTCTTTGTAACAAACTGACCTCCTTTGCTTTGTTTTGAAACCCATAAGCACAACAAATGTGCTAAACATGTAACTGTATCGCAATGGTGTAAATTACACAGATGCGATTTATTGATTGTGGAAAGATCAGATAGTTTTAAAGTCAATGGTTGGCTGTCAAGTTGTTAATTGAACATTTGCTGAAAAATGCCTATGGGTAAGTGATCTAGATATTCTTGCAGGATAATCAGGTTTAAAAACAACAGTTGTCTGCCACCCTCCTGTGTTGGCTATATTTAAAGAAATACCAACAAGTTAAAAATCACACTCCCCAAAACATTCGCACTCAGACATCCTTACATTATCAATCCTTTAGGCTGATAATACCGAAATAATTTTACAACCCAATTTAATGATTTGTTGATTTTAGTTGCTTTTTCCACTTTCAGTTGGGGAAAAGAAAGTAGGTTGTTCAGTTTCTCACTTTTGAAGGCTGTCTATAATTACTTTTGATTTGCTTTTTCCATGTACAGGTTCAAACTTGTAACTGCGCTGTATGCACACAACAAATTAGCATATTACTTCAAACAAGTATCTTGCCTCCAGTTGGATTTCAAGAATTTAAAATATCTTAAAGTTTTACAAACCATTCCCTCTGAATTGTTTCAGTAAGATTCAGGAACACACAACAATTGATGAGGCTCCCTTCTTTTTGAAAACAACCCCATAGAACTGACAATATTTTGTCTCAAGTTCATTGGTTTCAGTAAATTAATTTCTGAAACCTCATTATAAATAAGCTCAGGAGAATACACTTTTTTAGTGCTGTATAGACCAGGGTTATTTTACATAAATGCAGCAGCTGTACTCTGCATTTCCAGAAGTGATGTTATATCTGTAGAAAACCATCACAATCCACAAGACCTATTTTCCCTCAACAAGTACATTCTATTTTATCGGTTATCTTGGATAAATTTTATACTTTTTCTCAGGCTTAACAAGTCACTTAAGAATAGATATTCACAATTCAAGTTGTATTCACTTTAGCAGCATGGATTTTAAAGCCAACTGTAGAGAGTTCAGTGATCTGATGTCCTCTACAGCACAAATAACTTGTGATCGAACTAGATTATAATATTTAAGTCTTCCTCTACAGGCCTCAAGTGGCCATTAAGTTATATCCATAAGTGATGGGATAAGTGAAGAGATGCTCTAAACTCAGCTGGATTGAATCTCCCTGTGTATTTGGTGAGGTGGTGTTCATCTCAGCTAAACATAGCTATCTAAAAGTTGGATGACTAATGCATTTCAGCCTCTGGAGTTCCCCCAGAAGTGATAGAGAGTTATTCCTCCTTTCTTTGGATAGATCTGAAGCCTAACAGTGAGTATATTCACAATAGAGTGAATCTAGTTTTATGTTCCTGTTAATATTGGAGGTGATAATACGTAGCCATATGATGTAGGTGTTGATTTGTACAATTGCAACTACTAATTCAATTTTTTTATAAAGAGTTAAGACATTAACTTTGTACCTGGAAGTTTATGGCCAGATACCACCCACTCTCAGCACTCATCTTCATGCCAGTTAGGGCATCTTTAGAGCTTCTGTAGGCAGCATAAAACCCTAATGCCAGCATGGACTCAATTGCTTGCCTGTCTGGATACAATGTGACCACTTTGGAATGTATTGGAAAACTTCAGGAAACATTTTAGGCATTATGGGGCAAAAGCCTGATGGTTTGGCTGAAAATCAGAAAACTGGAAGACATTTGTACTTTAAAGCTGCTCATTGTTCTCTGAGTGCTGTGTGACAGCTGTGGGACAGACGCTTAGCCAGCAAGGGAAGCCAGGGGGGAGCAAAATGGAGACATTTCATTTTTTCCCTCTCTCTCCTCACAGATGATGGTTGATGATGGTAGAGAAAGAAGGAAGACACCAGCTGTTGGGTCATTGTTTTAGAAAGGGCAGAATTACAGGCTGTTTAGAAGAGGGTTTAAAAACAGAAGCCCACAGTATCCTTAGTGTGGTGGTGAAGATGCTGAGGGGCAGGGATGTTATTCATCAGTACTTTCCTTATAACCTACCCATTTTCTCCCTTTTCATCTGTATTGATCTTCACATTCCATACAAATGTCAGTGATTATTAGGTGATTTTTTGACTCCTGCTGTCTCCCAGACCTCGTATCAGTCCTGCCCCACATTTCCCTCTCAGTTCGCTGTCTTCCAAATCTCGTGCACTAACCATGATATTTGTACACTTGCTCCTGCCTGACACTTCTCTCCATTTGGCCCCCATCTCACGCATTTTTGATGCAGGCTCTTCTGCGCCATGAACTGATGTACTAGATGCAGCTGATTGATTGACAAACCCCTTGTTTTACTGATCAGATATAGGATCATGTGTCAGAACAGAGAGAAAAGGCTGCAGGACCGTAAGGTAGTGAGTCACCAAAGATACTTGGCACCCTTAGGTGTGTGGGGTACATGCCTGTGTTGCAGGGCAGCATGAGGGCTGCTGCCTCACAACATGACCTGATGCACCAGTCTGATTCCCCATCACGTTATCAGCCATTACTACTATCTTATCCACAGGCACTGAGTAATACCAACAGATATGCTTCTCCCCACTTATTTCTCTTCAGCTTCATCTCTGCTTCCCTACAGCAGCCTACCTAACCCTACCAGGTTGCCAAACGCCAAGCAGTTTCTTCATCCCAAGCTGGGACTTCAGGTTTGGCTCCGTACAGAAATGAAACCTAATCATTGAGTGGCGCCTTTTCCTGCTCCCTGGTTTCCATCTGAAACCCTAGCCCTGGAGACTGGACGAGACTAAGGGATCAGGGTCCTGGGGCTGACTGCATGCAATCCGGTATAGCTTCTCAAGTCAGCATCAAGCTGCTTTTGTATATGCTTTCTCCTTTCCAAACTGCAAGAGTGGGGTGAGATCTACAGAGATTCTTTATCATCTTGCCCTTTTAAAGCATTCCAGGAAGGGAAAAATGAGTGGAAAATTAGTGTCTTTCTTTGATGCTCCTGGAGAAGGGAGACAGAAGGAAGAGGGGGGAATTGGGGGGGGGGGGGGGAGCATGGACAGACGGCTCTGTCCTCCCATGCCAGCCATGACTGCCCCAGAGGGGACCAGGGGAGCGTCCTGCCTCTTACACACCAAATCCCTGGGGACCAGGAGACAAGAAAATAAGCTGGACACTGTCAGGATGGGTTTCCCATTAAACATCGCAAAAATTTCAGCACTGTCTCGAGCTTCTTGATTCACTGTGAGACTTGCTTTGTGCTTACTAAAATAAAAAATAAAAAAAAACCCAACAAAACCCAAAACAAAAACACCACAAGGACTAGCAAAGTTGTGCAATCTTATTTACCAATAATGTAGCCAAAGTCTTGTTTCCCCAATCACAGCAAGGAAAAACTCCCTGCTGTTCTTCTGTGTCTCAATTATGCAGATGTACATAACCCCTGCTAACCATTTCTTCATCCACTGTGTTTGCAATATATCCCAGAGAAACTGCTCTGTTCCTATAGTCCAAAGCAGAGTAATATGTGTTTCTTGGGTGGTAGCTTTCATTGTTTCTGCCTTTACGGAAACCTTAATTTGGGCTGACCACCGTACCCATTAGAAGACCATCTCTGACCCCTTCCAGAGTAAAACTGTGGATCACATTAGCCAACTTCATGCTATTTTACACTAAAAAATTGACCATCAACCATTGCCTTCCCATTTTTTTAGAGCCATTACACTCCTCAGTCCTGCAAGTGTAAGCTGTATGTCCTCCTCCCAAAACAGATAGCCTTTAACTGGCAATATTGATACCCATATTGTTTCTACTTCGTTAGAAAGTTGTCTAAATCACTTCCTGCTTGTAATCTGTCCTCGTCATTTCTCTCCTTTTGTTATTTGCATCACTAGAAATGTTACTAGAATTTAGTTTATGGTTTTTTTTTCTCATGCCATAGGTAAAAGCATTGAATTGCACTGTCTCAGATGTGAAAGCACCACACTGGCAATGCTTGGTAAGATTTAGTTAACAATTACGCATTGAATGTCTGAGTTACACAGTTTAGTCTCATTTAATATGTTTTCTTGGGTTTGCTCTGGTGCTAATATTTTAATATGGGTGTCATGTAGTATCAATGCTTAACAGAAGTCTGAAAGACATTGTTTTGTCAACACAGTTACCTTTATTAAACAAATCAAATAATCAAAATTCTTATCTCATAAAAGTACTACGCAGTTTGTTTAACTTAACCTGTTTTGCATAAAGTCATGTTGACTGGCAGTAATTATGTTACCATTTTTTATTTCCATATCAGCTGTTCCATTCTTTCACACGGAACCAAGGTCAAGTTAACTCATCTACAGTTACCCTGGTCATCCTGTTTACGCTGTTGAAATATCAACACGGCATTAGATTTTTCCAGGCCTCTTGGACTTCTCCAGTATGCCAAAGCTCTTGGCCAATGAGCAGCTGTACACAATTCCTTTTAAAAGCTTTAAATCAAGTTATCTGGTCCTGCCAATTAAAAAAAAGTAATAGATGCTCTTTACCATCCACTTAGGAGAATGTCAGAATAGATGATACTTTGGCAATGAAGACTCTATTTTCCTTTCTAAATGCAAACCAGAAATATTTAATGAATGCTTTTTCTTTTTCACAGCTAGCAATGGAACTATGTAATCTCTAGGATTTTTATTGTCCTGAATAGTCCTACAGAAATTCAGAATAAAACAAAGACGGATTCTTGTTGTCTTTATCCCTACATTTTCAGAAATATATTTAGTTTGCATACCGATACACTGCATTTATTAATGTATGAAATTTATTCATTTGTATGACTATCTGTTGGCTTTCAGTTTTTCTTATCTACGGTTATTATTTATAATTGTCTTTTAAGCATTCTATTAGTATGTGTATATATACACATAGATGCATATATACCCTAATATACTGATGTACTGCTGTATGCACTAATTATAATACACATACTAATCAGCACTGAGTTCTGTGTGCACATCTTTAATTAGATCACTGCTATGTACTTCTTGGCAAGTGTTAGTTTTAAGTTTAGTGAGCAATCACTTTCACGAGTCAGAATGAAGGATAATGCAGAATTATAACATGTTTTCCTGTGTGATAGGAATTTCAAACTATAAGTTTTAGGGCATCTAGGGCATTGTAGGGAATGTGACACAAGAGCTGTAGCACATATCATTGTATTAGAAGCCTTTTTACGGAGGCAATGTTTCTTTCTTTATAGATATTTGTTCTTGGTCACAAAAGTTACATGGGGTGGAAATCATCTCGCCTTACTCGATAACAGATATCCACATCTAAGCTAGTGATTCCCTAGGGTGACCATGCCTCTCTCCATAGAGAAAAACAGACATTTTAGAGCTCAATGAATCTGACCTATTTTAGATGCCTACATTAGGATGATATGAATTATGCCTTAAAGTGCTTTTTCTCTCTTTTTTTCCCCTTTTTTTTTTTTCACAGACAATAAAAGGAGCCCAGGATGATTAGTCCTGATCCAGTTCTTTGCACTGCAGACTTCTACATCTGACCATCCATACTGTGTTTTTCTTTGCTAACTGAAAAAAATATAGTTGGTTATATAATCATGAGGAAAAGAAGCGGCTGAGCCTCTGAATCTTCAAGGTACAAAAATTATTTAAAACCATTCATTTTCTTTACCAAAATTGCAAGCTAGACTATGATTCTATGAGGGGTTTTTTTACTATTTTTAGTTAAATGTGATGAAAGAACTTAGAGTTCTTAACTAAACAGCTTTATATTGAAGTAATGATTATAAGTAGATATTTAAGATTACTGTATGTTGAATGAATCAGACTAAATAAAGCAAGACAGCATTCTCTAATTCAGGTAACTATTAATTAAATTCATTTATCTCTTTTTATTTGCTTTATCTAAACATTATTTTTTATTTTTACTGAATTTGAAAATGTTAATCTTTAAGTTTTTAAGGATTTAAAATGTGTTCAAAGCTTAAAGTTTAAAATGGATTTGTTTCCTTCTGCAATAAAACCATAATGGCATGGATGATCCATAAGGGAGCTATCTGAAGGGATATGTTGAAGCTGTTTTCAAATAAGTCG
This sequence comes from Platalea leucorodia, assembly GCF_965183815.1. Taxonomy (NCBI): domain Eukaryota; kingdom Metazoa; phylum Chordata; class Aves; order Pelecaniformes; family Threskiornithidae; genus Platalea; species Platalea leucorodia. The sequence continues at coordinate 64,116,068 of NC_138824.1, forward strand.
TCTTGACCTACCAATCAATTCGGCAAAAGATTTCAACATGCTGGCTTGGTGCAAATAGCTATCTGGGTACACAGATTGCTTTGAAAAGACTGGCTAGTGGGTGAAGAATTTCTTTCGCATTTGAGAATTCTGCTCTAGTGACGAAGAGACAGGAATTCCTCAAAAGAAACTGGTTTTTGCAACACAGGTTTTTAAATTCTCTCTAAATTCACTCTTGGGCTCACCAAAATACTTTCAATAATCATCAATGCAGCTATTAAGCCTCTAATTTGAACAAAGAGTACTCTTCTTAAATCATCAAGTAGGAGACCTCCAGAAATAACAATACATTACAAAAAATGTTTAAGTGAAATTCCAGTGTTAGAAAATACCTTTCCTATTGATGATATTTTCTTGTCTGCTCTAGGGATTGAAAAACATTTCAAAGAAAATTATTTAAGGCATTTGCAATATTGACCAGTTTCCCTCTTTTTAGGCAGGCTATGCCAACAAAACCTGTGGACAAGCCAAAACTTTCTCACTACCTATCATCATAGATAGGAAATCATGGCATGCAGGCATTTAAATGATTGCCCCAAAGGCTTAACCATGCACAGCGTCAGAGGTTCTTGTTGTGAATGTATCTCTGACAACCAAGGACTTGAAGCAAGCAACAAGTCTTAAGACATGTATCATATGTTACAAATTATGCAGCTATGCCAAATGCTCAAATACCTCTGATATCATTTGAAGCATAAAGCATTATGCCAAGGGCTACCCACCTATCTGAGTGGTGTAGATCTCAAAAGTAATTGAATTTGTTGCTGAACTTACAAAGTGCAGAATTCTTCCATTTATACAGCTAGCTACTGACTCCTGATGCTCTTGGTATTTGCTGTACTTACACTGGAGCCTTCATGTGCTAATCTGGGTATGATCATACTGCCTCTTCCAATGAGTCTGGCGAGAACTAATACATTTAAGAATTAATGCATGGCCATGTCTCACAAAGACACATTCCTTTATATGTAATATACAGCATTTCTACCATAATAGATGTTTTGTCAAAGGTTACAAAATATATGTGCATCACCATTTTACATATGATCTTCAAGAAGACTTCTGCACATCTATGTGGCCTCCAGGATTAGCTGAAGTGCTCCTACCTTTCATAGTTAGGAGCATTCAAGGGTTATTATGTGCATCATGGTATCATCTGATCATTTTTGGTTCCTTGACTGAAATTGCACATTCCTAACTGAGTTGACTGTGGGTAGACTTCACTACAAATTCATAGCAGTTCTTGAATTTATGTCTCCTGCTGGATAGCAAGATGCCCATCCATCTCTGACTCTATAGCACATATGACCTCCATACTAATGCCATCTTCCTTGAATAGCTGGTGTCTTACATCACCATCGGTTAATGAAAGTTGACACTGAATTTTCTTTTCTGAAGAACCCACAGTAGAAGCAAAGCACTTACTTAACTTTGGAGTTGAATGCTAAAGTGCCTCAATGTACAAGACCTCAGTCCCACTCCTTATAAATACAAAAAAACCCTCAGATGAAGTCTGCTGAACAGCCCTTCCTCATTGTTGTCTTTCTCTCCCATTCTACCATTTACCTTGGAGTCATACGTATCCAAGGTGGCAACTCTGTGTGGCCTAACAAGTAGAAGGCAAGTTTATTGTAATAGCAGGTACAGGATAGAAAAAATGCTAGAATAAATTTTCTGGCTTATTTTCATTATTTTCATTATGCCTTCAGGTTTGGACTGAGTTGTTACAAAATAAGTCACCCAACTCTGACTGCACAAATATTTTAATAACTATGGAGATTCTAAGCATTTTTTATCTTCGGTGACTGCAGAATCCCGTTTATTTAACAGATGACTTTATACTGACCTACAGGTATTAGAAAAGAAATCTTCAGGCAAAGATAGATAGTACTCTGTTTTAGAATGGATATTGCGCAATTAAGGAAAGAGCAATATTTATTATTCTTGGCACAGAAGCTGTTGCTTGGGCACGACTACTCTTTTTTATCTTTCCCACCCATGCCACATTGCAGCAACCATGGCCGCAGGTGCCTACACTGGATGAACACCTGCCCAATCTACGCAAAAAGGAAAGGAAATGAAGGGATGGCATGTTTACTGATTTTGTGTACACAACACAACAGCGTGATAAAAAGATAGAGAAATTGAAAGAAAGTTAATTTTAGCAGGACAAAGAGGAGAGAGAGTAGAGAAAAATGGTCATGAACCTTCAGAAACAGCTTTTGCGGGAGACAACAGAGAGCAGGTAAGTCTAAATATGCTTTTTTGAAAGACAAAATCCCGTTCTCTGTGTCTGTCAGCCTTTCTCTAACAACCTATCTACTGAGGTAGCACCTTTTCACAGCAGTTTGCAGGTACAAGTTTGTCCTTCCACATTCTACGTTCCAAAGCAACAAATAAAATGTGCATAGTGTGGGACGCCATAAACTCATTCATCTGCCCAAAGGGACAGCGTATTTTGACAGTTCCACAGAATATTTTCCCTTGCTCTCTTGCCCTAACTAGCTTATATCTTCTGAAATGATTTTAATAACATTGCTTGATTATATAAAAAGCTTTGCAGAATTCAATAAAATCCCTGTGTACGATATATTACAGCCCTTCATGTATATGAATTTTCCTACCCCTGCCCTAAAAGGGCATCCATTTTGTTCACAAATCTGCACTCATTTCACATATGAATTGTAGGGCATGCCTTCCTGATCAGATGGAGGAGTGCACCATCACTACTATTTTTACCACTCAAAATTTCTCAGTGTTTCTCTGTTTACTTTGGTGTGAAAGAATCTGCATAACACAAAGGAAATAATTCTCACATGAGGCAGATATTGCCAATCAAGTATCCAGGTTTTGAGTGATGTTAATGCATAATCTAAAGTCACCCCACTTGGTTGGGTATAAATGACCCTTTCTTTAGTTAAGCGTCCAGTGAAAGGTTTCATAAATAGGGGTATGCTAAGTGTTTCGGACAGACAAGAATAATTATAGCACTATTGTTTTCTATATTTGCCCTTAGAGAAAAAAAATAGCATTAAATAGCCCAGCATTTCTAAAAATGTAGGTTTCTTGGACCTACCCATCACATCATTCTAATATTAGTAAGTCTCCCATGGTGATCATCTGTCTTTGCTACATCATAGAAAAATGCTGCCTTCTGTTAGGTACGATCTGAAGTGAAAATAGCCTTATTGGTCACATTAATGACTTACACACAATTAGCTAACTTCAAATACTCAAACTCATCAATAAATGCCTGTGCATTGCCAAGTCATATAAACCAGACAGCTTTTTAGTTGTTGCACATAACTCCTTCACAATAATCCTGACCATTTTTCCTGTGGATTTCTCTCTGCAGAAATGGTTACCAAATGAGAATGGCAAGCTTTCAGATGAAAATGGATAAGTAAATTTTACCCTGCCAAGAGAAATCCTTATGGCATGTTCCATTCTTACAGTTGTAGGGCAATTTCTCCATTTAAGACTCTTCAAAGTTAATATTCCCAAACCCTGTTGAAATTTCTGGCTGTCCCTGTTCTGTATCACTACTGAGCCTCACCATTTAATGCATTAGTTCAGTCAGTTGTCTCTGCTCAGCTTCAGCCGTGCACATGTCCCTGTCCCTAAAGATATACAAATAGCACCAGGAACCTCCCAGTGGTCTTCAGTGCTTCTTCCTTGATGCCCAACAGTCCTTTGAAAATGGAGCTCACTTTGAACGTTGTGATGAAATGAGAGAAATTGTGGGAAATACTCCACTACCTTCTGGTGGGATCTTTCACAATGAGCAGCATGGAAAAAAACAGGGGCAAAGCAATAAACTGTGGAATCTTCCAAGAATGCAAAGCAGCAGTGTTGTAACAGCTGTGTAGACATAGTGATTCCAGAGCACTGCGTAGACATGATTATTTCAAATGCAAATTGCATCACCGAGGATAACGAAACACTTGGACATACTGCTCCCTGTTTCAGAGGACTTGTCGTAGATACAGATGTCCACAGCGAATTTCAGTCGTGTGTAGAATTTAGATCTCTTTGATAAGCTTTGTACTGTGTGGAGGGTGGACTACAGAATTGCTTCTGAGGTAACACAAAAGCAGATTATAAAGACTAGATCTTTACTGCTAAAAAAAAGATACAATATTTTTGCATAAAAATCACTAATATATGTCAGATATGCCAAACTGGAAACACAACCAAGTGCTGGATACTTTAATTTTACCACCAGGTTAGTTCAGCAAGGTCAGCCCTGTCCTTTTGCCTGGGACTGACCTTGGAAAATTCACCTCAGTACAAAATTAAAGCACCTTATCTTGACTATGTTTTTAGCACAGGAGAGCTGTCACACATTGGTTTCTCTGAGGTTAAAAAAATAAATTAGTTAATCTTTTTAGCTGTAAAGAAAAGTCCAAATCAATAGAGTCATCTCCATTAGGGTATCTCTGCAAAACCATGTGTTACTTATGTTCATAGAATCACAGAATGATAGAATGATTTGGGTTGGAAGGGACCTTAAAGATTATCTACTTCCAACCCCCCTGCCATGGGCAGAGACACCTTTCACTAGACCAGGTTGCTCACAGCCCCATCCAACCTGGCCTTGAACATTTCCAGGGAGGGGGCACCCACAACTTCTCTGGGCAGCCTGTTCCAGTGCCTCACCACCCTCATTGTAAAGAACTTCTTCCTTATATCTAATCTAAATCTACCCTCTTTCAGTTTAAAGCCATTAGCCCTTGTCCTGTCACTACATGCTCATGTAAAAAGTCCCTCTCCAGCTTTCTTGTAGCCCCCCTTCAGGTACTGGAAGGCTGCTGTAAGGTCTCCCCAGAGCCTTCTCTTTTCCAGGCTGAACAAGCCCAGCTCTCTCAGCCTGTCCTCATAGGAGAGGTGCTCCAGCCCCCTGATCAATCTTTGTGGCCCTCCTCTGGACTTGCTCCAGCAGGTCCATGTCCTTCCTGTGCTGAGAACCCCAGAGCTGGACACAGTACTCCAGGTGGGGTCTCACCAGAGCAGAGTAGAGGGGAAGAATCACTTCCCTCAACCTGCTGGCCACGCTTCTTTTGATGCAGCCCAGGATACGGCTGGTTTTCTGGGCTACAAGAGCACATTGCCAGGTCATGTTGAGTTTCTCATCAACCAACACCCCCCCAAATCCTTCTCCTCAGAGCTGCTCTCAATCCATTCTCCACCCAGCCTGCTTTGGATTGCCCCAACCCATGTGGAGGACCTTGCACTTGACCTTGTTGAACTTCATGAGGTTCACACAGACCCACCTCTCCAGCCTGTCAACGTCCCTCTGGATGACGTATTGACAGTACCACACAGCTTGGTGTCATCCGCAAACTTGCTGAGAGTGCATTCAATCCTGCTGTCCATGTTGCCAACGAAGATGATAAACAATACGGGTCCCAATACCGACCCCTGAGGAACATCACTCATCACTGGTCTCTACCTGGACATCACTGGTTTCCACCTGGACATCAAGCCACAAGTCTTTGAGTACAACCATCCAGCCAATTCCTTACACACTGAGTGATCCATCCATTCATCAAATACATGTCTCTCCAATCTAGAGACAAGGATGTTGTGCAGGACAGTGTCAAATGCTTTGCACAAGTCCAGGTAGATGACATCTGTTGTTCTTTCTTTATCCACCAACGCTGTAACCCTGTTGTAGAAGGTCACCAAATTTGTCATGCAGGATTTGCCCTTAGTGAAGCCATGTTGGCTGTCACCAATCACCTCCTTATTTTCCATGAGCTCCTTGTTCATCCACGGAGACCTCCTGGCATTTTTACCTGACTTCCTCTTTGTTGTGATGCATCGCTCCTGAGCTTGGAGGAGGTGATCCTTGAATATTAACCAGCTTTCCTGGGCCTGTCTTCCCTCCAGGGTTTTATCCAATGGTACCCTACCAAGCAGATCCCTGAAGAGGCTAAAGTCTGCTCTCCTGAAGTCCAGGGTAGCAAGCTTGCTGTGAGCCCTCCTCAGTGCCCTAAGGATCTTGAACGCCACCATTTCATGGTCACTGCAGCCAAGGCTGCACTTGAGCTTCACTTTGTTCTTCTATGTGTTCACTATTTCATTAGAACATGATTAATAACCATGGTATAGACACAACGTTTCGTTAGTGTGGCTGGCGGTGGCTTTATGCAGGATTAGTCTTGAGAATGGCATAGTATAAAACAAGGTAGATGTGAATTTAAACAGACATAGCGATTGGTGTTACAAGTAACCTTGGCAGCTGTACAAATGGCCAGTGAGGTGCTTTGTCTTGCATCCTTTTTATACTCATAAAAGCCTGAGGGGAAACCCACTTATCGTGGCACAAAAATGGTACAGCTTATTTTGCACTTTTGCACTGGTGTATGTTACATAGGTAAAGCACTTTTCTTGCTCATACAGGCTCTCCCTGTCTTAAGAGGGCTTGCTGGGAAAGCTATTCTGACAAATCTTTCCTGGCATGGATTTGGCCTTAACTTTGTACCAGAGCAAACTTTCATGTGTACATTTCTACGACAGAGTAAGAATGATTTTTCCCATTTATCTTGCATATATTACTGACAGGTTGAAAATGAAAAATGCCCCCCTACACCAAGAAGGTGCATAACATGGACAGGCACTACAGTAACAATACTGGCTTCAAAGCTAATTAAATTTATCTCAGTGCAGCTTTCCCCAAAGACAAACCCAGAAGTGCCAACACCATCAATCATTGCCTCACTCACCTCCCTGACCTATCTTTAAAACTAGAAAAAAAAGCTGATGAGCTCCTCTCCATTTCAATTTTGTGCTCCCCAGCCTGAAGATCTTTTTAAGTCCTAGCTTCTGGCATGATGCCTTCCAGTCACTGGTCAGATTCAGCAGTGCCAGCTGCTAGCAGAAAATCCTCCTATTCAAGAGATGACCTTATGTGCTCCAAACGTTGCTTTCTCATTCTGCCTAAATCGTCTCCCCATGTTCAATGCCTGCACTAACACCATGATGCAGATAGATAGGTTGCAAATCTTCTAGAGCAAAGGGTATTATTTGAAAGATAAGAGATTTTATATTTTAAATTCAAAATGATGGTGAGACAGTCTTTTTACTAAAAGAAAGTAACAAAATTTCACACATAGCATCCAAATTTCATTTTGAAATCAATGCGACAGTATCCATCCTGATTCCCTTATGAAAGATCCACTGTAAAATCCTGTAATGCCCTGTGAATAATTTTAGTGATTCACTCCCATGCAAATCTCTTATTTTCCAATGCAAATATTGCATAAGGGTAGCACAGTACTCTTAAACACGAACAAGACATAAACCAATTTCATTCAGATTATGTTTGTGTCATAAATAAGGCTCTGTATCCACTCGGTTCAAATCGGCCTCCTTAAGCAGGCTTGCACTCGTTAAATCCTGTCTATGACCTCAGGCAGCCTGTTCTAAATGCATGACTCTTGCATGTGAAGAGAGGAGCTTGGAAAATAACAACTGAGCTAAGGCTAAATCTATTTGGATTCATTACATCTATGACCGGACTGTCTTTGTAAATAACACTTATTTACATATATTTTAAGAAGTGTCAGTTTTGCATATGGAAAAAAGAATCACGAGAATATGAAAAGCTCATTCAAGTTTAGGTGACCCACAGTCACCAAAAAAAATGTCTGGTTATCCCTTCATATTTTACAGAAAATACACAGTCAGTGCATGCCTACTAAAATCACTACATTTCTCCCATCCCTTTTTTTTCACACCATTCTTTTTTGGTTTTCTGCTCATCATACTAGCTTGAGTAGATTTTACATATGCAATTCTCTGTGTGTGCGTATGTCTGAAATGCCTACTACGACTGAGTGACAAGCCAGTATCCAGGCACATTTTGATGGTTTTTTTTTTTAAAGAACTTTAGGAATTTTCCAGCAGCACGAAGTATGGGAAAGTAAAAAAAGTTACGTACAGGAAGGTGACTGTTTTTAAACAAATGTCTTCAGATAGTTTTCCTCACTAAAGCATGCCTGTAAAGTAACTGTTTTTTTAGATGTTAACCTGGTTTTACTCCTGTTTGAAAAGGTTCAGTTCTGTCAGCTGTTTAATTTTTAAATACAGGGGTTTTTCCTACTTTAGGCTTTGCTTAGGAGCCCCAATAAGGTGCCATAGCTAGAAATCTTCTGTGGCTCTGCTGCCACAATTAAGAGATTTGACTCATGCTCACACAGGACTCTGACTCAGGAGCAAGAATGGCTTATGCTGCCGTGGCTGTAATGTTTCCTGCTCACAGTCTAGCTTTCTCCCCTCTTTTGAGTTTACTCACTCCACTGCAAGATGGTCTAGGCTTTTTGGGAAGCAGCCATAACCCCAAAGTTTTTAGGCCTGTCAAAATAAACCAGCACTGATATGCAGTTCTTTAATTCATGGCCATTAGCAACTTCGTTCATAACTTAGTCGTCCCTGCAGTAAAGGTGAGAATGGAGAACTGTGTCTGGGAAATGCTTTGTCTTGCCCAAGGTTGGTCGCTCTTGCTCCCCAGTTTAAGACCTCAGCTTGTGGACATGCATCCTCTTCCAGGTCTGTCTGTGGTGCCTGAAATTACTGTCATCCATAGCCATGCATTGGCAGGTTGTGTCAACCGAGCCAGTTTTACCTAAGAAAGATTAAAGGAGGTAATGGGGGAAAACAGAGGGGTGCCTCTCCTGAGAGGATACTGAGGATCTAGGAGATTAAAACATTATCAGTGTGCTGCTCTTTGCAAAACAAAGTCCATTATAAGCAGTGTCATGACCTGTGCAACAACTGCTCAGCCAGAAAACCACCTCCCAGCCACGAGTTAGGGGGATCGAATGCAAGTCCACGAGTCACCATCAGTCCAAAACCTGACAGCTTATTTTAAGTTCACTTATATCAGAAATTTACACTAAGTTCCCTGACTCTGCTGTAAACTGGCTGAGGATCATTCACATGTTCTTTACTGCCATTCTTCTGGCGAGGTTGTGACCTTGGTCAGGGAAAAAAGGACCAAACAGCTACAGGTGACAACCTCTTTAAACGCTATAGTTCACTTGTCATCCCTCTAAATTTTCAATGGCAAGAACAACATCAAATTGACATCACGTGACTGTGTAGAGGTCCTAAATCACTTTGCACAGTTAGCATGCAAGCTCCACCCTCTGCTTTTGCTAGAGAGTGGAGCTTGTATGTAGGACATACCTACACTGGTGCAGATAAACCAGTTTGAATTATCTTAGCCTAAGGGCTGACATCCACTGAAATAATGAGAGATTTTTTTGCCAAATTTAATACGTGTACAGTTCAGCTCAAAGTGTAACTTTGGACAAGTCAGAATGGATTAGTACAGTCTAGAATTAAGAGTAAATTGGCGACTCAAGTAAACCTTCTTACTGAGAAAGGTAACATATGAAGAGGATGGATTAAATTGCCAGGGAAGATGAACTAGATCTAGTCTAGACTAGAAAATGTCAATTTTAATATTGTTTTGCACCTTTTTTTCAGCCATTTAATAAGAAACAGACCTTTTACACTACTGGTTGTCTTATGAGAACGTATCAGCCTTCTTAGGAAGAGGATTTATTAGACCTATTGTGCTGGTAAGGACCTGAAACAGAAAGACAGAAAGACAGAGGAGGTAAGCAAATACATGTGATCACTGTGTGAAGGCGATTTGATTGCCCAGGCCACCACGTATACCATTTGTTTCCCACATGAAATGCTGGAGACCAAGCCACAGGCTCTTTAATGCTAACTTAATCCTCAGAAGAGAGTTAAGTAAAAGGCTATTTTACTCATGAACAACAGCAAGCGAACTGCATAAAGGTGCCTTAAAATAGGGTGCCACTAGGAAACCTTTGGTGATTCATGCTGGAACGATTCAAGCAGGTATTGCCCCCAGCCCCAAGCCAGAACGTGGGTCTGGTACTCTGCTCTCAGTGTAACCATAGCAATGTGAAGCTGTGCATCAGAGACATAGCGGAAGATATGTTAATATCTTCTTCCCAAGGAGTCAGTTGGTACAATGTGAAGTACCACAAGCCTTGTGTCCATTACGCAATATGTTTTGACTGGGAAACACTAGGGAAATGACTACTATTGTGAAAAAAAGGTTTCTGTAGACCATCCATGGTTGCTCTGTTGGTTAGGTAGTGGCCACCTCTGCACTGATGTATTTAACGTATTTCAGGTGGTTTCTTCCTTCTGCATTATGAAGATAGAGTGCTTCCCCCCAGTTCCCTGGATAGGAACATCACATATTTCTTCTCCACACTTAGGAGAGGGAGAAATTTTTTGTTAGGGGTCCTTACCAGGTGTTGCTTCAGAGAAATCAGTGACAGAATTCCTTAAAACACAGGCAAGCAAAAGAAAAAAAAAAAACAAACAACCAAACCTTCTTAAAACTATCAGGTAGGCTTCAATCACCTAATTTATTTCAATTCAGATGAATGGATTGGCAGTCTATGAAGGTGAATAAAAGACTTCTGGCAGAGGTCCTATTACCTTCAGGGGAAGGGCTCACTGATGCATCAAAACTCAGTTTGAGACTCCTCACATGATTAGAGGAAGGTGGTGTTACCACATCAAAGGCACAGTATCATAAGCAGTTTAAGCCAGTTTGAAAAGTCATGGCTACTGATGGGGCAAGTTTTTCTCCTTGTCCTTGGCCACATATGCCTGCTGCCCCTGCCATGCTGGCACACAGTTTGCTGATCTCACTGAATACTGACCTTACAAAAAATAAAAGGTGGTGTTTCAGCTGGAACAGAGGAGGAGAAGTGAATGCATTATCAGGACAAAATCACCACTTTTCTGAATAGTGAAGCCTTAGATCACCACCCCAACAGAATGACTGATTAGTGACTTTGTATTCAAAGAAATCTGATCTGCCTGTGGTTAAAAGTTCTTTTGAACACTTTTTAAAAGAAGACTCTGTGTATTCAAGTTGCTTTTTATAAGCTCTATTGTGCTGGTTTTGGCTGGGATAGAGTTAATTTTCTTCATAGTAGATAGTATGAGGCTAAGTTTTGGATTTCTGCTGGAAACAGTGTTGATAACACAGGGACGTTTTCGTTATTGCTGAGCAGTGCTTACACAGAGTCAAGGCCTTTTCTGCTTCTCACCCCACCCCACCAGCGAGCAGGCTGGGGGTGCCCAAGAATTTGGCAGGGGACACAGTTGGGACAGCTGACCCCAACTGACCAAAGGGCTATTCCATACCATATGACATCATGCTCAGCATATAAAGCTGGGGGAAGAAGAAGGAAGGGGGGGGGACGCTCGGAGTGATGGCGTTTGTCTTCCCAAGTAACCGTTAGGCATGATGGAGCCCTGCTTTCCTGGAGATGGCTGAACACCTGCCTGCCGATGGGAAATAGTGAATGAATTCCTTGTTTTGCTTTGCTTGCATGCACGGCTTTTGCTTTACCTGTTAAACTGTCTTTATCTCTACCCACGAGTTTTCTCACTTCTACACTTCTGATTCTCTTCCCCATCCCACCAGGCAGGGAGTGAGCGAGCGGCTGTGTGGTACTTAGTTGCTGGCTGGGGTTGAACCACAATACGTATGCTTTCTAGTATAACCATTAAAGAACTTCTAAAATTTTCAAATAATTACTAACATACTAAATTTTCTAAGTCTTGGAATATTGATGGCATTGTTCATAAATACTATACCTTATATTTATTGTATCACTCAGTGAAAGAGGTGTGATTTTAATCAGTTGTGAGCCCATGATCGTAACTGTTGAACTACTCAGAAAAAACAAAATGGGATTCAGGTTGTCTTTTATGCATGTGTGCTGGCTTTATTCTAATTGTCAGCAATTAGCTTATACAATTAACAATTCTTAAACTACTCTTAGATCAATATTGAGTTCCTAATTACATTGGTAATTCTTCTGTCTCACGTATCTGGTGCCAGAGGAGTAGCTCTTTAGCACTGATAGATCAGAATTTCATGACAGGAGTAGCTAAGTTAGGAGTTAGGCTTGTCCTTTTGGCCCTGAATAAGCTAGCCAAAAATGTATTAAATCGATAATATATTGCTCAAAGGTACCATTACTTCACAAGGAAAATGTTTAAATAGGTTTTAATTACTATTTTACTGTCGGAACAGTGTTCAGATTCTCATCTATTAGTCATTGTTGTTCTTAATACTGTTTGTTCTGTGGCTTAGAAACTTTTATAACATATAGTCTACTTGAGTACATGTGTTTGAGTTGATTTTTCTCACTGCAAAAACTGGCTGTATGGACATGGGAATGGAGAACCTGCCTGTGTCTTCTTGTTAGGATCCTCTGCTATCACAAAAACCTCATCACGATGCTCAGGTAACACTATCACCCATTTTACATTGGCATTCTTCTTCAAAACAGTTTAGGTTATTCATCCGACTTATCTCTGTTAGAATATTGTTCCAGAGCCTTATTTTTCCAATGGTCCTGATAATTGTTTTATTTCATGAAATGGCGAATCGCAGCACATTGTCCCATTTCACTGGGAAGACATTGCAGTATTTATGTTTTCTATGATGAATTCTGGTTACAAGAGAATTTTAGGTGAAGTTTAATTACAAAAGAACTGTAGCAATAGCGAGACCTAAATTTCTTAACTCAAATTGAAAGATAATGCATTCATCTACAGCTTTTTTTTATTGCTATACCTCTGTAATAAAGTTAAACAACTTGTGAATTGTTCAAAGCACTGCACTCCGTCCATTAAGCTATCTCTGTTGAAAACCAATGGAAATGAGGTGTAGCAACTAATGACATAGGTCTTCTCTTTCCTAATATGAAGCTGAATTTTTCATTGGTAAATCATAGTATGCGTGGATTGCTGATGGCATAATGGGGAATTACATTTCAAATTGACTTTAAAATTAGTTATTTCCTTTACATTTTCAATCATTTAGTAACTAAGCACTTAAATCTTCAAGTGATCATTTGTATTTCACTGTCCCTCCTTTTCAGTACTAGGTAAGAAATAATTAGAAAGCTATCTTCTTTGTGGCTCCATTCATTTTAAAATAATACCTATTATTATGTGTGTAACCAGAAGTAGAGTGGGATCATTTTAAATATATAAAATTAAAATGGAATGACATCTGATAGCTCCAATAAATTAATAAAAGGATCGCTATGACTATTTTTCCACAAAGATTCCTTAAAATTACTCTAGAATAAAAAACTTATATTCCTTTTGTCTTGTATTTTATTCTGTAACTTGTATTAGAAATATGCACATATATTTTTAGGTTATTTTTGTCTTATTAACAAGAATGCTACTATAAACTACAGAAAACAAGTGATAAATTTAATGTGTTTCTCATAAATATATTAAAAAATATAACATTAAAAAAAATCTTTTTGAGTGACAAAGCTTGGAGTAGTTGCAATTTCCCATTTATGGAATGGAAACATTTTGTTGAAAACATGTTCTAGTTTCAAAATGAATGCAAAATGATTTTTTTGTATAATTAGCATGCATACTTGCAAAGGTTCAGATAAAATTAGAATTCAGTCAAGATGAAAAACTACTTAACATGCACAAAAAGGGACCCACAATTAGAGGCTGGAAGAGGGTTAGGCACAATAGTGGGAATACATAATTCAAAATGTCACTCAGCAATCTACTTTGGAATAATATTAGTTGTACGCTGATTCTTCTGTTTGGCAACTCAGAACATACGTTGGCTCAAAACAGGAAAATAGAAGGTACTTCACATAGTTCTGTTTGGGAGGATGGCAAAAACCGGAACATTTTCTGACTATTTCAGGAGAGATCTCTATCAAATTAAATACAACTGCTGTCTTTCACCTGGTTTTCACTTCAAAACCATAATACATAATATTGTGTATAATTAATTAACCATAACACATAGGTATGCACAAAATTCATTGCAGATTTCTTAAGCTCCTCAACATACCTGCCGCAACATTTTAGCTCATTAAGTAAAAAGTAATGCAGCTTAACATAGACGAGTTTAAAACAGGGGAGAACAAAGAGCAGGGGAAAAAAAAGCAGGGGAAGCAAGTTAAATGAACACATTATAGAAACTCTAAGTCTTTTCAGGAGACAAAAAAAAAAAAAAGGTGCAGTTAACTTATCCTTAGCTTGGAGTTTTATTCAGTTTTCTCAAGGCTTTCAGAGAAGGAGAGTTGGGAAGGAGAAGGAAACACACCGTGGAATAGCTGGAAAATACAGCAGAAAGGACAGTATATGTGGCATGAACAGTGACAGAAAACTGGCAGATAATGACAGGACAGTCAATTGACAAGAGCAAAGGTCAGTATAAAAGAAATCAGTATTAAGGCCCTGAAGCATGGAGAAAAATATCTACAGACTGAACAAAACTGTTTACTTAGTTTTGATTTATACCTGCTGCATCATGAATTTCAGTTACAGTTAGCCACATAAGACAACGTTTCTCTTCAATCCAGACCTTGCCAGTAAATGAAAATATCTGATTTTCAAAACAACCTTTCAGAAAGAGAGTATTAGGTAACACAGGACTGATGAGTAACTATAGCGTTATTAAAATTAATCTAATCTAATGTACTCTCTAAGTCTAATAGTCAGTTAGTTTGTTGTTCCACCCTCAAAAGCTGAAATAAAAAATGATCTGACCAAAAACACATTTAAGAAAGGCAAGTTCAGAAAAAACAAGACATTATATAGCTCCAAGCTTTGCCTCATATTCACAAGTAGCAACCAAGTTACTCGCTTATTGATGGCACGTGAGGTGACTGACCATTAGCCTTCCCGGATGGTATCAGACACTGAAAATGCCGTGAACCCTAACTAGTGTCATCGGGTACCAACATTCATGAGATCTCTTTCGTTTCTTGCAACCATTCCACATTAAACTGCTCTGCAGCCACAGATAGTTGTTCAAGCAGCTGTTCTGTCCAGAGGTGGTCCTTCCTCAGCTCATTATTTCTGCCTTTTACCCATAGCTTATCACAGAAGTAGCTCTGGGGGTTTGCACTATCCAGACTGACTTTGACAGAGGTTAAAGAGCATTCACACAAGTCCTTCTGCCAACAGTGTTACAACGGTGATAAGTCAGGGCCCTGCTGGCCCTAGCACAGTAAAACCCAGAAAAAGTTGTCTGATTATAGGCTGAAGTTTGCATTGTGCATACAGGATCAACTTGATAATTTAATAAATTAGTGAAGTAATGTGAATACAGGTAGATAATGGCTGAGGGAAGGATTGTACAGAAGCCTTTGTCTTCATTTTTGCGAACCTGTGAATAGATGGGAATATAGAGAGTGCCATTACATGTTTTGGAGATTGAACAGCTGGGACATCACATCACAGACCTTCAGAAATACATAGAATGAATTCCAGCATTTAGAAAGTGTTTCTTCAGCACACCGTCTGATGTGGTTGGGCTCACTGGGACATGGAGAGATATTCACTGCAGGACACAAGATTTTTTTCACTTTCTAGCTGCTTAGCATCACCTCTCTATGTGATATCACTTCAGCGGCAGAACAAACCATTTGAGTATTCTTCATCCACTGCAGGGCAAAGCCATTTAAACTAATTTAAGCTGTTTTTTCACTGAAGCAAATGAGGTGTATTCATGCAGTCATTTCTAACTTCTCTGCACATTAACCTCCGGTAAAGCTTTCTGACAACTGAAACTGGCAACTTACTAAAACCAGTTCATTGAAATTCAGTATTGGTTATCCAGTCTACAAATGATCACTTCCTGCAGGTCACTGAAGAAGTGTAAAAACTGGCAATGTCTTAGCAATAGCTAAAAGCAGGGTATTTACCTCTTTGGCAGTTCCACCTCTACACTTAGGGATACCAGAGGTGGCAGCTGGAAGCCACCTTGCCTTTTATTAAGGTGGCTTCTAAAGCCATAGTGCACGTTGAGCCCCGAAGAGTTACCTTTGATAATATCTCCTTTGGTCAACTCTTTTATTTATTGATTTGTTTTCAGCACTGATGATAGGATGCAGTAGACCTGCTTAGTGTAAGTGGGTGGAAAAGTATTTGCCTGATCAGGGATACAGGAAACCTAAGTGTTTCATGACAGAAGAAAACAAATGAAAGGACCAGCATAAAACTGCTATCTTGAGTTGCTGTTAGAAAATAAAATGCAGAACTTCACCTACCATGAAAATTTTATAGAATGAATATTAATGTTATGAAGAGAAGTAGGGTGGATTTGCATTATGTATTTGACTTGTCCCTGGAGCGCAGAGAGTGACACAGACTTGTGACTGCATTAACTATAGCTAAATTTTAATTTAAGATGATTGATTGTTGAGCATTCTGTTAATTAACCTCTTTATTCGGTATTTTCCTGCAGAATCTGAAATGTCCTTTAAAAGTAAGTTTTCCAGCGTAACCATCAAAAAATATGGACATGAGCTTCATTCACAAAAGATGCCTTGTACTAGCAATCCATAAAAAAGAAAAGAACGAATGGCAAGTATAATACAACTGGATCTGAGCTCAGAAATAGTTTCATGAAAACTAAAAAATATTTAAATCCATGCTAGTTACTTGTCATTTCAAAGCTGGAAGCCCAGTCCTCAGAAGCTCATAAGGGACTGGTCCTCATAATACAGAGGTAAGCTCTCACAGCTCCATTTTAATAACCAAAAGAAAAGAAATTAATTTAAAAAAAAATTAATGCCCAGAAGAATCTCCTCCCCCTGCCCAAATGCAACCAACTTTGTTTCCTTTGAGCTTTTATTTCTCCCCTTCGTCTTGGATTTAAAATTAAACACATGTTCAACGACAAAATAGAATTTCTTCACCGGTTCTGCATTATTTGCTAACAAGTTTGTGCAATATATCTGATTTCTCATCCTGGCATAATACAAAGGTCAGATTTGTGACATGAATGATTAAAATCATTTGCCCAGGATAAGAAAGGATGCTTGTTTCCTGATGCAAAACAGCCTCTTTCTAAATCATGTACTTTTCTCAAACAGTGGCGTGTACTATGAGGGAACGTTCCACATACAGTGACATAGAGAAAGGGAGGGATCCTTCTCCAGTCAATACCAGTCACCACAAGCAGCTGTTCTACATCTAATCAGGCGTCACTCCATCACTCTCCAGCTGCCCCACAAATGGCATCTTTGAAACATCTTGTCTGTGACAGCCTAATGCAAATTTCAGCACCTTTACTTTACAGTGCAAAACAGATCATGATTCACAGAAAACTAGAAGGAAAACAAGGCAGTTAAAATGATTTACTTGTTTGGGGATGGCACACTGTACTGTTCAGATTGAGATTTAGGGCGGGATTAATCTAAACACTGAAGTAATCTCAGCACTGGAGGACTAAGCCAAATTGTTTCTCTGCACTCCCTCGGTGTGTGTCCAGGAAAAGAGATAGACACCACCAGACGGTGATCACCCCATCCTAACACGGGTGTCAGAGGTAGTGTGATGAATTGCTTCCTAAGGTACCTATCTCTTTTCACTGACTACAGGGGAAGCACAGACTAGACATCTTATTTTATAGGCTAAAATTAGGTGAGATTAAGGCTACCCAGCTGCTCCAAAGTCAGACAGCATTTATTTTCCTTTTACATACTTCATGGAGGGTGCGGATAGCAGGATCAGGAAAGGACGAACAGAGCTCAGTGAGTGGGTAGTTGCTCAATATGTCTTTTTAGACTCGTCTCTCAACGTGTCCCCCATCCGTTATTTACTGTGCACCATCTGAATGCTGCACTGAATAGAGAATCACTTGTTTTCTCGTGGGCTTTTCCACAGTGCTGTCATTGTAGTACTTTATTTCTCTGCAAATATTAATGAATTTATCTTCCTGAAACCCCGGTGGTATTATTATCTTCCTCTTACATGTTGTGAGTGGAGACGCTGAAAAAAAGTAAAATGGTCCTCTAATGTTGTTTCCCCCACATAACATGTTTTCCAGCTGGATTTTTCAGAGTACTTAGCAATTTTAGGCCTTCATAAGGTCAAAGTACAGTTCCTGTTCACTTCTGCTGCAATTATTGGTGCTTAGCATTCAGCTGAATAGTCTCTAGGTGTTTTAAGACGGCTACTCAGAAAAATGGAGAAAAAACAGGGACCCAAATGCCTCCATTTGAAGTTCTCTGCCATATTCATGACATACTTTACAACATTTGCAACCAAGCAGATTCAGACCTTTTTCACTGTTCAGCTTTGATTCATTCCCTGTCCGAATGCACTTCTGTATTCCCCTTCTGGCTGGGAGATCCTTGGCTTTTTGGGCCGCTCGCTGCTAGATGCTTCATGTGTCCTCAGACATAAACAGCTACAATCCAAGCCATGTCCCAGGCCCCCTGCTGATGTGAACAAGCTCTGTAAGACCGTGGCTAGACAGGGTGGTGGGTACATACTGTACTGTGGACAGAAAGGGCCCATCGACAAGTTAAATAAAGAGGCCCATAAACCGAACTTGAGCATTGGATCCCTGATCATCGACAGTGCTGGTTCTTCTTTCCCTAAAAGAAATTCCCACATGAACAGGAGTAATTTTGTCCTGAACCTCTGGGGCATCATAGAGATCACAGGACGATGTGCTTCATGGCACGGACACCCATCCTGCTTGAGGAGCTGTGCCTGAGCAGTGTGGGCATAAACCTCTCAGTGCCACTGGGTTTCAGCAGCAGGAGTTGGTCCCTGGTCCTCGTATTTCGCAGAAATACTCCTCCAGGGCTGTGCAGTGAGAGCGGTCCCCGCTGTAAGACAGAATGATCTGCCAATATTTGGCTGAAGGGTGTGACTCTCCTCTTTCCACAGCTCTGCCTGCATAGTGTCAGGCTTGAAATAAATGCATTGAACAGTACATGCTCTTCTACTACTTTGTTATGAAAACAGTGGTAGTAGTGTTGTAGCTGGGATGGGCTAAAGACGCAAGAGCAGCAGGGTTTGCAGGAAGGAATTCTATTTTTTATTAATTATTAAATAATTAAAAAGAACTTTTTAATCACCTCGCTCTGTAAATCATGCTTGTATTTCAAAAACAGACTTTTTTTCTGTGTTAAACAGCCCCAACCCCTAAAAAATAACAAAAAAAAAGCCTTTTTTTTCTGGAAGGATTGCTGCCAGAAAAATGTTTTTGCCAATGCTGCGATCTGGCCAGGCTGTGTGGCAGGGGTACACCAACTGGGTATGTTAGCTGAATAAGCTTTATTATTTCAGTGAATTTCAATAACTCTATTAAAATAAAACTGACTGTTGCACTTAAGAATAAAAAAAGAAAGTTATAGGAAAATTTTAGAATAAAAGTCATCAGTACCGTGGTCTGATTTTAATTTAATCAAAGTTAAATCAAGATAAGCACAAATGGTAAATTAAGATAAGCAGAAACAGTGTTTATAAAATCAGCATAAGTTTTGACTTGTAAATTGGTATAAAAATCAAAAGTGAATAGGATACTCAGCATTGCCAAGCCAGTGGATTTCCGAAGTTAAGTATGGGATTAATCAGAGTCCATTAATCTTCATTTTCCATCTGACCAAATATAAAGAAATTTTATTTTATCAGCCTCGTTGATCATTTTTACCATTTACATTTTTTAGCTTGCACAAACCACTCGTTTATTGCTACATTCCTGCTTTTAATGGGAATATTTTCTGTAGGAAATTGTGCAAAAAATAGATTTGACATTGCTCTGCTTCTGTCTTCACAAGTCCTTCTTTATCTCCGCATCCATTAGCTGACTGCAATATGGATTTATTTCAGTCTGCTTCTTGCACTATCAAGGTCTTTAAATGAAGTTCTGCCCCTGTACATGAAAAGACTTCCTAATTTGTAGTTTCACATTATACAAAGATTAACAGTAGAAGGTTATTAACAGTGCAAGGTTATTAAGAGCATGTTTAATATTATTTGAATGATAGCAGAATCCCATGGAATCCCATTTTGGTATAACTTTATTAGTGACAGAAGTATGCAGCTAATTCTATGCTTTTTCCTAGAATGACCAATAATAAATTACTGCAAATCAGTACGCGTTTTAAGCTCCTTTTCAGCTAGCAATCAACAATTTTGTGGTCTATTAGAGGCCATGGTTGCTCAGTGTAAGCGCTGAGAAATGAATGCACTTTACCAATGGCAAAGCTAATAATAGTATTACTATTATTTCACAGAAATTTCTTTCTGGTTTACATATAATCATCGCAGTTACATTTGGAAGTTTTTGAGTTCAAGCCTAGCATTCAGGAAGCTAATTTCCTAAACTCTGATGAGAGCCAGATCCCATCACATTGTGCTTCAGTATACTCCAGGGTGGAAGAGAATGGGGGAAGCACGGAGGCTCTATCAGCTAATTTGGTTTGTAAGGTGCTAGAGGTGATAATTTCTGAATCTAACTGGGGCTTACAGTTAGCTACTCTGGGCTTTGTTACTAATCCTCAACAGAAGGTCTTTGCCCCCAGAGCTCAGCTGACATCTGGGATAGCCCAGGATTGTGTTTCCCCCTGCCTTGCCACAGGCACCCATACAGACACTAACCCGACCAGACCTGTGACTAGGAAACCCTCTCAAGATACCTCACAACTCCTGTGCTGGAGCATGATTCCACCATCAAACCACATGTCAAGTGTAAACATCTTAAACTGCCGTGACTGCTTATAAAGTAATCATAAGTCTAAGCTCTTAATCAGCACCTACGCTGAAAACACCATAGACTTAGAGGAGTCAGCTAATACGTTAAGAGCATACACCTACACATACCAAACAAAACTCTTCTTCTCCTAGACCAGATAATACTTTCCCCATGAAGTTCAAAAATCTCACGATCAGTCTCAATTCTTATTCCTTTGTGATTTTCTTACAAATTTCTTGCAAAACCAACCTAGATGCGCAAATATGCACTTCTTTAAAAACCTTTGTTCTAGTTTTCCACTAGAAAAAAAAAAAGGATGGTTTGCTGTTGAAGGACAGACGTATTTCAATTTTGTAACCAAACTATGCTCAACCCTAGGAGCCTTGTTTTAACAGCACTTTGTTTGTTTATTTAAATTCCTTGCTGTTGCACAGCATCTGCAGCATATCCTGTGGGATGCTCATATAGATGAGCCCCTCGCAGCTATCAGTGCTTTTTGATCTTTGTATCGTCCAGCCCTACTCAGACAAGGGCTGTAGTGTAGTTCCAGACTTCATTTTCTCTGGTGGCAAAACCGATTTAATAGATTTCCATCCTTTCTCGCCCCTGTTACTCACTCCCTCCCTTGTACAACAATTTATCACCTCCTTAGCTGTGCCTGTGTTGCAGGACAATGCGTGTTCAGTGCCATGCTCTAAACTGGATGAGTGAAATAATCCGGGTTGAAAGGACATTTTTTTTTTCTGGAGGATTCTTCTTAGCTTAGAACATTTTGCTGATCTTATTGAGTAAAATCTTATCAATGATTCTGCAGGCAGAACTGAGGAGATAAATATCAGTAAGGGAACGGAAGAAAGCAGCTAGAGAGGAAAACATTGTCAGAGGGAAAACTGTTCATGAACCTCCATCCTTAGATTCTGTATGTTTTAGTTCCTCCTCTGGAGAACCAGAACTCCTGTTCTCTGTGATACAGAAACCCTGCAGTGCAAAGAAATCTTGAAAACAAATTTAGTCATAACTATGAAATCCACAGATATCACAGAGCTCTAAAAATCCACAGAATACTTTGGAATTTTTATTCAGACAAGAAAATTGTTATTTGGTTCCTAATTTTATTGTCTATTCAGCTTTCTGCCTGGCTCCTGAATTTGCAGCTCTGTAAGACCTGATTTTGCACTTTTCATTTGAAAAACTATTTTTCTGATTCAGAAGAGGGTTTCGCTCCACCATCACGTATAACATTTTGTTGCCTAGCTTCTCTTTAGCCTAACAGTGTGAAATAACTGACACAGGACAGACAAAGGCTTGAATACATAACCTGTGACGTTCATGAAACGCACAATACTTCGGTACAGAGTGCATAGGAACAGACAAAAAGAAATTGTTCAGTCCGTGGCTGAGATCCCAACAAGCAATGAAAATCCTGGACGCACCTCGCCTTTAGGCATGGGCAATAGGTATGGAGGGCATATCTACCCAGTTGGAGTGGTAATATTTTTAGACTTGTGTTGAAGTATGGATAGCTTTGGTAGTGGTTACTTTGCAAAGAAATATCTGGGTAGCTCAAGATAAACTGGTGCACTGCGTGCTCGCAGTCTCTGAGGAAGAGCAGTTCAGCAAAATTATTGAAAGAAATGGTGAAAAATAGAGACTATTTTAGCCAACGCATCACATGAGCAGAAAGAAAGAGGAAGGAGAGGCCAAGGAGATGCCAGGCTGGGATGTCAGCCCATAGGTGGGGTCAGGATCAGGCCCAGTGAGGGGAACTAGGGCCAGACACAGCCCGGGATGGCCAGGCAGGGCCGTGGGGACGGGGCTGGGCTGAGGCCAGACCAGGACTTGGGCCCGTGGGTGGGCTCGGATCGATGGGGCCTGTGGCCGGGCAGGGCAGGGCTGTGGGCAGCTGGAGACCAGCCCTGCTGCTGCAGCATTGCTGGGGCAGGGGCTGACGGCCCTGGGGGGCTGACATGGGGTCCTGGGCCCTGGGCAGGGTGAGGGGAGCCTTGGGCTGGGCAGGGACAGGGAGGTCCTCGGTGCCCTCAGGGTCGTGACAAGCAGAGTCAGGTCAAGGAGTGACGGGGTGAGGGAGGATAATGTCGTAAGATAAATCTGCCAGAACTCATTTGCCATGGGTTAGGTGAGACATTACAATGGAAAAAAAAATGTAGCAGATGTAACAGTTTGCTGAACGCAATTTGTTATGATATTGATATGGAAATAAAACATACTCTGCGCCTCTAAGCCACTGAAAAGAAATCATAAAATTACCGCAACCAATGAACATACCACAATGGAAACAGAAATGTGAACTGAATTTTTAAGGCCTTGCCTTGCCCTGCATGTGAGAGGAGGGGAGTCTGCTCTCATGTTAAAAAAATCACAGAAAAGATTTTAGAGACAAAAGTTCTTGCAAATATGTTTTCATTCAAGCCTGCCTGATCCTGCCTCCTTCCTG
This sequence comes from Platalea leucorodia, assembly GCF_965183815.1. Taxonomy (NCBI): domain Eukaryota; kingdom Metazoa; phylum Chordata; class Aves; order Pelecaniformes; family Threskiornithidae; genus Platalea; species Platalea leucorodia. The sequence goes on from NC_138824.1 coordinate 64,139,131, forward strand.
CTCCCACTACATTCTTGATTAAAAAAAGAACAGGGTTTGTTATGTGGCGCTCTCGCTGCTTGCCTTTCCCTCTTATCTCGTGGGTCTCCGTGGGCTATTAGCACCCAAGGGGAAGATAAATCTTTTGCTCCCTTCTGCCTTATTTTATGAATAGCTAAAGCTGTTAAAAAAAAAAAAAATAGAGTAAGTAGAGAGCCAATCAGGAGGTTTTTTTCCTACCTTGAAAAAATAGTTTCTCAGTTTTACTGGAAGATTTTCTGAAGGACTGAAAAGGTCTCTGCATCTTTCACAGCAGAGGGACGGGCAGTGGATTTCACAAGGGCAGCGGCTGGGCGTTCAGGCAGGCATGCCTGCCCCGATCCCCCCGCTGCCCGTTCCCCGCTCGTCCCACCTGCGCCTCAGTCGCTGTGTGGCAAAGGAGCCTGAGGATCCAGAGACACTTACTCGCACTGTTACACCAGCTTGTCCCTAACAAATATGTCCATCTACAAACCTCCAATAGGGAGGGTTTTGTCCATAGACGCACTGAGATGTGGGAAGGATCTGTCGTACCCGTTATACAGCTGTCCGCTTTATTGTGCTTTCTGCTGAGTTCCCTTAATTCAAATTCTTTAGGAAAAGAAAGCATAATTTTGCCTTTCTCCATTTTAAGCCCAGCTGCACTTTGTTTGGAGATGGTTATGAGAAGAAGCACTTGTTCTAAGCTACAGGGTTTAACATTTTATTTTGAATTTGAGGCAAGAATGGGTCATATGCAATTCTCTTACTGCTACTTTTGGAGAGTTTATATTTTATATGAGGCTGGATCACATCAAATAACTAAAACATGGTTTTTCCCCAGTGATGGTTTCTAATTACTGCCTAACTGTAAAACTGAATGAGGAATTAGATGGGCAGTAGAATGACAGAGAGTTCAATATAAACATTCAAAATGAAAAATAAACTCACCCGGGAGTGGAGGGGAGGAAAACAACAACATATGCAACCCATTTTATAATTCAGGCCAGTCTTGAACATTTCAGCTATTGCTTCAGCTTGGCAGAACTAAAGCCAGAAAAAGGCAGATTACCAGAACTCCCCAGCTTTAGAGTTGGTATGAAGACAAGGTGATTTATTTTGTTGACTTTCTCTGCTGAGCTTTATATTTTGATTTGTTGATGTATAATTATGATAATGGTTCCATAGATCTAATGTAAAAAATCTTTCGTTTCCAGGTATCACTTTCAAACTTTATTTCACAATATGCTGTCCCTAACCACTCATTCCTGCCTCCCCATATTGTACCACCTCCACAGTTGTGTCAACACAACTGTTTGTGGAACTGCAATCTAAACTGGATCACTGAACTGATTTGGATTAAAAATAACATTTGCTTTGGAGGGGACAGGGCGTGGGAATGAGCGACTGGGGGCAGAAAAGGGCTGACTTGAGAAGGGGGGAGGAGAAAAGATGGGAACTCATTAAACTAGTCTTACCACTGAAGTTGAGCTATTGTGAAAGTGTGAATTCATACTCACCTTTTAACTAGTACAGCCATGCTTTTCACCTAGTATTAATCAAATTAGACACATTGAACTCTCATTCCGATTACATTTAATGCAAACAAGGGGACAAATTCCATGAACAGCTTATGAACTGTCAGTCAAGACTACATCCATTCCATGTACTGTTCATACTACAGCACATGAGTCAGTAGCAAACAACACTACTGCAAATGTCTAACCCAGACCTCATGGAGGTCAGTGAAGGTACGCCTTGCTAAATAAGCAAAAGCCAGGGAGTGAGCTCTAGCCCTGGTCTTAATCATCACCACAGATGATTTGTTAGCTCACTCCTCAGCTCTGCACTGGCCTGTCACATCTTGCTTGTTCAAAGCAATTCTTAAATAAAAATGACTAACCTGAAGCAGTGTGGGTACAGGTCAGCAGAGACACGTGGGCTTCAAGCCAGTTACTCATTCCTATCCCATTTCTGTTATGCAATATTGAGAGACCTGACTGCCCTTCCTTTGCTTTCAGCAGGCTTTAGGTCAGGATCCAGAAACTGGAATGCCAAAACAAGTTATGCATACTTGAATTTCACACAAAGAGATGTAAGCAACACGAACACACTTGTAGCCCCTCTGTATGTTTTGCTTAAAATAGATCTGGAACTAAAGGAATTTAGGGACTGAATTAGAAACTGACTCAATGAAAAGAAGATTCCGTCTTGTAAAAAGTCACCATGATTACCCAGTGATCTGGAATAATAATTTAATGACATCAGTATGTCAAGTAAACAATTCCACAACCAAACACTGGAGTGACCCACATGTAATTCCCTTATTTATAGCACAAATATCAACAGCACATAAAATTGTAATTAAATATACTAGCTCATTTGCCATAGATTAATCAAATAGTTGCTAAAATCATTGCTAATATGTCATCAGCTTGCATAATGCTTTTGTCATATCTTAAAATATTATTTCATGTATTTATGTCAGATTTCTAATGAACAATCATTTCCCAGATGCCCTATCAATCCATGTAAATAAAAAGCCTAAGTAATTTGTAAACTTGGAGCAGTGAGGGTATAGTTAGACTTTTGTTATCAAAGCACCCTTGGGATTGTGGCTAGAAGCAAAGTGACTCTCTTTAATAGAAAAAGGTATGATCTTATGTCCTCTTGTGAAGAAAATCAGCACCAACAAATTAGTGTTTCCTAATTTTCTAGTAATTATTCTTTTGCTAGCTGTAGACCCACAAATAGTTGTGGTTTGCAATCATCTAGCCTGTTCTGTGCTAGGATATAACCAAGTACATCTAAGTTAACATATCAAAGTCATGTTCGATGGAGAAAAAAAAGTCAAGATTTATGATTTCTTTGAATGTCGTGCCTGTGAACACTGTTGATAGTGTAGTGGATAGTGGTTGCGGGCAGAGACATTCAAATGCTCTTACTTAGTTCTGCTTAAGCAAAGGGGTTTTTTTCGACAAGGTTATGATTGTCACTGTCATAGACCAATTAGTGCCCTGTGTCTTATCTTTTGCCAAAAGTGCTATGTAATTCTTCGTGTACTGTGGCTCCCGTAGGGAACACTTGACAGTGAATGACCCTGCAGAAATAATTAATCAGGCTTGAATTTGCCAGGGGAGCTACAGGGGCAATAGGTTTCCTTCTAGGACAGGATGCCATGGTGTGTAAGCTTTTGCCTCCTGTATCAGAGACAGAGCAATGTGACTGTGCAACTCCTCCTTCTGATCATGTATGTCTTTATCCTGTTAAGAAAAATCATCATTTTTCTCGTATTATTCCGCTTTCACCCACAGGCACCGGACAGGCAAATAACAAAAGCAAAATTTACAATACAAAACTCACACTGCAATTTTTTTCACAGAAGTAATTGCCAGATTGTAATTGGAAGCAACCTGTATTGTTTTGGAGGAATGAATCTACACCCTCTGCCTCAAAGAAGAGTTGCAGAAGGGAATGACAGTCTTTGCCTACCTGCAGATGCCTCCACATTTTTATAACGTCCCAACAACGCAATCATAATGGAAAAGAAGATCCAGTGAGCAATAGAGTGTTGTATGAGGAGACACAGCGTTTAAAGAGTATGATTTCACTGACTCCTAGAAATGGAAGAAACAGAGCAGGAGGATTTTCCAAATTCTGGAACAGGAAGACCTGCAGTGTCTAGAGTGACAAGTGATTTCTGGGCCATGGTTTCACACTACAAAGAGCTTATCTGCAAGATTTTCAGTTCCATATTCAACCTCACAGCATGGTGCCACAAACAATTTTTCAGCAGAGCTGAGGGTCTGCTGTCAGCCACATGCCACAGTGCAGGGCGGCAGGAGGAAAAAGGGAAAACAGTACCTAAAGCCAGTGCTCTTACTGAGCACTTTATGCCATGAAACCACATACTGAACGTTTTAATATTCAGATACTCACATTAGGCAAATCAAAAGACTAGAAAACACAAGCTCTTCTAAAAAATGAGGACCTTTTAATAAGAGTTCAGATTAAACTGCCAAAGACTGACACACCAAAATTCATTAGTCACTCAAAAAAAGAAAAAAAAAAAAAAAAAAGAGTATATTTAGCTCTAGGAGTTGTTTATCTAATTCCTAAAGGTAAGGTATGCCAACCAAGGAGTACAAAGATTATTCTTTATGGATTTTGGTCTGTCTCAGGCAAGAATTTTTTTTTTTTAATTAACTTTTCTGATGTGCAGATATCAGTTTCTTCTTGTAGGCATTGAAAAACTCCTCTGTAGGAAAGTGGTGGGTTCCATAAATAAAACAAAGGAATTAAAACCTGCAAAATATTACTGGCAAGCCTGACCAGATAGTTTTTAAAGCTCTAGCTAAAGTCATTGCAGACAGCAGCTGAAGCTACTGTGAAATAAATTAATTGTTTTGTGGAGATAGCTGGCAGAAATTATATTCCCTTATACATGGAAAAACAGAGTGAGAACTATTTCTAAAATACCTAGAAGCTGTGGATTTAAGCCAGTTTTCCAGCAACTTCATAACTAATAAGATTTATAGAAAGCGTAGGATGTTCTGTGTTTCTAAATTTATAACTAGAAAAAAATCAGCAAGACTGTCCAAATACATATATTTTGCTTCAAAATTTAGCTGCAAAGTAATACCACTTGTTTAGATTCAGATTAAAAGTTACGTTTAAATACTCAACATACTGAATGGGGACCACCATAACCCCTGTTCAGGTATCAGTGAAAAGCCCAACACAGTTTTATTAATGTTTAAGAATAGTGTTCTCAGTTTCCCCAGCATGAGTCACGAAGCTGAGTATGCAATTGTGTAAGACAGCTTTCAGTAAGTATGGAATGACATAAAATGGGTCATTTTAGTTACAAAAACTTAGGACCATTTTATGAAATGCTGTGTCGTTTGCTCCCAACAGCTTCAGTAAGTCTTAAGGGTTGTCTGTATCTCAAAAAATAGGGTTTGTTTTGCTAAAAGTTATGTTGATAAATTTTACAGGTAGATAGATTACTGCATATTACTAAAATTTATTAAAAGTAAATTGCCAGATACTAATGAGGATCCAGGAGAACAAAGAGCGAGGTGCTGAAGGACAAGATATCCTGGCTGGTGTCAATCAGAATAGTTCCTAGATTTCAAAGAATGTATATTAATCTGTATCTGCTAAAGACTTCATTCTCTAAGTACACATATGCAGACAACACTTCTGTGAATTTATTTTTCCCCTGAGGGTGTGTACATACAGATTCCTGCTCATCCCATCCGTTCTCACTCACAACAATCTGCACATTCAGAACCTACCGTGATATATGAAGTGATCAAGAGTGGGGAAAACAAAGTCATAAATTATCTAGAATCAGAGACCTGGAACTTTGGGAAAGGAATTTTTGTTCCCATGTTTTGTTGCACTTGAGGACTTACCTATTGAGACTGTTTTTCCAGTCTTCAAGTAGGAGCTTGGCAGTTTATTTCTGAAAAGCAGCACTTTGGCTAGGATCCCCTGACAGCAGGAACATCATCATTACTGCAGAGTGCATAGAAGCCCTCAGAAACCAAACCACCATGCTCACTTCCCCATGGACAATAAATCGTCTTCTGAAAGGTACCAGACCAATGAAACTCTAAGTCCAGATAAACAGTGGGCTTATAGAAAAACAAGGAGTTTTTCAATGCTTTTACAAATATATCTGAAAGGAGATGGTGCCCGTGTACATTACCAAAGACTAATTCCTCACCAGTAAATCCTGTAGAAGTATGGCGACTGGTAGAAACAAGACTAGCTTCATGTCTGAAATGGTTTGTGATACAGAGTAATGAGAAGGCTAGGCTGAACTGTTAAGAAATTGTTGCAGTTTAACCCGGCAGGCAGCTAAACACTACAGAGCCGTTCGCACACTCCCCCACACCCCACAGTGGGACGGGGGAGAGAATTGGGGAAAAAAAAATAAAACCCATGGGTTCAGATAAAGACAGTTTAATAGGACAGAAAAGAAAGGGAAAACAATAATAATAACAACAACAAAAACAATAAAAAATATACAAAATAAGTGATGCACAATGCAATTGCTCACCACCTGTCCTGGCTGTGTCCCCTCCTACCTTTTCGCTGGCAGGGCATGAGAAGCTGAAAAGTCCTTGACTAGTGTAAGCACTACTTAGCAACAACTAAAACATCAGTGTGTTACCAACATTATTCTCATACTAAATCCAAAACACAGCACTATACCAGCTACTAGGAAGAAAATTAACTATCCCAGCTGAAACTAGGAGAGTATGCACCCCTTATTCTATACCATCTGCATCATGTCCAGGTCCCACACTTTCCAATACATTCCGATTAATTACCACCACCTTTCCTGTCTTTTGATATACACATACAGATATCATTCCCTTAGTCTATGGGCCATCCCTATAAAATGTTCGTTGAGTTCATTTAGTCCATGACTTTGGGCTCCATCTGTCATAACAGTCCTTCAGGGCAGGAGAGATGGTGTGTGGTGTTGGACTGTTGCATGCTGAAGCCAGTTCTGATTCCATTATCACTGCACTTGTCCAGTTCTATCATTGCTGCACTTCGCTTATTTTTGTCAAAGTTCATTCTTCATTAATCTAGGTGATTCTTACTGTAATACTGTTGATATGGCATATAGCCACCATAGAAATGATGATATACAGTATTGTATAGCAAATAACATCATACAATTTAATTCATTGGCTATTCTCACCCAAAATCAAATCTCCTTGAGGTACATATTGGACTTCCCCATCCTCCCACATTACCCACCAAGTGCACCCAGGTCCTTGAGCAAAAGCAATCCCATGGATGGGTTTGCCTTTGCCCTAGGCAGGAGTAACCCAGACTGTCCTCTTCAGGATATTTTTTATGTGCACTACAGGGACTTTATCCCCTTCTACGGTATGTAAAATTTTGACTGGTCAGGGCCAGCTCGTTTGGCAGATCCCCTAGTATTGACTAACCAGGTGGCTTTTGCTAAATGTGTATCCCAATGTCTGAACGTCCCAACACCCATTGCTCTCAGTGTAGCATTTAACAGTCCCTTTTATCATTTGATTTTCCAGGAGACTGGTGCATGATAGGGGATGTGACATACCCACTCAATGCTGTGCTCTTTGGCCCAGGTGTCTATGAGGTTGTTTCAGAAATGAGTCCCGTTGTCTGACTCAATTCTTTCTGGGGTGCCATGTCGCCATAAGACTTGCTTTTCAAGACCCAGAATAGTGTTCTGGGTGGTAACATGGGGCACAGGATGTATTTCCAGCCATCCAGTGGTTGCTTCCACCATGGTGAGCACATAGCACTTGCCTTGGTGGGTTTGTGGGAGTGTGATATAACCAATTTGCCAGGCCACAGTTTTCTTTCACTTGGAGGCTCATCCAGTACACTCGGAATTGACTGTCCCAGGGGCGGAAACACAACCCTACCATTTGCCGTGGACTGATCCAGACTGCACTGGAACAGGGTGAAGCTCTGGAACATCTGCAATATCGGTGTCCACTAGAGCCTTATACTCCTGTGGGTCTGATGTGCCAGGCCATCAAATCCACAGTCCAGTAAACCCGGTTGTCCCTTTCCTCCACCTGGCTGGAGGCAGGGCCCCTCTAGTCCTGGTCATAGCATTTGTTACTCACTTCTTGTAAATGCAAATCAAAAGCCCCTTTATTAAGAGCAGAAGCAAATTCAGCCCTGTCTGGGGAACTGCTCACTGGAGACTGGAGCAGCAATTTTCCTGGAAGAACCCTCTTTTGTGATTGTTTTTCCTTGCAGCTCACATACCTGTGCCTCTAGGGTCGAGGTAGATTTTCCATCCCACTTCCTCATGTCCTCTCTGTGGTCACACAGGTAAAACCACAGGGTGTCCCATGGTGTGGATCCACTATATCCTCTCTCTAGAGCAGAGGGACACTTACTCTAAATGGCTGAGATACTGGTCCATACAGGTCCTCTCTGAGTTGCTGGAACTCCTGGGACAGTTTTTCAGACAGTTTTTCCACAGCCAAGATGCAGGCCTATAGGGAGGAAGAGACACTTTTTTCGTATTGCCAGAGTTGGCCAGCCAGTTCATCCACCTTGGTTCCTCTCTGTCTTTCCAGATCACTACTGCCAAAGAGTTTGCATGTGATGAAGGTGCGCTCTGTACAGACTTCCACCACATGGGTTGTGTGCAACTGACTTCATCTGGATCTTTGGATAACTGCTTATTGTTCAGGTCATCATAAATCACCTCCAGTACAGCTGATTCCTTCAGGTACTGGATACCTCTCTCCATGGTGGTCCGCTTGTCCGGGTGACATATAACATCTTCCTTGAAGGGATACCTTTTCTTCATGCCTGACAGGAGTCGCCTCCAGAGGCTGAGGGCTTGTGCCCCTTTGCCAATTACTTTGCCAGTGCCCCTTCCCTAGAAAGGGATCTCAGCTGCTTGGCTTCCCTACCCTCCAATTCCAAGCTACTGGCCCCTTATCCCAGCATCGGAGCAGCCAGGTGATGATGTGCTCACCTGGACAACGACTGAAACCTTTTTGCATATCTTGCAGCTCACTGAGGGATAGGGATTGGGTGGTTGCCACCTAATTTATGGGTTGTGCCTCTTCCTCTTCCTATTCTTGTGATGGCCCTGGTTCATCTTCATCCCTTACTAAATGAGCTGATTTTCTTGTGTATTTCTTCTTGTGTATAAGGGCGACTGATACCAGCACAGGTTGGTTCTCTGGTTCAGCTGCAGTACCTGTTGCCAGGGTTTGAGTAGCCACAGTACCTCTCACCGGGGTTTGAGTAGCCACAGTGCCTGTTGCGGGGGTTGGAGTAGCTGCAGTGCCCGTCACAGGGGTAGATCTCTGGATGGTAATCTTAAATAGTTTAACCCTAAACAAGACCTGAACCACACTCAGGAGACATAGCAATATGACCATGATGGTTTGATTATCCCAAGGATATTCAAAATTTTCAAGAGCTGTTGTAATTAGCCTGAAGGAGAAAGGGAAGGTTAAGGAGCAGGGGAAGGTGTCCCCTCCTGTCTTCCCCATAGATTGGTTCTCCAAGGAGAAAAGGCAAAGAGTGTAATTATTAATAGTTTCTGAGAGGTGGCTCCCAAGGTACAGAGATGGCGGCAATGCCGAGTACAAATACCAGATTAGTCTCACAACCAATAATTTTATCTTATCATAACCCAGTGTTACACAGTGCAGCAAAATGATAACCTTGACCTAGCTCCCAGTAGTGATAAACAGCACAACAGGGAACATACACTGCAAGTAAGATGTTGCATAACACAACTTTGCGAGCAAGCACGACAACTTTGACAGCAAATAAATCAACATTGTGACCAGTGACTATTAAACCAATACAATGAATGCTTATAACAAATTTGCCTTAGCATGCTCTGGTCAGATCTGTTGTTATCCCAGCCCTTCGTGCCCCGCGTTGGGTGCCAAAAGGACTGTTGTGGTTTAACCTGGCAGGCAGCTAAACACCACACAGCCATTCGCTCGGTCTCCACCCCCGCACTGGGATGGGGTAAAGAATCAGAAAAAAAAAGTAAAATTCCTGGGTTGAGATAAAGACAGTTTAATAGGACAGAAAAGGAAGGGAAAATAATAATAGTAATGATAAAAGAACATACAAAATAAGCGATGCACAATGCAATTGCTCACCACCTGCCAACCGATGCCCAGCCTGTTCCCGAGCAGTGGTCACTGCCCCCCGGCCAACTCCCCCCACTTTATATACTGAGCATGACGTCATGTGGCATGGAATAGCCCTTTGGCCAGTCTGGGTCAGCTGTCCTGGCTGTGCCCCCTCCCAGCTTTTCACTGGCAGGGCATGGGAAGCTGAAAAGTCCTTGAGTAGTGTAAGCACTACTTAGCAACAACTAAAACATTGTGTTATCAACATTATTCTCACCCTAAATCCAAAACACAGCACTATACCAGCTACTAGAAGAAAATTAACTCTATCCCAACCAAAACCAGGACAGAAGTTAACGTATTTCAAAGTACATATGTTTCATACATGAGGTCACTTCAGGAGGGCCTCAGGAGTAGGTTAACAGAGCCAGCAACTTCCATGGAAGAGGAAAGAGAAAGCTAAATTGACCTGAAATATGAGGGTAAGTTCTTACATTTTGTGCTCTCAAACTAGCATCTGGGGAAATAAAAAAATTAGCAAGAAGAATCTGAGAACAGTGGTCCCAAACTTTTAGGATCAGATACGTCTGTTCTTAACCTTTTAATTTTACTTGCAGACTGCCCCATGCCCTTGTATTATTAAGGTTCATGGTGAGCAGTTTAAATGGTTCCAAGGACCAGATGTGGACAACTTACCACAGCCTTTCATTACACGGTCTGGGAATGGCTTAATTTTCAGCTACTGCTGATTACCATCTAAAAATATTTTATTTTACAGAGAACTTATTGGACTACTTTCAATTGTCCTGAAATAAAATCGCAGTGAAGGCCTAAGGTCAAAGTCTCGAATAATGGTTTACATGATAAGGACTATCTCTACAAGGAAGCCTGGAAATGTCTTCCTAACCCCCCTCCTCCTGACCACCACCAAGTTTGTAGCTGACATACTAGGTATTTTATTTGCTGTCTTTGGAGTTGAGCAGCTATTTTAACACTATTTCTTATATTCTTAATAATTTTAAATAGCATTTCACTCAATTATTCTTTTAAAAGTGCCTTAGCTATCCACCAGATGAGTTCATCAAAGAAAGCTTTATCTCTCGTCTTGCTTTTTTGCTAAAAAATGTCAAAAATTATTAAGAGATAAAGTGAATTTGATGAGCATTTCTATTTTGTGATATCAATATTTCATTTCACATTTGGTAGAAAAACTAATTGTGTATCCTTAATTTAGTCATTCTGAGGTAGATTTTAGAAGGGAAAAATGCATGGATTTGAGAAATGACAACACAAAATATATCACTGAAATTCAGTAAAGGGTACCAACGTCACACCATGCAGAGGAGCTGGTAGGGGACATTTTACATTCTGCATCTAGTCGCCTGGCATGTGTCAGCATCTTCAAGGTTACCCCTCGTCACATGAGAGGCATCAGTTTCCACTAAGCATGGGGGCTACTATTACAGCAAGCTTAAATCCAGAATGGTTGTCCTCCCCCGTTCGTAACAGTGTTTAAAACATTTGTGCCTATCTCGTGCTAGCTCTTTCTGACCTAAAGGCTTTTGCTATTTTACAGTCCAGGGTACAGTGTGTGCTGTGCTCTGGAATATCTACTATCTGCACTCACATACATACACTTGAGACATTAATCATTCCATAATAAGTCAATTACTTATTACATTACAGATTGTCCCTTGCCTATAGATTTCTTTCTACGCATGTTAGAATAGCTAAATCTTTTTGTATACTACTTTTATTAAACCTAAACCCTGCAGATATAATGTCTGAGTTGCCTTATATATTTTGTATTAAACTGTGGCATAATAATAATAATAATAAAAAAGAGATTATTTATCTTTTCTGCAAATTGACACCCCCCTCCCCCTGGAAATATCCAGATATTTAAGAGACTTATGAACACATAATGATCTTGAAAGACTTTTGGCATACAATAAGAGAGTTTGAACTCTGAAATAAAATCACCTTACAAAGTCATAAATTATTGAGTATTGCCATTCAAATCACACAGCCTGTTTCTTAAGCTCCAACAAACAGGTCCATTTTTCTTTTGAACTCAAAGATCTTTCCACTACTTAGTTATCATAATATATTCTACATGATTTTGGGACAATCACTGAAGTGCAATAAATTCTAGAATTTGCAAAAAAACCTATCTTATTTTCATGTCATGAACAGAAAGAAATCAATGCACTGCTTTTCAACAGTACTTACCACCTAGCAGCACCCAGTCTTACTGGACACAGTGGAATGATCTTGCATTGAAGCAAAAATATGACTTTAGAAGCATGACTTCTTAGTACTAATTTTAGAAGCTCTGGAAAAGGCAAAGAGATTACTATGCACTAGGAACATAACTAGGTGTGTGTATATGTTGGTTCTGGGTGATACTATTTATTTATAAGGCATATATTATAACATCATCATTGATGTATCTTGGAAAATTTGTGGACTATATCACATATATAGACACGCTTGTAAGGCTGATAATGGAATGATTGAGGAACACAAAAATGCAGCCTGTGCTTCTATCTTAGTGACTTAATGTACCAGAGGAGGTTGCTTTTATATGTGTTTGCCTTCCTTTTATACTTAGAGGTGTGGTATACAACCAAGCACATCACTGGTGTTCAGAGCAGTTTCCCTCCAGAGGGAATCAAGGTTGAAGAAACACAGAGGGCCACCACCCAGAGCACCTTACCTGCAGTGTGGGCTCAAGGTCCTCCAGCAGTCAGCTGCCATGCATACACTGTGTGTGCCATGGACCAGCCATCGGCATGAACCTTACTGTTGTTCTGGGTACTATTGAAAGGCATTTAAAGAATAATGCAATCATCAGGCACAGTCAACATGGGTTCACAAAGGGAAAGTCCTATTTAACTATATTTGATATTATTGATTTAACTATTTGATATCCTTCTATGATAAGGTCATCTGCCTACTGGATGAAGGGAAGGCAGTGGATGTACTTTTTCTGGTTTTTAGTAAGGCTTTTGATACTGTCCCTCACAGCATCCTTCTGGACAAGTTGTCCAACTGTGGGATGAGTGGGTGCATGGTGCACTAGGTGAAGAACTGGCTGAAGGGCAGAGCTCAAAGTGTTGTAGTAAATGGGGCCAGATCTGTCTGGCGACCAGTCACCAGCAGTGTTCCTCAGGGTTCAATTCTAGGGCCAGTTCTGTTCCATATATTTATCAGCTATCTGGATGCAGGAGTTAAATGCACCATTAACAAGTTTGCTGATGATACCAAACTGGGACGTGCTGTTGACTCTCTTGAGGGACAAGAGGCCTTGCAGAGGGATCTAGATAGATTGGAGCATTGGGCAATGATTAATGGGATGAAATGTAACAAGTCCAAACGCCAGATCCTGCACCTAGGATGGAGTAACACCGAGCACAAGTATAAATTGGGAGAGGAATGGCTGGAGAGCTGCCCCACAGAAAGGGATCTGGGGGTGCTGGTCAACAGCAGGCTCAATATGAGTCAGAAGCGTGCCCTGGCAGCCAAGAGGGCAAACCGCATCCTGGAGGGCATCAAACACAGCATAAACAGCTGGTCAAAAGAGGTGATTATCCTACTGTATTTAGCAATGGTGTGGCCTTACCTTGAGTACTATGTGCAGTTCTGGGCCCCACAATTTAAGAAGGGTGTGAAGGTCCTTGAATGCATCCAGAGGAGGGCAACAAAGCTGGTGACAGGGCTGGAAGGCATGTCCTGTGAGGAGCGGCTAAGGACTTGGGGTTGTCTAGTTTGGAGAGAAGGAGGCTGAGGGGTGACTTCATTGCTTTCTACAGTTTCCTGAGGAGGGGAAGCAGAGAGGGAGGTGCTGAGCTCTTCTCCGTGGTATCTGGTGACAGGACACATGGGAATGGTTCAAAGCTGCACCAGGAAAGGTTTAGACTGGACATTAATAAGCATTTATTTACCGAGAGGGTGGTCAAACACTGGAACAGGCTTCCTAGAGAGGTGGTCGGTGCCTCAAGCCTGTCAGTGTTTAAGAGGCATTTGGACAATGCCCTTAACAACATGCTTTAACTTTTGGTCAGCCCTGAAGTGGTCGGGCAATTGGACTAGATGATCAGTGCTAGGTTAACAGTTGGACTTGATTTTAAATGTCTTTTCCAACCTAAATGATTCTATGATTCTATGATCATTGTAGGTCTCTTCCAACTGAAATATTCTGTTCTATTCTGTTCTAGTCTATTATGTTCTGTTCTGTTCTATTCTAAAGATGCAAGGTAGACATATCATTCTGGAATCGTAATAGATTTCAGCAAGACAAAACTCAATGCTTCCCCTTTGCATTGCACCAGCTGCTGATAGACATGTACAACAAGTATTAAAAATAACTCTATAAATATTTTAAAAAATTAAATTTCTTCTAAAACATGTGCCCTTCATTTGTGTAACACATTTCTGACACACTTGTTTGGGCACTGTCACACACTGCAGCCTTATCATCTGTAAATAGTGTGGTCACTCCAAGTTTACTCCAAGAAACTTTTATTCCACAACCTCATGTATACATGTATGCAGAAAATAGGCAGAGATTGAACACATTACTTGAACAAATCTTGTCAATACCTGATCATTAAGTAAAGGTAGTCTCACAGTGATTTCAGTGGAAGCTGAATTGTATGTATACATCCCTGTAAATAATCAGTATCAACCAAATAGTAACCCACTATACATAGAATGTACATGACTTTACATAGCATTTATCACCAATCTGGAATATATTTTCTTATATTTCTTGCTATTGTTGCCAAGAATTTTACATTTTAGTTACACATCTACAATTCATGTTTAAATATGGAAGTGCTTTGAAAGCCAGCTGGCAAAAAAACTAAACAGAAGTTAGTTTTATTTTTTTATTTCCTTTAGACAACACAAGAGAATGCAAAGAAAAGTTTCTACAATACATTTTGCACCAGGGTGTACCAATTCTGCCATGCATTGGCTCACAAACTCCACCGTTTACGTTTTTGTTGGTAAACTAATAAAAGGTCAATGAGCTGCGATAGTTTCCAGTTCAAACAAACCACATGCAGTTACGTCCGAGATGTATCCATGGCTTTCATGCACTGCTTTATCAGTAGGAGTTAACAAGGAGAGTCGTGGTTTCCCTGTGCAGGGCCAACATTCCACTCATACCAGCAGAGAGTAATGCTACTGAGGTTACGGACATCTCTTCTGATGTTTCAAAGCTTCACATTGAGATACGGTTAGCAAGCAGCAAAAGCCCGAACAGTATAAAAGGTGCAGAACACTGATATAGGAGCTTAAATTAATAAAGGGATTCATTCCATTATATTAATCCCCCCTTTTCACAGTGAATTCATGGAGCTCCTTGTTTCTTCAGTGAACAGCCTTCGGCAGCAAAACTGAGCAGACACTAAGTTTCTGTACTATGTGTATCTTCAGGTTTAAAATGAGTGACATCATAGCATAAAAATCAGGAATAGTTGCAAGGTACAGATATGGATTTATGTTGGAGCAGTAAGAAGATCATTTTGGCAGTAAGTTTTATCTGTAACTCAACCACGAGGTGATAAAGTTTACATACATTTGTAAAAAGCCATTGATGCAAGCCAAATATGGTATTGCTTGGAGAAGATATACATTTCGACTGCTGACAACAGAACCCATCTTCAAGGAAGCCTGCATTTAGGGAGCACACCTGTGTACAGCTTTATTCCACAACTCTAAATTGCTTGGCAATTTTTAGTCCCTTTTCCTCTCCCTGTCTGCACAGATTTGGAATCAAATATTTTCCCTGCAGTGAACTAACTTACTTTGTGAACGTTTTGTGTATTGTTTTAATTTCAAGTACTTGGTTGTAGTAAGTTCACAGCAGTAGTAGCATTATAAACAAATTGAGAAGGCTGCCTTGCATCTCAGCAAAAAACAAAAAATGAAAAAAATCAAGCAATAACTATGAGCTGAAATAAATTCTGCAGACGCTTAGGATACTATTTGTATGAAATCACAAGTTACCTGGGTATTCAACAACCCATTCCCTTTAACTTCAAAGAGTGAATATCTTTAATATATCAAAATACAAAGTAAGTATACTTTCTAAAGCTGTTGCCCTCATTCCAGTATGTTGACAGCAAAATTAGGGGAGAAAACAAAAATTAAAAAGCTTCTGTAATTGGCATGATATGAGAATGCCAAGAAGAACAGGAACGACTTCAAGTCAATGAATTTCTGAAATATGTACCAGCTCTGTCAAAACATCAAACCTTAGATTTTAGAGAGAAAGGGAAAGGTACTTTGAGTACAGTCAAAGAGATTTTTTTAACAAGGGAAAGAAGGCAGTAGTCATGTTGCCTGCAATAATGACAAATGTCTCGTTAAATTAAGGGTTTCTTCCCTGTTTTCTGTAAGAAGTGGAAACAGAGCACCAAATGCCTTTCCCCAATAACGTCTGATTTTACAAGCAGCAAAATATTAAACAAAACTTTAGCTTTCATATAACGCTTAATGCCCTTAGGCCTCAAAAGAAATGCCAAAAAAGGACAATATTGTTCTCAGCACTTTTTGGGCAAACATTGTAGTCCTTGACTCAGGCAAGACTCGTGGTAGTGCCAAAATGTCGACCACTTTCATTCTGAGGCCCAGGCAACCCTAGGTCTGAGCACCTCCGCTCTTTGGGGTATCAGGCCCTCTTTTGCTAACAGGACAACACGTGTGTGAGAGGTAAAACATTTGCCTGGGTAAACAAAAATTTTCTTCCTGTCATATAAACAAAGTACCAGCGGCCAGATATCACCTTAAATAAAAATAATAAAATGCAAAACGCTCAGAGCCAAAACAAGGTTAATGCTGTATTTTTGGGGAGAAAAAAAAGAGCTAGAAAAGGACTGCAGAAGACTTTTAAGCCCTAACTTCTAGCAAATAATTGGCAGCAAATGTCTAACAATTTATATGAGGGAATAAAAATATTCATTGTGTGTGTATGTGTGTTGGCTTTGAATACCATGGTCACCCTCCAGCTAAGGAGCCGTTTACATCTGCCAGCCAGCAGCCAGACACCAGCGGGGAGCTGGCAGAGCCCTTATGGGCTCATTGTGTGCGAGTCCAGCCAGGGAGCAGAGCCAAGACTCCCGCTCAGGCTCTCCCCAGCAGCCAGAAGCAGCAGCTCCCCTTGGCGAGCTAAAAATGACCTCCCTACCTGCTGGCCGAGCACGGAAAGGTGCTGAGCTCGGGTTAGTTCAGATGGACACTGCTCCCCACGCAGCCCACCAAGTGGCTCCTGTGACTGTCGGCACATGGTCTGCCAGGAGCTCTTTGACAAAGTCTAATAGATTTCACTCGAAACTTTTCACTGCCTCAAAGTTTTTTGATTTACAAGCTTTCAGTGTATTACTGCAGTCCTGATATGTAAAGCAAAATAAAGTTATCATCAGAAGAGTGTCTCCTCCTGCTATTGTTCCAGCAGAAAAAAACAACCACCAATGAAAAACCTGAAAATCTGGTGGACTTTTTTTTTATTATTTATAGACAAGAACAGCTCTTGTTCTAGGGCAAAGTCAAAAACCCTGTCTTGCAAAGCTGTAGCAGAGGTAGAGAGGTATTTGTACCTGAAGGAAAAGAAGCTCAGCCCACCTGGTGCAGTGACTCCACGGGGCAGCTTGCTTTGGTTGATTTTCTTCTGGTGAGGGAGAGGGAGCTGCTGGATACGAGCTTTGCTGTACTCACCCACATGTGGGCGGCAGGTTGTGGAGAGGGAGCACACCCTGAGGTGCCACAATTGCCACAGACAGGGTCAGTGGGGAATAGAGGAAAATAGATGGAGAAGAGGCCTTCCATTGAGCATGGGAGACAAAGCTGGAAAAGACGAGCTTATTCTCTGCCCTTAGGCCACCCAGGGCAGCTATAGGATGTGTATGAGGTAGCACCAGTGAGGAAACTTCCACAGCAAGCGCGAGCCTGCTGACCAGAGCCCAGTGAGACAGCCCAGTCACCGCACTAACGGGAAAGTGCGAATGAATTTACCTCTTCCTTTCCCAGGGCATTTTAGAAAAACCTTGCTTTTATCTAACTGTAAGTCATCTTTAGATGTTACCCACAGTCACAGAATGTGATTCATTAGCATATTTATGAACTGAAGCAATCGTAAACATAGATACACATTATACCTGGAAATATAAAGCACCCAGGGTCCAGCTCTGTAAACATGAATGCATTTTGTCGGTAGATGTACGGCGCATCATAACATTCACAGTGACGGACATATCTCCTTCAGTCACTCAATACATTGATCCTAAGCAAACATGATTATTCAGAAGGCTATGGCACATGCCATTTTGTAATTCAGATGTGTGATCTTTTAAACAACTCAATGGGAATTCTGTTTGCATTTTGCAAGTGGAAGATGAAATGGTGGCAGCAAGTCCATAATTAGCACTTTCTCTTTTGCTTCATTCAAATTTGATTTTTGCTCTCATTTTCTTCAGTCTCCAGGAAAATTTCTCTCAAGCTCAAATATGCTGCCAGACAATATTTTTACCGTCCTGTTCATTTTATTCAGGTAAGTCCTTTGGAAGCAGGAAATGAAAAATCATTTTTAAACTAGCTTGGAAATGAGGTGGAGAGGGGTGGGCTACAGCTGAGATTTTCACAAGCTTGAAAGGATTTTTGTATTTCGAAATGAAAAAAAGAAAATAAAGTTAGATTTTTAAGGCTGTTAGTAGAAAAATGTGACATTTTAATGAGTTTTTATTTAGTGTTGCCAATCACAGCATTCAAGAATCATGAGTCAAGCAAAAATTAATGAGATTGGCTTAAACATAAAATTTTACATGTGATAAATTTGGAGTTCTTTGTATTTATATCTGGTTTTAAACCTTGGGTATTCTTTATAACAAAGATGGCTAGAAAACTTCTATTTAAAACGGAGAATCTTCTATATCTAAGGGAAAGGGTGTCAAAGAAAATCATAATGTTACAAAGCTGTGTAAACTGAAGTATTATCTAAAGTTTCGGAATTGTGGAGTAAGTTCAGTACTAGGAAGTGCTTTGTGATAAGAGATAATTTGGACCTTTCATCACCAAAAATGCTGATATTGGGTTTTAGAGTCCTAAAAGTTTCATTTTGAAGGTTTTGGGTTTTGTCTATAAAATAATTTTGAAGGGAGTACACTGTAGAAAATGTTTGAACTCAAACATTATGATTAATAAAAAGTGTTGTGATTTATTTTTGTGACTAACCTTAGTCAGTAATTTAGTCTAGCGCACTCCAGAGCCCAGCACATGCTTTGTAAGTGCAGTGAGTGAAAAATCTCATGACAGCAGAGAAGTTCATCCTGCTCCTACGGAGTTTCTGATGTTCAATGGCAACAGGGAGGGAAATGGAGAGGGTCAAATGCCCCATACCCTGAGGCATTTCTGGGGAGTGAGGACTGTGCTATCAGCAAGCTCCTCCTAAGCTCCACAGCTTTCTGCAGACCCACCTCTGAGAGGAAACTCTCTGGAGTGTAGGAAATATAAGTTTAAAACAGAAAATAAAACTCCTTGAGCTATCGGAATCCTTCATTCAGTAAGTGGATGGGGAGATAATTTTGAAGTAGGTAGTGAATGACATTAGCAAATGGATAGATGGGAGCAGATGAGTGATGAGACAATGAATAAGTAAGGAAGGAATGAGTGGTAGGTGTGATTTGAAAGGGCATAGCCCAGAGCTGCTATCTTACAGCCTTAACAAGACTCCCTACGAAAAGATAAAAAGAAGCAGGAGAAACACCTGAGTCACCTGCAAGATCAGCTGTTGTCAAAGCTTTCACTGCCTTTTTTCTTTCCTTTTTTTTTTTTTTTTTTAACGTCTGCATCTTTTATGTAAGGATTGTAACAATTAGGCCTCTGAAATATACTGTCAGCCATAATTCCAGTCTAATTAGGACTGACTGACTTGCTTGCTTGTCTGGGAACTCATGATCCCTTTGAATGGAGCTTCTAGACAGACATATGAACACCTCCAGCTCTGGTAGAATAAATTTACAACACAGTTCCTAAAAAGGCTCAGGCTTGTGTTCACTGGCTGATTCAGCTGGGGTAGCTGAGGCAGATTTCACCCACAACTATCCCATCCCTCTCCTGGCAGTGACTAGGCAGGACAGATATCTGAATCACCTCTGTTTACACTTTGTCCTATAGTCATAAACAGAAACTGGTAGTGGTTTTATGTTAATGCTAATAATACATTAATATATCATGCTGGAAATTACAGCAGTGGAGGACTGGATGTCAATGCCATTTAAACCTCTTTTTTATTGTGGTTGAAACTATGAGCAGGATGGGCAGCTGGGACAATGACCGCTTCCCAGCTAAATCTTCTTCTAAACATGAGTCAAAGCCCAGATTTAAACAGGCTTCAGCTGAAGTCAATAATACTCAGATCTTAATAAGTTTCAGGCTGTTTTGTGACTGAGAGACTCTGTTGCATATTACCAGCAATGACAACAACCACTTACGAATGATTTGAAGCCAGTTTTTAAAACATTCTCTGAAACACGACTCCTCGAGACTGGTAGTGTGAAGAATCCACGTTTATTCTGCACCAAACATTCTGGTATAAAATCTGATTTTTATTTCCAGCATCATTTACCTGTAGCACCATTTACTTGGGACTGTAAAGGAGTGCATCAGACCAGTATTTGAAAACAGCGTAGTGTACTGCAACTGTCCAATTCTTTCATTGATTTCCAAAGTAGTGAAAACTAAGTTTGTTATCTTAGAACTGTGTTTCTTCTATATTGTTGACAACCTGAAGTAGAGTGTAGCCTCCTTTATAGCTTAAGGTTACACAAAAATATCCAAAGTACCTAAATGATCCACAAATCCCACTGCAAGGGTAACACCTGCCCCTTTTGCATCTAGGTCTAATTTAAGGAGGTTCGAGATTTCAAGCCTTCAAGACACTTCAGAGAATGAGAATTCTGTATGAATGTAGGCAATTATGCCTAATAAGTGTGAAAACAAAAGGAGACAAACATTTAGTTAAAAGCACTTTTGGATAAGACTACCTGTTTCTTAATGCCCATGACAAGCTCTGTAGTTTGGTTTACCTCCTTTTGTTGCTGCTTGTAAGATTTCCATAGGTAAAGGGAAACCTGGTGAATGACTGTACAGGGCGACAGAGAAAATCACTGCCCACACAATGTTGCCTCAAGCACTTAAGCAAGGGAGAAATCACAAAGTTTTTCTTTCACTCCCATCTTTTGGTAGCAGAACAGGGAGCTACATTACAGCAAATATAGAGGAAGGGAGAGAGAGAAAGAGCTTTTGTCAGAACAAAGGGAGAGGAAAGGAGGATACCTACTCAGCTACTCTTGGAAAAAAAGGGCTAACCATGTATTGAACCGAACACTAGATTAAGCAGCCAGTTATGACATGCATGAGTATTGTATCCTGTGACATAAAAGAGGAAAAGTGATTTTAAAATGGTGACAATAAGTGAATGAATGAAAGATGTGTTATTCAGAATAAAAGTTAAAATGGCTAACATGAGAAGCTGCCTAATGCTGAAAATAAAGATTAAAATACAATCTGACAAAAAAACCCACAACAACATAGTAAAAAAACCTGCAAGTGTTACATGTTTTGGACTACCACAAAGCTTTATGAAGGATAGGGCAATATTACTACACAGAAGTAAAGTGAGGATGAAATCACAGCTGCTCCAACTCCATTGCTTGGTCAGTGGTCTTCAGTAACAGTGACTGCAGACCTCTCTGCAGAAAAGCAGAGAGAAAAACAGACGGAGTTATTTTCCTCACATTGGTCAACAGTGAAACTAAAACCCTTAAATCTTTTTCTTTTGCTGATTTTTATGACCTCGTTACCTTACCAGTGCTTACAGTAGAGAGTACTGTGTAAAGCGTAGTTCGTCTCTAGAAACAACACTGTTACTCAGGTGAGGTGTTTTTGTAAGAAAGCCAGCCTTGCAGTCATATCATGTTACAATGCATCCCGGTCAAAGTGAATGGAAACCCACAGGTCACCCAAAAAAAAAAAAAAAAAAAAAAAAAAAAAAATCCCTTCTGCTACTTGCTCTTCCTCCATAAGCAAGAAAATAAGAGTACGAAATAACTCTTCTAGTGACGCACAGTTCAATATGGTTGAAGCGTTATAATGTGTTACTTGAGTCATAACTGACAGGGTGCCAGCCTTACATTTGTTAGAGCAAACAGAGATCAGCTTTAAATTTCCGTGCTGTTATGCAACCCTGCTATTACTTAAAGGACTACTTGTACTCAAACAAGAAAGGCCATCTACCTTCCTGTTAAAGGGCTGATATAATTGTCTCTACTACAGACACATTTTCATACACACACATGTATATATTTAAATACACACGTACACTGCAGTATTTTAACTGCTCTAAGGAAGCGCTCACTACTGGGCCTTCAAGGATCCTCCCTTGTTTTTACAGAAGTTTGGAACTTGGAGTTACTGTAGCTAGTGAGGAAAGAGGTGACCACATAGTCCACCTGACCATGCAACTCAATTCTCTACCCATCTCAGTAGTCAGCAGGACTTACACACTAAAATGTAAGAAGGCAACCACCTTATTTGCTGCTGCTAGTTTCTCAAAAGCTGATGCCATTATAACTTGGCTGTCACTTTCATCAGCCAGTCATTAGCACAGTCATTGTATTTACCCGGTCTCTATAGGCTTTGTGGGAGGTATCCGCTAATAGCACAGTGTACAGAAAAAATACTTTCAGTAACGTTGTTTGGAAGACTGTTAGTGAGCAAAACTACCACATTACTACTGGCAGTAAGTTGGGCTCCAGGTTTCATTGGGCAATGGGTTACCTTACAATCTAGAAATGACAGATCCTAGGGTCTACCTCCAGGATAGCCCAGGAAATGCTTGTGCCTAGGTGTCACCAACACAGCCAGAAGGCAGGCCAAACTGACAGAGCCTCCTGAAACCCAGGGAGGGCTGGCCGTGGGGCAGCTGCTTGCCTTTAGGTGCTGCACCAGCCAGCTTACTTCCTTTCAGAGCCTGAATCAAGATAGCAATGCTATTCTAGCTTAGCTTATCAGAGCGAATCATATGACTAATGATTAATCGTTCAAGTATTTATCACTTCAATATAATTTCTGCATACTGTTATTGGGGTTGCACCTTCACTGGTGTGGCTCAGGCATGATTGGAGCTGACACTTGAGGAGCATCTTTCAGCAAAGAGCTTAAAGAGCTTGCGAGCCTGAATACTGACAACAGGTGAGGCTGCTGTTGGCTTGGAAGCAAACAGAGGAACAAGCCACGACAGCTGTGAGAGAAAGCAGAAGCAACACAATTTGATATGGTCTCCAGGCTGCCCCTTCAGGTCATCTCTGCAGACCCAGGACTCTTCATTCCCCACGATCTGAGAAGGGAAGAAGGTTGGTGGCAGGGAATGTGGGCAAAGGGCCTGAACTCGATTGCCTTGAGATATGTGCCGCTCTGGCAGTGATGTGATACTGCTTGTACGGCCCCCGGAAATGTACTCCCCGGGCGGCTGTGCTCCATCTTTCCACCTCACCATATGTTCCCCCATGCAAGCAGTGCAAACGCTTGTGATGTCTTCTTTTCTCAAGGAATCCAAGGAACCTTGTGCCTCACCTTCTCCAGCAGGACAGCGGTGAAGGCATAAAGCAAACTGCTCTTTGGCTCACAGACTCTCAAGCTCATTTCTGTCCTTTAGTTTTTTCAATCCAAATGCTGGTAGGGAGAATTTCTTCTGAGGTGATTGTGTCATGGGGCTTTTCCCCTTCTTCTGCTTTTGATGGAGTGTAACTTTCACCCGATTTCTCCTCTGGCAAACCTGCTCAGGGACAGCTAACTCTGGGAAAATTCTGCTATCATACTGGTATTTCTGGATTTCTCTACAGCCTCTCCATCAGCACAGGATGTCTCTGCCATTTCACTTCTCTGTGTCTGTCCAGGCAAGTCAACTGCAATCATTTCTCCAGTCCAACTCCTTCTCTAGCCTTTTCCACTAGTTGCTTGTGGTTCCTGCTAGAAGACTTTTCTCCTACCAAATGTGTGTAAGGGTTGGGGGGAAGAACATGCTCTATGCTTTCTCAGCTCCCTAAGACAAGTTGTGAATCTACCAGATTAATTTAGGTATTTTTCGGAGATCATTGCTATTAATCTCCATGGAGGCTGTTGTCCACCTTTCCTTCCCCTTGCAGTGAACAGAGAAGAAGGGGCTACCACAGAAATGGCATGGCTAGAGACCAAGCACGTAATATAGACAAAAGAATTACTCTTTGGCTTATCATTGAAGGCACAACAGGCTACATCTGGATTCCAGTCCCTTCTTCCAGCTCTGATTTTTAAATAAAATACTGATTGGACGACATACAGAAATTGTCCTGGAAAGAGGAAGAAAGGAATCCATGCTCTCAGCTCAGTGCTATGCCCACTGAGATGCAGTATCATAAGTATGTGTCTCCATCTCATTCCCCAGTAAGGCTGAAATCTCTTCTGTATGGTGGCACAGCTTTAACTGGTGGAGGAGAGAAGCTGGTAGAGTATGGCATGGTCAGATAGGAGATGCTGGTCTGAGGGCACTAAAACAGGTTTTCTATTTCCTGAGTGGATGCTCTGACCACTAAATTATGAAAGAAAAGCACTACTTTGTCCATTTTTTTAAGAAGTGGAAACAATAATACTGCTTGAGGAGCCAAATCCTGTGGGTATGTTGTAGACATGCTCTGATAATGCTTAATAGATTAGGACGCCTTGGGTAATTATGCACAGTGAAGCTGAGCAGCTAGATTTCAGTCACACTTGTGAGAACGGAGGTGTTCACAGAGGGTGAGCAGGACATGCACAGAGTTCCCACCAGGGAGCTTGCAAGTCAAGGCAGTACTCTAAATGGGAATCTAAAACTGCAGGTTTGGTCCTATACATTTGACTTTTTTTTGGTTCTGATGCCTAAGTCCCGTCTTATGCCTTAGTCTTACATCTCTGACTTGTAACAGTGCCTTCTTGTGACTCCTATGACAAGAATAGGAAGTTTCTACCATACTTACTGTTGGCCAGAGCTTTGTGAAAATGTGACAATGAATGACACAACAAATATGAAACAGCAGTAAGACCCACCTCTTACTGCAAGAAAAAGGTCAGATATCCATCAAATAAACAAGACCAATAAAGTACCCCTGTCATCCAGCCCTAGCACCTGTCCAGGAAATCCTTGGTTCTCAAATACAATCTCAGCCTTTTTCTCTGCTACCACTGACATCCTCATAGGAGGAGGGCAACTTGAAATTCTACCTCTTACACTCTTCAGAACCAAGTCCTGCCTATTAGATAATCCAATGCCTTCCTCACTTTGGGTCACATTCAGGCAGCTGTTACAAAGTCCATGGTCTCAAAGTGCCATGTGGCCAGAAGGTTGTCTTTTCCTTTCAGAAACTCCCTACATGAGCACAGAGCAGGAACATAGTTTTCTGGTATGATTTAAAGGTCAGAAACTATCAGCCCTGTGTTTGTACTTGGATGCTCTCTTGCCTGGACAAGCCAACACGATGCACACACAGAGCAGTGCCATGGTTACTCTCCTACCTCAGGCTACAGCTGGTGTTCAGCATCCGTCAGCTGGAAAGGAACCAGTTATTTAGTTACCCAGTTATCATCGTGTCTCCTTGAGGGATCTCGCAGACCAGCGGTACAGCCTTCCCTCCTCTCTCGCCCTCCCAGTGTGTGATCCGCAGTGCCCTGAGATGCCCCCATCACAGCCACACGCACGTACCTCAGACACACAACTCCTATGCCCTGGACCTCCACCACCCATCATTTGACCGATTTCATGGTATCTCATACTCAGTCATGGAAGTAACTGCACAGCCTGTACTCGTGTTCTTGTGAAGACTGCTTAAGCTTGTGGACAGAATACATTTCACAAGATATGGCATGTACAATTTCTGCTGTTCAGGGTATGTGTACGTATTAAAATAAAGCTGTCTGTAAGTGTTTGTGTGTGCTTGTCTGGGGGTAACTGTGTACAGAACCAGGATTTAGTCTTAGGGCAAAAGTAAAAGAAGCACTGCCCTACAGGCATTTTAAAAAATATGGCTCTTAATAAAGTGATGATAGTCCTATTTTTAATTTGGCTTCTGTGTCTGCTCTGTAACGATTTTTCATAACGATTTATTGGCCCCGGCATTTTACTGTGCTCTTCCTGCTAACATGTTAGGAACAGTAAAAAGTTTTGGTCCTAAAATTTAGTGCTTTATAGATGTCTTCTTGAGAGAAATATCAAAAAGTGGCTTTAGTTAGCCAGATTTTTTTGGCTGTCTCATTTCTGCTTGGCTCAAGGCTTACTTATTAGACATTTTCACATTCGTATCCCTGGCAATGGAAAAGCCATACATTCAAAAATCTGGCATACGCACAAAGATGTGCACCGACATTCACGAAACATTTCCTAAGGTTGTAGTTGCTTGAATTTCAGCTCCTTAATTAGCAGGATGCCTTCAAGAAGACATTTTCAGGGTTGTTTTCACAGTTGACTGTTTTATCTGAAAGGCTTCTCCCAAGATTAGATTTACTGTGGGGCCTGACCCGATGTATCCATGGATTTCTAGACCAGTTGTCTTTTACCACTCAGAATTTTTGTCCTGGTTGAAGAAGACTCTATTAATCAGCGGTCATTTTTCATGCAAAACTCAGGTATGAAGTAAAGCCAGCACAGCCAGGACCCGTTGGCCTTACTTCATGTAGTATGCAGTTAGTAGCTTATGACTAGTCAGTCTGACACTATCAAAACCTAGTAGTCTTGGTGCATGTGTACGGATAATCAGCAGGTCTGACGCGTCCCAGAGGCCTTGTCCTCAGGGTGCTTGTTCTGCACGGTAGGTGTGCAGAATTACTTGGAGAGAAGTACAGAAGCCTTCCCCCATCCTGCCATTCTTAAAAGGTTTTGTCTAGACAAGAGAACATTTTTGGCATAATTATTCTCTTGCATTTTAATTTTGCATGCAAATAATTAGAACTGTGGTGTTATATTATAATTTCAAGCAGGCCATGCTACTTGTAGAGACCTGAACCAAACTCTTAGAGGCCACTGGGAGAAGAAAAGAAGCTAAAATACTGACAAGTCAGCATAGTATCTTATAAGAAAAAATAAAAGCTAATGTAATTTTAAACACAACACTAATTAATACAGATACTGAAAGCTGATGAAGGAATATGATCTTCTTTCACAACACTGTGTCGTTAGACTGCAACTGGATACACACACACATTCACTTTTGCTTTGGAAATTATTCGTTACCACTTTTAGCAGCAGAAAGTCTTCTACATTTAGATAAAGCAATGGAAGGTTCCAAGGAAATAAAAGGAAAAGGGGTTGTTACTGTCAGCCTGCCATTCATTTCCCTTTGCATGCCACATGTGGTACAACTGTGCCTGGTGCCAAATAAGGGCCCCAAAGTGGAGTGAGGAATTAATACAGATTAAAAAGATATACTTTTTCTGGGTGTTTTTCTGGGTTATCAGTTTCTCAGCCTGGTTCACTGTGCAGCTGTACAATGGGAGAGCATACGGATGGGGAGATATGACATGTGAACTTGCTCTGCCACAAAAATAAATGTTCATCTAAATGGGGCTTTAGTCGATTTATCATTCAAGTAAGTAAACTAGTTCATTACGTTGCATGTGCTGTACTCAGACTATAAAAAATCCTTATCTCCATAGTAAATGTGCAAACTTAAGAACTCAAACTCGATTTATATTTTACTTGGTACAAATACATCTGACATAATCATCTAGCTTTGTAGATGTGCTTGAAACAACCACATACTCTCTCAATGACTTTAGGAATGTAGAAATATAGGAATTTTTGGTAAAATTACTGACATCAGGATTACATGAGTAATCAAAATCTTAGCACAATCTACGTATTTTCTTGCTATTCCTATATTCTAGAATGACTCCTCTATACAGAGGGTATAATTTGGAATAGAAATTATTTCGTTTTAGGATATTTACCCTGCTTTGTAAGTAGAGTAATTATTCTGGAACATGCTCATTTACATTTTGGATTAGTGCCTGCAGAATGGCTCAGAGGAATAATTATTTTGGAAGAGCTATTCTGATCGATCTCTGCATCTGAGGCCCTGTAGGCCATATGTGTCAGCAAGGGCAGTCCAGAACTCCAGAAAGTACTAATTGAGGCCTTTCACTTAAAAGGCTTCAACACTATTTGATCTAATATTTAGAATTAACTATTTATTGTGAAAAAAATACAGTTATCACACTTTTAGAGCACTATTTATAAGACAGCTAAACACAGTAAGCAATCATTAAATGCCTAGCATAGGAATTTCAGGGCAATACAGAGGAAATGTATTTGCCTACAACATGCTGCTAGGGCCTTGATGGTCTCCATGAAAAATGCTTTATGCCATGACGCACTGGGTTTTTGCTGCTAAACTATAACACTCAGAAGAAAGTTTCAGCTGGCCCTGATGTGCAGGTTTTTACCGAGGTGGCCAACAAGCTAACGGAGAAGTCCAGACAAGTTCTTTTCTTCAACACAGCACCCACAGGATGCCAGGCCGAAACCTCGCGGTGGACATGTCCTCCAGCGCAGCACCAGGGATGAGGGACTTTCTGGGCCCAGTAATGCTCCCTGGCAGCGTGTTGCTCACTAGTATAGTCACAGCCTTATATATCTGTCAAGGAACAAGAACAGAAAGATGATTTCTAGCTTATTTGTGCCCCTGGAAAATGATAAGACTTTGTATAGAGTATCTCTCTGCATTGCTATCATGGCTCACATCATTTCTTCCCGTGGAAAAAACCCAAGGGAGCATATGCCAGGAGCAAAAATCTCCCAAGAGATCTTTTTGTGGAGAACTCCTCGTTCCATTGCGATGGAAGAAACACTTGTCCTACAGGAATGATTGCAGGGTCTGCCCCGGTGTACTTACCAGAAACTCAAGATTTACACCAGTAGGAAGGAAAAATCAGAACCTATTCATTAGTTGTTCCATAATAGATTTAAAAATACAAACTTGCAAGGTCACTTACATAAAGCCTGCAATACCATATGCTCAACACATTCCAGAACACCAAACACATGAATCACTGCAGTTATATTCATAAAAATACTCTTCTACTCCCCCAGCACATCACACAATGATGTAGTTACAGGAACTTTTTTCCAGGTGGCAGCTGATTTAAGAGGTTCCTGCATTTGCTGCTTATTCCTGCCCCATAGCTATAATTGATCACTTCCTCAGTTGTGCTGGTTTAATTCTGTGGAGCTGTGCCAGCCACCATACTGGGTTGAAAAAAAAAAACCGAAACAAAAACCAAACAAAAAACCACCAATACTTTTTGCAAGTTGTTTAAAAAAAAAACAAACATTGGGTTATTTCAGTGATGTAACTGTTGCTTCAGCACTGCTAAGGGGGCAGTGACCTGCTGCTCAGTGACAGGAATGAGCAGCCGAAGGTGGGGAAGGTTAGAGCTCTTAAACCAGCTTTGCAATCGGAGACTACGGACTGATCAAGCTGGATTCTGAGAGAACAGCGAGAACAGGGACCTACCTGAGCATGCCACCAGAAAATGTCCTTCTCAGAAACCTTTGCCTGTTTTTTAAACAGTAAAGAAAATCAGTAGCTGTACGATAACATGGCTGCATAACAGTGACAAACCCATGAATGTCCCAAGTCACAAGTGGGAGGGCTGTGTGAGTTGGGCTGGGACCAGCATGAAGGGGCTCTATAGCTTCTTTAATTATTAGACCTTCTGAAAAGTCTTTGTAAAAAATGTATAACAATAAAAACAGTAAAGCTGAATGTTACCAAAAAACATTTTGTTAAGTTTTTTAACCTGGACTCTACTGAAATGCAATTTTACCCTAGCCCTTTTTAAAAGCTTTCTATGTATATTCTGTGTGTGTTTGTGTGTGTATACATACATGTGTATACATGTGTGTGTATACATACATGTATACATACATGGTATGAATCCTCATCTGTGTTGGCATTGTTTGCACAAGCATTCAGACTCAATAAACTTGTGGGGTTTTTTTCTCACTTTCACTGGGGTAAGACAAGAAAGCCTCAGTGGAACTCACAAAATAAAGCCATTCTTAAATAAGCACTGGTGAAAGATGAAGCAAAGCCTCCAAGCGTTGGTATTTAAAATGAGGTCAGTTGGCAGAAAAATTTCCGATGTAACTAACTGACTTACTAATCAATACAGAAGAACTCTCATTTGTTCCATAGAATGGATTCAATTTGCTTAAAAAAGTTATGGTGTTCTGAATATTGAATGCTAGAATAGATGTGTGTGTGGGGAAGATGGAATGCAACCATGACCTGTGCATTTGATGGAAGTTTTTTCAAGATATTGCTTCTTCAAGAAGAGTTAATTCATCTGGGAGAAAAACAGGAAAAAACCCAGTATGGTTTTGTGTGTTTTAGGGCTCTCAGTGTGTTGCTGTGTATTGTTTTACAAAAGCAGGAATGCAAAAAACCTTCTCCTCTGAAAACTTAAAAGGTACCAGGAGAAAAATCTAAAAGACATTCAAAAATTAAATTCTGCTTTAACTTACTTTTCACTGAAAGAGAGTTTTTCCATTCTACTGCTTTCAGAAATCAAAAGGCAGGAATTATGGGAATGAATATTTTCTTTGTGTACCATTTGATGGAAAGGCTAGCAGTTTTTCTGTAATATGCGTATTGAGAACTGTTGTCTCTAGAATAAGAACTTGATCATAGCTACAAGGGTCTTTTTCTTTTGTTATAAGAAACCATTAGTTTACAAAGAGGGCTCACAAGCAGCCCTGTTTCAGTGAACAGAGTGGAAGCAGTAAGGTGCTATTTCCCCACTGGCAGCAATATGGGCTCTGATTTAGGAGTGGGGGTGGCACAGCTGGGGGTGGCTGATGTGATTAGACTCAGCTCTCTGCCCTGCTGCTTCCAATAACTGGGTTTGCTCATCCATATGAGAAGGTGAAGGGGAGACCTTACTGCTGTCTGCAGCTGTTTCATGGAAGGGTGTAAAGGAGATGGAGCCAGACTCTTCCCAGACAGGAAAGGTGGAAGGAGGAGAGGTGATGGGCACAAGCTGTAACACTGGCAATTCCCAACTTGGTACAAGAGAAATATTTTCACCATGAGGGTGGTCAGACACTGGAACAGAAGGCCAGGGAGGTTGTGGACAGTCCAGCCATGGAGATATCCAAAGCTCGACTAAGCAAACCCTGATCTTGCTTTGAGCAGGTGAGTTGGGAGAAACTACCTCCAGCGGTCTGCCCCATCCTCTATCCTCTGATTCTGTACAGACAGCAGATCCATTTGTGAAACCACCCTGGAAGCACTGCTGAGTGGTGCTAGGTAGCTGTCACTAGCTTTGATATGCCTGAGAAGTTTAGGCAGTGAACTGCGGCAGTTCAGCACCCGACTGATGGGGGGGCTCGAGTTGAAGGAGCTGATTAGGCATCAGAGTTGAAGTAATCTCCTCAAGTCTCCTCAGTTATGCCTCCCTTTCCTTGTCAGATACAGCTCAGAAAGGTCCCACTGTTGTCTCTTGTCTTTGTCTCCTTCTCTCTCCAGGACTCTTAACTGCTGAACTGTGGGCATTATGGGTATTACTGACGTAGAAAGAAAAATTTATTTTCAGTGTTCTTACATACAGACCCACAATGTGAAAGTATATCCAGATAACCTGTGCCAAGGAAAGAAAGCTTACTTATCTGTAGGCACTCTAGCATCATCACTCTCTTTAGCCTCAGAGCTCATTCCTACTTGCTCTTGTGCCTTCTGTTGTTTTCCATTCCTACAGCTAAAGCAGTAGTCTGGGCTCTTATTACCCCGACTGCCTCAAAGTCCTCTTCTCTGGCCTCAACAAGAGCCACTAACATCTGTTCACAATGTTGCTGCAGAGATGGCTTTGATTTATCACTATGACAACGTCATCCTCAGTGCTGCATCCCAACACGGCTTCTGCTTTCTCCATTGCATCAGTCACTAAGCACTTGTCTTCAAATCCCATCTATAGAGAAATCACTTGCTCCACTGCTGAACTGCACTTTCCTCCGGGATGGCGCTCCAGCAATGCATAACACTAAACATCAGGTTTACGAGAGGAAATGAAAAGCTGTAGTGTATACAATGTTAAATAAGGATAGATCTACATAGGCTGAGTGTAATAGCCATATAGGAACTTATGTTCTGAAAAAGATTAATTGTATCATTACTTTCTGACACGTTAAAATTTCTCACTGGCTTTTGAGATTTACCCAAATGAGAGGAGGTTTAATATGTTTTTGTCAAAACTTCGTGGACGATACTTACACTCAGAAGTACTTTACTAAAGGAAGCCGCTGACTGAGCTGAGTGTGGCTGCTGGAGGGATACAGCACGACGCAGTGGCACTAAGTTTATCAGAAACTGGCCTTACATGTAAAACTCTCCACTTACATCCTGCTCTGACTTTAAAAGCTAAATGTTATATTCCTTTTAGCAAAACAGCTTTTAACTGAGACGAAATGACAATGGCAGCTTCCAATTCTGTGCAGTGATACATATGTATGTACAAATTTCTGTGTTTGTTATGTACCGATACAGAAACTTGACAAAGCATTAATTTTGTATATAGCACTTCTGAGCCCTGCTTGATACAGTGTTGCATTTGGCTACAATTCAAGATGTAGCTTGATATTTATATGCTATTTTACATTGAAATATGATTGCATGCTTTTAGATTTACAAAACTCTAGCCTTGCCAGGAAATTCTTGCCTGTAAAGCTATTTTAGGACTTTATCAGTTAAAAGGCTTACGATCTAAATTTTGTCCTCACATTGACTTAAATGGATACTGCGTATGTGTATTCAGAGGCAAGCTTTGGCCTTAACTTTGATTTAATTGTTTAGCATGGTTAGAATGACATACTTAAAAATCCAGGGTGATTAATGAGACTGGTGACAGTTTGTGAACTCCTAAGGTTTCTCTGATGCTTGGAAAAAGCTCTAAATTTCTTTCTCTGACACATTATACAAACAATAACTTAAATCCTCATGTGGTTTCTATTTGTCACAAATACGGATGATTTAAAAGTTTTAATGAAAAACTGACTTAGAAAAGAAAATTTTCACATAACATATTTCCTTCTTTCACTTTTTCTTAACAACCAGCTAAGCAACTGAAACATTTCCAGTGTTCAGAATCAAACCATTTTAGTATTACACAGAGCACTTTAAATATACCTGATTTCTTTTTTCCCTTCAGAGAAGTTTTTGTAGCTCTTTTGTAAAATTCGGTGGGAAATATTTACTGTTCTCTAACCGACCCGGAGACTGGAGCCAGAAGAGCAAAGGCACTTGGTCAGTAGCTGCTCCTGGCAGCCATTACGAAGTTAGCAGCCCATTGGAATCCCCCAGGAATCCAAGCTTTAACTTAGGAAAATAAATATGTTTCGAACCCTAACCACTCCAGAAAACACTGAAAATATGAACTGGGAGTAAATCAATGCATTGTTCCTTTACTGACTGTGCAGACAGCCTGAAATAAAGCCTGGAGAGATGGGAGTGACTACAATAGTCTACTAACTCAAAATCCTTAATATGATCATTCAAGTTCTAGCATCAACTAAATTATAGCTGTTTATCATTTTAGTAGCAGCATTCAACTAATGTGCACGCATTACGATTCTAAACCAGCTGTCAATCTTCTTTGTGTGAAGACTGCCAGAACCTTCCCCAAACCTGAAAGATATAACACATTGATTTTTGTATCACTCAGAAATCCAGTCACAGAGGCCTTGTTGCATAAACTGTTAATTAACACGGAACAAAAGGCTAGTCTCTGCCCTAAGGAGCTTGCAGTTTAATTATGACTGGAGTCAGTGTGTAAATACCAACGAAAAATAAATGAGCATAAGTGTTCACTTAAGATTTCTCCAGGGAAGGAGGTTTAAGAGATGTCCATCTTCTTTCATCTCAGCTGCTTCTTTCTAGGATCGAAGAAGTGATCCCATTTAAAAAACATCACCACTATTTTTAGTGCAGGGTTGGGGGGAGCCATTAGCTTGGATCATTTCACTTTTTGGAGCTGGAGTGTAACCTTGCGGGGAGCTGGATCAGCAGACCCGACGGGATGGCAAGCAGCGTCCCACAAGCGGTTGGTGCTTCAGCCTGAGACCTGCCGGTGCAATGGAGTCGCTTCCTTTGTGAGTGCAACGCGGCACCGCTGCCACAGAGCACAGCGACGCAGCAGGGTCGCACGCTCAATAAGCAGCAGTGCCAGTGTGCTGGCTACAGGGGAGAGTCTCTGCACCATTAACGGTGTGTTCGCAGGCTGAAATAGCAGCAGTGAAAGCACAGAGTACTTTCTTGAAGCATAACAGGTAGTGAAGGTCAGAGTCTTTGACAAAGAGGAGGTGAGAATCAACATGGCTTTACTACATGAGAAGATAGAGGCCAAATAGGAAGGCAATTGGAACAGGCTGGAAGACAACGTCCGGTCAGTTAGGTACTGCCTGCATAGTAGCCATTGTCAGTACAATGTCTTGTGATTGCAAAGGTAAATGGGCAACAGCTGAAATTCCGTGTTATTTCACCTCAAAGCTATCAACGTGAAATATTTGTTTGCATACTTCAGTAAGAAGTAACACATGAAGTCAAGCAGCAGCAGAATTCCCCATATTTTGCTGCAGAACAGAACAAATTTCAGTATCCCTGTATATGGCAAACTGCACCTATATTACAACGTGCTGGCTATGGGACAGGATACCTACCTTGCTCTTTTATTGTCAAACGGATAAAGGAGCTGCACTGTCCTTTCATTATAGCACGCCTGACTTAAGGGATAGTTGTTATCACAGTGACATTTTTTCTGTAGACTTTATACATACAGTAGCTATTATACAAGGTAGAAAGAACTCTTCTCTAAGTGTATTATCTGTACACTCCAACTGGGCCTTGCTGAATCCCCCATGTAATTGTTATGCTTTGTTCCGCTTATAAAAAAACCTCTGTAGACCACCACGAATTTATGGTACATGACAGCTTTAAACTTGTTTGTAAAGGTTTAAAGACAGGAGTTGAATTCCCTGGATTAAAATTAATTTTAAATGCTTTAATGGGGTGAGCTCTCTTATTGAAGACTGATGTGCCTGCAGGCTTTATAAAACGCCAGCGTTCTAGGATGCAGAGATATTCTCTGAGTCAGGTTGCCAAAGGATATCACACACCAGTGGCAATTACCACTCTCCCTTTTGCGGTCACATACAATGCCATAAAACGGGCCCCAGACTTCCTTATTTAATTGCCTGGTTTCTTTTCATCTCAAGCACAGGGCAAAAGAAATGCATTTAGCTCACCCTTGTAAAATAGTGCACATTTTTTACTGTTATGCCTTTGAAATATTGCACATGACAGCGAATATTTAGAGAATTTCATGAATGGCAAAGACTTGTAAGCAGCCTTATCCTGGGGATATTTATTGGCACAAAGCTTCGGTGGCATCATGCTTCAATGGTATTGAAGAGGTAAGACACGTTTGTGCTGGTGGATGTGAGTGTGAGCAGACTCTTCCCACTTCAGAAGGGTGACTTATCTCCTAGCCTGGCTACCTAAGGACCATGCAATTGATGTGCAAGTCAAACATTTGCATACTTTTCATTAGGCTGTTTTGAATGAAGAGAGATGATGATAACGCCATTTTGCAGCACTGTTTTCACATTGCAACTTCAATTTGACAGGTGATACGAGTCCTGGACCCCAGCGTGATCTTGGACAAATTGCTTCATGGAATGGACAAATTGCATGTTTATGCCTCGGTTTACCCAGCTGTGTATTAGGAAGAGTAGAAATGACAGCAAATCTGCCATCCTCACTGAAAATGGTTGGAGAACCCCTGATGAAGGTACTAAGCTAGCATGAAGTATTTAGTATTGTTACACAATTCAAAATTAATATAAGACGTTGAAACTTTTCACTAAATAATAAAAGATGCAGGGATTCCTAGGCAAGCTCAGTGACAAAGATACTGCCAAGATCAGCTATGCAATGTCTCAACAGCCACCCGGCATAAGGAGAAGCAGGAATGATAGAGAGGTGGGGAGCAGAGGAGGAAAGGAGGAATGGCCGCAGAAGGGAATCAGAAAGGAGAAAGGGTGACGTGAGGCTCTGTTCTGCTGCGTTCTCCTCCAGTATGACCCAAAGTTGAAGTGCAGGGCAATGCAGCTCTAGCTCAAATGGTTGGCATTAGATGATTGCTGGAAAGTGGTCGGCACTGCACCTCCTTTTCATCTGGCTGTGATCTCTGTTCAGATGCAGAAAACCTGCAGAGATAATACATTCTGCATCTGATAACCAGTGACACCAGCAAGCTGCCTTCCCTCACATCTTGTGCTGACCCACCAGTCAGTCCCCAGAAGGCCAATGGTACCATCACACGCTACCACCTGCCCGCTCACATCCTTCTTTCTACAGCACTGCAGTGGGGCCTGGAAAATGCTGCTTTGAGGAACCACTTATTTTCCCATTTTTTTTCCCTACTGATGGAGCACAGAGGTGGTAAGCAGGCATTTTGCTCTTCCCATTCTGCCTGAGCTGCCAGCTTCTGCCAAGGAAGAGTCTGCGGGTCTCTATGTAGGTCTGCCCTTGCGCCAGTCAAGCAGGAAGAAATCCGGGTCCCTCTGATCTCCAGGCAGCAGGATGTCAGCGATGGCACCTACAGAAAAAAAGGAAAGATAGTGTTGTTAAGCCACACATTTTCACGCCTCAGAAGATGAAGCTTCATCTGTTAAAAGTTATCAAATAGTGGTTGATATTTGTCCATAATGAGCTCTGCACTAAAAGATAACTTGAAGAAATCATTCTTTTTATC
This sequence comes from Platalea leucorodia, assembly GCF_965183815.1. Lineage (NCBI taxonomy): Eukaryota > Metazoa > Chordata > Aves > Pelecaniformes > Threskiornithidae > Platalea > Platalea leucorodia. The sequence goes on from NC_138824.1 coordinate 64,175,649, forward strand.
CATTTGGCTTAGCAACAAAAAAGAAGGGGAAGAGTACACCCACAGTAATAAAGATACAGGCTTTTAAAGTCTGTAATCACTCGGTTTTGCACAGAATGAATGAATCAGAAGCTCAATGAGCTACAGAAAAGAATTTCAGGGGAAGCATGAAAACAGTCCTTCTCCGTAGTTGGATAATCTCACTAATGCCTGGAAAAATAAAACCTCCATATTCTAAGATTGAATATTTCCTTTCATATTCCTTGGTATACAAATTCATATGTCTGTTCCCTAGCACATGTTGCTGCTAGACTACCAGTTGTTGTTCTTGTGCTAAAGAGGATTCAGAGGCAAAAACGTTAAAAAAAAGGAAAAGACAACCAAACCCTTCAATGATCAGGTCACCATTCCCTCTCTGTTAGCTGCAGGGGGAAGAGGTGAAGAGCCCGCTTTTAAGGGCTGTCACTGCCAGACTGCTAGAGATTACTGTCCTAGAGACCTGCTTGCTGAGCTACTTGGATTGTCAGTCCCTGACCCACATCCATCAAAATGATCCAGGTTAAAGCTGAAACAGGGTAAAAAGTGCTAGCACAAGCAAATCTGCAGAGGGGACAGTGGTGGGGATTGCCAAGCATTCCCACGGTGGCATTGCTGCTGTCAGCAGAGGACGTGTGGTCAGTCTCTCAGAGCTGAAATCTATGCGGACCTGACAGTCTTTAAAGGGAAGCTTTCTATTACTGAACCTACACTGTGCTCAGCCCAGTGGTACCTAACACACTGGCACCCCGGGGGTGTGAGAGATGAACGCATACAATTAATTCCTCTTGGTGATATTTTCATAAGAGAGTAGTTGCACAGAACATAAATGTATATATTTGGGAAAGCTCAGCCATGAAAATATGACTGCTAATAGTTAACCTAGTTGATGAAAACAGAAATGATACTTCTCAGTCTAATTTTAGTCTGGTAAACTAGGGACAGATCTCCAGCTAAAATACAAATGCACTGAGAAAGTAATTCTGCATTTCATAGTACTTACTTAAAACAAGAACTGATATCTAGAACAATCTTTTGAGGAAATCATTTTGTAGTTTAAACAGCTGAGGAGCTTCTCTAGGATTTTTTATTTATTTACACACCATTTGTCTTGCACTTAATATCACATTTAGAGCCTAGCTGTGCTTAGGGACATTCAGATGCTCAAGTCCAAGAGGAGCACTTGTAAGGGGACATAGGTCCTTAATCCTGTGTCTCTATAAACCAAGCACAGCTTTAATTGTATTGTTATAGAAGGAACAGCCAAAAAATACATTAGGCAAACCTTGTAGGAATGCGTAATATTTTTTATTAAACCAGCCAGTAAAAAACAGCCAGCCTTTTGGATAGGCATGCCTTCTTCGGGCCTCAAACCAAAACTTTTTCATTGCCTTCAGTAAATGTTACTTCAGGATTGGACAGGCATGGGAGATTGCTTCTGCCATAGGTGAGAATGAAAGATGACCGATCAACCACTCACCAGTTTAGAGAAAGAATCCCCACGGAAGGGCGCGGGAGGAGAGGTGAGGTGCCTAGGGGTGTGCCTCATCTCTTCTGTAAATATTTCTCCCAAGAAGACAAGTGCGGTTCCCTTTGGATGTGTATTTAAAGTTCATTATATACCTGGCATCTTTGAGGGTGACTTTTCTTCGCTGTTCAGAGCAAAAATGAAATATTACTAACCCTATGGCATAAAGCAAGTGTTAACTTACTTAGTATGTCTGGTGACTTATCAAAGCGAAACACAGGGGTCTATTGTACAGGCTCACAAAGTCTGATTTGATTCCAGCATTTGATTCCCATCTTCCTCACCACAAAGGTCCTATCCCACGAACTTATGCACACTTTGTATCTTCTATCCAAAATAACTGGTATGCGTCTTCTATGATCAGCTGGACGATTGTACTAGTCACAGAAAGGATCTCAAATATATGCTGAAAAAGTCAAATTTTCCTAGGCTACAACCTCACATCAAAGCTCCTCCTTTCCCACAACACGTGCATATGAGGGATTTTCCAGATCTGGTGGTCCAATGTGCAGGAGAGCGGCTGTCATATGGACTAACGTGCAGCACCTTGTGCACTGGGACAGAACAAACTTCAGTCCAGCTGAAAGACGGTAAAAGCTACAATCAGTTATAGGCGTGCTTAAAGGTAATGCGTACACTAAACATCCTTCACTCAATGTTTACTGAAGCAGCAATTAAACATTCCTTTGGTCAGTGGCAGCTGTAGTATTAAGATAATGCCCAACAAAGCAAGAGCAAAACCAAAGATATGTGAACTGATAGTTTTGCAGGGGCTTGCTTGCAGAAACAGGATCTGGTGGTACTGATTTATTTTGCAGCTGGGTATGAGACAGTCAGAAAGTGAGTACAATGCCAGGACGAAAAGAGAAATCCAGTAGTGTGTGTTGCCTTCAGGCAGTGCTCTTTTGGGTAAATAATGGTTTGGGGGGGAAAGTACTGACTGAAAGGTCATGTCTGAATTCCTGAAAATGGAAGCTGCCTCCTCCTTAGTCTTACAGTGTTCAGGAGAACAAAACTATGAATTTTTAAATATATAAATTTATTTTTAAATATACAAAAACTGTACAAAAGAAATTCTTGATCTACAGCTAGCTACTTCTTCTAAGATAAAACTGTTCTGTGAGTTCCAAATATCAGCACTGGGTGCTTGAACCAACAAGCAAAACAGAGTTTCCATGGCAAACGGAAAAATTTCACAGGCAAATGAGGATGCATTTGTTCAGCTTGTTTTGATATAGCAAGTTTGCAGGGATGTGCAACAGAGCCACGTTGGCTATTCAAGTCCTTGTACAGCACATAGCTGGCATGGCAGCATTTTCTTTCAACAGGTTAATTTTGAGACAGGAGCAGGGAGATGAAATTGTAAAGATTTTGCAATTTTTAATTAAGAAATTGTGTAAGTGTATGAACAGCCACATGATGAACAAAGTAACCAGACATGAAAGAATTTATGTTTACACAATATGTACAGTAATAAAAGAGTCATATATGGAGAGAGCTACCTCCCTTCAACCTACTAGGAAATAGTGTATCCTGAATTACCTCTCACTGTGCTTTCATGAACACCCTCATGTTTATCACCATCATCTTTATCAGAATTACCAGCAGAGCTGAGCCACATAAAACTGTTGTTGAAAAAAAATGAAGACATCAGGCATTGCAAACCGTATAGCACCCTGAGAATAGACATATTTCCTATCAAATTAAAAAATAACATAGCATATGCACATGGATGGAAATGCAGACATTGCTGGAGGAAGAACTTGGAAGTTTCCCCGTGAACTTTACCTCCTTCTTTTCCAAGACCGCAGCTGCCAGGCTGCCCATCACCTGCAGTGCTGCAGGGCCCGAGGGCAAGGCAGAGCCCCACATCTGGCACTGCATGGTGGGGCTAGGGCCAGCTGTGCTGGCGTAAGGGCATGATTAAGGATTAATCCGCAGCAAGGCAACAAGTTGTACTTTACCTGATCAGCTGATTAACCTTTGTTTCTGAGGAAGGACTGGCTCTCATCAGGAAAGGCACTCAGGTGGACTCACGGGGACCGAGAAACTCCTTGGCATTTGCTTCTGTAGGAGACGAAGTAAGGTGCCCAGGTTAGAGAACCATGTCATATTTTAACCAATGGGAGGATAAAGGAATGGCTTGAAAGCACCATGTTTATGAAAGCAGAGAACCTTATATATATATCAATTAATATTGATATGGCCAGACCCTTATGAAGAAGCATGAAAAGAACTTGGGAAATTATCATCTATCTCTACACCTTTGGTTCAGAAACTGTTCAAACACAGACTAATTTGCCCAATGTTAATACGTGACTGCACTCTGCGGAGTTGCTGCTGCCCTCTCCCTTGTTCTTCGGACCTTTTCCTCTCCTTTTAGGTTCCCACAGTTCAGTGGAAGATCATCAGCCTACCTTTGAACACTAAAGAGAAGTCATGAGAATGGAGTATATAAACAAAGGAGATGTTAAAAGAATTGAAAAAGTACGCTTAAAAGATAAAGGTTAAAATAGCTTTTTAAATAGCTAAAACAAGAAAAATATATTTTAGAAGATAATCAAAACCTTTTGATAAAAACTCTGATTCCCTTCCTGGTGGTGAGCAGTATCTTATTCAGTGAGACCAGTCAGACTCCTCACAGATTATGAGATTTCTCTAAGTTTATTGTAACTTGAGCAATAGGAACAAGCAAATGGCTCGAGTCTTATTAAAAGTGGTGATGACAATATAACCTTTATTCCTTTAATTTCAAAAGCATTTTCAAGGAGATTTAAAAGAATTTATTTAACCTCAGAAGAACAACTTGAAGGATTACAGCTGAGTGACAGGACAACTCTTGGGCAGTTTTTACTCCAAAGGCTGCAATGTCAATTCGGAACTCCCTTGAATTATTTGAGGACGAACTCCAGAATTAGTCTGGTTTCACGCAGTGTAATTGAGATCAGAACTGGGTCAGAGGATTTCTTCACATTAGCTCAACTGACTGTTTAATAAACATGAGCATATTCCCTTTTTCTTTCACTGACAATATCATGGGCTAACCTGGAATTGTTAGCAGGTTTCTCCAGCATTAAAACTGACCGGTAACGTTGCCAGCATTTTTTCAAAACACACAAAAAAACATACCTTCTCATAGGAAGTAATTTAATACCAGTGTGTAAAAAGCTGCTCCTCAAAAGGTAGTCTGGTTGTAGATTCATATATCGTTTAATGAGTTCCTATACAGATGTATCTGAGCTACTGTTTTATCGGAAAGCACCACCTCTGATGACAGGTGTCTCTTTAAATTTGGGCCTCTTTCAGTTACTTCTGAATAAAAATGCGGGGATCTGACATTACTCAAGCACATAATTTGTAATTTAATCATAAAAAATCTCTGCATCCTGTTGCACAGGTCTGGTATTCAAATCTCTGCCTGCTGCAAAACATGTTGTTCTTTACCAGAGACATATAAATTGAAAAGACACACAATGAAAATCATTGAAAATATGTGAGCAAGTAAAATAAATCTCTGACATGGGTTTTATAGTATGGCATATTAGATTTCAGCCGAAAAAGCACAAATTCCTAAAAATACCCATAAATTTTCATACACGCATGTCCCAAAATTTCAATTACTGTTTAAGAAAGTAGCAGAAAAACAAGTTCATCAATTAAATGTACCTGGTAAAGAAAAATAGACATTTTAAAATATTTTATATTATTGTGGAAATGTGCAGAGAAACATCACAGTTACTTTTCAATCATTTAAAGATGTAATATTTTTCTTTGCAGATTTTAAGCCTTAATCTACACAGAAACGTCTTATGTTATGTGTATGACCAGTTTCATAGGCTATGCAGGTATCAGTCAGATTTCACTATATGAAAAACCAATTTAACTAAGTCATTTTATGTTAGTTTGGTTAAACCACATGTATCCTATCTGTGTATCCACACATTTTAAGATGTAAAGGTTATTTATAATATTGTATCCAATTATTATGACAACTGAGAATGGTATTACATTGACATTTGGGATCAACATAGTTTATTTGTTTATTTTATATAAGCCACAAAAATAGACTTTTTAAAGTTATTGTAAGAATTTAAGTAATTTAAAGGTCAAGTATATGCTGTCAACATTACTTTTACAGGGTAATTTCTAAGATAAAAGATTTTATTAAAAATCTTAGTTAACATAAGAACTTTGGAATGGAAAATCTCTTCTTCAGAGGATTGCAGAAAACAGTGCTCTCTCTTACTGCCTTTAAGCCTGACCACAAAAGAAATATGAAATATTGAGCGAACAGAGCTTCTCAGAAACTACAGACTGAATTTTTCACATCCCATGTAATCTTCTAAGAACAATCCCAAAATAATGGGAGGCCTGACTGCTGGTAAAACAGCCAGTAGAGAATCGTATCAAACCTTATCCCATCCTTCAATAAGACCCATAGAATGACCCACAAAAGACATACAGTCTTCTTATGTATTTATTATAATCTACTTGACAATGCTGGATGTAAACAGGCTTAGCAAGGATAGTAATTTTACTTTTTTAAAAATTTTTCTTGCACTCTCTAAAATAATTTCCCAGCCTTTTTTAAAAGATTTAAATCCTTCTGTCACCCTCAACAGATCAGCATCCCACCATTATTGAGAGTAGGTCACTTGGTCAGTACTGTGATAACGGCAACATTTTTTGGGTGCCAAAATTGATGTAAATGCTGTACAACTGAGGTCAATGAATAAAAAGTGTCTCCTCTACAGGTATGTTTCCCTGAAAAGCTAAAAGAAACTTGTGCTACAGAAGTAGAGAAATTCGTATCTCAGTGTGGATTGAGCTGAGAACTATAACTTTCTCATCCTTTTTAAATGATTCAGTTCATCTCTGAGACTTTGTCTGTTATCAGATCAGTTATTTCTTCCCAGTCCCCAGTTCCAGATAAGTGCTACAGCCAGACCCCAACTCTGTTGTGCGGTGAGGTGCAGGAAAAACATCGTTCTTCCTCTTGCCTGCTTTCGCAGAGAAGACACTGAGGTTCTGGGGCTGGAAGGGAGCCCGGGGAACGAAGACCCTGAGATCCCATGAGACACTCGGTGAACTGCGGGTGTCCTCTGAGCTGTCGTCACCTCTGCTGCCATAGAGTACACCCATCAGTCCCAGCTGTCCCCTATCCTAGAGCTCATCTGGCTCAGTTTCAGGTTGTTGTTGTTTTAGAAAAACCCTTCCTAGACAAAGCAGCCCATGCTGATCTTCCCAGACTTTTTTGGGAAGGCATCAGGCAGTTTTGTCCAAGCTCAGTAGAGGGCAAAATGCTTCCAAGACCATGAGGGTCTCAACAACTCTGCACACTGTCTGAAGAGACATACCTGGGCAGAGCAAAATATTGGGTTTGTACAGGTTTTCAACTTTCGCAGGTCCAGTTCCAGGTTTTAGAAACAAACAGATACAATTCTCTAACCTTACTCTCTCTGTGGCGCAGGAATTACCATTTAACAACACAGCATTGATCCACAGACTGGTTTGTCACCCTGAGCCTGACAGCAAATGTTGCAGAAAAAGGTGAAAGAAAACCCAGAATAAACAGGTACAGAATAATCTAGCCATGAGGGAAATACCTACCTAATCTCCACTAACTGGTAGTCCTCTTACGCCATAACACACCATGGGTATATCCTGTACATTTTTTATCCTGTCTAATTAGCTACAAATGTTCTTATTATCTGTATAAAAGTCTAATCACTTTTTAAATCCTGATAAGCCCTTTGGCTCAGTTATCTTCTAGCAATCAGTCCTAATAGATAATTATATGTTGCATAAAGAGTATTTCCTTTAAACTGTGTTTAAATGTGTTGTTTCCCAATTTCACAGGCCATCCCCTTTCTCTCGTATTATGAGGCCCATAAAAAGAATCTCCCGATGTACATTCTCTCTCTATTTAAATTTCCAATATCTTATCTCTGTCTTTTAGCCCCTCTTACTTGTCTCCTTCCTAGCATGAACTATCTCACGCTCTCACGATGCAGAGGTTTCTACATAATCCTCGTGATTTTAGCCCATTGCCATGAAACTTCAGTTCAGGCTTTGGTTTGTTTTGCTTTGTTGTTCTTAGATGTGACTACCATCATTTGGCATGCTCTCAGTTTACATAACCATATTCTTCTCCATCTTCTTGTCTATCTTAGCATTGTTTGATTTCTATTACTGATGTTACATTACGAGCAGAGGTTTTCATTACAGTTCAGATGGTGAAAAAAATGTTTTTCCTGCATGCTGACAGTCACCTTTGATTCCAGCAATCCCTAGAAGCTCTGTTTAATCTAAAATAGATAACATTATTTGTCATACATAGCTACAATTATAAAAATTTTGTGAGAGGCTTTAATAAAAACACTTTGTATCTCAGGACTGCATGCTCTTCTATTAAGCATGGTTCGGATTTTTCAACAAAACATTTTTATTTTGGAATTCAACTTTTATTTCAAATGTTCTGCCTTTCTAGAAAAACATTCACTGGCAACCTTTCTACATGTGTTAAGATCACACAAAATTGTGACAAAAATAAGTGTGTGTGTGTGTGTGTGTGTGTGTGTGTGTGTGAAAGAGGGAGGGAGGGAGGGAGGGAGGAAGATTGCCAGTGCTGTAGAGTCAGGGTTCTTCCCCAGGATGGAGAGTGCCAACGTTCAAGACTCCACTCTGAGTGCCGAAATCCACTGATGTGTTCTTGGATCTCCTGTCTACCAGGAGCTCCTGGCATTTCAACCAAAAATTGAAAGGATCCAAGCTGCTCAAACATCAATTTTTCATATAAAATGTAATTCTTGGGTTTTGTCAGTCCCATCCCTTGGAATCTGCTGTTGTGCTGGGACTTCCGCAAATAGACATTTTCTTTGCAAAGGCAGTGCTTATTTGCCCCTGTTATGTTACATTAATCACAGCATTTTATAATTCTAATTTTGGTTACTGCTCCAATTAATTTACTAGTTACTGAAGAACCGGTTTCTCTGGTTTTGATCTCATGAAGATCCCTTGTGATAGTTTTGAAAGAGAGATGCAGCATTTACTGCCATCACATTGTTTCATACAGAAACTGATTTTAGTGCATTGCTTCATGTTTCTACCCTTCTTTTCTCATATACCTCAGAACTGCTAGCCCAAACCTAGCCACAGAATTGTGTTAAACTTTATTTATGAATGTTAACTATTATTTGTAAAAAGTACGCAAACTTCTCCCCGTTACCTTCCTGCTTTTCTACTAGAGACACATTTCGATGGACATTTTAATTTCTACATGCTTCAGGGACCAAAGCGACAAATGATTTCTTGATCGTTTTTGCTTTGTAGCTGGCTAAATAAGAACGAAGGGGAAACTGGCAAGGTATGTGAGTTCTTGGCGATACGGTTAGAGGGGTCTACATGTAGAAACAGGCTGCTGTACAGCTGGCAGCAGGGTTGACATGATTCAGTGAGTCTCTGGTGCCAAGACAGGGCTCAACAGCAGGGATGGCAAAAGTCTGTCCCAGACATATGATGCTTTTCAAGTAGGAAGTGCCTGGAGAGGAGAGGGTGAGAGGAGGGCAAGCAGCTGCTGAGAGTCAAGGAATTACAGGTCAACAAGCATGTATGGCTCACGCCACCGGTTGTCTGCAGGTGGTCAGATGTTGATGAAGGTGGGTCTATTATAACTTTAATTTGTTTTTGCTAACAGCCATGTAAACAGTATGCGTAATCGTAACAAAATGCAACTTGAAGAGGGAGTTGTACTGCTGTGAAAACCTGAGGTGCTCCACGCCTTTTCAGACACCTAGGCAGTACTTTATAAATACATCTACTGTATGGACTGGGTAGACTCCCCAAGCCCCCAAACACCCCCAATCTACACATTTAGGAATACTGAAGGAATTTCCCCAACAGTTTTTGAAGTTTTACTTGATAAAGCATGAGAATGGAAGCCGGTATTTATGACCCTACAAGGTGTAAGGCACCTCCCTCTTTCCAAGGGTACCGTCACTTGCTATGAGGCTCCCATGAGTGTGGGCTCAGCAGGTTTCACCTGCACATGGTGCATGTTTGGCGTTGCATCATTCAGGTTTTTAACACTTGTGTAATGATATCTGGTACATTGCTAGTGTTCAGCTCTGACGCGTCAAGGCAGTTCTGTGTGGAAAGAGGCTTTGAGGAAAACTGTTTAGGTGAGGAATGTTATGTCCCCTCCACATCGTGTTGGGCTTTTGCCCCACAGCACTATTCTCTAGCTCTCAATAAACCTCTGCCCTCAACCACCCCAGATTTCAGCAAAGCATTTCTTTATTGTCACAATAGTGGTGGCTGTTCTCTCATCTCTACAAACACACACATACGCACGCACACACACAAGCTAAAGTTGAATTTTGTCTTTCTAGAAGGGAACTGATGAAGACTTGACTGATGCTTGGCTTGCTGACCTTACCCTTGAAGGTGGGAGTACTAAAATGAAGACAGTAGAATATCAGCTTCTGGATGTTGTGTATATTATTTGTATAAGTGCACAAAACTTGGCTACCTGGACTTCAGAAGCCTAATCAGCCAAGTTTTGCAGCTGCAACCCATAATGTAATTTGATAGGAACATACCGTCCTCTAACTTCTAACCTTTTCAGGTGCAACCATACCCAATCACCCTGTGAACAGTAACTGGTATGTTGCAAGTAGACTCAAATTCTGGATGCTAACCACTTCTACATTAGCTGGGTGTACTCAGTTTCTGCATCTGCAGTGCTAGTGGACCTTCTCAGATGCAGACCTTCTGTCTGTGCTTTCCTTGGTTTTCCAGGCTCAGGAGTGCATGTGGCTGAGTTTGCCAGAGCAGAATCTGCAGTTATCCTTGCCTCAGTTCCTTATGCATGAACTCTTCATGCCAGGGGTGTACAAGTATCAGCTTTAATCCCTGATTAAACCTGGCAAAGTGACAGAGAAGAAAGAAACCTAAACTTAGCTGGAATTTGCTGACTACTAAAAATCTTCATATATATATTTAGAAAAAAATCTTAAAATTCTAAAAATTCTTTTGATGTAAAACTCCAAAGAATTACTGAAATTCTCCTAGTCTGGCTTTTGCTTTTTCTCTAAGTCAGGACCTCAGAGCTTTGAGGATGAGTCCACTCTCTGCAGCCAAGGTGTGATATTACTCTATTTGCTCAGGTATTTTCTGTGCACAGTCAGGGACCACATGCTCTGGCCAGCAATGAGCACTGGTTTGCTACAGTTTTAAGCAAGGAAGATATAACAGGTGCAACTAAGTTTTTGAGAGAAAAAGCTGGGAAATGCTGTGACATGAACAAATAAAAGCATCCCATTTGTCTTGTTGAAATAATCGAGTGAAAAAAAAAAAACAACTTAGAACAAATGAAACTTTTTGCTTTTTTCCAAGTAAGGTAATTAAAAACAACAATGAGGTAATGGAAAAAAAAAAAGGATAGATGTAGGCATTGGTTACAAAAATGGCATGGAAAAGAAAAAACCTATCGTTACTTTTTCAGATATCCAAGATAAGGGAATCTGAGGTTCAATTTCCTCCTCCATCTGAAAATATTTGAACCCTTTCCTCTCATTGGAGAGAAAATTCTTAAATACTCATTGGTACAGAGAGAATGAACTCCTGGATGTTTTAGAAGGAGTTTATGCATGGTTTCAAATACCAGGTTCAGTGCATGTTTCAGGATCCCATATAGATAGGAAAGCTTCAGCTAGAGAGACTGAGAACACATAACTTATTTCAGAACATTCAGACACACTGCTTGTGGGGCTGGAGGTCCAGGTGCAAATCCACTTAAGCAGAGAAAAGAGCAAGACCTTCTGGCTTGTTAGCAAAAGCTCTTACTCCTGGAGAAGGGGTGAAAATCAAACAAATGTAATTTCTTTTCCTTTTTGCAAATAAATAATTCATTACAAAAATCAGAACTCTCTTTTCATGCTCAGTTATGGTGTCTTAATGCTTTTTTTAAAAAAAATTTTAGCTGTTTACCTCTCTCCACTTGTTTGGGTTAGGGAGGCTTTTTCCATATGAAATTTTTCCATAAGTTATTCAGAAATGAAGACAAAAGGAGCTCTCATGCCAAGCTGGATGTTGGCTAGTTGTGCAACTGTTTCCTTAAATACAGGTCATTTCTGGGAACACCAGGCTTCTACCATTTCAAACCAGCTACACGGCTGCTCCTGGAATAAACCAAAGTCTGCTGACTTAAGTATTATCATTCACCTGTAAACATGCACGATACTTTTGTAAAAAAAAACCAAAATGTCTCTTTGTCACATCACAAAGGACCCTATAAACTACAGTGATAATATCAGGGCTGCCAGAAAGTCCCAAGCAAGTGAAATTTCACGGTTTATGGGTTCTGGGTGATGATTACTAGGGTGGATATTCTCAGGCATGTCTGCTAGTTGTTGCTTGAAGCCTGGGCGCTTTTACTCATTCATTGACTAAACACAGCGTGAGTCATTAACATTTATATTAACACACGTACGTACACACACACGTACGTACACACACATATACCCTGAACAGCTGGGCTTCTTAAAACTTTTAAGCTATAAACATTAATAATTAATTCGCTCTGGCAGCTACACGCACTATTTCCTCCTAAGTCTTTCATAACATCTCCTAAATAGCTCCTCCTCGCCTTTCTCATCAATGGGAATTGTTCTGCGGGCACACCCACCCGCCAGCGCACACGCACGCTCACACACGCATACGCAAACACACGCAGAGTAAACTGAAAATGGCAAATATGCCATTCAAGAAAGCTGTCATGGAAATAAATTTCCAGGGCACCGAGCAAGTCATTATATGCTAAAAAAACAAAAGGTTGCGCCTTTTACATCGGCTGTGATGTCCCAGCTCTCTTTGCTCACTAAGATAAACACACACAAAAAGTGAATGTCAGAGAAGAAAGTGAAATAAGTTGTGAAATATTTGTCAATTCAATTCTTTCATTAGAGAAAATAATTAAAATAATTATTTAAGAATGTGGAAATACTTTTCTTAGGAAAAAAATAAATGAACAGGCACCTGACCAGCTCTGATAAATGTCAGCTGAGGGCTTAGATCAAACATTAAACCTTCAAGTGTCTTGTTTCGCCTAAGGTGGTAATGCATATTCAGCACAGATTAGGAACCACAGATTGAAAGGTATTTGGGTGCTTAACTCTCATGTTGTCAGGGACTCATATACGTTAAAAAATTGTTTTCAATTGAAATGAAAAGTCTAAAAATAATTTAAAACCGGCATATCTCACCCTGAAGGGCATCTCCCTGCTAATTTTAGTGTAATTTCTTAAATAACTCCAAGGTAATCGGTCTTACTGCCAATATGAGCCATATAGGCACATACATAGGAGATCTGAGGGGAAGAGGAACACGAGGGCTGGTCCCAGGAGGAAGGAGGTTGCTTTGACCAAGGGTCTCACTGCTTCACCGTGGGATGTGAGAGGGACAGGAGGGCCAGTGCTGGAGTCTGCAGCTTGCTCCCCACTCCAGGGTCTGGATTGCCCTCTGGCCTCAGCTCCTGCGTAACCTCAGGCATTTAGCATTGTTCTCACATGGGCGTCTTCTCCAAACTGCTTATGAGCCGTGTACAGTTGGCCACCCGTGTTCAGAAACTGAGAGGGAGTGAGCGACAGAAAGAGAGAGAAAGTAAGTCTCCTTTAGTAGGCAGCTCATTCCAACTGTCTCCATTTAGTTTCTAGAGAGACTGGCCTTACAAGGCTGTGGTTAGCCTACATGAATAATTCCCTGTATTTTATTAGCTTGAATTCCTCATTCTTTTTTAACTGGTAAATGTATTAAAAGGAAGAAGATGACAGTTGCACAGAGGAAAGCTGCACCATGTTTTAGCCTTTGTTATTGATGTTGTAGGTTTATACTTGAGCATTCATAATTGCTGTTGTTTATTGTTTCCTTGCAAAATAAAGAAGACAACTCTTTCCTGTCTCACAGGGGTGCAGTGGCATCTAATGAATTCTTGTGTTATATTTTCAGCTGCAGGTTAAAATGCTGTGTATAAAGGACAAAGATAGCACTTTCAAACATTTTTCTGGAATTGTGGATGTTCTTATGGACCATTGTTCAAAGAGCATCCTAGGGCTACGGTGGTGAATGCACAGACACAGAAGGTATAGATGTGGATGGAAGGGAACCGCCAGCTTTTCTTCTGCCAAAAGCAATGCTTCTTTTCTTCTTCTCTTTTACACATCCAGACATTATGGCTTATATCTTTCTTTAATGGGTCACAATGGGTACACTGTTGTAGATGCCAGTTTCTCCTACCAGGCTGTGTTTTCTCTGGTTACCATTTTCACAGTTAGCTGATAGATGGAAGGAAACACAATTTCTTCTTACCCTGTCTAACATCTAGTCTGTGCATCACCGTGGATTCACACCATACACCTACTCTCTTTTTCACTTTTTATGTTAGGTAACTACTCTAAGAGTTAGCCCAAGGGATCAGAGAGAACAGTGCTTATTTCTAAATAGGATTGTGGAATTTGACAACCATTAAGAACATCTGTAGCTATGCTTCTGTCCCCTTCCTGACATACAAATTTGTGCTGCCTGTGATTGCCTGGAGGGATGGGAAAGCCTCCATGGCACACACTCAGTTCACATCTGGTCAGATAAGTTTCAGTGCTTTCACGATATTGGCCATGGCAAGAGACATGAAGACTGATAGGCAATTTCTGTAATTGCATGTTTCTGTGGAACTATTAGCCAGAGAGTAGGGTTCCTGCTGTTACAAATATAACAGGGGGAAGAAGTGTGCTGTCAAAATGAATTAAACACAACTCTGCTTTAATTAACAAAGTGGGACTTCACTGGAACTATCAAGTCATTTTACTGAATACGCACTTTAAGTTGCATGATCTAAAATAGGAAAAGGCCCCTTCACTTGTGCAAAAGAAAATTCAGGTCCCAGCTGGAAAGAGCAGAAGCACACTACCTCTGCCATACTGCTTAGAGACCGTATTTTACTCATCCTCACCTCCAGCCCACAACAAGGGCAACAAAGACTTGGGACATGGCAACCCTGGATGTACATACAGACCGGGGAACGAGAGGCTGGAGAGCAGCCCTGCAGAGAGGGATCTGGGGGTTCTGGTTGACGGAAAGTTGAACATGAGCCAACAGGGTGCCCTGGCAGCCAGGAGGGCCAGCCGTGTCCTGGGGTGCATCAAGCACTGTGTTGCCAGCCGGTCAAGGGAGGGGATTGTCCCACTCTGCACTGGTGCGGCCTCACCTTGAGCGCTGTGTGCAGTTTTGGGCCCCACAGTACAGAAAGGATACAAAGCTACTAGAGAGCATCCAGAGAAGAGCCACGAAGATCGTGAAGGGTTTAGAGGGGAAGCCATACGAGGAGCAGCTGAAGTCACTTGGTCTGTTCAGCCTGGAGAAGAGGAGACTGAGGGGAGACCTCATCCTGGTCTACAGCTTCCTCACAAGGGGAAGAGGAGGGGCAGGCACTGATCTTTTCTCCCTGGTGACCAATGATAGGACCTGAGGGAACCCCAGGAAGATGTGCCCGGGGAGGTTTAGGTTGGACATTAGGAAAAGGTGCTTCACCCAGAGGGTGGTGGAGCACTGGAACAGACTCCCCGGGGAGGCAGTCACATTGCCAAGCCTGACTATTCAAGAAGCATTTGGACAACATCTTCAGACATATCGTGTGAATTTTAGGGTTGTCCTATGCAGGGACAGGAGTTGGACTCAATGATCCTTGTGGGTCCCTCCCAACTCAGGACATTCTATGATTCTATGAAAGACACCTTGAGCGGGGAGCTTACTGCCATTGGCCATGCTTAGTCCAAAAGTCTTGACTACAGAGGCACAAAGCCTCTATAGGGAGCCCCTTTGGTAGGGAGCCCCTCAGGGAGGGAATAAGCATTAGTGGCTGTTGAGAAAAAATCCCATCCTGGCATGGAAAAACTGGATTAGGTACATACCTGTGCAACCCTACGTTTGCCTATACCTTGCCCATCACTGCCTTCTGTTTCTTACTTTACCTAGTGCCTAAGTGAAGCTTTGAATTTTGTTCTTCATTAGGAATAAAATGGTATCAAAGACAGAGTTCATACATCAAATATTTATATAGAATCTTCCCTAAAACTTGAATTGAGTGTATGATGGGAGTTGTGGGAGGATAAGTTTTCCGCTGATAATTTACTCTGACATGCTCTGATTTTATAATGGACAGTGTTTTGTACTGCACTCTAGCAGGTAGTATGTAATTCAAGGATAGTAAGCATGCATTTTGCTCCTCTTTTGCATCCATCAGCCTGCTTTGCTATTATTACTCAGAAAGCTGAATAGCAAAATGTGTAAGAAAGATATACAAAGCAGAAAAAGTGAGAATATTAATTGACAGAACGATAGTGATCTCAAGCTGACAAGGAAAAGGGTCTGACGAAATGAAACATTGGTCATGTGAGCAATTCAGATTAAAATGAAATCAGCCCTTCCTCCTTTAGTTCACTACTTCACGGAGAGCAATTAAGCAGGCACAGTGTGCAAACATTCCTGAGCATCATCCATCACCTGGCTAATCTGCCTGCCAACCTGCCCAGCCGTACCTTTCCACTAGCTGTTTCCTCTTTCTCTTCCTACCTGCCCTCTCTACCCTGATTAGATCCTTTGTTTAGGGGGTGGAGAGAGTAGAAGGAAAGAAGGAAGGAAGGAAGGAAACAATTTAATAAGATAAGAAAATGAAGGAATAGTGCCACGTTTCCCTAATAGAG
Organism: Platalea leucorodia; assembly: GCF_965183815.1. Taxonomy (NCBI): domain Eukaryota; kingdom Metazoa; phylum Chordata; class Aves; order Pelecaniformes; family Threskiornithidae; genus Platalea; species Platalea leucorodia. The sequence continues at coordinate 64,191,948 of NC_138824.1, forward strand.
TGCAAATGTGTTAATTTACAGGTATGGCTGATGGTGACTTTTCACAGCTGTCAGGTTTTTATCACCATCGTCACAAAGATTAATATTAATGTTTCCATTTGGAGCAATGTCTTCCTGATTTTCTATTTTTAGAACATCCTGATCCATTCTAGGACTCATTTTTCAGGGCAGGAAATGTTTTAGATCACTAATGGATCAGGAAAGAATACCATCAGCAGCATTAGAAACCAACTCTGTGGATATTAGATGCAACTTTTCCTGAAGTACCTGACATTGGCTGCTGCCTGGATAAGAATGATCTTTAGTCTGACAACTTTGAAATCTTTCTGTTTTCCCTGTGGCATAGTATCTTCACCACTTGTTTTCCTCACTCTACCCCCAGCCAGGTTATCTGAGACAACAAATAGGAAATGGTTCATATTCACCTACAAATTCAAAAATACTCTTAAACTTGAAGCATGTAAGGTATGATAAGGGGTCTGAATGGAATCAGAGGAGGCTCAGATGCACAAACGATTATGTCAGTATACTCCCACACCTCAGAGAAGCATCTAGTTATGTAGAATATCCCTTTATAGACATGCTCACTTCCATTCCACAGACATCTGATAACATCCTACATTTTAGCATAGGAAATAACACAAGTGAGTGTTACAAACAATAGGAGAAAGAGAAGGATGACAAGCATAATATTTCTAAGCGCATGACTTAATGTAGATAAACTACAGGAATCCAAATCAAATGAAGCTTAATTTCTTATTGACTAATTAATACAAGGAATCCCCACCGCCATTATAAGCTAGTGGCTTCCCCCAGGGTCATGGTAGAAGGTCCTAAGAAAAGGGCTCTGGGAGGAGCAAGTAGCAGGCAGCTTCATGAGCTATAGTGGGAGCGTGTTCCTTGTGCTGTTCAAAATGGGAGAAGAAAAAACAAGGATACCAAATATGACTCTTACCAGCACAGCAGGGCACTGGTAACACAGCGATTTTAAAATTGGATTTGTTTTGATTTCTCTCTCCTATGGCTCTGCCAATCAACCAGGACGACCTGCATGCCAAAAATGACTTCCTTGTGTTCCAGGTGGAGCCCCTGAGCCTTGTTTGCCACAGTGCAAGTAGCTGGACTCCACTGGCAGCTTCCTGCAAGGCCCACAGCTATCAAGCGACTCTTCACCCCAGGTCATACTATTAATAGGGCAAAGAGGAGGCAGTATGCAATATTACTTCTCTTCTGCCCTTCTGAACTCCGAACTGGCATTTACTCTTCCTTGTTTTGTAGAGCATCACTCAGGCCTGGTTAATCCCTTCTTACTTTACCCAAATATCTGGCTATCTGTTTTCCTGTCACCCTTTTGTTAGCCCAAAGATTCTTCTAGCCTATATAGAAATGGGAGTTGACGATTGATTTAGGATTAAGCAGGTCTGATTGTAAATACTTTTTGTCAGGTATTTCAGGAGATTTTTGGTGCCTGATAGTCTGCAAAATCTCAGCAATGATTCATCTTGAAATATTGGAGTATCTTGTTTCCAAAGAAATGCATCAAAAGAGCAAAACAAAACAAAAAATCTCATATTGATTATCATCACACAATAAGTGTAAAAAGATATATAGAACTTGAATATTTGTGCTTAATGGTTGAAGTAGATAAAACTCTTAATTTATGCTCCTGCTAATCCCTCAGGTTGTGAGGAACAAAGTTAGATATGATCACACAGCTGAACCTTAGGCAAACGCCTTGTGATGATTCCTTGATGCTTATCCAACTGGAAGACACAAAGTAGTGAAGGGGAAATGCCAGACACCAAATTGGGAAGCTTTAATTTCATTTTTTAACAGTTATAATTCTATATCAAAGATTTGCTTTTAAAATGTGTTATTATGTGCAAAGGTTTTGCACATTATCTCCCAAAAAGGGGAAACAGAATTGATTTAAATCACAGCCCTTTGTTACACTTCAGTGGAATAAAAAAATCCAGTCCATTTTTTTCCACTTTGTTCAGTTCCAAAAGTATCATTTAAGGAGAGAAATGAAAAAAAACACATAGATCCAATGGGATAAGTTTACTGTCCCAAATTACTTAGATTACTTTTGTTTAATCTTTTCAATACTATAGGACTTTTGGGAGGCATCTTCTTGGATCATATACTGCCAAATGAAAAAAAAAAAAGGCCCTCTACACGTAACTAAGGAGGTAGGTTTGCCATCAACCTTGGTCTTTTGGGACACAGTAGGAGGCATCCTCCTGCAGTGCAACATAGTAGGTTCAGAGGAGGCAACCTACAAGTCATGTCCATATTACTGTCCCTTACTGATGCTTCCAGGTTCCCAGGTCCAGATACCAACTTTTATATGGGGGTGGGTCAGATGCAAAAAAGCATCCTTATACCTGAATTCCTCAGAAGAGAAAGTGGGCATGGAAACTAGACCAGGGATCCTGTAGGTATTGTACTGATCTACAGTGCCACATCTCAGCTACAAGGCCAGGACACCAACGTGAAAATCTCAGCTTGTTTCCCCTCACCCTTGGAAGGCTGAGAACAGAGTGTGAGGTAATGTCTACATTGACACTGTGGCTTGAAACAGTCATGCAGTTTTCAAGAGACTCCCTTGTTTGCCTCTGTTTCAGCATGTTGGTTCAGGTGGCAGAGTGATTTTGGTGTGCACAAGTTAAATTCCCCTTGGAGGAAACTAAAATGAAATTGCCACTTCAGAAATGCTCCAATGCTCCATGGTGAGTGGATGTCGAGCCAGGGTGTGGGCCACATTGCCACTAGGTGTTCTGTAAAATATCTATGCTGTGAAGAGGCTCTTGACTCTTCCACAGATCCCACAACACCATAAAGCGTCTCTCCTGCTATGCAAAGGAACAAGTGCCATCTCTGCCTTTGTATTTGTCAACAACTGCTATGCCTCACCTGTTTTTGCAACTGACCCTTCAGCCTCTACAGAGGTGTCTCTGGGTTTGCTACCCTTCCCCTTGGTTACCAGCCCAACCTTGTCACTGCTTCCTTTTCCAACTTGCAATCTTTGTCTTGTCTGTCAAAATATCAGACACCTGCCCATTCTCCTAGAAGATTCACAGAGACTTGAGGAAATGACATCTTTCATAAAACTGTGAGACAAACAGGCTGAAAACTAGTTGGGCAGTTGAATAACACAGTGGCAGTATCAGCAGGTTGCTAGTAATGTTGCATGAAATTCAAGCAGAGAACAATAGTTTTTCTGAAGAAAATAATCACACTGAGAGGACAGGAGAAGATCTGTGTCCATTACAGACAGCTTTAAAAGTTCTGTGGTTGGGATTCTACCATAAAGTTGGCTGCTTGTTTGAACCTCCATAGCCCTGTGTCACCGTGCCACCAGGCCGGTACTGACGTAGAGAGCCCACACCTAAACCCTGCAGAAGGCACATGAGGGCATCTGAGGGGCTCCTGCTTTGGCCACCCCCACCATGACCTGCAACACTCACCCTCTGTCCAAGTTAATTCAAGCATAGATAAGGGTACAGTTCATGTACAATACTCATATCTCTAGGCTGGGAAGAGGAGGAGTGAACCTCTAACAGCTGTATTACAGCTGTATATGTAGAGCTGTGGTTTAACATATTGCTGGTCTGATCACTTTTGCAAACTATTTGCCAAGGGTTATAAGCTGCCAGAGAATTTTTCCACGTAGCAACTGTCTACATCCGAAACCATTCATCCAATCCCACCCAGCAGGAGCATCTAGCTCAGTCCAGGCATCTGGGCAAGCTGGAAATGCAGCACACCATGGCGATTCATCCCTCAGCCTTCTGTGGACTGACACTCTTGCATGATCCCTTTCCCTTCCTGTATGCATTGGATTATCATCTGAAGATGTAGTGATGGCACCATGCACAACATCACTATTGCTCCCATTCCTGCCCTCAGTCATGAGACTGAAACGTAGATGCTGAAAGGTTTCCCTGTATTTAGAACATAAGGATGCCACTGGGATAACAGCTGGCTACCACTCCTCTCCATCTCTCTTCCACATTCTCACACCGAAAAAGAAGCTGCATGGTTCTGCACGCTTGTGCATGCCTGCCTCCTTCCAGGAGTCATGGTCATGCCTGTCCTTTCATAGAAATCCATTATGGCACCAAATAGTCAATGAAGTTTTGGAGAAAATGTGCTTCCAGGAACACAGCATCTAGGACGAAGAAGCAGTTTTGTTCCCTATTTGAGCAGGCAGCCTGCAAACAGAGGATAACCTGTGGGTCTTGTATTCCTGGAAGAAAAGTGGGGAGAAAAAAGGGTGCTCCATCATATTTGCAAACACACCATCACTGCTAATAGAAGTCCACAGCATGGTGTCTCGTGACCTGGAGAGAGATAGGAAAGTGGACATATGTTGGCATCAGCAGCAACTCCAGGAGTTTGGTTACTGGAGAGAGCACCCAGTAGGGTTCTGGACAGCCCCTATAACACACAGCCCCAGACCATTCCTCAGTCTGACAGCTGGTAGCAAGGCATCCAGCAGATTTGTGACAAATCCTGAGGTGACGCCCTCAGTGCAATCAAAAACTTCATCTACTGCCTCCGGGAGCTGACATGCTTTGGCTCAATAGATACACATTCCAGGCAGCGAAAGCAAAGTAAGGGATCATTGTGAGCACAGAGGAAGCTTTCTGCCCTCACTGCCTAACAGCAGCTCTCTGCTCTGCCCCTCTCAACACTTGAGCATTTGAAGCTTCTTGCTGCTCTGCCTTCCTCTGTTGCAGAGGTGAACTGCCCGCTGGAGACTTTGTCTCCTGTGTCAAAGTGCTGGACATGGCATAGAGGTAATTAATCAGTACCTGGTGGGCTATTCAGACCTTGGCTTCACCTGCCACTCAGAGGAGTCTGTCAGGGTAGAAAAGGTCTGTTCCAGCTCTCCAGAAAGCTGTGCCCATGACAGCCTGGGAACAGTGGGGAGGATGACCACAGGAAACAGAACAGGGCACTGCACCCTCAGAGGCACAGAGGGACTGACAAACTTGTTTTCCTCTCCTCCAAGAGCCCTCTCATGAAGATGGGGCACAGAGTTGCCTTGTCCTTCCTTTGCCCGCCCATCCCAATGCTGCTGTAAGCAGAAGGCTGAAGAGGCCATCCCAGAGGATGGTGCAGTACCTCAGGTTCAAGGAAGCACCAAGGAAAGAGAAGAGAGACAATTCAGAGCTGGTGTTACAAGGATTATTCCAGATGCTTAAAAGGGCCAGGAGCTCAGGAGAAGTGGCAACAACAGCAGCTCCTCCACCTTTCTTCAGAGCTTCAAGCCCAGGTTCCTCGGAAGAGAAGGAGCTGGAGGAGAAAGGGACCTGAAGAGAGACCTCCAGGTCAGCAATGGCAGGTAAACAGCCTGGTGGAGAGACAGCAAGCTCTGAACATCATGGTAACTGCTTTCCTCTCTTCAGTAGGCACAGTTACAGGCATTGTGTTGCCCTTTTGATTCAGCCACGTTAGCCAGTTTTTACCAACCTTAACCCCACTGAGTTGTGTTACAACACTGACAGCAGTGGGCACTGTTCCCCAGGGGGATGTTTGTACTGCTGACTGTGTTTTCCTCCCCACCCCTGCATCCCTTCCCTATCGCTCTTTCTCTGTCCTTGCTCCTAAGCAGTTCTTGGCTATGTTGACTTTATCAGCCTATACTATGTTGATCTCCTTACAAGTGATGGGGCCTGTCAGCTCAGGAGTTGAAGTCACCTATGCTAACCCATTTCTGTTTAGTTGCAGGTATTTCACCTTCATCTAAAACGCTGGGCCACCCTAGCACATGCAATACGTTGTTTGCGTGGGATAAGAGCAAGCTGCTGGAGAAGGGAGTGTGGGTTGTAGGTACTGATGGCCCCTCATAGCATGGGAAGGGTGTAGCAGTGGTTCCTTGAATAGCTGTGTCATTGCAGAAACCTTGGTTCCTAAGTGCTTCATGTGTGGGAGGGCAAGCACAGTTTCTGGGACTCCAGCTTTAAGTCCCTCTGGGGCAAGGAACACAGGCAACTTGTGAGGCTGGAAGGGCTCAGTTTCTCTGTGAATCGAGTGTTTGAGGCAAAAGACTAGACACAGAAGAGATGGGAGATTTTTTCCAAAATTTGAAAAGAATGAAGGACGAGTGAGAGCTTTGTCTGACATGTGAGGAGGATCTTCCTGCTGAGGCGTCCCTTCCCACCATTCAGGGCCAGCTAGCTCTACTACTCCAACGCTTATCGATTGTCCCATCCGCCAAACGGCTTCAATGAACAGAGCCTTCAACAAGCTTCCCTCCCACCACGGTGTCTGCTGCCAGCTCCCTGCAGTGCCACATGCAAGCAAACCACCCTCAAGGCCCCCTTCTCCTGTCAGATCTTTGCTGAGCAGCAAAAAACACACCCACCCACAGCCCCTCTCACCTGAGCTGCATGTATATTCTGGCTGCTACCTCCCCCCCCCCGAGCAGCTACTCCAGGAAAGACCTGTGAGGGCAGGAGACCCACCTCAACGGAGGGTGGGGGTGGTTTTCTGAGAGTTAAAGAGTCAAAGCACATACTGATATGCAGAAAAAGTCATAGGAGGCAGAGAGAGCTAGCAAAGACTTGGCTAGAGTAACCATGTTTGTTGAAAAGGGATAGTGTATTGAGCGCTACCAGTGAGCAGCTAAGCCCCACCTAGGGCTATAGAAATCCCCTGTAGCCTCTCCTGGAGGAAGACTAAGCAGACCTAAAAGACATTTCAGGACTTTTTTTTCTTTTTTAAACTTTCAGATTTCCATTAAGTTTCATTTCTGGAAAAGATGGGGACATTTAAACATCTTGTCTCAGATGCCCTCTGTCAATGAAGGAACAGATAGTATCCCAAGCATGCATGTCATCCTGGGTGTTCTGTGTGCAGAGTGCAACAGGTTGTGCACAGTCGTTCTGAAGAAACTGCTCCTCACAGTTGCAGTCCAAAAAGCGTTCTCCCACAACCCTGCAGGACACAGCAGGCACCCATAATTTGGAGGGCACTGGCATCAAGGCTGCTCAGTGCGGCCCTCCACCTTGCAGTGTTTTGGCCAAATGCACGTGACTTGCACATGCAGTAAGAAGCTCCCTGCAGTAAGGGAGCATTCCCATCCTTGGCAATGTAGTCCTCATAGTCCTCAGCAGACTCGTGATCCAGTGATGCATGGATATGCAGCTTCTCTACAGGGCCTGAGTGCTCTGAATGATCCTCATTCAGCTTGAAAAGGTGGTGCCAGCACCCCACTGACTTCATGGCCAGAGCTGTAGAAGGCATGAGTATCCAGAGTCCTTCTTTTTGGTGAACTCTATCAAGGCATTTTGGCCTGCCTTGGGCCTGAACAACAAGTGGTGGTAGCCCTGGCTGTTTAGGTGGCTGTAGCTGCCATGCACTGGGAAGTGGATGAAAAAGAAGGGCTCTGCCCCTCTCCCCCACGACACACACTGTTCTGCAACCACTGTATTGCAAAGGTCTCAAAGATTTTGCTGATGTCACCTATTTGCACTATATGTAGGAAGCAGATGTGGAGAATGGTCTTAGAGAGCTTCACTGCACCCTGCCCGTGGTGGACTTGCCTATCCCACACCGGTTAGCCACAGACCAGGCTTTGAAGTTTGTAAGGCTCCATAGGGCTACAGCTGCTATTCTGAATACAGATACCAGCTTGCAAAATTTCATGTCAGGGTGGTAAGGTCCTGGCACCAGCTCACAAGAGAGATTCTTGGTGGTGCTCCACTGCAGTGGGAAATTCCATACCCACTACTGGTCATCCCAATGGTGATGCCATTCCAGTAGTCTCAACTCAACATCAATCAAGCCTGGGCAAAGTAGTCAGAGCAGACACAGAAATCCGGGAGTGCAAGTGTCAATTCTCTCTGGCTGTCCTGCTGGGGTACCTACTGAAGCCACAGGATTCACACCTTGCCTGCAGCACAGTGCAGCAGACACTGTGCAGGCTGTGAGGAGGGAGGTGGATGGAGCTGCAGGTGGTGTTGTGGAGAGACAGCATGAGCAGGAACAGAATTGATACTTTCATATGTTTGACCTTACACAGATAATAGCAGTGAGGAAACTGCTGTGAGCAGTGGCATGAATTTGCATGAGGCAGATGGGCAGTGTGGCACTTCCTAGAGGAACCTGAGATTCAGGCAGAAAAGGTCTGAAGCACAGATTTCCTTTAGAAAGCTTTGAACCACAAGTGCAGTGGAGACATTCATCCAGAATAAATCATATCCCAGGTAAACTCCAAACTGCCTGTAAAGGATGTAATGCAAGAGTCTCAGCACTGACTGCTTCTGTCTACCAATCCAGTCTTATTACTGAAATTAATTTGCTAATGTAGCCACAGCTTGACTCTATTCCACTAGCACCATGGAGGGAGAAGGTCTGTTTAAGATTTCAGGTATGCTTCTATGAGAACAGGTAGGTATAAACTGGCTATTAATAAGTTATATCTGGAGATTAGAAGGTTTCTAATCTTTAGTACAGTGAGATCCTGAACAGCTTTCCAGTAGGAGCTGTGGCCGCAAACAATAACTATTGTTAGCTGGAGCTAAACAGGCAAAGAGGGATAGAGGTTGTGACTGACTGTAACAGCATGAGACTGAATTATGCAGCTCAGGCAGACTCCTTCAGGTCCACAGTGCCATTTACAGCTGAGAAAATCCCAGGGTCCACTTTGGAGTCCTCCATCCTGGGCCATGGCAATGGAGGTACTTAAGGGAAGCAAGTACACCCACCACCCTTTGGCTGCCTCGGAAGACAGGCTCCAGGTCTCAGACAGCAGAACTAGCAGGAGGTTGTGGTAGCCTCTGGAACACGCTTGTGCGATCTGAAGTTGAGGAAATGTGTGGGTGCCACAGAGTGTCACTGCAGCTCTGCCCCCTCTGCTAGCTTATGGTGCTGATAGACTATGAAGGGGAGAACAAAGCAGAAGCAGACAGCTCAGTCTCGGTGTCTCTCCCTATAACCTGGATCTCTTAGTAGTTGACAGAAGCACAGTTTCAAGAGTGGAGTTTGATGAGTTATTTGTGAAAGCAATTATGTGACATAGTTTATTTTTAGTTCCCTCAAATCAGTGGTAAAGTCTTCCATTGATTCTAAGAGGTTTTAGTGCAATCCCAGTAGGTGTATGCATTACAAAGGAAAACAAAGAGTAAGCACCCTCAGACCTCTGTTTATTACCATTACCTTTACTTTTCCAAAATGTAATATCTAATTAAATTTAAATAAATGATGCATATCTTTACCGTGCATATTTTTAACGCAAATAGTTCTCCATTTTCATTTCTCTTCATTTCCTGAGGGTTGACAAAAGGAAATATATCCATACTAGGGTAGATTTTCCTAACTTAGCAAGAGTAACTGGCACGACTATCTGAGACTGCTGCTCTGCTTTGTACATTTTCAAGACAATGTTTAGTCTTCTCTTGGCTGTGCTATTTAAGATCATAGGACCTCTACCTGGCTTGTTTCAACACAGCTTCTTACAAGCAGCACCTTAGCTATCTTCACTAACAAATCCACTTGACATCTGTCTAGATTCATTGAGTCAGCAACAAAGAAAGATCATTATATCATCTAATCCAATCCTTTTTATATATGTGTATATAAACTGCAGAGACACTGCTTGACAGGAAACCTTCAAGTTATACTTCATTCTCTTTCATTTTATCTCTTTTGTCAATAGTCCATGCACTACAGAACCAGCTCTGTTCACATGCACATTATTAACATTTTTCCAGTTTAAGCCTTTGGGTCTAATCTTGCAAAACCTTCCTACATAGTTCTTACTCAGAGCTACCTTATTTAAAAAATGAGAATATTTTTATTGGCAGGATTGGTCTAAAGATTTTAAATTAGTTCTTTAAGGCAGTTTCCTGTTAATTAGAGAGGAAAGAGCTCCATCTAGCTGTTTTGGGTCCAAAGGTGGAGGCTGGCATGAATTTATGCCAAAAGAACATAGAAATATTAACAGAAGGACAGAACATACCCAGTTCTGAAATCTCATAACTCTGTTTTGGAAAAAAACCACCTCTCTCCAGATACTTTATCAGTACTGCATTAATAGTAAAGCAATACCAGGACTTATAAACAAAGCCATTTTAAGAAGATATTTGGAGGCAAGGGGAATCTTTCCAACCACAAATGCACGTAATTTGCTTTCATTTTAAGACATAATTATCCTCAGAAGAAAACATACAATGAATTGGAACAAAACAGTCCACACTCATTTTGTTTGCCATCTTTTGTTGCATCACCTATTCTGCACTAATAAATAAACATCAACTGCACAGTGAATAGTTTTCAAATGATTCAGCAGAAGTTATTAATGCTTCATTATTATTTCTATTGCAGCAGTGCCTGAAGGTCCCAGTGGGGAATCGAAACCCCACTGTACAAACAAATAAGGGCAGAGCTGGTCGGTTTGCGTCGAGCTGTGGCTGGAGCTCATACACCCAAGTCCAGTCTGACTTTCAACTGGCAGGAGTGCTGTTACTACGTAGCTATGGCAGCACAATCCCAGCTTGGGTTATGCAAACCACCTGAGAAGCTGAATAAATAACTGGAAACATAGCCTGCACAGGACTCTGTGCTGCCTCAGCTGTTTGTCCAGCCGTATCCAAGGCAGCTAGTTCAAAGCGTGTTCAGATACATCTGTGCAACTTGCCGTGATACCTCTGACTGCAGTTACCCTGGCAGATGATCACAGTCACTGGTGAACAACCGGAGCAACTGAAGATGTTATGGGTCTCCTCTATCCTGTAGCTGCTTTTTCTTCTGCTGGTGGTCACCACCACCATCACAGAAGAAACCAGGCAGAAAGCCACGTGCTTTGCATTTTGGCATCTTAATGTAAATCCACTGCCATCAGCAGCTTAAGCATGAACTGGAACAGCCAAGGTGTGGGCACATGTTCTGCTCTGCTCACTCACTTTGGGGTAATAACTTCATGCAGCTGGTTAGTGGTGGTGGCATCCAAAGTCAGACAGAGGCCTACTCCTGTGCTCCTCTGGCAGAGACCTTCAACAACAGGGGAATGAAGCAGTAAAGCAGGAAAGCTTTTAACAAAACAGCCTTTAGAGGCAAAGCATATATTGTAGGCAACACAGAGTGTCGGTCTCAGAACTTGTAAGAAAATATTTGTGTAAATATTTTAACAATATTATTGAATAAACTCTACTTTGAGTTTATTAATGAATAAACTCTACTGAAGAATATAGCTCCAATTGTGCTGACAGAAGCAGTCCATCCCTGCACCTTACCAATAGCTATTGACCAACCTCAAAGAAAATAAATATGCAGTTGTCATTATCAAAGTGTTGCAGAGCATTAAGCATGGCACTCACTTTTTTCCCCGGGTATTTATACACCCACAAATTACTGTCATCAATGCAGCTGTTGTAGCTAGTGAAAAAAAAAAAAAAAAAACCAAAACAAAAAACAGAATACCTGTGAATGCAAGTGTTGCAGCACTGAGACAGAGGAAAACACAGGCAGAAGAAGGGGAAGTTCCTAACAGCACAGGAAGGCAGAGGTGGCAAGGATTAGTCATCTGCTAACAAGAAATACTTTTAGGGAAAAGATTTTTCTAAGCTTCACCACAGTAAGATTCATTTCAGATTTATGAAGGAGCTGAAGGATACAGCAGGAAGGCGGTGAGTGATTGAGAGATAACGTCCGTCTTCTGTGCCATGAAGTCAACCTACAGAACTCTGACACAGCAACTTCATGGGAGGACTCAGACAGGCCTAGTGACTTTGCTTCTTTGCCTCTGAAAAAATACAAGTAAGCTGATCAAGTCTTCAGCTGGTCCTCACTGAATTTTAAGGGTATTATAGACAATTCAACGTTTGCCATGCAGCCTCTCTCTTTCCTACAAAATTTAGCTTAAATTTTGCTCCTAAAGTTAGATTTCCAACAACACAACTATCTTACTCCTGTTTAGCATATGAATTATTTGTTTTCCTTTCTCACAATGAGTGGGAACCTTCAGCGATTGAGAACCATGTTACTAAAAAAGATAACAAATATTTGTTTAAACCATTGAGCAAGATTTTAAGAACTTTTATGGCCTTCCATTTCATCACTCTGTAAGGAAATAGTATCTTCATTAGACTCGCTGTCCTGGTCACTTCTCCATCCAGTAGAAGTACAATGCAATCTGGTTTTGTGTAAGAGTGTTCATACTAAAATGTCATAGACAGAGCTTTACATCAAGTTTTACATTAAAGAGTTTTCTGCTGCTTCTTGAAGCAACTAAAGGATTGAAAATGTACACAGGGATCATACAGATGATCTTACTGTCAGTTTGGAAAAGGTTTGAAATTGCTAAGAAGTGTTTGGGAGTTTATATGTGAATTCTCCCTTGGTGGTATTCATATGCTTCCTGTGGGCCAGAAAAAATGGAATTTAAATCATAAAAGAAACATTCTGGCTTATATGAGGTGGGTTTCCATGGCATCTGGATGCCACAGGGATAAATTATATCCACTTTGATGCTTTCTAATATACATTCATAACAGCACCAGTGTTATTGTAGTCCCCATATATGTCCTGTTTGAAGCGTGAATGGTGACCCCATGAAGAATGCTGCCACTGCTCCCCCCTCGCTACGCCACCAAACACTGCAGCTGGGAGGAGGCTGCTCATCATACAAAACATGCCTGTACAACTCTTAAAAGTCTCTTGCTACTTGCAATTTATATGCAAGTGAAGGGTTATGGAATAGTTTCAAGAAAAGGAGCTGGCTTTCCTGAGCTAAACCAGAGTTACTTCTCATTTCCTGAAGTCCCTTACTCCTTGGCTGTGTTGCTGAAATGTTTTAGGCAACGTTGTATTTCTAGATAGCAGGTTTTGCTCTGGTAAATGTCTTTCTATTCTACCAGTATACACGGAAAATAACGTCCCACTTAATAACAGTGTTACTGATTTCCCCTGCCACACACCTTTTGCCATTGATTTCTAAGTTCTATGTTGTCATGCAGTGTTTCCAGAACTGCTTTACAGATGGAAGGAACTATGTGGACATACTTTTAACTATCTTGTTAAATTTCATTAGATTAATGTGAGTAAATCTGTGAACTGTAACTAAACCTGTAAACTGAGGACTTACTTACAGAATGGAACTAGCTTCCATTTTTATACCTATTTCTAACCGTCCAAACAAATTGTATTGATCTTCATTAGTGTTATGCTGTACCTGGCAGGGATTTCAACTTCTAGTCAGAATGAAATGCATCTTTGTATGCATTCACCTTGAAAGCAGAAAGCCAGCACAGAAAGATAGACCCTGGGTACAGAGTCTCTTGCAAAACTAGCAAATTATCTTTATAAAATGAGTGATTGCAAATGCCATGAGCAACAAGAGCAACTTTAAATCTCTAACTCAAGGATAACCAGGGTTGTGCTAAATTCTATGACAATTCTAAATCTTGAAGAACTCCTGTAAAAAGTTCAGCTCTTTGGAATCTATTTTCATCTTCCATTGCGTTACTGATTTTTTATAAGGATACAAACTTTTATAATCCTCTACATCATCCAAACAGTTGCATGTAAATGCAATAAAATCTTCAGATGGGAGTATCCCTTTAAGAAGGCATTCTACCCACCCAGAAAGTGTGTTTAGTTTGAAGGGAGCCCTTTGGCTTCATGGCAGAGATATAAGGTTCTTATGCCCAACATGGATCACAGAGCAGATGGAGGTTGTGTGAGTCATGCTTATACACACCTGGGAATTTTAGAGGGTCCAGAAATGCAAGGTAGGACAAGAGATGTGGCAGATGGATGCAAGGTCTCAAAAAACTGGAAGAAAGTTTGGGGTTTATTTTAGCCTTTTAGCAGTCATGGACTCAGGCTTACCAGTCTGCAATGTATTGCTGAATATCTCCACTTGCATGAGGTCCTTAACAAAATATCCGTGTAATACAAAGATTATCCCAGTCAAGAACACAGCTTCCCCCCGTCTTTTACATAGTCTCAAAAAAGACACATCAGTTAACTAAGATAGGATGTCTTCAAAATCTTTCATCAGTATTTTCCCTCCAGTCCTGCAAAGTGTTTCTTCCTCCAAAGCGGCCAGTGCAGGAGATGCTGCAAACGAGCACATCACAATGACCTACAACAGCTAGCATACTGAGTATGGACACAGCTAAGACAACCAAGAATTATTTGGGGAAGGTTTCTGGTTTATATTCTGGGATGCATGCTCCTTGTTCAGTTGTCTCCCTCAAGATTCACAGTCTTGAACAATTTCCTTACCTTTGTTTCAAAACTAGAGCAGGTGAGAACTCTTCCCTTGTCAGATGTAACTAGAGGAAGAGAGGGTGATGGCAGCAGTCTCCTCTCCCTCTCCGGAGACTGCACAGGTAGGGGATAGCTCTGGAGTGTGGGAGACCCAAGGCTGAAGGCACTCCCCAGCTCTGACCAAAATGAGTCCACAGGGTAACTGGAGGTAACTACAGATTGACTCAGAGGCACCGGGTAGGAAGGAGAATAACTCACATTTTCACCTGTAATAGGGGCACTCGGCTGCCTGCTGATACTTATCACAGCTGTAAGGCTCAGATTAGCTCCCAGGCGGCCTCAGTCACTGAGGTGAGCATCCTTCCACAGTCTGCCCTCTCACTTCTGTCTCCTTTCTCTGTCATGTCACTCACGGACCCCCTTTTCAAGAAGAAGAACATCCGCATGAGCCTCACAGCATCCCAAACACAGCCCAGTGGCTAGGACAGGTCCCAGAAGAAAACAGGGCTTTTCAGAGCACCTCTACCCATTGTGTTTTCCAGCAGCCAGCTGGGGTGGCTTTCTGTCCGGGTCATAGGCTTTTGCAGCCCCTCCACTCTGAGATGCTTTCCCCATGCACTGGAGAGAGCAGCCAGGCACCTGGCTTGGGGCTGCCAGTCCAGCTTGAATCCAGGCACCGAAAGGTGTGGTGCACAACCTCTGAGCCCTTTTTGGGTCTTAGTGTAAGAGTCTGAGAGTACCATTTCATCAGTCTCTTAGTAGTTTCTCTTTTCTTCCCCAGAATCTAAAGTTCTATCCTGAGTTTCAGCTAGCAAAGAACTGAAATGTCCGAGTTACCCTCTAAATATTAACAGGCTGTTAAGAAGAGAAGGTCTTGCCAGTTACCACTATAACTTCTTGGACTGATTTTGCAGTGTATAATGCATTATCAGCTTCATGTTGGCAGTTCCTGAAGAATGGACCTGGTTTGCCAGAAAGGCAATATATCAAAATGAACATGATATTTAAAACAACAGTAAAACATTATCTACCTTGCCCATTTCTTCCTGAGGACAACGACAGCCTCCAACCCCAGTCTGACTGTAACTTATCCTAACATATATTAACTTTATGTCTGGTAAAAAATGTCAGAGGTACAACCCATGATGCATGAGTTTTGTCCAACAGAGCAAAAATTATCTAAAAACTGAATTGGATGTGAGGAAATGGTAAAGAGATTTGTTCCTTGAAGAAAGGATGGCAGGTGGGAAAGCAGCAAGATTAGCAGGGACAATTATGGTCAGAGCAATGTCTACAAAGTCTTAAGCGGGGAGAAGAAAACGTGCTCAACCAAATAGCCCAGCCTCACCTCCTCCTTATGATTGATCTTGCTGGAGACCTACTGGCAGAAGCTGCTCAGTCAAATGAGACAGCCAGATTAGTATACACACTTCAAGCAGGTCTTTACTAATTTAGTTATCTTGACTGAAATGGTTTTGGAGCATCCACATAAATGACTCTGGTAGCTGACTGGAAAGACAGAACAAAGAAATGGTATGCTCCCACTGTATGCAATGATGTGGGATGGTAACCTTTTCCACTGGTGCATCCTGATCTGGAAAATGAGATCTGTCCCCAGGCTATCATGAATGCCTGAAAGGGTACTGAAGGGAGTGTAATACCCTACTATAACAGCCCAGGGTGTGACATAATGTAATCCAGAAACAAGAAGTTTTCAAAAGATCCTCAAAAGATTGCCTAGTTCAACCCTCTCATTCCTTCCCCTGCCCTCCACCGCAAAATCTACTCTTGGCTGATGCTTTTCTAACCTACTCTTCAAAATCTCCAGATGATCGAGATTCCAACACTCTTCCAGTGCTTCTCTGGCCATACCATTACAGTGTATTTCCTAGTGTCTCCTCTGTCTCTCTCTTACCACCATTTAAGATCATTCCTTCTTGCTTTATCAGCCATCAGCTTGGAAAATAGATAAGGGTAGCTGGTTTTTAGATATTTGAAAACTATTAAAATTTTTCCCCTCCGTCTGCTCCTCTATAGACTAAACAACCTTGGTACCTTCAATCTTTTCTCATGGGTTGTGTTTTCTAGACATCTACTCATTCCTGTTGCTTTCCTCCAGATTCTTTCCAACTAGTTCACATCTTTCCAGAAGTGCAGTGCCAAAAACTGACCTTCCAGTATCTGATGTTCAGGCTTGGTTTGTATGAATAACGTAAGTTTGAACGATAAGCAGTGCCTGAACCTAATAAGTCAGTAAAATTTGCAGCATAACACAAAGGTAGGTTCAAAAATGGAAATGGAAAATATGAGTTTGATTTTACTTTTAGCAGTACAGAAGTTTCTGGTGTGTGTCTGGAATACTGGTATGTGTGTTTGTATATATGTACATGTACACTTTTCTACCAATGAGTACAAACATTTATAATTGAGGCCATAGCTGCTGTTGTTCTTCCTGTAACTGATCTGGATCTATAAATAAATGTTTGAAAAGATGAAAGATTAACTTCACAGCAATGAAAACTTTGGCAGATCTCACTGATTGTTCACATATGTAATTATATTTAAAAGGACAGTTTCCATTACTGCTGTCTGAAAGAAATCAACTGTAAGCTATCATACAGTTTTCCCCCCAATAAGCTCATTTTGTCTTGCTGGAGAAAAAAGCCCCAGTTAAAGAGCTGTTTTTGTTTCTTCCAATTAGGAATGACATTAATTATCAAAATACAAATTTTCCCCTTCCTAACTGTAGGAAGAAATGACATCTCTGTGAACGGTCAAGGAATAATGGACCCAAAGCCATCATTTCAACAGCTAACATGTTTGCCACTATCAAAGAAGTAAATACATAATGGGTGTGCAGGACTATGTGTACTTTTCCTTTCACGCATAGTGGGTGGAAATTCTCAATTACAAAATTACTGAAATTACATCAGACTGTAACAGTTTGTTCCTTTCACGATTCGTTTTATAAAGTTCACATTCCTACATGTGTGCTGCTTATAGAATGTCAATCTTGTTTGTCGAAGTGTGCTGTTTATGTAATGAATACAGTTTCTCCTTGTATCATTTTGTTTTTGTGGAATAAATTGCTACGCAATAATGTTTTATAGATCAGTAACAGCCACTCATCCTTTAAAGGCTCTTAAGGCTATGGCTGCACTCCACAATGCAGTGCCAACTTCAGATATATGATCTATCATTAACTGATTCTCAAGAGCCAGTTTGCTAGCAAGCTAGCAAATTAGAAAGCAAGTTTGCTTTCTGAACACCGGACCACTGTGCGCAGTAGACGCTCTCTTGCAGGTCTACCCTGAAAATCAGTGCAGGTGGTCTACAGCAATCCTTGAGACTCTCTGAAATACTCTCAGGCACCAGATACCTACTTCTACATCCATAGCTGCATCGAAAATCCACACACACACCAATCTGAAACTATAGTATAAAAGTCACTACGAACAGGTTCAGGGTGGAACTCAAATGAATGAGGTTTGGGGGAAGGCATATGAGGGAAAGTGCCTTCAGTACCAGATCTCTTGCTACAGATTCTTTTTTTCTTCAAAGAAAGTCAACAACATTCATAAGATCATTGTTCTTAAGAAGAAATGCAGATCTTGAGTCTTCATTTACTGGAATATTTACAGTCTGCTGGTGAGGAAAGAGAAGGAGGGAAACAAATCTGATCTGGGCTGAAAACTTCAGGGAATAAAGGTATCTAACCAGAACTACAGTTTGTGCTTACAAATAAATTTAAAATTTTATTATGATTACACATATTATACAATGTAGCATGGCTATCAACAAGGTAAATTTAAGGAATAACAGTGGAAATTACATTTATGGTAAGGTAACTTTTCTACATGTGTATAACCCACCGATAACTGACCTTCACTAACGGAAGAAGAAGAAAAGATCATGTTTTGCTTGAATTGCTTCAGACCTTATTTGACGGAAGTAATCCAAGAAAAAGTAGACACCCTTTCGATTTTTCATGCATTTCACTACTTTTATTTTTTGATGACTTCACCCAAACCCATTATCAGAATTCTTCAGGGCAGAGGGAGGGCAACAGAAATATTTCAAGGCAGAGGCAGCCAAAGATTATATGGAAAAAAAGGAAACATGAACCCTTTCAAATTTTAATATGTGCTTGGACTGTCTTAATAGTCTTCATTTTGTGAGGAAATGAATCAAAACCAGAAAACAGACTTGATAAAAATCATCCTCCCAGAAGAAAAAGGAGGTGTCATTTATGGGTTAATCTTCTGGCATTACTGGCCTTGCAGTTGTCAGATGTTGTAAGGGGACTCCAGTTCAAGATGCCAACTTGAGGATAACGGTGCGCAAGCTGGGGTAACTCAGGTTAGCATTTTTATTGATTTGATGACATGCATAATCACTAAAGGTTAACCAAGATTGGCTCATATTAACCATAGTTCCTACATGACTTCAGCTGCAAGCTGTATGAACACAAGTGGAGGCTCACATGTGTCACGATTGTCATGCCTGTTAACTATTTGTTCTGATAACTATTTGCAAAACCTTATATGCAACTCCATTGATATTGTATCTTTGTCCTGGCATACATGCACACATGCTATACTTTAGCAAGCACAAAACTACTAGCAACAACAAAAAATAGAGCCATGAATGAAGTTATTTCTTCCAAGTGCCAGTTTGGATATGCCAAGATAAACCTTGAAGTCGTACTTCCAGCAGGCATTTTCTGAAGAGATATATCTACCACAGAAAACCACTAGCCAGCTTTTCCTGCATCCCAAATGAAATGTCAAGTACAGCTGTTTATAAATTAATAATTTTCAAAAACATATGAAGGCTAGGGAAATAATAGTTTGACTTAGACTTGAAAAAGATGTAGGCCTCGATCAAATCAGAAATTCCTAAGGAAATCTCAAGAATTAAGGGGGCAAGTAATATCCACTCACAGAATTCTGGGAGTTCAAAGTCAATTGAGGTCAATGCAGCTTGAAAGACCTTTTTAAAAGCTTTTGATGAAGGACTAGACCAGCAGAGGAGGTGCTGGTGAGGAGGGATGTGGATTGTCATAGCTCTTGCTTGCCCTCTCTTAGACTGTGCTCATTGCTACTGCTTTCTCTATGTAAACACCAAAGTAATTATTCCAGAATAGCTTTATTAATCTTTTTATTGGGCTCCATTAAGAATATAGTAATTATGTGGGATTATAGCACATCATTAACCCTCTAACAAAAAAAAAAAAAAACAACAAAATTTCAAACATCACAGTTGTATAGCCATTGCCTCCTAATCCACAAAGCTTTCATGCCATGAGATATTTTCCAAAGATACTGGTAATTGAACTGATTTCTGAACAGTACAGCTCCACCTGTGAGCAAGAATTAGCAAGAATTAGCAGCACAGATGCCAAACCTGGCATACAGGTAAACTCCTGAGTGGCAAGCAGCAGGGCAGGGCTGGGGGTTTGTGGACATGGCATCCTGACAAACATCAGTGAGGGGCAGAAGCTCCCAGCTCCTGGGAGAGAAAAAGAAGCATCTTGCTTTCTGTGAGAAACCCAGGGAAACCTCAAGGGGTTTACATGATACATCCAAAGCCTGGCATGTTGTGGACCCCTGGTGTGAAGGAGAAATGTCTGACTTTTGACTTGCCATCTCAAGGTTCCCAGCCAGGTGCTGGAGCATGGTGCCATTATCAGCCACTTTACAAAGGCAGATGAACAGGATTCCTAAAGGTACCAGGACGTTACTGTGATCAGTAGCACTATGGATATCCACCCATGCTGCACACAAGACAATTTCATGTGTGCATTTTAACAGCTTCATGTACAGATGAGAAGCCTAATGACCACATGTACGTAGGTGCAAACATACAGCCTGTACACAAAGCTTCATGAAAGGAAACACACCTTAGAAAATACAACCCCAAGATTATGCAGAGTGCCTCTAAATGAGTTCTTGCAATGTACGCTGGAATAATTTAAGAGGTTATTACTCTTAGCTGCCTGCCCACACAGCCAGGAGTTACTGCCCAGAAGCTAAGACTTATTGCAGTTTCAGTGAATACACCAGGCTATGACCTCTGTAGCTGAGAGAAGGGTATATCACCCTTTCTGCTGCCTCTGCTGTGACCTCTGTAGCTGAGAGAAGGGTATATCACCCTTTCTGCTGCCTCTGCTGCTGGGGTAATAATGTCTGGCAGAAAAACGGAGCAGGTATTTTAAATCACTCCTGCATGAATAACCAAAGTTCATCTTGAGATACACTCAGTAAGGCCAAACTAGAAGATCAATGTCCTTACAGTTATTTGCTGCCCTACACCCTCGCCTGCGGAGTCTTTGCGAAGTTCAGAACCTATCAATTCATCCAATAAAGTCTTTAACTGAGGAATAAAATTCGTACCTTCTGTAATTAGCCAGGAGAGGAAAAGCAGGTAACAATAGATGAATTGCATATCAAGCATTAAAGGGAGATTGCATTTTCTGGAGAGTCTTCTGGCTTTCACATTCCTCTGGAATATCCAACACATCTCTCTTTTGGACAGTGGGGTTTTAAATAAAGAAATGCTCTCCACTAGAGCCAGAACCTCAGGAGATCTGGCAGACATAACATAGGTCCCATTTACATGCCCCTGATTGTACTCAATTCTGTAGTTCAGGCTTCTTATCTCTGTTAGTATAACTGCAAATTAGCACAATATGTTCTTTAACCAACCATGTCAGCAGACCCCATATTGCTTGCCAAATAATTATCTTCAAACTTCAAAGTCACCCTTGGAGGCTTTTATGTATAGCACTGTATCTTTTAAAAATAAAATTTTTATATATTCTGAATCTAAGCAATGATTACTCACCAGCTGATAGAGTTAAAGAATGTCCTCATGTGAATGTATGCACCAAAATAGCTTGCTTTGCAGAAGCAGGGTGATGCCTAGATGAAACTGAGAGGTGAGAGCATTATTTTTCATTCAAGATACTGTCAGAGAAAAGAAAGAGCCGTTTTCGAAGTGAGACAGTTGACAGACAGAAACCACCCCTCAAAACACAGGCAACGCACAAAACACAGGCAACATACAAGGCTGGTCAGAACTGAAACAGTGATAACACCTGATGTGACAGTAATGGGGGTAAAATCAAAAGAACAATTCAGTTGGGCACAAACCAAGAATTATTCCTGATATTTCTTCTTGAAACTAAGGGAAACCTCAAGAAAATTCTTCACATGTTGCATTAAACATTTACTTTTACTCAATTCTCTCTTAGATGCTGGTAATAAATGCAAAGAAAATGATGAGTTGGAGTCACAACACTGGCAGGAGGCTGCAGGAAAGGAAAATCAACAGTTATTAGGGCATGTACCATGTGGGAGGACAGGTACCTAGACCCCAGCTATACTACTGCCCAAATGCATACCAATACAAGCAGGTTAGAGTGTCAAAACTGCGTGTTTTTTTCAGAGGTTATATCAAGAGGTCATCTGCCTCGTGCCAGGTGGCTAAGGTGTTTCTGTCACACATGGGTGATGTAGCTCCAGATGACCTCAGTCTGAGAAGGAAAATTAATCTGAATCTGCAGTAAATACCCTAGGGCCTCCACTTCCACAAGTTTTACCTCAACCAAAATGAAACCACACAAACTAAATCAAGACTTTCCTGATTATCCTTTTTTTTTCCCCCGATGAATTTTGACCTGACTTGAGCAGCATTCCCAACACAACTGCACCCACATGTCACGAGTCAGATGTCTGTCAAGAAAATGAAATGGTCTTCCACTTCTCCCTGGAGCCTGGAGATAAGCACTGCCAGGATAGCGATGGGGAGGGAGCGGGGCAGGTACTGTCTGATGGAGGAACGAGTGTGTGTTTTATTGCACGAGCTCTCGTGTGAGCAGGAGCACACGGAGATCTGATGGATAGCAGCCAGCAAGCACCAAAGGTGACAGTTTATGCTGAGGATGTGGCCCTGGCATGAAGCCCAGCAGGGAAAGCTCTTTGCATGGCGTGCTGGTGGAGGATACTCCCAACAGCAAGTAAAGAAACCGGTTCCCCCGTCTAATTCCTTTCAAATTCATGGCAGTAAGGATCTCGTAGCAGTTTGTCCTGTTACCAGAAACATCCTGCACTGCCCTGAATAATGACTAACCCTTGGTGACAAGCAGGACAACAGAGCAAAGCCTGGAGCATGAGTAAGATCTGTGCTCCCCAGGACTGTTACACATAACCGGCTCACCAGTTGCCTTTGCTTAGGTAAATGTCACATGTGCTAAATAAAGGCTGTGACTAACTGATTTCTACTGGGAAGGAATGAGGAAAAACAATTGTTTTGTTGTTGTTTTTATTTTTAATACATCCAATTACTGTAGACTAGCAACAGTTGCCAGGACAAGCTGTTCCAGTTTCATTCCCGGTGCCAGGGAAACAGGCCATTTTAAGGAGCAGTTCATACGGGCAAAGAAACAGAAATACCCAAAAAGCTGAAGTGTCAATATACAGTAAGGCATGTTTAAGAAAGCTGGAAAACTACTTGGGATAAAAGCCCCTGAGAGAGGCTGCTGAGGTGAATTATTACACATTTATTATAGTTCTGAAATTGCAAACAGCATTTGAAAGCCCAGTAGAACATCAGTGGGACTTATATAAATGGGTCTCCACAGAGATCTAGCTCGCCCTGATCACAGCTAAATTGTTGAAGAGTTTTCAGATCTACCCTGAATTTTCTCTGGGCATGGCCTAATAGTTACTTTCTAAACCACAAGCAATAGGAAATTATTTCATGTATGGGATTCAGCTGGAAAGATACAGAGACCTGCCTGGCCAACTTCTTAAGTCCATGAAGTAATGAGAAAATTCCTGCTAAAGAAGGAGTCCTGCTGCTGCATCCCACCTTCCCCACTGCCTTTAGGGCTTCATTTGAAATTTTATTTTCAATAGAGCCTCTGTTCATGAAACAGTAATTGCTCAGTACTGTCTTTAGGTTCCGGATGGAAAAAGGTGGTTTGTATCCCAAAGTACTCACAGCAGAAGCATTTTAGCCATAGCTAGATATGAATTTAGTCATAATAATCATGAATGTGTATTAATTATGAATAATAATATTGGATAATGTATCCAGACAGGATTTCATTGCTTCTTGAGTTCAGAATAGCTGTCTCAGGCCAAATTTCTCTAAGGTTTGAAAAATTATTTAGGCAAACTTATACTGCTAAAGTAAGCAACCATGTATTTATCTCAATAACCTTTTAGAGTCAGCAGAAGTTGAATGAGTCTGCCAGGTTATAATTCTTTAAAAAAACAGCCACAGATTATTAGCAGTATTGTCAGCTCCAAGTATTTCAGAAACCAATCTCCTCTCTTCATCTTTTCAACTACAAATCCCCCACCTTTCTGGCTCCTTGATGTCTGTTTGGCATGTAGACAGTGTCCTTCCACAAGGGAAAGACAGACAAAACCAATGAAATGTAATTGCCTCGTGCAAATTTGTTGTGAATCTCTTTTTGGTGAAATATTTCTATTCCACTGGGTGTTACAGAGTATTTGCTGCACATTCTTGTCTGTAAATAAGGTTTATTGTTCAGCCTACATCTTCCGTGAGACACCACATGGTCTCCTATTAGCAAGAGATGACATTGCATCTGTGGGACTGCAGTTCAGTTCGTGAAGGGGAATTACACACAAAGAAGAAGGAAAACCCCAAACAGCCTAACTATAACTTTTGGAAGACTCTACAGTGGGATATCTGAACTGAAAGTTGTGGTCAGTTCCTGCCTAAAAAGAAGTCAGTTGAAAGCAAGGATTTCTTGTGATTTTTTCTTCTTGAAAACCCAGTTTTCCATCTGAAGCAATTTTGAAAATGTATGAGTCATCTACTTGCCTCTCTAAGCTTTTTGTCTAAATTAGATCAATTCTTCACAGTTAAGATTATGTGTCCTATTCTGTGTAGTAGTCAGAACTTTCATGGTTCCCCATAATAAACACTTTACCTTTTAGATGAACAAGCGCAGATATCGTAAATTCTGAACAAAAAAACCTCCAACAAGACAGAACAATTCCTTCTTTCACATGATGGCATATGCCAGCTAATTAGCCACATGGGACACTGAACACTGCAGGAGACACAGATGGCAATTTGGGGCTGATAGTCCTACAGCAATGGAACAGCACATTGTTTGTTGGCAGAATATATTGCCATTTTTGTGCTGATGTCTGTGGAGTAATCATAGCAGCTCTTGGTCTTGATAGTTACAGCTTCTCTCAGAATAGATTCTTATGAACTTATTTATTATTACTTTCTTAAAAAGTTCAGCTTCATGATAACAAAAAATAAATGCACTACAAATGCGTAGGATGAGATGGGAAGATTTGAGTACTCTTCAATTTATGGATCTGCACAGGTACTTTGGCTACATTGTAGCTCTATTTTGCAAAGAGATGCATGATTTACTTTCCTTGCCCTTTTATTCCAAGACGATGTAAAGGACAGGGCATGTGGGACAGATACACTCTCCAACTGTGACACCAGATTAGATCATCAGGAACTCATGCTGCAGGTTACACTATGACACACACCAATGCAGATTACCTATTAATTTCTTGATAGTATAGCAAAATAATCATGAATGCTTACTTTAGTATTTTGGGAAGAATCTCTCTAATCCCTCTCCATCACGAATTAACTCATCTCTAAATATTCAGGGTCCCAACAGAAGATAACTATCCCTAGACTGAACCTGCCATCCTTATATCAACCTTTTTTTGATGTATTTCAAACTTATTTTAAAAATCATCACAGTGCTGGCACCATCCCAAGGCTCTGTTGGTGACTTGGCACCCCTGTCAATTGGTCATTAGCACTCTGATAGGGGAACTGGGAGAGGCCAGCTCTATGCGTCCTTGTGCAGGTTTTAGATGCTGATCTCATTCATGCCAGGCATAGCGGAAAGCAGGAAAACCTACACTGACTGCAAACATCCCCACATTCATTTTCAGAGTTAAAGAATGACTCAGGAATTTCTCTGCAGCAAGACATCCTTCTCTCATTTGTTTTTGAACCCCAATGCTCTTTCATGTGTTATGGCTTTGCTGGAAAACAGGGCCATGGACCAGCCACACTGTTGGTAGGCTCCCTCGCATAGTTTAGCTCCTCCCGGCCAATATTCAAGCATGATTCAGGAGAGAACAAAGGCCTGCTTCCAGTAGAGACAATGGATAAGAACAGCTTATTTGGATGAGAGAAGAAAGACTGTAGCTCTATAATTTCACTGCCACTTGCTTGGTGGGCCAGAGAACACATTCTACTCTCTTTTTTTTTAGTGGGATACATGTATCCTTCAGGATCTGCCCACTCCAGATCTAACTGAGCAAATTTGATGGGAAATAACATCCTCACCAGTTTGTTCTAAGTATACCAACAAAAGGCTGCATAATACCTTTAGGAAGATGGGCTTACAGTTTGCCTGTTAGCCTGCTCCCAAACATAAAAATCCTTTTGCTTTCTGGCCCAGAGCCCTAGAAAGAGAGTGCTCGCATTGCAAGCGTCAGTCTGCTCCTGCCCCCAAGCCAGAGCATGCATCACTCCCTTTAATACCACTTCATACTTCTCTGCCAGCTTCTCCCTTCTGGAAATGCTTCTCCTCACAATCTCTTTCCATCACACCCCTGATACTCTTCCAGACCTTCTCTCATTTCCTGGCTATTTTCCCCAAGCCTCCATTCCTCCATACCTCCTCTCACATCCTTTCATCCTTTTATCTGGCTTCCCTTTCATTATTCTGGTAGACAGATTATTTCTGAGCCCCATGATGCCAACAATTTCCCTTTGAGATTGCGTCCCCAAAATTTCCTGTTATTAAACCCTCAGTCAGAGGGCTCATAACACCAGGTCTTACGAGCTAGCACACTTGAGTACGATCACAATCTTAGATTGCATTGCCACTGTAAGACTGGAAGATATGCCCCAGGAAAGAAGAAACAGCTCGCTTTCTGCAGGAGACTGTATACGTAACAGCATATGACAGAGAAAAACAAGAAGGCGCCAAAGCCAGACCTAGCACAAATCGACTGCTGTGCTCATAAAAAGAGGAAATGTTGTTAAATCTCTTTCAATGAGGTGTTTTTATGGCATGTTTGTTCCTGTAGCACAGAAAGCAAGCTAGTTTTCCTGGAGCTCTAAGCCATAAAAGGTTACCTGCCTCCTCCCACCAGAACCCAGTCTCACATAAATGGTTGATGAATGCATTCCAAATGCTGTGAAAGTAGTTTGGTTAAACATATTGAATTTGATGAACAGAACCAATTTTAAATGTGAGATAAACAGGTGCAAACACCACAGAAGTTTCACCTGCTCACACAGGTTTTGAATTAAGTAGTCTTTAAGGAACACTTCATAGGACAGCAGATAAGTCACTCAAGCAATAAATTAGGTGGAAACCCATATTTGAAGACAGGAAGACAAGCAAAAAGGTATTTGCAAATCATTTGCTACTACAGGGAATTTCCAAGAAAGGACAATCCTGAAATGTTATTACTGAGCTTGAAACTTTGTGGACATAAATTTTAGGCTTCATAAGTGTATGGAGGGAAAAATAACTTTGTTGGATTTGAAAAATCCCACATCTAGAGGGAAAACTTCATTAATAATGAATTTTGTATTCTTACTGTTACAGGGAAGATGGGTAGAAAGATGTACTCAAGACCTAACAGCCATTTAAAATTTCCAAGGGAAACATAGGCACTCTCGATAGTACATCTCACTCCCTTTAAACATGCAACTGCTTTTCAAATTCCAGAGGCCAAATATATTAGTGAAATGTCATATGCTTATAGATCCTGTTACCTTTATTCAGCACCCCGCTCTTCCCACCTCCCTTTCCTCCGTCATTACTACTTAGTTTGTACAGTACATCCAGGACACAGACCTCATTTCCCACTGGTGCTGAAAACAACTTGGAACACAATTAGCCTTGTCAAGTCCTTCACTGGTATGCCATATAGGGCTGCCAGCTTTCCAAGCAATTCAATAATCCCTAGAGCACTGCCGCAGGGTCTGCGATTAACAGAGGTGTTTACATGTCTGAAAATGTACCAAGCTATAAATAGAAGTAATTTCCTTAGCATCCTGTGATGTTGGATTTGTTCTTTTCTCTTTCTTTCCATTTGCCAGATTGACAAATAAAGCATGTTTGCTTAATTCCTTCAACTGATGTAGAAGATCAACAACAACAAAAGAACAACATCACAGTTCTGCGGTGGTGAAGGAAAAAAAAATCCCCAAGAAAATACTTTCTGTTGCAGTCCAAAAATAGAAAAACACCCAAGAGAGCTAGCAAATTGGTCTTCTCTGCAGCACAGAGCACAATTCCAAACTGAGGTGTCCAAAAGAAGGGGCCAAAGATGGTGCTCAGCATTCCCACACAGACATTTTTGGTTTGAAGTTAAGGCTCTGCTGCTGCACGGGGAGAGGTGAGAGGCATACACAAGTACCAGGAGTGCTTCTAAGTTCCTGGTGTAATAAGGCAAGTAGGTAGTTTCGTATTTATTTGGGTGGATCATGTGGGATAAAGACTTCCCTGGAAAACAGCACTGTGAAGAGACACTGCCGTGCGAGATCCTGGAAGGCTGGCATCTCTAAAAGCAGCACTTATATTTTTTGTACTCTTTTCTGAAGATTGGTTTGCAGAAGGCTAGGGACAGAGCCGTTCTTCCTCCCACCCCTTCTAAGGCAACATATCTCTCAGGAGCCACAAACACAGTCCCCGCTGCTCAGCAAGAGGACAAACAAATGAGTTCAGCTCCTGGAGACCTGATCATTTCCACTGCTTGGCTGTCATTTCAAATTATTCCTATTTGCCCTCGCTAGGGCAAATAACATCTGGCAGTGCTAGCCCTGGATTGGGTGGACATAATCCAGCCAGTGGCACTTAGTCTTGGGCTGAGGATTGGTTACTGAACCTTTTTTCTTTTGCAGCAGAGACTCAGCCAGACCCTCTTCCCTGTGGTTACCTGTTTAATGGCCACTGCTGGCCTAAAAGCCTTCGGCTGGGGCTGCACGGCTAGAAGGCGCGTCCCCTGGGTGGTGGATAGGGGGTCCCTCTCTGGAGGGTGCACCGGATAAAATTGAAGAAGGTGCCGCGAACCAACGCAGCCTAAGGGAAGGCCACCCTGACAGAAAAACCACTGGCCCTCCAAGTCATGGGGGTTGGGCAGGAGGCCAACTACCTCCTCCTGGAAAAAAAAAAAAAAAAAAAAGTTGCAGAAACGACGAGCATCAACTCGGAGATGGAGAAAATCAGTAATGAAGTGAGGAGAAGGAGATGGAACTGCATCGGTCATGTCTTGAGGAAAAAACCAACAGAAGACTGCGCTGTGGCCCTTGGGACTCCAGAGCACGCAGCCGCAGACCGATTGAAGTGGAAGAACGATGTTCGCGCCTTGTGTGCCTCCTGGCACTGAGAGAATTCAGATCAGATCAGCTGGCCTAAAAGCCACTCCTATAAACATCAGGTCAGGTTTTTTTCCTTGAAGCCAGAGCTCTGAAACACTTAGGAAACTTGTGCCCACTTCATGCTATAGAATTGGTAGGAACAAGTCTGTGCTCATCATGAACTTCACATGAGTGAAAAGAATAAATTTCCTTGAATTAAAAGTGTATGCAGTGCACATGTCAGAATCAATGTGCTTGCAACACCTACAGATTCCTAAAATGAGCAAAAAGCCATGGGTAATACTAGCATGAGACAGTAGCAGTCATATCAGGATGACAGTTGAATGAATTCTCCATTCAGCTCCATCCCAGCACAGGGTCTAGTGTGATGCAGATTGGGTCAGCTCTGAACTAGGGCTTGTTCAGAGCCTGGTGCTGGATAACCTGAAGTTATCTATCCTGGGTCACTGTAACCATACCTGGTTTGATCATAGGAACTGCTTGTTCCAGGATATACCCCCATTTGGGCATTTACAGACTCTTGTCAACTTTGGGCTTATTTATACCATGTCATGTAACTTCATAGATCTTAAATTAGTTGGTTCTTCTACTCCTGTGCTTGTGAAATCCACAAAAGGCTACTAAAAGGCTACAGACCCAGATTCTTCCAGTAAATGTTACAGATTCACCTAATGTCTTTATATGCTGCATTCAGCATTTGACACTCAAAGCTGACTGAGAAGTAAATACATTCATATGTCAGCGGATTACTATAAGTCATTTCACAATTAGAGATACTGAAGACCACAGGCTGCTCCTGTCAGCATAAAAATAATATCTGTGTGTTTCAGGTGGTAGGTAACCTCTGCACACATTCTGAAAACCATAATCATCTTGGAAAACTGAAACCTTAAAGAGGGACAGAGGTGGCAGGTACACCATTAATCACAGAAATAAAGCAAAATTCAGGAAAGCAAAGTGAACAGCTGAATTTTTCCCTATTAACTCATTGCTTCCAAATGTTCAGGGCTCCAACCTCAGAGTCCTTTAAATGGTGCTACATGGTGCAAATTCCTAGTGAAGGCAGTGTAAATTTTATCCCTGTAAATTATTAATGGAAAGAGGACTTCTTTTACCTCTAAATCACAATCCACTCTCTCTCTGTTAAAGTCATCACTTCATCTTTCCCTGAATCTCAGCACAATTGCTCACAGTATAATGTGATGTAAAAAAAGATTGTCTGAGGACTCTTTTACTCTGTGATGTCATTAATAAAATGCCTGTCTGACTTTTGATTCCAAATTTCAGCACCGACAGTCATTCTTTTTGCCCCCAGGTGTTTATCAAACTTAACACAAACAGCCTAGTATCAGGAGGTTGTTCTGTCCTAGGCTGAGAAAAACAACAAGCATCTGTAGTTTCTCTACCAGTATTTGACAGAGTGGACAAGCTGTGAAGCAAAGGTACATTTTGGTACTTTACAGGCCAGTGTTTCTTCTGCTGTTTTCAGTCTCCTGAAGCCTGCCTCCTGCATGGTAACAGTAAAGCAGCAAACCCCGACAGGTTTGTTCCTGACTGAACTCTCCATCAAAGCATTTATCTTTCTAGCTAGTACCTGTGGACAGGAGACATGAACTTGACCAGCAAGACTGGAACAAATTAAGACTATGAAGATTTTTAAATATGCTACAGGGAGATCTCGCATTTTAACAGGCCAAGTTTGTAAAATGACCCCTTCACTCTGGCATCTTAACCCATGATTTCTGTCACTCAGCAGCTACTCCTTAATCGGGAGAATGCTTCAGCCGCCAGATGAAGGAGTCACCTTTAGATGAACACACAAGGTCTGATTATTCTCTATGGTGTCTGATGTGACCAGTTTTCCATCCCCAACATGAGCACAAAATCCTCCTCTTCAAATGAGTGTTATTTTTATTTTGTCCTTCTTTCCTTTCTACAGGACTACATATGGAGCGTGCCTGCTGATAGTCACTTCGGCATGGTTAAAACATCCCCACTGTTTGTGTGACAGATCAACAGCTGGGCTTCATACTATGCATGAAGGGAGCTGAGGACATTGCAAATGGATTGAAGACAGTCCCATGAAGAATATAATTTTCTGTTCCTTTTCTTTCATTTCTGTAATTTCTTCTCCTTTCAGACAGCTTAATAGATCTTTTTCATGGCTGTAACATTTCTCTTTATCTAAATATATTTTCCACATTTTGGATAGATTGTTAAGAGGATCACAGAGACTTTCATCTCTCTGTCTCCAAAATCTGAAACATATCTTTCACTCACTGAGTGCCAACCATAGGAATGATATCACACCACCAAAAAGATTTGATCCCCAAATGTAATCGCTATATGAAAAACTCACTAGAGGGGTCACTTTAATGGGTGACCTATAAATGGTAGACAGACAGCTCTGGAACGAAAATGTGGCTATTTAGCCATTATGGCAAAGATCAGTAGTTCACAACTGTGGAAATACTGAGGTAACTCAACTTTCCTAGATGGAAGTGTAGTATAAAGGCATGGGAACTTAATCCCATATTTATAACCCCTGGCAGAAGCTGTAGACATATGTCCTCTTCCAAATCCATCTAGGTCAGCTGAAGATAATATCAGCTCCCCTTCCCTCCCAGCTGTTTCGTTACCACAGCACAGCCAGCATGAGGGGTGTCTTCTCAGACCTCCCTATCCAGGGCTGCCTTTTAGGAATTTGAAGGTTTGCATATAGTACAGGTTTCTTAATGTCTTTGCCCTGACTTTTACAGTCCTACATAGCTAAAATCACCTGTGCGCCTTGTGACTCTGTATCATATCTGCAGTTAATGAAGCTGGTCAGATTCAGTGCATATCTGACATAAAAACACAGAAAGCAGGTACAGAAGGTCTGGCACTTCCTGGAGTTCAGCTGGAAAATTCTATATTAAAGAATCTTTACAAGTAAATATGAACAGTAAAAATCACTGCTGTGTTTATTTCAGTCATGAGAGAATTGAATTTAAACTGTAAAATCATCTAGATGATTGTCTGTTCCAGTGTTGCCACTTGGCAGGAGGGAACTGGACTGAACTGGACCCCAGAACTATACCTCTCAGGCTGGTTTTGAGCTTACCTTGAAAAATACGTAAATGTGATGTCCCAATTTCTTTCTTCATTATTTTTTTTTTCTCTAAAGCCACTCACACTTAGGGAAGTTGTATATTTAAGGCTACGATAAATGAAGCTGAATGTTTTGACCTATGAACCATATTCACTGGAGAAGCTCCTAGGAGAACATGCTTTAAATATGATATTGTGTGAGAAGTGGTATAACGACTGTGTGAGTTTCAATCCCCTTTAGATTTTATTTCTGCTAAGGTCAGATTCCAGTGTATGATGTGTACTTGTTCGAAGTTCAGTGATTTATAAATAGCAAATGCTTTCAAGGTTTACCTTACTAGTTTTGACCTTATTGAAATCCCTGTTGTATGCACTGAACATAAAGAGCAAGCCACTTGACTCACAATCCATCACAGTGTTCAGAAAGGGTGCTTTACAAACAAATTGACATGGACATAGTTTGTCCTTGTCTAGCTTTTAGTTTTTATCATTGGACAATAACCAAAACTGTAGGGGTGTACATTTTAAAAGCATTTTGTATTATATATAGATCAAACATTTGGTCCTCCACTTATTTTGAAATTGAAGTTATCCATAATGTAGTGTATTACCTATTCCTATTACTGTATGAATAGAAAGTGCTGAATATTTACAATATCATGGCTCTCGGGAGATACATGTGAAATTATTAATAGAAGATAGTATAATTCATTTGGTCTTTTTTTTAGGAATATAAGTAGAGCTAATTCTGTGTGAGAGCAGGTGCTGGAATACTTTTCTGGAGTTCTAGCAGTATGGCACTCAAGATCATTCTGGTACAAAATTAGCTCTTCAAAACCCGTAAAATCTGCCTGAGGGAAATAGATGAATACCTCTTCTTTTTAGTTACATCATTACAAGCCATTACTACCTTACCTGAAAAGCCAGCTACTAGTATCATGTGCAAAGGTAATCCATGCTCACCTTGCCCTCCAGACTGTGCATGCTGCCTTGTTTTATTAAAAAAAAAAAAAAAAAAAGTGTGCATCTTATTTTGTAACCATTATCACATGCTTCTATCATGTGAATAATGGGTTGCCTAAGTAGCAGATTTCTGGGAGTCACTAAGCCTCAGATGGCAGAGCATCACATGTGTGCAATTTTTTTCTATAAATATCTTACTCATCAGGGCCTCAGAATATATGCCATATTAAAAAGGTCTTTCTTCTATTTGTGGCCTAATTTTCATAGAAAGTTCCTTGTCTCCTTAGAGGTTGTCTGTATTGCTATTCTCCCCCCACCCATACTTTCTGCTGGATTGATCCTTTTTCATGTATATCTTGAATTCTTCCATCTCTTCTGGTTAAGTTTTTCATCCTGTGTACCTACTTAGCAGTAAACTTCTCCAAAACTTAACTAGAAATATACTGGGGAGATTTGAGCTTTAATTTCTCTCCTGTTGAAACACACCAAATAGTAACAGAAAAATATTGCATGACTTCATCCCTAGAAACGTCTCTGATAAATTCTGGCTAACTGTGCAGGGCCTGGGATTCCTGTAAGCGAATTTCCTAACCTTTCAATGCTCGCAGTATCATGTAAGCCTGAGGCTAAGACTTTCCATTTGTTGCAGAGCCTGGTCCTTTCTCTCCTCTGTCACCAGCTTACCCTAATGCAAATTCCTTTACTTAACAAGCGCTGGCACTTAGAAGCATACCACCTTCTCGACAAGATAAAGCTCTAGGGGAACAAACTCCCTAGAATAGATGCAGACAGTGGTATAAATTATCCTTAAGAGCAGTAAGAAATATTTAGGCTGGGTTCAGCCGTTGTCAGATTCTCCACCATCAGCTGAGTGGCAGTAATCCTCTGTGCGTGTAAACTTGTAGCAAATGTGAGGTAATTGGATTTAATTGAGCCTGCAGTAATGAAGAGTTAAGATAAGCTGAATTATCTTGCATTTGCTGCAGACTAAGAACATACAAAGGCAGCTACCGCGACAGCTGATGTGCGGTGGCTAGTTAAGCTCTGGAAACTAACTTTATTGTATGCCTGAGTCTGCTGTGGTAGCCCTCAAAAGCCACAGATAAGATTACCTGCTGTGGTACTAGCTATACAAACGGAAAAAAAAAAAAAGAAAAAAAAAGCATTAAAAAATCAACCCTGAAGTAGATCTGAGTACGAGACGGGCTACGCCACTGCACTGCCCTGCACAGGCAGGGGGGCAAGAGCCGAGGGCAGTGGGAGGGCAGGCCGGGCCCTCACCCACCCTGCGCAGGCCCGCAGGCCCCGGCGGCCCCAGGACAGTCACCGGGGTCGGGCAGGGCCGTGGGGACGGGAACAGGCCCAGGCCAGGCTGGGATGTCAAGTCAGCCAGGCGGGTCCGGATCAGCAAGGCCGGGCACAGACGCTCCGGCGGGCACCGCGGGCCAGGGCCTGAGCAGACAAGTGGTCCCCGAGGTGGGGAAGGCCCCCAAAGAGGCTTCTCGCAGCCCTCTCACCTCTAACAGACCCTAAACTGCTTCACGAACGTTTGCTAAAATAACCATGCTTAGAAAGGTAGCAAACCCTCAATGTACTCGGTCCCTGTGGCTTGAAAAGTAAATGCAAACTGTGAAACAAAACCTGCGTGGACAGCAGAGAAGCAGCATGGGACGGGAGAAGGCAGGCCTTCCCCTGGCTAACGGCAAGCTCAGGGATTCTGGGAGAAAAGTTGTAAAGAGGTGTACAAGCAGCATAGGGACATCTAGAGTGCTGTAAACAATTCAGAATAAAATGGAAAAAAGGTCCGGAGACTATTGAATCTCGTGTTTCTGAGATCCTGCAGAATATGTCAGAGAGGCAGAGAAATTGGCTGGGTGTCTTCAAAGTTTATACTGCATCCACAACAAATTACTTTTTCTCCCTGTTAGCATTGTTTCTGGGAAACACAAGCCTTCAGCGCTTTCATTACACTTATTTTCTTAATATCTCCCACACACATTATCTTAAATACTCTTTCCCCCAGTGGTAAACATCATTTTCATCAGGAATGTGTAAATAAACACTTAGGTCCATATTCCTATCTACACGCAAAATAAGAAATAGAGGAGGCAGTACCAGTGAGACATGGTTCTGGTCTTTGTACTCTGACCCTACTGGGAGACTGACCCCATCTCCAGCACAAACTGGGACAGCCTGAAGTTTGCAGTAACCTGAATCTGGCTCTCCAGGGCTGAGAGAGATTAAAAAAAAAAAACAAAACAAAACAGGATAATGTGTGTTAGAGTGCTCTGGACTAGGTCTCTGCTTGTGTCAGAGAGTCCCTTGCGCACATAGTTTTCAAGTTGCCAGTTGACTTTGCTTCTTTTTTCCCTTGGACCAGCACATATATGCAAA
Organism: Platalea leucorodia; assembly: GCF_965183815.1. Lineage (NCBI taxonomy): Eukaryota > Metazoa > Chordata > Aves > Pelecaniformes > Threskiornithidae > Platalea > Platalea leucorodia. The sequence goes on from NC_138824.1 coordinate 64,227,051, forward strand.
GCAACTGAAGTGAGACCAGTTTCCCCCCTCACTCCTTTTCTTCTTTTTCTTTTTCCTGCAACACCCAGAGATGCTGAAAAGTTACTCTTCTGTCAGCTAACCTTAGGTTAGCCTTAACAGACAACACCTTCATGGCTGCAAGTGGACAAGGAAGAAGGGGTACCTCTGATGGGGTGACATGAAGAGAAATTCTGTCTGTGGCACTCCGAGATTTCACCACGTACCAGCAGGTGAGAGCTCACACGAAGGCTCTGGGTAGCTCTTCACTTCTGCAGTCAGCCCTCACCATCTGACCCGGGATGGTAAAAATGGCTCCTCATTTCCTCTTGCAAAACAGCCCCACCTCTCCCGGCTGCCAAGCTGAGTTTGGGACTTTTTTTGGCACCTGGCGGCCGAGCGCACACACCCTGGCGTGCAGGCTGCCAAACGGCTCGCAGCCGAGCCGCAGCAGCCAGGCAGGCCCCATACTCTGTCTAGACCTCTGCACAGCAAAGGTCTCTCTGCACAACCCAGATTAACTGTGCAGGGTCCAGGAGAACAACTCAGACCATGCCATGCAGCTTCGCGCTCTTTACAGCCCTCTGGGATGCAGCAAGATAGCTGAAATCCCAAACGGCATCTGCCTTTAAAGCTCTATATTCTATTAGCAAATGGTCTATTAATTATACCCCAGTGACTAGTTGTAGCAGCAGTATCCAGTCTCTCCAGCTAAAGTAATAAAAATAACCTAATCACTTCTCTGGTTTTCCCACTCAGAAAGCTGCTGTGCATTAACTCAATCCATCATACAAAAGATTTCATTTTGTTTCTGCATTTCAGCCCTAAAAGGAGGCTGTCAAGCTTTTATGATAAAAAATAATTACCTCCTTCGACAGTGGTCCCATTTAAATGGATCTTTTAAAGAGACATCTTGGGTGTATTTTTCCTTTCTTTCACTCTGACAAGAAGAAATGAAACATTTCTCAGCCCATTATTCCCTCCCTCTTCCAAATTCACATTAAAAAAAAAAAAAGCTGGCCATGTTTATTATCTCTCTTATCTCTTATGAGCAGTTGTTTGTTCAGTCAGAACTTGATACAAAGCTAATTGAAGGCAGTATGCTTTTTGAGCTGTCTTAATTAAGTCTTGGGTGAGGTGACACCAAAACACAGTGTCAGCATAACATATTTTACTAGAATGTTCAATAGTTGGTGTTTTAAATCAATAAATGATTTTTTTTTTTTTTTTTCATTTCTATAATAGGTGGGATTGATAGCAACTCTTGCTAGGAAGCTAGCCTGGCATTTTCCATGATAATACTCTTAACAAGACTTCCCATTATAGGATTTGTCAACCTCTAACTACATGTACGAAAGACTTCAGATCGAGGCAGACACTGGACGCTGAATTTTTGTGGAAAATTTGAGACAGCAAGGTCCAGCCACCCACAAGAGTGAGTGTGGGGAAAGGATGGTGTTTTGTACATTTTTTTAGACTTTTAAAACCTGTTCTTAAATCTAGCTGTTCACAGAAGGCACCTGAAATCTAAGGGGGGATGAGTGGCTTACAAAAACCTTCTGCTTTTTTCCATCCAATATGGTCCAGTTATAAGCCTTTGGAAAACAGTGATTTCACTGGTTATTTAGAAATCTATAGCTAATTGTCTAGAAATTGCACCCTTCCTGCACACATTCCAGGTGGAAGCTGCAGAGGGCAGAGCAAGACTTCAGTTTTACCTGGGCAAAGCAGAGAAGGAAACTGGAGCTGGAGCGGCCAGGTCAGCAAAAGGACTCCAGGGCCAGGGCGGGAAGGGGGCTGCAGGCAGGGGAAGAGGCAGCAGAAAGAAGGACCTCGGGAGGCAGCACAGGAAGAACAAGCTTGCAAAGGGAGATTTGGACCTGGCCAAAGACTAGAGCAAGGGGAACAGAGGTGGAAAGGTGGAAATGGGCAGTTTGGAGAGTGATTCCTGAGAAGGAGCAAGAAACAAGAATGGTTAGGAAAATAAAAAAAAAGATGGGCAGCCTGGAGGCTAAGAATGGCCAGAGGAAGAGACCATGGGCTATCCTTTCCTATTAGATTATCAGTGTATTTTCTAGTGAGTAACAAAGCAGTAACTGAATTACTACATTTGGCTGCCAAAATGTTATAAGTACCTACTGGCATCACTAAATTTAAGAGGAACACCCCTGTATCAGTAGGATAGAAAATGATTCTCCAGTATGGCATTCAAAAACATGCTTCAAATTCTATGCAAGTTTCAGGTCTTATCTTTCTCTTCTCCTTGCCTCAAAGATTTGTCTCCCATTAGCTCCCAAAGCTATCTTTACCTTGTGGCTCTGAGGTGCAAAGACTCCCTTTCCCCCTTACCTAGCACTATCTTTGCTAGCATTAGAAAGATAGCAGAGGGAAGCAGCGGATGCGCTGCGAGTGCGCATGCCCACACAGCTCCTTGCTAATTCAGTCCTAAGCACTCTGTATATTACATTTCCTTATAGACTCCCACCTATACTGTATTAAATGCACAGCAGATCCAGTTATAAGAGAACCTTGCAGCCACCCAGTCAACCAAGGGGCCAATAAATGTGTTACAGGTCTCGGGGGCTGAGAAGGGAGAATTGGGGCTGTTACTGCTGGACTCACAGTGGCGAACGCCATCCGTTCTGTACCGCTCGACCCTGGCGCTTGCTGTGAGTGTCCGAAGAAGCAGCCGCTGATTCTAGGTACAGCACCCGGGACTTGCACTTCGGGTCTGTGCCACGGGAACAGATCGAGGGTGAGCTGGGGAGTACGTGAGATGAGTAAGGAAGGGAATTAACTAGCGGTTTGGAGAGAGAGGGAGGACTGAGGGTCTGTGGCGGGGTATGATGTCCAAAGACCGGGCCATACCTGGGAAGGGAGCCAGAGTGTGGGAGCGTGAGGGGAAAGGGTTGTTCTGGGGAAGACAGGGAAGGCATGAGAGCACAGAAGGTGCTTGAAATGGAGGTAGGGAGCTCTGGTTTGGGCATGCAGAGGGCACATACCCATACAATGTGTTACATTTCTTTCTGGGATTTCCCAAACACAAAAGTATGTGCATATGTCACACAGGCTGGTATTTCTGGGAAGTGACCAACTGGACAGAACTTGCATAGAAAATCTGATTCTTTCCAGAAGCATGTACATCTTTGGGTTTTTCAGTTATATGGCAGTGGTTGCTGTTTCTGTGCAGCGACTATGAGATAACAGACAAATGTGCATTAAGAAAGAACAAAGGACATACAGTGTCTACTTCAGCATTATTGAGAGAGAAAAGAGTTTATCTGGCAACAGCGAACTAATTGTCTTCACATGAAGTGTCTGATATACTCAAATGGTTTTTGCTGTTGAAGACTAATTTTCTTATCTTAATAAAATACATTTGTGCCATTAAACAGCATAGAATATAGTATTAAGAAAGCCTCATTCCAGTACTTCAATTATTTATCTGGCATGTGAAACCTTATTTCTACTACAAATAACTGCATTTAAAAAATCCTGGATTAAAGGCAGTGGTACTTAGTATAATATTAATTACAGTGCATTGCCAAGCAGCCAGAACAATCTTCATATAAACAGCTAGATGAGCAAAAAAGCATAACCATAAAAGGAAAATAGAATCATAGAATCATAGAATCGTTTAGGTTGGAAAAGACCTTTAAGATTGTCAAGTCCAGCCGTTAACCTACCACTGCCAAGTCCACCACTAAACCATGTCCTCAAGCTCCATGTCTACCCGTCTTTTAAATGCCCCCAGGGATGGTGACTCAGTCACTTCCCTGGGCAGCCTGTTCCAATGCTTGACAACCCTTCTGGTGAAGAAAGTTTTCCTAATATCCAATCTAAACGTCCCCTGGTGCAACTTGAGGCCGTTTCCTCTCATCCTATCACTTGTTACTTGGGAAAAGAGACCGACCCCCACCTTGCTACAATCTCCTTTCAGGTAGTTGCAGAGAGCAATAAGGTCTCCCATCAGCCTCCTCTTCTCCAGGCTAAACAACCCCAGCTCCTTCAGCCACTCCTTGTAAGACTTGTGCTCTAGACCCTTCACCAACTTCATTGCCCTTCTTTGGACACACACCAGCACCTCAATGTCCTTCTTGTAGTGAAGGGCCCAAAACTGAACACAGTACTTGAGGTGCGGCCTCACCAGTGCCGACTACAGGGGCACGATCACCTCCCTGGTCCTGCTGGCCACACTATTCCTGATACAAGCCAGGATGCTGTTGGCCCTCTTGGCCACCTGAGCACACTGCTGGCTCATATTCAGCCAGGTGTCAACCAGCACCCCCAGGTCCTTTTCCACCAGGCAGCTCTCCAGCCACTCCTCCCCAAGCCTGTAGCGTTGCATGGGGTTGTTGTGACTCAAGTGCAGGACCTGGCACTTGGCCTTGCTAAATCTCATACAACCGACCTCGGCCCATCGATCCAGCCTGTCCAGGTCCCTCTGTAGGGCCTTCCTACCCTCCAGCAGATCAACACTTCCACCCAACTTGGTGTCATCTGCAAACTTACTGCGGGTGCACTTGATCCCCTCGTCCACATCATTGATCAGAACTGGCCCCAAAACAGCCCTGGGGAACACCACTTGTGACCGGCCGCCAACTGGATTTACCTCCATTTACCACAACTCTTTGGGCTCAGCCATCCAACCAGTTTTTTGCCCAGCGAAGAGTACGCCCGTCTAAGCCATGAGTAGCCAGTTTCTCGAGGAGAATGCTGTGGGAAACAGTGTCAAAGGCTTTACTAAAGTCTAGGTAAACAACATCCACAGCCTTTCCCTCATCCACTAAGCGGGTCACCTTAGTCAAGCAGGACCTGCCTTTCATAAATGCATGCTGACTGGGCCTGATCCCCTGATTATCCTGTACATGCTATATGACGGCACTCAGGATGATGTGCTCCATGACCTTCCCTGACACCAAGGTCAGGCTGACAGGCCTGTAGTTCCCCGGATCCTCCTTTTGCCCCTTCTTGTGTCACATGTGCTAACTTCCAGTCAACTGGGACCTCCCTGGTTATTAGAATTCTATAGAGAATTCTACTCTATAGAATTGACATAACATGTCACCCTTATGACAGAATTCCCAGCATAGATACATCCTAGGAAGAAAAGCAGAAATCTTATGTCATACCTGTATTCCTCTCTGCTTTCAATCCAGTCTTAGCCCAGTTTTTATTACCTGCCTCCAGAGATATTACTTGAGATCATTTCAAGTAGCTAACCAAATAGCTGCAACTTTATTTCATTGGCAAGTGCCATTTGCATGGTATTGGAGAGCTGCAGAACTAGAACAGGAGGAATCTGGGGAGCAATCACTGTGAGGGAGTCAATTCACCCTTTGCGGCCTAGGAAGTTCCTGTAGGTTTTGAGGTAATTAGTAGTAAAAGAGCTTTTGTTTTGAATTATGATTCTTATGTGCAGCTACTCTGATAGTGGGTATTACCACAGAGAGATTTTTGTATCTGACAGCAAATACAATTAAACGCAGCAGCAGCTCTACTGCGGAATATCACAGAATCACAGAATCACAGAATGGTTGAGGTTGGAAGGCACGTCTTGAGATCATTTAGTCCAGCCGCACTTCTCAAGCAGGGTCAGATAGAGCTGGTTGCTCAGGACTCTGTCCACTAAGATTTTAAATATTTCCAAGGATGGAGACTCCACAGCCTCTCTGGGCAACCCATTCCTGTGCTTGACCACTCTCACAGTAAAATGTTTTTTTTCCTGTGTTCAGACTGATTTATTTTTTTTTAATTTGTTCCCATTGCCTCTTGTCCTGTCACTAAGCACTGCTGAAAAGATCATGGCTCCCTCTTATTCGTGAGTATTTATACACATTAATAAAATCCCCCTCAGCCTTCTCTTCTCCAGGCTGAACAGTCCCAGCTCTCTCAGCCTTTCTTCATAGGAGAGATGCTCCAGTCTCTTCATCATCTTTGTGGCTGTTCTCTGGACACTTTCCAGTATGTCCATGTCTCTTGTACTGGGAAGCCCAGAAATGGACCCAACACTTTAGATGTGGCCTCACCAGCGCTGAGAGGAAGGATCATTTCCGTTGACCTGCTGGCAATGCTTTTCCTAATGCTGTCCTGCTACCCTTCACCACAAGGACACATTGCTGGCTCATGTTCAGCCTGTTGACCCTCACATAGTTTTCTGCAAAGCTGCTTTCCAGCTGGGTGGCCCCCAGCATATACTGGTGCATGGGCTTATTCCTCTGCAGATGCAGGACTTGGCATTTCCTTTCTTGAACTTCATGAGGTTCTTTGCCCAGTTCTCCAGCCTATCCAGGTCCCTCTGAATGGCAGCACACCATCTGGTGTATCCACCACTCTTCCCAGTTTTGTGTTGCTTGCAAACTCACTGTGGGTGCACCCTGCCCCACTGTTCAGTTCATAAATGAAGATGTCGAATACTATTGGTCTCAGTATTCACCCCTGGAGTACAACCCAAGTGATCTGCTTCAAAGTGGGCTTTGTGCCACTGATTGTAATCCTCTGGGTCCGGTCATTCAGACAGTTTTCAATCCACCTCACTTTGTACTTATCTAATCTCTACCTTGTCAGCTTGTCTATGAGGATGTTGTGGGACACAGTATCAAAAGCCTTACTAAAGTCAAGTTAAACAACATTCACCACTCTTCCCTATTCCACCAAGCTGGTCCCCCCATTGGAGAAGACTATCAGGTTGGTTAAGCATGATTCCCCATTTGTAAATCCTTGCTGACCAATCCTGATCATCTTTTTGTCCTTCACATGTCTGGAAATTGTTTTCAGGATTAGTTGCTCCATCACCTTCCCAGGGATTGAGGTGAGGGTGACTAATCTGTAGATGCACAGATCCTCCTTTTTGCCCTTCTTGAACATAGGAGTGACATTTGCTTTCTTCCAGTCCTCAGAAACATCCCTCAGGCACCATGACCTTGCAAAGATAATCAAGAGGGGCCTTACAGTGACATCAGCCAGCTCCCTCAGCACTTGTGGATGCAGTCTATCAGGCTCCGTGGACTTCAGTATGTCTGGTTTGTTTAAGTGCTCTCCAACATGGTTCTCCTTCACCAAGGGTAAGTAAGTCTTTCCTGTTCCAGACTTTCCCACTGGTCTCAGGGGACTGAGATATTCTAATACTATTTATTATTTTATATATAAACAAATACACAAATACATAACATTTATTTATAATAAATATCGTCTAGATCCTCAATCCCACACAGGTGGTTTTTTTTAATGAAAATTTTCTACTTAACCAATATATATAAAATAATAAATAATATTAGAATATCTTGGGGGGGTGGGAGGCTGCAAGCAACCTCCTTGTCTCTAAATTGGTAATTTGGTGTTCTGTTGAGTAAGGAGTCATCAAGAGATGGGCTGCCACAAACCTTAAAGAAGCATCAGGGAAGAAGTCTGAGAAGATGAGTAGGTTGTGAGAGGTAAGACCTGAGTTTCCCTGCATCGGGAAAATAGCGACACTTTTTTCAATCATTTGATATGAAAACTAAAAAGATTTTTTTGTTGTTGTTGCTGTTATTACAATCAGCTTTCCTCTCCTTCATTTATTTTCATGGACTAGATTCAGATCTCTTTATCCGCTCAGTAGTCTCAATGCCCTGTGAGTCAGGTGAGTGCTGGCCAGGAAGTGCTCGGCCATCCAACCCAGCCTTCCAGAAATTCACATTCTCCAGTTGTGTACCAACAGGTTCATTTACGAAAATGAAAATTTTAAGAACGTTAGTCTGGCATTTCATAGTAGCAAATCCAAAAAGCAATTTTCAGTCCTATAAAATTATTTTCCTATCCTGCAGCCTGAGCTGCAGGGCAAAAATATACACCCTTGCACAACCCCACTGATTTCAACTGAGATTTTCCAAGGCACTAAAGTCAGCTCACATAAATCAAACAGCAAGATCAAAGCCAGTTCTGGAAAGACCCAAGTTATCAATTATGATGGAGTATAATAAATGGAAAACCCAGTGACATTTCATTTTATATCACACGTGTAATTGTCAGGGCTCAGTGACACGACACTTTCAAAAAGTGATGTGGCTGTTCTGAAAAGCACGGCTGCTTGATTATTTTTCCCCTTTGTGAGTTGTTGCATCTTTCTAAAGCCCTGAGCTTCTTTCTGAGACGTCGTTTCTTCTCCCAGCATAAAAAGTAGTTTGTTTGTGGACTGCCCTTCTAATTGGAAAAGCAAGCCACAGATGTTCTTGAAAGAGAACTAAATTCCGATAACTAAGCCTCTACTCACTGAAAACATACCTCACTCGGAAAGGCTGCAGGAGAACTGTGCCACAGCTCAGCTGTTTATAAGCAGCTCTCCATTCACTCCCGTCTCTGGGACCAGATGTGACAACTATACTGTAGGCTGCTCGCCGTTCTCTGGTTGTGTGTTGTGCTCGTGCTCCCAAGGTCCTCTCTCGCCACTTTTGAAGCATAAATCTGGGCATGGCTGGCTCTGCCCCAGGTCACACTAAGTTCTCCTCACAGCATTGGGAAGTGCCTCATCTCACAAGTAATCCAATTCATATCTTTTTTTGTTAATTACAGAGCAAGTTACTATTAATATGTGTCAAGTTTTTACAAGATGGCTGTCAATTAATCTCGAATTCTGAGATGCCCGGTCAGTTTGAAGTACATTGTAGTCATTTCAAAGAAAAAAAGGGCAGTGGCAAATTCAGGCCTAAAAAGAACATATGTTTAACACAGATGGTATGTATTCAAACACTTGTACAGTTGAATCCACTTTTAGAGTCTACAAATATAGCCACCTTCTACATATACTCTAAGAAAGTCAGATTCCCAGATTTCCATTTGCACATCAAAACAGTTATATTATAGCCAGGCGTCATGCGTATGATGAAATTGTTCTGTTTAAAAACAAAACCAGATTGCTATAATAGGATCCCATTGTATCTGTGAAATTAATCTGTCTTAATACTAAGGAATAGCATCTGTTTTTAATGGAACAAAAATACCTCAGCCAGTATAGCAAATAATACTGTAAAGCTTCCAGACTTTCCACAGAAGGGATTCCTTCATAAAGGTGACTTGGGCTTCCCGTGTTTCCACATTGAAGACAGTGATTCAGACATTTCCTAGGAGGGAATAAGTGGATTGGCTTTGCATTGGCAAAATGAAAGGTTAAAAAAACTACACCAAAAACAAAGGCAACTTTAAATTAAAGTTGCAAAGTTGAAGCACTCATGAAACAAGGCACAGAAAATTAAGTATTGAAAGAATGTCTTCTCTGCTTCCTTTATAATACCTTTTATCACAGCCTTTTGTAAAACTGTGCCATTGGCACAGTTTGATAACACAAAACATGGCTTGTTTTGAGCATCATTACAGATGCACGTCTTGAAGCGTATTTGTAACCCTAGGATGACATCGTTTCTCATCTGACCACAATCCGTGCCATCTTCAGAAGAAAGTTTACATCACTGTGAGCAGTAACTGGCTACTAAGTTTGACAGACATGATTCCTACACACACCATGCAAGCAATTGAAGTTAGGTCCCTCAGTTGGGAAGCAGGAATAGCTTACAGTGTCCCTACTTCTGCAAAAACTGTCAGGCGTAACCTTATTCTTAGGTATTGTCCCGCTGAAGTCAATTAGATTACAGCAATTGTTGTGTCACGCACAAGTGTGTGCAGGAGTGGAAAGTGCTGATAATGGCAGCAAAAAAGAGAAGCTTTGAGGATGGAAGTCATTTTAAGGGACAGCTTAAATTAAAATTGCTTTAACCAACAAACTATTTTTACATACTTTCATTTTAAATTAAGTACACAATTGGTTTTCAAATAGACTGAGCATCTTACAAACCGGCAGCATTTCCTACTCCACGCACTTGCAAAGATTTTAATGTTTTATGAGTGTGGAGTTCTTTCTAAACATTTTTGAGTGCTTGAGATATTTTGTTCTTGAAAATGGAAGTGAATTAAGCTGTGTGTTCAAACAGGCAGTTCAAAGACATATTGAAACAATTTGTATCAAACAAAAGGCTTACAATGAAAGGAACAGCCAGTAAGTATAAAAACACAAACCGTTTAGAAACAAAGCAAATTGAGCCAACGTTTTATCATCACTATTAGAAAATCAGAAGGAACTTAAATAAGTGCTTCCTTTTATTACCATTGTCCATGGTTTGACTAACCTCCCCTGTGACACTGGTTTTACCAGCCCTTCTCTCCTTTCTCTTCTTCTATCCCCAAGCCTTTTTCTCTGGAGTGAAACGTTATGAGTTATACTGCACAGGCACACTTATCCTGGAACTGGTTTACCCCAGCCTCCTCACAAGCAATAGAAGTGAAACTGGAAAATGGTCTCAGAATGAAGGCATTCATACCAGCATGAAATCATTCAGTTAAAGTTGTCCCACTAATTACATGGAAAATATTTTTTTTCTTGTGTAGACCAGACCTCAATCTTGTAATTTTTTCTTCTGGAACTATTTCTCTAGACTGGGTTTCACTTCACCTGGTTCTAGATGTTTAGAAGTCAGATATCAAAGTGCAAGTTATTCAGGCTTGCCTCCCTTCACAGCTAAAAAAAAAAAAATAAAAATGTCAGAGAGTACCAGCAGTTATCCCCTAGTATCCCCTTGAGTACCATTTCCGAATTACATGGCTCACCTTCAGTAGGAGCCTGTTTATACGTATACCTGTGAGGATGGTGATAATGACTAACTTGGAATTAGTGTCTGTACGGGAATAATATCAGGTTTAAAACACCTAAATTTAGAAGAGCCTAAAGAGCATCCTAGGAGCTCATTCCTAAATAGGCATCCAGGACTCAATTCTAGCTGGTTCAGATGTACCCCTAGACATAAGTGTCCAGCATCCGTTTCAGATGCGTGAAGGTATCCGAGACATCTGTGTGGGCTGGCAGATACAATACAGACCTGTTTGTCCTACTTGTTTCAGGAGAGGCAGCTGTAGGCCAGATGGCACAGCCTTGGGCATCTCAACTAGCATTAGCTGTTTATGTTTAGACGGCTGAATCATGCCCTGAGCAACTTGTCTGCTGTACTTCTCTCTGGATCCCATTGACTAAACCTCTGTTTACAGTAGTGGGAGCTTAGACACATGGCCCGTATGTGACACCTATATACCATAACCACAGTTTAGGCATCTTAGACTCAAACTGAATCCCACTTACCGCTTTTTAAACACAGTTTAGGGTGAGATTCATTCCATCCCTCAATTTGATCTGGAGTGCTAAGCCCATATTGACCATCTGCCTGTGGATCTAATAGCTTTCCCTGCACTCTCCGCATTTTTCCTACCTTGACCATGACACGCTGCTGCTAAAATGAGTTTGCCTGATCCTTCCCTGTAGTCAGATCTCAGACAACCTTTGTCTTCCCACTTCCTGTCCTGTGCTCTGTTCAAATTCCAGCTCCAAATAGGTCCTTCAAGAATAAAACGGCATTTGCCTAGGCGTGAAATGGCATCAGGGCATGATCTCAACCTCTTTACCTAGGCTGGGGTCAATGCCCACAGATGCAGAAAATGTGGTGAAGTCTGGCCTCTGGACAGACATTCTACTGTTGATATAAATGTGTGGCTTTCACAACAAAGTCATGCTATTCAAAAACGTAGTAAAGATAAACATTCAATTTTTCTGAGCTAAGCTTTCTGAAGTAAATCACAATGTGGGGAAGGGGAGGATGAATATGTTGCTGACCACTGCCTTGCATGTGTCTTTGCTTAGGATTTTTCATGTAACAACTGTTACCCATCTTGCTTTCAAAACCTGCGCCTTCACCTTCCAACCCTAAGATCAACAGAGAGAGAGATTTGATGTTGTCTTGCCTTCTGGCTGCTCCTCAACACCAGACTCTGCACCTCTATCATGACGCTCTCTCACCTGATAAAAAGCATTCTTTCTTATTTTTATTCATTACTTGGTTTTGCAACTCTGACCTCCATTCCACCATACACATAAATTAAAAACCACTAACCCATATACCTAGTTTAAGTAGAAAGATACATAAAGTCAGTAAAGCCTAAAAAGGCATTATTTCCTCTGTTCTTTCACCAAAAAACATTTCTTCCCTTTTTCTTTTTTAAATCATGCATTAAGTTTTATGCTTCAGGCCTAATCTTGCAAATGCATATGCACATGAGAAAATTTAATCACATCACAGCTCTCATTTGAAATCAAGGAGATCATTCACATGTGTTTGCAAGATTACATTTTTCAGCTCCTTGAACAGGTCCACCTTCTTATTAGTCTGCAGAGTGCTATGTGCATTTTGAGTGCAGTTTGACACCTGCAAGATTTATCTTACTAAACTGTCATTGCTGGAAAGGACCTTTAGCTGAGCAATAGCAGGTTAAAAAGAACACAAATTGAAATGCAATAGTTGTTATTTCTAATCAGCCCTGATGTGAAGGAGTGAATTTTATTCTCTTCCCTAGCAGTTGGCAGTTTCACCTTGTGACTTCGTGTCTTATACAGTTAGCAGAACAGAATGGCAGCTTCACTTGTGAAGTTATTGTAAATGTTATTCATAACAAGCTAATCTGTTGTTGTTCTGCTAAACTGGAACCCTTGTTTCTCAAGGGCATTTACTCATTGTGATTGTGAACTGTTGCATTCACGTTTTATGTTTGGTTAATCTAGTGAGCACTGTAACCTGACTTGTCCTCTTTGAGAGAGTGGTGTGATTATAACTCAGCCCCGAAGGGTGAGGTTACAGTTTACAGTCTCTGAGAAAAGAAAAATAGGTGGTATTTATCCCGGGTAAAATCACCAATGTTACACCACTGAAGTTTGGCTCAGTACCAAACAAGTCATGAAGAAAAGACTCCTGGCATAAAGAAAAAAAAAAAAGCAACCAAAAGACCTCTCTCGCTGATAATTCCATGTGTGTGAGCATACCAATGCAAACAGAGAGGCAAAGAGGGCTTGTGAGGATGTTACAAATATCTTCAGAGTTTTTCTGTGATTTGAAACTGGCTGCAAAAACTCTCCTGTTAAGAAAAGCTATTTCCTTAGCAAAGTCTCAAGCCCCAGGAGAAGAAAATCTATAATCTTTATTCAAAAAAGAGGCTGCTGCTTAGTGATTTCGTTAGTCACATAACTACATAAAACTAACTTGCATGGCGTTGGTTCTGTGTGCCATGTGACTGTATGTTATAGAAGCAAGAAGTGAAACACAGGCGTGAAGCCAGAACAAATGAGTGAGTGAGAAAGACACGGCTGTGGAGCAGGGAGCTACACCCAAAGCTTAAGAATCAGATCCTAACGCCAGAGAATATGCTGGATGAGAGTCTCCTCTGGCCCTCCCCTATTTCAACGGGGGTTTTTTCTGCTTTGTGAAGGGGTTTTTCAGTCCACTTCAGCAGAAGTCACGCAGCAGCAGCACATCTGCCAGTGTGGGTGGCCCTGTGCGCTCTTTCACACTGAGAAACTGAGAGTACCTGCAGGGTGTTGTGGACCAGCTAGACAGGCGTGCTTGTCCTCACACTCACTGAAAACACGAAGCAACTGATTGCTAAATAACCAAGCACACTGGGTTTACTTTAAGCTGAAACAGCTAAGGATAATACCAGGTATTCATTTAACCTTAACTGGTTCTGAGCCCAAGGGTTTGGCATTAAAGAAATCATAAATGTTTATGTCCTGTGACAGACATTTCAGAAGCGTCCAAACTGCACGTAGAAGTGAGCTAACTAACGCAGGCTAGCTGCTAAAGTTTAGAAATAACCTGCTTGCTCCCCACTCACCCATCAGAGCCAAGGGTTTGACGAAGTCTTTTTGACTGCGCATCTGGGCGCCAGCCGACAGCAGCACATTACACGAGCCTGCGTGTAACGTAACTGGTTTCAGCTGGCTTGTGGAAAAGTCCCTTGAAAATATCATTCTCAATACTTCGTTTCCCAGCTAAGGATAACAGAAGTGACAATGATTACATGATGTTAATGTGATATTTATAACCAGCCTATTATCTAATCTAAATAGCAGCCTCATGCATGTGGTTCTTGCACACTTCCAGCGTGGCTCCCTGGCTGGGGCTAAAGAGCCTGATTCAAGTAGGATGGGGTTGAGCTAAAGAGAAAATTTATGCCTAAACTCAGAGTTAATCCAAGCCCAAGTACCCTCTAATCTCCCAGCTTGTCTTCAACCCACAGTGTGGATGTGACGCAAGTTGGGGATCTACTGAACTTTGGTCTTAAATCAGCTCTTTCCTCACACAGCTCCAGGTTCACTGTGATTTGGAGATCTGTTTTTCATGCTGCAGCCATTCCTGTGCCTGTTAAAGTAGCACATAGGAACAGCCCAGTCTTCTTTGGTATCATTTTAGAGTGGTTTTGTATGGAGCCTGACCATCTTGGGTTTTCTAATCAGTATTTTATTAACTAGGACCATTTCCTACCAAGCTGGATTTATTTGGTTAAATGCATGATCCTTTCCATCTGCCTGAGTTCACGTCCACGAGACTGTGCCCCACTGTCCAGCTGCATAGACCCACTAGCTCTTATATACTAGAAAAAGGATTCAAAGTCCAGGACAAAGTAGCACTTAGAACTTAGTGAAATAGCATGTCAAGCAAAAGCAGATTTCATTCGTACAATCACCTGTTTTAGCTGTGGTGTCTTTTAATAAGATGACATCCTTGCAGTGAGAATAAGATTTTACAACAAGGACACAGGTTTTTTCCGCCCAATGTACTGAAGATCCAGAGATCTTTTCCAGTCCTGTGCTCCTTAAAAGACAATCTGTCTCCTTTGCTCCAGGATGCGGACTTTTTCTGTGCCATCAGCATGGGCTCCTTCACTTCACTTGGCTTTTCTTTTCGGCATATATGACAAAACTTAGCAGATTCATCAGTGCGAAACACAGATACAGAATGAAGCACTGTTCAAGCCATTTGCCTTCCAAATTTCCAGGAAACTTCAGCTTTATTGGTTTTAGCTACTTCATTCTGCCACTCAGAGTATTTAATGCAGGTAATATTTGTTCCCAGATAGTGTCTGGTTTTTGGTTTTTTTTTTCAGAAACCACTCTGAGCCAAGAGGTCTGCTTTGTTTAGTATCTAGCTAATGATCAGCATTGCTGGCTTCTGGATAATGCAGGACAACTAGTTTCAGTGGTGTATGTTAAGGATTCTTAAAGGTATAGCTAAATTCACTTGATAAGACCTCTGATTTAATAGGACTGACCCAAACAATTTGGACCTTGCAATTTTAGAAGTAAAGTCACTGTGTTACTGCATTTAATAGTCATTAGATTTCCACAGCTAATAAAAAAGTAACTTTATGTAGTAGCTTTTAAGTTAGCAAGCAATTTTAGGGAATATATAGGGATAACTTCATATTTTACATATCAGTGTAAACGTGTCTCTTGGAGAAACCTCTTTCTTTAGTCCATTCCTGGACTGCCCCAAGTGTCCGAATTAATTCAAGCCAGGTGGCTCAACTTTGTAGGTTATCTCTTTGTCAGGGTGAAGATGGACCGTAGCAGGGGCTTAATGGGCAGATTTTGATTCATTTATCCTCTGTCTCTTTTTTAATTAGTTGCTGCAAGTCATTTAAAACTTTGCCAACATTCCTTTTCTTAAGAAACACACAGTTAGGATATGAAAGCAAATAGGCCCAAAGGGGTGGTAGGAGCTTCCCTTCAGATCACGTCAATACTGGGAAAGTCTTCAGGAAAGCTTGTAAATGTGGAGGTGCTGCATTTAAATGACAACAAAGTGCTTTGGTTTATGGTAGCTAGTTGGATTCAGGGGCTAGAGCCACTCTTTAGCTCTGCTGCAATTTACAGCCCTGACACCCAGTAAAAGGCCACTGCCAGGCATCTCCTCTGTGCTGCTGTTTCATCTCTTTTGAATGACAGTGAGATGCAGCACAAGCGCACAGGACTGCACAACAGGGGGACACAGGGCTCAGCTGGAAACGAGAGCCTGAATGGGGAATTACCTCCTCTCAGAGACTGCAGAAGAAAAGGAGTACGCTTTCTGAATGAGAGGAGGTACAAATGCATTAAAAATGCATCCACTCATTACAAATGCATCCTTCAGGTAAGGTTCAGCCTATGTTACTTAGTGAAATGAAGCAGGCAGTATGCATGTTTTCATTTTATGTATTTTACTTGGTGGCTTGTTTGTTTTCAGTTTGTGCATTTTTTGCTTTGCATTGGATCCCGCATTCATGCACAAGCATTTCTCTTTTATATATCTTTGCACTACAAGGGTAACCTTCCCTTTCCCGCAAGATTTGACTTCAGAATCTGATTCAAAGCATAACACTGCTTGATTGGATGTTAACTGCTTCTCAGTGACTCTCTCAAAGGTATGGGCCCCATACACTTCACTACAAATAACAATGTTCTAATTAACTGTCCTTGACATCAAAAATCTTTTACCTCCTTGTCTTTTTCTCATCTGCCATAACCTTGTTCACCATATTTCGTCCAGTTCCTCAAAATCACGGGCATCTGCACAACCGTGGTTGCAAGGTCAGCGAAATTTTAAGTCTCTGATGCACACATTTGGATGGATCACAGGTGGAGAGCTCGTTTTCTGTTAAGCCCAGTCCACTGTTGTTTTTCCCTCAACAGGGTAGAGTTCAGCTTCATAAAGGGGAGCTGCCTTATCTCGCTGAGGCACAGATGCATCCTGCATCCGAGAGCAGCTGAAGCTACATGCACGTATCTATGCGCATCCATGTACGCTACGTGTATATACAAGTAAGAAACTGGAAGGGACCAATTCGGCATCCCTCCCACATATCCCCAAATAATCAGGTGGCATTTAGGGAATATGTGTGAGCCTCAGACATCTGATTCTACCCAAGAAAGGTAGGTCCGGGCCAAAATAGGTGGCTGTTTTCACAGGCGTGGTACAGAAGTTTCCAAGGTAGAGTGGGGAACAACTGTAGAGCTCATAAGTCTGGAGGATCTGAAGCCAGCGGAAAATCGCTGAGAAACGGCCTTAAATTACAGCAGTTCCTATAGCTGCTGTGGGTTACGCCCAGCAATGTGTCAGTCGCTGGAACGCGGACAGTAATGGAGTGAGCACACCTTTCCCTGCCTCCCCTGCTTTTTTATTTCTCAGAAGACTCAAGAGTCTCTTATTCTGAACCTCTAGCGCTAAGTTAATAAAAATAAAGATCAATGATTAACTACACATGCTAGGTTTTACTTACTGGAGCATTTAAAAATGCTGAGAACACAATTTCTCAGCCTGCGGGTTGAAGTAGTTGATGGGGAGGGGGCAGAGAGGCAGCAGAGCAAGCACGGAGCACCGAAGGCATCCTACCCTGGTGGGAAAGGTACAGCCCCGGTGTGTGGCAGAGACATCATGGGCTACCAAAGCGTGGCAAGTCTCCATACAGGAACAATGGTTACTGTCTTTCAATGTTTTTTCCCAGAACGCTGACGAGGAAAGGAGCCCTGGGTTTTGCAACCTGGACCCCAGTTCTTAAGAAAAAGAAAATCAGGCTGAGGGAGGAATGACAACATTGTGCAATATCACTGATCAAACCAAGGATATGCTAGAAGGGTGAGATCAAAGTTGGAGGGTCTTCATGGAATATTTTTGTTTTTCAGAGTGCTATATTCTTTATTCCTGGGTCTGTTCAATTTTTTCTCTTGCCATGGTCCCTGCTCTACATTTAACTAGAAACCAGAGCTTCCCCAGCTGACAAGGAAAAGTATCTTGGTAATTAGAGGTTCGGGAAGGCTGTGGCACCGGCACTATGGTTTAAAGCAGTGAGTCTATGGGACTCCACTGACTAAGACATCAGATATTGTTTCTGAACCTGAAACCCATTTCTATGAACCATGATGCTGTCAAGGTTCAAGGGTCTTTGAAATACACAGGTTTTTATATGCCATTTATAATGTACTCAGTGAGAAGCAGTTAAAAAATGATAGGGTAGATGTCGCAAAAAGTTGGAAGCAGTGAGCACAGATAATACTGAAGTAGATACTGAAGGTACTGCAGGAGAAATCACGGGTACAATTAGTGTGTTGAGGTTGAAAGGGACCTCTGGAGGTCACCTTGTCCATGTGTTAGCTGCATTGTAGGAACTACCTTAGGAACATCTAGAAAAAGGGCCTCACTTTTTTAGGTGGTGGTAACAAATGAATGACATCATAGGACATTTTTCATGGGAGTTTGAAAAAGTGCGAGTACTTACGTCTGGGTGAAGAGTTAGGTAAGGTAACCACAGAGACCTTAAAATATTCATAGAAGGTGATGATAAGAGAGTTGCCACATTAGAGCTCATTTTGGTGGACAAGCAAATATTCGCTGCCCGTTTAGGATATTTATGCTTGCCTTTATATTAACCATCATGATTGGGTTAAATTTATTTGACCACAGTGCTGCTACTAATCAGCATTATATTTTATCAAGCTTTAAATAGCTATTTTTTAATGTTTAAACTAATTGGCAATGTTACAGACCTGAATGTATATATAGAGCAAGAAATGCTTTAAAAAAACACATGAGGAAAGGTTTAAGAACTAGTTCTTGGATCCTAAATAAAAAACTGTGATTGAGCAACCATGAAAAATGCAATAGATTAAAAAGAAAAAGATGCAGAGTGGTAACAAAATCCTCAAAATAAACATTTAGAATCTGGGAAGGAAAGAAAAATGACAGTGATGATAGGTTTTAACTTTAAAAAGGAGAGAGCAGAAGCTGAAGGAATCAGTGAAATGTCACCAGTCACAATGAATGACCAATAAAATTTACAATGATAACAGAGCTTTAAAAAAAGAACAAATTAGAAACAAAATGTGCTCTTTAAGTCACATTCAGGTCCATTACAGGATACTGGTGATGAACTGTAAACAGTGATGGATAAAAAGCAGAATTCTTAATTCGGTTCTTTGTTCCATATTTGAGAAGAAGCATTGAAATGCTTCTTGCATTGACAAATTTGCCATTCATAGTAAAAAATCAGCAACAACATCTGCTATATTTAAACACTTTTAAGTCAATAAAGTGTACGCTAATTTATGCCAGTGGTCAAGATACACAGGTCTGGGTTCCTGTCCCCAGCCAGGATTTATCACCAGTGTGTAATTGGATGGGAATACCATCACAATGGGAGAAATATTCTTCATGCTCCTACATTTAATATTGTTGGTAAGAATAATGGAATCATAAAATAATTCTTGTTGGAAGGGACCTCAGGAGGTCCCCTGTGCACCCCTGCTCCAAGCAGGGCCAGCTGTGAGATCAGACCACGTTGCTCAGGGCTTTGCCCAGCCGGGTCTTGAAAATACCCAAGGACGGAGCCTGCCCGGGCTCCCTGGGCAGCCTGTCCCTCTGCCTGCCCCTGGCCTGCCTGTCCTCAGCGGGGAGAGGTTTCAGTACCCAGCCTGAACCCCTCTCGTTTCAGTTCATGCCTGCCGTACCTTGTTGCCCTGCCACGCACGGCTGTTACGGGCCCGGCTGTCCCCTCTCCATTCCCTCCCCGTAGGCACTGGGGTGGCTGTAAGGTGCCCCTGAAGCCATTTCTGCCCCAGGCTGGACAAACCCCACTGCCCCAGCCTCTGCTCATGGGGCAATGCTCCAGCCCGGAGCATTGCGGAGGTGAACTCACTCCAGGTTATTGGTGTCTTTCCTGCATTTGGAGACACCAAACTTGCCACGTTATCCAGAGGTGGTCTAACAACAAGTGCTGGGCAGAGGGGACAACCCCTGCCTCGACCTCCTCACTGTGCTCCTGCTGATGCAGGCCCAGATGCTGCCGGCCACCTCTGCTGCCAGGGCTCGCTGCCGGCTCCTGCCCAGCTCGCTGCCCCAGAGCCCCTTCCACAGAGCTGCTCCCCAGGCAGTCTGTCCCCAGCCTGTATCATTGCAAGAGACTCTTCCTTCCCAGGTGCAGCACTTTTTGCATTTGGTTTCTTGAATTTCATGAGGTTCCTGTTGGCCCATCCCTCCAGCCTGTCTAGGAGCCTCTGAATGACAGCCCTTCCATGGAGAATATTTGCCGGCCACTCTCAATTTGGCATTATCATCATCTGCAAATCTGATGAGAGTGTGCTCCATGACCTCCTCCAGGTCACTGATAACAACATTAAGCAGCACAGGTCCCAGGATAGACCCTGCGGTTCCTACCCTGTTACATGCTCCAGGGAAAATGATCCACTGACCACGACCCTCTGAGCCTGACCATCCAACTGGTTTCTTACCAATCTAGTTGTCCACCCATCCACGTTATAACATCCTAACTTGGATTGTGGGAGACAGTGTCAAAATGCTCATTTGTTCACACAGATATGTTTTTGATACCATTTCAGACATTCACTCAGGTTGTGGGTTCATGTCAGTGTTTAGTCACAACATAGTTTAAAAAGTAATCCCAGGTACTCCCCTTCCCTCCCAGATAAGTCAGCTTCTGAACAGAAGGCTTCTGGTTCACAGTTTTGATCTGAAGATACTTCATCTGCACCAGAACCTCAGACTTCCATGGGCTGTGGCCTCAGGTACATGTGGGTCACTAAGAGCAATTTAGGACTGACTTTTTGGTACTTCATACTACACTGGCAGTGCTCATATAACGTACTCGGCAAAGGCATGCTCTGACCAGAGGATTTTTCTTCCGTTTTCTCAAGTACGTGTCTCCCCTCATACACCCGTTTCTCTATAGGGTCACAGAGATGGAACCGTTTTGTCCAGAATTCAGGTACTTGAGCAGAAGTCCAAGTCTTTTCACCCAACATGCGTAATACTCATTCAAAGGACATTTGTGATTAAAGACGAGGACTCTAGTAGCCATGTGGCACTGAGACTTGGTATTACTAAGATGGAATGGAACAGAAAGTGATGTAAATGGAAAAGATGATGGATGTTTACCTCCCTAAAGGTATTCTCCTTGCAGAATATGTGAGTAGTAGTTGAGGTGAGTGCACTGCCATCTACAGGTTGTCAATACAGCACCTTCTGGACAATGTTTTATTTTTATTTTTTCCATCACTGACCCTGGCTTCCGTTCTGTTTTTCTGTGGTCCATGAGCATTCCTTTGGGTAACGGATTTCATTGGACTAGATTTATAGTGACAGTGACCTACAAGTCATGCTGATGGAAAACTCATTATGGTTTGGGATTAGTTGCTAATCTTTGGGATTATTAAAACTATACCGCTTGGACATTCTTCTTTTTGTTTTAATTGCCTGTGTTATGAACAAAGGGCACAGCCAGTCTAGCATCTGGTGTATGCGTATAATTTCTTAGGAGCACTGACAGACAAATAAATACAGGCTATTTTCAAAGTGACCTTCTCCTTCCATCCGTATTAGAATGTTCTGACAAAATTCATAATTGACTGAAGTCTTTTTATAGCAGCAGTGCACATAATGACCAGGGACAGAGTTTCCAGGCTGCCCTGTCTCTGCTCAGTGTCCTGTCACAGCCACGGCTCCAGTTGGGCTACACACGATCTGGGTAGCGCCTTCACTCTGGCAGAGTGCAAAGACTCGGCAGCCTCCACTGTGGGGATTTGACTTCACAGCGGATAGCATTTCTAACTGGAAATAACGATGCTTTGGAAGTACGTAGTAAACCCCAGCTGGCCATATGTCCTATTGTTCACAGAATGAAATGGAGATTAAGCCATCAGCAGTAGTCTACAGACAATTTGTTCTTCAATTCTGGAAAAATCCTGCTTGTTCTGTCTATAACACATTATTAAATTATATTGATTTTTAGTGCAGTTTACGGTTCTCACGTCAGCCTATCGTAAGAAAAAGCCTCATGGATTCATGACGAAGACTTAAACTATACTGTGAGCTTCCCAGCAATGGCACCAATTGAAACAGCTTCTTGCTACTTGACTTTAATACAAACCCCTTTGAGTTCTTGTGGGCAATGAAATAGCTTCTTGCCTTTCGGTTCCTGAAAGATTGAACAGTGTAGCAGGAACCTCAGCAATCTGCCACAAAGAAAGAAAACATAGGACAGCTAGCAGTTTGCAATTTTAACCTCTTTTTGTTTGTTACCCAATGTTTCTTCACGTTACTCTGAAAGTATCTAAAGACTACAATCCCATCTAGCAGGGTACTACTGGGGAAAGAATATTTTGACTCATAAAAAAAAAAAATCACCCTTCTTTGGCAATATGCCAGCCTGAGACACATAACTGAGTGCAGTCACTTGTGAAATAATTAACACTCGCAGTGCCTTGGTCGATGCGATAGTTTGAATGACAAATGTCACTGCATTCCTAATGTACTCTTAGTGACCTACACATAGACACATATCAAATAACATGTGTAAAATCAGGCACTTCACCAACATTCAGCTACCTAGGCACGGAGGAAGAAAGTGCCTTTAATGTCAGCTATGATTGATTTCGGGTTAGTACTGCGGCGTGAATCGTTATATAAATGTAGTATTATCATATGGTCTCTTAAGATGCTTCAACATTTCAGAAGGAATATTTTTATACAGGCGGTAATTGGCAGTAATTGTGGACCCAATGACAACAGCGGGCGTGGACATGGCCTCAGAGTAGGCACTGAGTGTGTGAAGAAGCTGGGCTCTAGCTCTGCTCCCGGCCCATGGCTCGCGGGCATCTCTGCCTCAGCCCCTCCACCTGCAAAACAGGGATGATCAATCACATCATTGCAAAAGCCCGGAGCATTTGCATTATGCAAGGTTGAAAGCTTGGCATTTGATGACATTTTTGTGTTTATAGTGCACTTTGATGTGGCCACTGAGAAAGGACGAGAGCAGCAGGTAAGGAAGCAAGCCAGGTGCTTTCTCAGGACACCCAGATGGCAGTATGTACCCTGTCAATGATGTCAAGAGAACATATATTTCCTGCTTCACAGGAAAAGCAGTCATCCAAGCAATTTTTTCTCCATGATGTTTAACTGATGTCCGCTTTGTTTACAATGTAAGAAAATTACTTTTGTTACTGGCTACAACTAGTCGTTTAGAGAACATATCCCAAAAAGTTCTCTCGAATGTATGCATTTGTTATACTTCAAAAGACTTCTGGCAATTCATGCCCATAAAGTAGCAGGTAACAAGCCAGAAGACAACCTACAAAACTGAAAGATTAAAAGTAGTTCTTAGAAAGCCAATCGTCTTTCCCACATACGAAAAAATTTAAGTGGCAAGATTTTCACAGAGAAACCCTTGGTGACAAGCAAAACGTAAGAGGCTGTTTAATTGTGCCAGGAAAGTTAATATCAAAAGAGACACTACAGGCTAGGCTGTATTTTTTTAAAGTAAAGGCTTTTGTTGTTTGTCCATGCTTTTTAAACCTTTTCCAAGCAGACTAAGAGGACAGAAAACAAATTCAATCGGAAGTTTATAGTTTGCCCTTAGAAAAGGGGCAGACTTTGTGTATATGTAGTAGAGGAACATGAGAGTAGAGAGCCTTACTCAGCACCACAATTCCTGCCTTACTGCAAGAAAGCAAGAGATCTTTGCATCTTTTTGTGGAGCAATTTACTTGCTCTCGTGCTTCCACCCAGCTGCTCTTGTTACCTTGTCAAAAGAGGACTTCTTTTGTCGCAGGAGATATTCTTGGGCCCATTGTTCCCAGAATTAACTCCTAAGCAGGCCCAGATGAGGACGTGCCCCTACTATTGACACACAGACGTTAGACCGCTCTGAAACAAAACGGAGGGGTAGACACTCCATGGCGTTGTGGTGTTTGCCTCTGAATAGTCTGTAGAGGGAAAGGACAGGGAGAGACAGATGCTTGGACTAACACACGGGACGCGCTGAAGAGAACTAGACTTTGTTGGGATTTTCAACTGTTACATTGATAACAGAGAGCAGAGGTCAGAATAGATGGTGGCTGAAAAGGAACGGGGCTCTTCAGTTTGCTTCCCTTTCATCAGGAGAACACGCTGTTTGTACAATCAGCCACAGCTTTCAACAATGGACTGGCTGGAGATGAGTCACTAAAATGAATAATCCTTTTTAAGCTCTATGAAAAACATCCTGTTAGCGTTGCCATATTCTAGGAATTGTTATAACAGGAGCAGAAAAAGGATTAAGTGCTTAAACGTGTGCCACCAGTACAAGTTTACTGCAACAGAATCTCTCCACTGGTAGCGAGGCTCCACTTACAAAAACAAGAGAATATTCCTATTCTGTATTTCTTTTTTTCTGTAACAAGCCCTCAGGACCCACCAATAACATAGCTACTTTAAAAAATTAAAATCTAGACCAACTCACAGCACACGCTGAGCATGAAATAAAGGAAGGATCACAAGTTCACCAAGATCAGACCGGAGCCTGTTCTCAATGCCTTTCACCGAGAGCATTACACTGCTGCCAACAAATCCTCCAGAGAGTAAGAATCCTGTGGCTCAACGCTGTCCTTTCTGTGCTTTGCAGTGCAGTGCTGTGCCTCTTTCAAAAGGTGAGTGATTCTAGGAAGCGATTAAAATACATAGGATATTCTTTGTAGCATGAGGCTGAAGCCTGTGCTTTCAATACCAAATGCAAAAAGGCTGTCAGCTATAAAGAATGAAAAAGCTATCCAGCTACCTGACAGGAACGATTAGTCTCATGAGCTATGAAAATTGCTAGAGGAGGCAGATGACTGCTTTGTTTTCCCCACAATACTTAAAATGGCAAGAGCTTGCTAAAATATTTAGTGTTAATAAAACCTGATGACAAGCTCTTACTGGTCTCCTTTCCAGAAGTGAGAGTTCAAGAAGACTGCCTCCTTTCACTGGCTCTGTCACATCAAGGTATCCAAAAGATGTTGAAGGTGATACAACACAGAACCCAAAGAGACATCCTCAATTAATCTCAAATAAATGACCAGGCTTTATCATCAACAGGTGGCCTAGTGGTGCTTGTTTGGAACCCTTCTTTTTAAATACATCTCAAGGGATTTTTCAAGGTGCTCAAGCCTCACCAGATCGGCTCCCGTGGACTAACGTTGACCTGAGCAGAAGCAGAGCGGGATGCCACCAGCTGTATTTGCGTGGTGGGGCAGGCATTGTGTTTGTAGGCCACGCACCTTGGCCGTGTCCCAGCCCCAGAGCGAACTTACCCCGTGATGCACCCGCCGGTCCTAACTCACTGACCGCCCAGACCAGGAACCTGCTGGAGCTCACTACCAGCTTGTCCGCCCTTTCCTGTGCCTCTGGGCTTCTTCCCAAAAGCAAGCGGGGTGGAGAGGGAACAGTCTGCCCCTGCATCTCCGTTCAAGGTGGAGCTGAGTCAGAGCTAAAATTTGCACCTAGATCTCTCCAGCTCTTGGCACATCTCCCACCTTCATTGAGTAATTAAAAACTACAAGGCAGGACATCTTAGCTCTTACACACTAGGTTCACCCTTCTGTCAGCTGAATTTTAATAATCTTGGACAAGTAGCACAGACAATGGGATAATAGTTCTTAGGTGTAAAATATATATTAAAAAAATGTTGATTTTATATATGAATGTATTTTTTTTATCCACAATAAAAATCCCACCAGAACATGGAAGGGCAATATCTGATAATAGGAAACTACAGATACAGCCAACTGCTGTGCATTTCTTTTCAGTAAGTGCTAACACAGCTTGGGATAGAAAGGATCTTAGTTCTTCAGTCCTGCCAGCTCAGGCAACCCCACCAAATAACTATGCAAATTTGCCAGGCCTTAACACTTAACATTTTTTTGCACCTACATTTTTATTGAAAAAACAGCTCGAGATCTCCCTCCTTTGATGGTTATAAAGGACTCACTCTCCAGGATGAATTATTTTATGGTCAATTTACATCCAATTTACTAAGTCCCTTCTCTATTAAACAGGAAGAGTTTTTAGCTCCCTCCTTGAAACTGTGTGGAGGAGTTTTAGACTTCTGATCTTGGAAAAAGGACAGCTAGGATGGACCAAGGAGGACACTTGTAGGAGTCCATCTGTCAGGATACCTGATCATCCAGAACATCCTCTCCCAGCCAGCATTTCTCCTTCTATACTGACTCTTCCTGGAACCCAAAGAAAAAGAGAGTAAGTGATATGCTGTCTTTCCTGAAAAAATTTTCTTGCCTCATTTCATCTATCATTAGTTCGCTTCGGAGGCTCTACTTTGACTACCATACTTTACTGATTTTCTTCTCCTCCAGGAAAGTGACTGAGAAGGCAGAAAACCATTCTCCTCAGGTGTCTCCTTTCTTGTTATTTGACATCTTACATACGATGCCCACATATCTTATCCAGCTGTCATTTTAAAACTACTGCAACTCTTTTGATCCTATATAAGGTTGTATAAAGTAAAATGTCTAACAAATGCAATGGAATATTCAAAAACTAAATAAGCATTTCTTTTTTTCATCACTGTTCGGGAGTGCCAGACACTTTGGGGCAGACCATGATCCAGCAGGGACAGACCTGGTCCAGGAGTTCAGGACTGACTTCTTTTCTAACTGCATGTAATTTCATTTCCATTTTTCCTGCTTGTAAAATGGGAGCAATGGCATTTATCTGCAATTGTAAGCAATGTAGAAATATATGAATCAAAAATCTTGTATATCAGTTTATTTTAAGTAACAGTTGAAGACAGTTACTACTAAACTCCTATGGGTTTACTTTATAACTATGTACATAACTATAACCCTTTGTCCGAGTTTGTGGCTGTTCACGTGTTAGTATCCAACACACTTCTTTTGTTCTAGGAAGCAGAAAAATATTGGTTGTCGCAAGTCTAGGCAACTATATAAAATTAGATTCACTCCATAAGAACGACAAGAATGTCCTTTACTGAACCTCAGTGCCTCACGGAAGAGTTGGCCGCATGTGAAAGGAGGTAGATGATCTTACACGTTCCCTCTCCGAGTACTTGCTGCCACATGATGAGTTAATATTTGATTAGACAGCGCTGTATCTATGACACCTGTTCACCAGGGAGACTAGGCCAACAACTGATGTAATCTACCTTATTATATACTTAATGATAGAGGAGAAGTGCTGCTTTTTCAGCTTCCCACGTCTGCTTTTCATTTCCTCTCCTACACATTCCTGAGGGGTCATGTTCAGTGCCTTGCAAGAGCAAACAAACAACTACAGAATTTCTCTCTCTCTCTCTTTGTGACTCTCGGCAATTTGCCTGAAAAAAAAGGAGAAAGTTTTAAAATTTCCACTGTACTGTGCGTTTCTGGAAAGAAATCTCTTCTTGCTAAGAGTTACTAATATACATGTGTTAGCTAGATTTCTCTGACTACAACAGATCAGGACAAAACATACTGAAAAATGCGTTGCTACTACAGCTACACAGAAGAGCTCATATTTTTCAGAGTGGTGAATCAAGCACTTGGCCATAGCTTCCAGATCCTCTTCACAAATATCCTCTCAGGCAACCTCAGGCTTTGACTAGTTGGGCCTACGCAATTTTTTAGGTCAGTTCTCTGAGCGGCTGTAAGCGAAACCTCGCAGGGGCTCCAAAGCACCTCATCTGAGCAGAATCCCCGTGGTTCTCCTGTGATTCCCTCTAGGAAATGCTGTGCTTCTGGTTTGCACCGCTAGCAATCACACTACTCTTTGGAATTTGAATATGATTTTTATTTCAAATGTATAAGGTTGTCTTCAGGAGAGCCTACTCAGCCAATGTGATTTCTCTATTTTTTTCAATTTGGCCTTCATAACTTCTGCAGCTTTCCTGTTAAGAAATCCCCATCTTTATGGGGAATCCCTCAAATTCCCTCATATCTGTAGGTAATTATAGCATTTCAGATATTGTCTTTCTTACTCTGAGTAACTGTTGGTATAATGTGAATATATTATCTAGAGAATATTTCCTCAAATTTCCATTTCAGATTTTTCCTTTCCGCTTTAGAGTTCACCACCTTTCCCTGAAGTAAGATTTGCCTTTGAAGAGAAGAGAAGAGCTGCAGTGTATTTTTATTGGAACGCCAGCACTTCTTTTCTTTTCTATGTGTTTTTTATCGGCAAAGAGAGGGCTGAGAATAAGACAGGGTGTATCTTTCACTGCCCTGGGCTAGGTCCTTTCCTTAGCTCAGGGACAACACTAAAAGGCCCGGATGGTATTAGGTTTGAACAGAGATGGTTGACAGTTCCCAACTGCTGATCAAGGGTGGTCAAAAAAATCTGTCAAAAAGCTGTAGTCAGTCTATGTGGAAACGAGAGCGAACAGTCATTTCATTGGTAGATAGGCCTCTTGAGCTACCGAGCGTCCTCATCCGCTTCTGTCTGGTACTCACCTTCTTACCCGTCCGAGTTCCCGCAGTCGCTGCAACACATCTTCCGTGCTGGGACAACAGGCGGTAGACCTCAATGTAAGTATAAAACAATACTTACCGGGCCTCCCCTGGGAATCAGCGTCAGCGTGGGGATTCCCGGATAGAGTTTTGAGAGCGGTACACAGAAACAATTCTTGACGTGTGATTCATGCGATTGCATTTCGAGTCCCTATAATTTGGTTGCCACTTTGATCACATCTCACAAACAGGTTCATGTCCAAAATTAGGCTGGAAAAAATGCGGCTGTAATTATTTAGAGGAAATAGGAAGAGGGGAACATCTTCCACTGCCAGCTACTATGCCCACAAAGATAACAAAAGCTTTGGCAGAAGATAGCGCTGGGCATGTGCTAGCACTCTCCACTTTGAACCTCTTCCAGGAACCGATGGTGAGAAATAACCACTTTGGTGCGAGCCTGAGAGGTACATTCGAGAAAAAGCATACAGTGAGTTACACCGGTCTAAAAGCTGTGCGTTAAGAATAATGAAAAGGTTTGATCAATGCTCTTTAAGGTGTTTTACAAGGACTTCCTCCCCTGCCCGGGCCGTTTTACATGCTTATTTACTACAGCGTAAATCATACTTCATGGAGCTGAGATGACAAATGAAGCCTGCCGCAATTCTGCACGAAATGTAACATGTTTTCTTAGGCGAGACAGGAGTTGACAGAGCATCAAATGATCATGTTCCATCTATAACTTTCACTCTGTCGAGTCTTCTGTCTTCTGCACGCCAATTATAATAAATAGAGCTGACTGCATATAGCCAGAGGAAAATGAAGGCAGCCCTCTAACATAAGTAAAACTAAAAGGTTCAGACATTTGTAAATATTTTGATTGTTTACATAAAAGCAACGCTCTGTTTTCTTTGAAGACAATAAGAAGTTGGAAAGGAATATATCTTTAGAAATCAACATTGAAATGTAAGTAAGAATATTCAGCTCAGAGTCACATCCTCTTCCAGTGGGAGCTGAAGACGGAAGGTGGTGTCAGTGAGCCTGGCGGGGGGAGGTATCTTTACCATCGGACGCATTTCTGACTTCATGAGAAGTAGTAGGGATTTATCCTCCCACAGGTATTAACACCTCAAGCAACACAACAAGCATATTGTTTGCTAGAGAGAAATAACCAAAACCACACCCCACACACCCCCCTTGCCTTTTTTGGAAGGACTTTCTTCTGACTCTCTGAAGGAAGAGAATTGGTTGAAAGATGTATACTTTCAGGAAATGATTCTTTGAGGTTGCTCTGTTAGTACGTCTTTCGCGAATAACGTGGTGCTTCTTGCTCAGCTGTTAGTGATAAAAGTAAGTTTGCATATTATTTTTTATTTATAATTATGCTCTACAGACCCCCCAATACTGCAAGCTTACAGTTAATATTACGTGCATACTAAATGAACTATACTATAACTAGTGGATGGGTGGAATGATTTTGTTCTCTCTACACTCTTACCTCAGTCTGAAAACAGAGAGGTTGAACGCTTCCCTGTGACCACTGGATACTTCTTTTCTTAATAATGATTAATTATATCCCAGACCATCACTGGTCGCAGCATCAGCCCAAGCCTGATGTATGCATTTAAGGACCCACGCTGGTCTCTCACGTTCTCACCGCGTTATCTAATTCAGAACGTTGAGTCCATAAGAAAGACGATTTCTGTAGGAAGAGGCGGAAAGGCAGCGGGGAGCCCATCGCCGCCGCTACGTGAACAGCGGAGAGACAGGACGCTCCACCGCAGCCTCAGCTGCTGGGCTGCGTCCGAGCGCAGGCATGGCCAGCCACCGGAATGAGAGTAAGGGATGGAGATACAGGCGGATACCAAGACACTTCCAATTCCGAATTGTCAGGGGTCTGCCTTTGCGCCAGCTGCCATATTTTCTGTTTACTGGGTTTAGCGGGAGCTCTGGGACCCACGTGCCCGGCCCTGTGTTTTACACGTTTATGTTGCGCCTTGTGTAGTTAGCGCGGCTTACTCAGGATTTGTAAAACATGAAAGGGAGGAAAGGAATTCTCAAAAAGTCACGCAGCTTTACGATTTCAGTCATAAAAAGGTATGGCTTTAATACAATTGCTTCTCAGAGAGCCTAGTATGGGATATTGTTCTCAGGAGTCCTGTTTCATAGAAAAAAGGGTATTTCATCAAGGAAGTTACCACTATGAAAAGGATAAAAGATATAATTATAAACTGAATGAACATCTATCAGAAAAGACACACAGGCTAAGATATCATTCGTTTCAAAATATATATTGGATTATTTCATTATATTCTATTTTTATTTTGTCTACGTACAGAATTTTTAAAGTTTTTTTTTTACTGAAGACTGCTCCATTCCTATTTCAGAAGGAAAATTGCTGGTGACTAGAACATGTCAGAATGGAGACAGAGACGGAGGGAAAATAGAGAACTGTCAGGCTGCTTTAGATTTTAGTGGATTAGAGAACAAGGCATTTGTTAGTGTAAAGTCATTAGTACCAATCTTACCATAAAGAGAGCAAGGGCACCACCTGCTGTTTTAGAAATTTATTTATTTTACTCTTCAAGTACTGCATTCAAAAACAGTCAGGCCTACTAAACAAGCTGTACTTCTTCGGGAAAGCTTTGTCCTGAAATTCAAGCTTATGCAAGACAATTTTAACAAATGATGTGTTTGCAGTTGCCTGTTCACACAATGAACTGTACTGTAGCAACAATGCTGGCCATAAACGATTGAATATGGCGTACTTACAGATTTTTGAAAGCAAGAAAGCATTTCACACTTCTTTTCTGCTTTAGTACATGGGCTCTTCCTCACACAGGGCATCAAAAGCTAGCGTTCGCAACATTTTCAGCAGATCTGATTGGTATTCGATAACCACCGAAAAGTTTACTCACTGACTTACGTAGAAATAGCATCCTTAGCATGACAATAGTTCAGGTCATTTTATGAGCTGGAGGTTATGGGATAAATGATTACTTCTAGGTAAGTAAGACATCGAACTATAGTTCAAACAGCTTTTGAAAATTTTCAAAGGACCTTGTTTCCAAAATGCTCCTAGTTGAGGAAACGCGGGTTAGTGCACACCCAGCTGCAGTGAGTCGTCCCTTCACTAGCAAAAGGAATTGTATTCTTATGCACAGATTTGATTTAAACATACATGCAGGACTTCATAAATTCAACTTTCTGGCAGTTCTGAGACAATTCAAACCAAGCAAATGAAATCCCTAGCTGACCAGGAGACAAGCTGTAGAGTGCAATTAAAAAGATTGAGCAGCAGCTTGGATCCTCTGAGTTAGAGAAGGCTGAATGTCTGCTTAATTCTTCCTAGACGCCTCAAGGAATCACCCTACAGTCTTCGCCTCTTCTTCTGAATAACAAGTGGCACTTTGGAAAACCCTGCATCAGGCTGATTAGACATAACCAGACTCTTGTATTTCATAGGCTGGTAAGGGACTTTTGTGAGGACTGGTCGTTTATAAATAAAATAATCATCTGTCAAAACTTCCATGAGAGTTAAGAATCAGCGCTAAAGGAAACGGCCAGTTTCCATCCAGGGGCCCTCAGTCATTTGGCCAGCCAATGTCCTCAAGGATTTTAAGTGAAAGTGGGTTCAGAACAGCAGCAGCAGCAGCATCTTCACAAATTTGGGAAAACAACGTGAAATGTTAACAAATTATGTGCTTTTGCCACGGAAAAAGATACCACGGCCCATTTCCTCTTCAGACAACCAGAGTCAAGATTTATCTTGCCCACTTACAAGCAAAATTATATGAGATATTTTAATTTTTATCCTGTATAATTTAGTTCTGATTTGTGCATGAAAAATTCAAGGGAAGAGTGAAAAATGCGTATAACTTGATTGCTTCCCATGAGCTCAGATGAAGTTAGCAGATTTTTGCAACATGTTCACATCAAACATATTTCAGTAATAGAGGCATAGCCCATGTTTTGTTTGCCAGTACCAGTTCTTACAAGGTAACAATCGAGGTGTCAATACAGCGTCCTGGTTTCCCCTTTTGAAGATGCTTTGTACATCTGAAAGATGTGCAAAACAAAAATAATCTAGGATTGCATCAAGCTTGTGCATTTATTGGTGGCTTATTAAAAATGAATTCATTGCTGTAAATCAATGCTAATAACAAATTAGTAAAAACTTTTTCTTTTCTTTTGTTTTTTTACACAAATAGTTTTATTACAAATTTGAATTCTTAAGAAACACACGTATAAGAAATTACACAAAGGCCTTGGCATTTGCAAAAATCTTTTGGTATTTGCATGGTAATAGTCTATAAAACACTTTTGGACACAGACGTGCTCAAACAATGGTATCATTGCATAGAAATTCTTTAAAAATATTTCTGAGGCCACTTTGAAGAATTTTTTTGGCACAATATTAACAAAATTAAGGCCCTATACTTTTCAAAATCAAGTCATTCAGTGTATGAGCAGTGTTTAAAACCCTGAAAAATATTAAATACAGAATAAAGACTATAAGCTCAAAGCAGGATTTACTATAGCTATTAACCTGGGTTCAGTCTCTGCAACTTCAGCATTGAAATGGCCTATGTGAAACGAACATTTCACATCATATTTTGGCATTTAACATCTAATTCATGACACTGAAAAGAAGAAAACTTTTGTAAGCTTCTTTTTGAAATTATAAACTCCGAGCTTGATTCGCCTAATGGTTGATACCTATATAAATTACTAAAATATTTATATATATATTTTTTCTTGACCATTGCTGGATCATTCTTTATTCCACAGGAAAGTTTGTTCTATTGCATAAAGAAGCTGCGTAGTACCAACATAGCAGAAACACTTACTTGCCTATCTGGGAAACCAATTTGGCAATCTCTTCCAGATGTAGTCCCATAAAAACCAACGGCACTAAAGACTACAAACAGAAGCAAAGGTTTGCAGGATGGCACTCTATGTTGTGAAAAGATGGTTACGTGTTGCTTAACCACAGTCTGTAATCCCAAAACTCTTTTTTACATTAGTATTGCTTTGTACAGGAACAATAAGTACATACCCAAGAGCCTGGGATTTTGAGACACCTAGATAACGGTAACAACAAACTTATCTGGGGAAGAAAAATGAATCTAAGTATATATAGTACAAGAATGAGAAAGGGTGGTCAAACAGTATAAGGCAGAACTGCATACCTCCTAGCACCTTTGCATTTTTTCTGGATAAATGCTGACTTTTTATTCTATCAGTGCATTGCATTTATATAAAAAATACATATATTTTGATCAAAAGTGCCATTTGGCATGTCAACATTTGAAGCTTATCTTTGTTGTCTCTTTTCTTCTTCAGCAAGGACAGGGCCAGTAAAGCAGTGTGTGTTAGTTACGCAAGTTCCTAAAAGGCTCTTTACTGTTTTCATACTGGACAACAATGAGGTACATATGATATATGTCTAGGCTTCATTGCTGTTAAACGAATAGCACCATATTGTGTGAAATTAGTTGAAATTCAAAAGTCATTATGTTTTTCTCATACAGACTTGACAACGGCTAACATTTGAGCGCAGATCCCCTGCTTTCAAAGTTGAGGGAGTCGGTTTCCTATTAAAAATAAATAAATGAGAAGAGCCATTAACAATTGCTGATACAAACAGTCAGTTTTCAGGTGTATAATCAACAACACAAACTCGGCATGCAGCCAAGTGCCTCTTTAAGCTGCGCTGAATCAAGACGGTGTCCCTAAGTTCCCCAATGTATATTTACTTTCAAGTTTGGTCACAAACTATCACAAGATTAGTTTTAAACATTGTCCACTTCCAGTTACTTCAGAATTCAGTTCTGTCGCGAGACTGAACATTTTCTTAACCAGAAGACACTACCCGCTTAATCAGAAGTTTGAAAACATGCTGGAATTTGGGTAGTAAAAAAAAAACTAGGCAAAGAAACTGAAGATGTTTGACTGTTCATAAGTTTCGGCTAACTCTTGTGACTTTACAGAAAAATGAAAAGCCAGAAAAGGAAATTATGTGATGTCGTATAGAAAGACAAACCAAAATCTTTAGCCTCTAACCTATCATAAGGAGTTACTTCTAGCAACTGGAAATAAAGCATTTTCAGACAAAAGTGTGCTTACATTTAATGCTTTTCTTTAAAAAGAATTATGAGTTTATAGGAAACTGAAGAGTATTTGTGAATTATGATAGTAGGACAGGTCTGATCTGGGATTATTTTATTAATTAGAGATACAGTTTGTAGCCAGAAAAGGGTATGAATTTGACAGGTCTCTGGCTAGGACTCAATGAATACAAACAACTGTAGTGCTGACTCCTCTAAATTTTCTTCTGACCAGCTTTCCTCTTTCCTAGGGAGCCAGTGCTTACCCCATTGATGGCAAAAACGGGCTCTTTCAGTAGTGGCTTTTCTGGTTGATGAGATTTTCTGCCTATTCAGTTGACAACTATCTCACAGACAAACAGTCAAAACTGGCTAAACAACCTGCTTCGTTTTGACTGAGACAGGCTAAGGAGCATTCACAGATCTAGAGGATGTGAAGAGATGATGAGGGGTACCAGGAGTGGCAGGCAGCCTGGACTGCAGTGGAAGAGGATGCTTGCCGGCACTCCAGAGGAATGCCTGCTAATCAGGTAAGCTATGCAGACCTGGAAACTGGTCTATACACTAACATATTAATAAAATTCATATGGAACAAATTAGACTGTGTTGAAAAATACTTATGTGCAGGAGACCAGAACAAAGCCTACCACCACTTAATTCCGGAACTTAAAACCTCAGGGACTGAAGAAATGCCTAAGGCCTCTGCCTTCAGCTACATTTTATTCAGACATACTTCCTCCAACATTAGGGAAAGGTAAATAATTGTTCAGCTCACTTAGTTCAACACCTGCACTAATTTCAAGTGGTTCTATTATGTGTTAACATCCACTAGGGGGAATGCTGTATTCTAACTTAATTTCAATCAGTACCTCAGCCTATCCCAGTTACGACTCAGTGAATACAATCAAACATAGTGGAAATGCAAACATTGCTAGATTATTCTGAAAAGCGAAATATCAGGTACAAATGACACATTGTAAACACTAACGGAAGATACATTCATTAATTCCCCCAAAAGCTATTATAATTTTTTTCTTTTTGTTATGAAAATCATTAACCGCATATACTAACCAGGCTGGGGCACAGCCAGCACTTGAACCATGTATTATATTCAAACAATACTTCTCTTACTCAGAGACAAGGCTTGACTGAGCCTCAAATACTGATAAATAAATCATGAACTTACTTGAACATCTCATTCCTCTCTATAGTGGCAAGCCAGAAGCTGTAAGCATTTGCATAATAATTGCAGGTGCCCCGGCCGTGGCATTCAATGAAGGGAGCGCTGCGAAATTCCTCTAGGCAGGAACCAGGAGACGCCAGGGCCTGGCCAGAGCCCTCCGCACCAGCACTGGTGTGCTGGAAAAATGCAAAAGCATCAGTCAGAGAGGGACTCTTTACCTCTTCTGCTCCAACACCTACTAACTTTCTTGCACAAATATTTCTTCACATGCCTCTCCTTGTCCTCTGTTGTGTCCATCCGCTGTTTTGTCCCTCAGCTCAAAGAGGAGCAAGAAGATAGAGCTGAAGGGCTCCAAAGGTGGCATGGGGTTCTCTCGCTTAATGGCAGGACAACATATGAGCAACATCAACTTGAGGGCAGCTGTATGCACAGAAATCCTTCAGGGCTGACAGTAGGACCCAAGCCATCTCTATGCTAGCAACAGGCCAAGGCCAGCTCTCCGGCCCAGAAGGCATACGGGCTGGTAGGGTTTATATCTGAACAGCTGAACCCAATTCCTGCCCCACACCACAGTGGCCTCTCTGCCACGGCCAAGTGCTAACAGCTTTGGATACATGCTGTTTCTCAGACCATGCCCAGACCTTGCCTGGGAGAGTGGCTGTTGATATAGGCTGCAAGCATGACAGGAAGCATGCTAACAACTAACCAGTATGGAGGACTATAGAGTGGCTCTTCCAGGCCACTCCTTGGCCCTATTTATTTTCCTAGTATAGATACAGCTGAAGAAACTGGACAAAAGGTCAAAAATGCCATTTGAAAACTGAAGGTTTATGCATCAAAAAATGGGAAGAGAACAGGCACTGATATGCTACCACTCTAGGAAGCTACTGCAACATAGATGTAGAAGGATAATGGAAAATTATGCTTATTTCCTCATTTATTCAGCACTTGGATCCTGTGCTGGAGCTGCAAACAAGAGAGCAAGCTGCGTGCATTTCCCCGAAAGTGAACAACTAATTCCTATTGCATTATTCTCATTTAGTAATTAGCGAGAATCTGTTTAAAGTCACCAGAAAGGGCAGAGGTCTAAGCTCAGAGTGCTTACCATGACAAAGGAGTAACCAATCCAAAGTGAACTCCAGCCTTCCGGACACGGTGGTATTTGAATTGTTTGACTGTGAACAGCTATTACCATAGCAGGAGCTTCACACACAGAGCATCTAGAAAGACCAAGACATGAATGAGCTACATGCACTCGAGGATTAATACTTCTTATTTTTTCAGAAGTTATTTTCTTTAAGGAATCTTTAATTAGAAAATGTCACCTTCAAAAACAAAGGAAAATCAAAATGTTTCATCTAGAAAAACAACCAACGGGTTCTGTTTTTTTTTTCTTATTTACTTAGGGACAGCTTAACTATTAAGTCTTATTCCTATTAGCCTTCCTATGAGCAAAGAACAAGAGACCTCTTACCTGAATATTTAAATATATTTGTCTTTTTCTAGTCCTATTCATACTGTAGGTTCTAAAAGTGCTCAGTGTCATGAACATGAGAGGCAAACAGCCAAACATTGTAACTCAGCAAGTATCACTTAAAAGCGGTCTACTGTGATCAGAGACAAGTAACAGCAATTCATCATCCTAAACATAGCCCTGAGAGACTTCCAGAAAGAAAGCCATCTCTCTGGAAAATGTCTTACAAAGGTAATCACTGCTAATCTAATCTAGTGCAGACTCTTCCCCATGCGTTTTCCTTGAAAGTGGCTTTTATTTACATTTGTGGTCTTTATCTCCTGTAAGAGACTTCTAGCAAAGTAACTTGAACAATGAACTTGAAAGCAACTCTTCAGAAAGCTATGCAGCACTAGTTCTTTTACTTTAGAGAAATTCATTGTCTCAGAACTGCTAAGTTACTGAATAATCCAATGACCAATTATGCCTTCACAGGAGAATCATAAAAATGTGAGTTGGGCTCGAAATTTTAATATGGGAGCTGGCAACAAGGAATTCGGTAGATATAATCCATTTTTTCTTGTACAACTCCTAAACTGGCTACTACAGTTAGCAATGATGAAAATGATTCAAACTAAACTGATTCAGAACTAAACAGTCTGATTCCTATTATCAGAGCGGTGAAAAGAATCAAGTGCAAAATGGATTAACTTGGATTCTGGAAAATGCACAGAAGCAAAGGAATTCAGAATGAAAGCCTTCTATTTCTGACTTGTGAAGACTGCTTTCATACCTACTGCCTTCATCTTTAGTGCAGAAGCAAGACAGTTATTTTAAGAAACCCATCAATGAAAGAGTAAGTTAAAAGAAGAATGTAAAGCTGCCTCTATTCTTAGAGCTCTGCTTTGCTTCAAGAGATTTCTGGTATTTCAGTGGAAGGCCTTACATGAAAAGAAGTCCCATGACCCAAGGCAGCAAGTGACACTTCTACACCTTTTCAACTTTTGGACAGGGAAAACTGCTGGTTTAAAAGCCTCAACCAATAAAATAAATTGAAAGAATAGTCTTCTCAAATTCCTTGCTGGTTTAAAAAATGTGTGTTACAATTATCTCACTCTCTGCTATGGTTAAAAGGAGAAAACCCATATACACACATGTGCACACATATACATATATATATACACACACGTATACATTTTTATGGTGCAAAAGCTACTCTATGTGCATAAGGTAATGCAAAATGTTGGTGGGTACCTCCTTGAGCAAGAGTTTCGAAAGTGATGGTTAAAGGTTATTTTGGGTGCTTGATCAGGGATGGCATAAAAGGAACATGAATTTCAGAGGTTGGTCATTTGAATTTTTCTGAAAGTCACGCCCCTTCCATTCACATCCAATGAACAACCAAAAAATTAAGACCAACAAAAACTATAGTCTCTCTTGAGAATCTTGCCCTCAATCTACCCACTCATTTTCAAGGCATACCAGTTTCTATGGCACTAAACCAAAACCAAAGTACAGAGTACAACGCCAGCCACAAGATGGATTCTATTATGCAAAATAAATATCAGATGTTTTGCAGTAGAGCCAAATAGTTTTTTGAACATACCAAGATGTCAAGACTACAAGCCACTGATGATTTGAATTATCCTTTCTCTTGAATGGTATATACAGACCCGAGAAAACAATAACAGCAATCTCCACTCCCATTCACGTTACACAGCAGAAAGAGGGATCAGCAAGGGCTGATACAGATTAGAAGCCATGATAGGAATCATAGCAATGCCTATATCTAATGATTATCATTTAAGTTACAACTTGGAGATTCCCTCGTCAGATTCTTATCTAACGACAGTGGTATGGTTCACCACACTCTTGCTCACACCTCTGCCTTCAGCACTGGCCATATTATGCCAGGACAGTTTTTGCTAGTGGCCTTAAAATTTAAAATGCACCAGAAGTTCAACATGTTGGATTGATGCAGAACAGTTATGTCTGATATAAGTGCCACACTTTATGCTAGCTGAGAATCTGGAACTATTAAAAACCAGATGATTGATTTTGCAACTGTTTCCTTTAATTCAGACAATAATGGCTGTATTCGAGCAGTATGCCCAAAACAGTGGAAGAAGCCTGGCAGTCTACTGTACGACAAATAATGCTACCATTTTCAAAAAAAGAACACTGAGCCCTAAAAAGCTTCTAGCTATGGCTACTCAAAAAAAGAATAATTGTTTTGGACAAGAATTGTGAATAAATTCAAAACTTTTTCTCCTTCAAAGTACATCATAGCTTTTGCAAAACATCATTTCAAAGTAAATCTTTTCATTTCAATTAGACTCAAAATAGACCACTCTATTTGTTTGGGTTTCCCCAAAAATGCATTTATTTTTGATCAAAGTCTAAACTGAAAACATGCACACTTTGAAACATTTCATCAAAGGAACTCAAACCTTAAATTTAAAGGCAGGAAATAACAATATGCATATTAAAAGCCTTTTCCAAAAGAATAAAGTACCATACACACTTTTCACAGGCTTCTTCATTTTACAAACACAGCAGAACTGAAACCGTACCTGCTGATGAATGGTCTGATATTATCACCAGTGATAGGAGCCATGCTCATTGGCATGGGTTCAGGAGTGGACAGCCAGTAGGAATAGTCATTCCTTGATGCAAAGTTACATACGTTGTTGATATTGCAGAATAAGAAAGGCATGGTACTAAATTTACGAAGACAGCTTCCTGCCGTGCCTGAAATGTTAAGTGAAAGGTTACTTGTTAACTCATTTTTGTTAAACCATTGCCAACTGCCAAACAAGTATTTCCAGGAGCAGCTAAACAGCAGATGACGCTTGGTCTGGAGGGCCCAGTTCTGTCAGAGGAAGTGACTTCTCTTAGCTCCATAACGAAGGAACAGGACAAGGCAAGGAGTAGCCCAGTCTTGCCTGTAAAATTATAGAATAACTTAGGTTGGAAGAGACCTCTAGAGGTCATCTATCCTAACCCCCTGCCAGTTAGATCAGATTGCTTGGGTCCATAGCCAGTTGAGTTTTGAGTATCTCCAAAGACAGAGATTCAACAATTTCTCTGGGGTCCCATTCCAGCGTTTCAGCATCAGCATGGTAAAAAAGCTTTTCTTTATGTTTCACTGGAATATATCTCATACTTGTGTCTATTGCTTCTTCTGTCACTGAGCCCCTCTGAGAAGAGTTTGGCTCCATCTTCCCTACCCTCCCTGTAGACAGCTGTAGACAGTATTGAAGGTCTCCCCCTAAATTTCTGTTAAGGTAGAGCAAACCCAGTTCCATCAGACTGTCCAGATCCCACTAGCCATCTTAGTAGCTAGCTGTTGTATTCACTGTGGTGTATCAACATCTTCCTTGTTCTGGGAGGCCCAAGTCTGGGCACAATATACCAGATGTAGTCTCAACTGCCAAACAAGGTAAGAATCACTTCCCTCCATCTGCTGGCTGCACTTTTGCCAATAGAGCCCAGCAGGTTGGGCAGTGGGGAATGGGGTAGTTGTTGCAAGGGCACACTGCTAACTCATGTTCCGTGTTGCTCACCAGGACTCCCAGGTCCTTTTCTGCAAAGCAGCTTTCTACCAGTCTGTACTGCTGCTACTGGAAATAGCAGTCAGTCCCTAGTCTGTTCTGTTGCACGAGGTTATTTCATTCTGGGTGTACCCCTTTACATTTGCCTTTACTGAACTTCTTGAGGTTCTTCTCAGCCCTTCTCTCCAGCTCGGCCAGGTCCCTCTGAATGGCAGCTGTGTTGACTAGGGAATCAATCGTTCCTCCCAATCTGGCATTACTCACAAACTCGCTGAGAGTGCACTCTATCCCATCACCCACGTCATTAATAAATTCATTAAACAGTATTGGCCCAGTACTAATTCCTGAGGGACATCACTAATCAACAACCACCACTCAGACTCTGTACATCTGGTCATGTCCCTCTGAGCCTGACGGACCCACCAATTTTCCACTCACCTTATCATCTACTTAGCCAGCCCATATCTCACTAATTTGACTATAAAGATACTATGGATTACCACGTCAAAGGCTTTGATAAAGACTTACTTAAAACTGACGCTGTTTCCACTATAAACCAAACCATTGTTTGTACCAACCTAGAAGGCATAATAAAGCACCAGCTAGCCGCAAATAATTACACAGGTTTGTTCTACAAATACAAATAGAGTTCTACAAATGAAAGTAACACCCAGTTTGTAATGAATTCTAATTGAATTCTAATTTGGTCTCTACTTACCCAGATCTTGGCCATGTGCTCTTTCATTGCCTTGTACATAAAGCAAGGAGTAGCCATGGTAAATCAGCCTTGTTCCAAATGGACACGTTGGTTCTTCAGTGGTTTGACTGTGTCTGGTAACAAGGAAGCCATGAGCAACAGATGGTGCACCTGGTGGGCCCATAGCCCCAGGCAAACCTTCAGGGCCAGGTGGACCAGGGAATCCTCTGGGCCCTACAATACAGAAAGTCTCCTTTTATCTCTACAGACAGCAGTACTCTCCCTACATAACTAAAGCAGTGAAATTAGATACATTCACGCCTCATCTCCTATGTTATTTTTCTATGAAGGAATCAAGTCTTTGGAGAACTCATGGGCTTACCTGGGGGACCATAAGGACCAACTTCGCCTTTTTGCCCAGGTTTACCATCAAACCCTGGACTACCAGGTGGTCCAGGTATACCTGAAGGTCCTGTCACCCCTGTTGAAAAACAAGGAATAGTTATTACTGGATATTACTTCATGTTAGTTCTGACTTTTTGGCTTTTAATACAGTATGGAACAGGCAAACCTCAGCATAAACTAGACTCATGCAGATTCAGTGTGTATATTTCAATATCTAGAGCACACATCTGGCTTACTGCAGGCAAAGCAATTATAGTAGAGAAGAATAGAGAAATAAGCACAGGGTGTGATTCTAAAATAGCTAGTATTTGCCTGGAATATGAAAAAGAAGGGCAGCAATCTCTTCCCTCTCTGCTTATCACATGACTCAATCAAAAATAGACCATAAAAAAGCAGGGTCATGAACAGTGAGAAAATCAGTATTCTCTTAGCTTCTTCCCAAACAGGTTTTCAGACATATATTATGTCTTCCCTTTATTGATTTCTAGGGATGCTTTGAGTCCTACATAAACTCAGTAACTCTGACTTTGGGAAAAAGAAGTTAACACCATCAGCACAACACCAACATTTCTGTGACACATCAGAAGCTTTAGGTAGTCACAGCTGTCCTTTTCCTGATCGCTCAGAAAGCAATATTGTGTTCATGTACTGAACCGACTACTAGAGAACAGCGACAGACCCCATAGAAGCAAACCCATGTTGTGTTCAATCACTGAGATTATTTCATAGCTATTTCCTAATGGACAGCACTTGCAGAGTTGTAACCCTACCTTCAAGAGCAAGCTTCCATATCTATTATATTAAGAAAGAGGATATTGATTATATTCCACCATAATTCCCTATCATCTTCTTCTCATAAAACAATCAGGAACAAAGCTTTCCCTTAGAAACTTAACAGCTTAAGAACACCTCTGAGCTCCTACTCTCCATGTCCTGTCATTCTGAAGGACGTGTCCTTGTGCCATCATTTCATTTGTATTACCCTTTGCTCCATTTTCTTATTCCCTAATGTGCTTAATTTTTGCAGTTCACCTTTTCGTTATAAAAATTGCAATGTCTGGACTCAGAGATGAAATCTAGGACTATGGAATAAGCTTCCTCAGGAAGCACTTTCCACTCCAAGATCAAGGTGTTTTTCCTCATGCTTGTCTTCTTCCAGAGACACACGGTAATTAAGTCTGGATTCAACATGAAAGACAGAAGATACCATAACAAATACATTCTGGGGAAAGGATGAGCAGTGTGTTGCAAGTCATTCTGCTTACTGCTGATCTCAGATACCAATGTGATGACTGCAGAGTGAGAGCCTATAAAAATATCACTAGGAAGGCATCTGTTTCTGGGACTCTTTTGGCTGAGCTTCAAAAAGAAGGACTCTCTTCCTTATCACTGACACAATTTAAGTGGTTTATAAGAAGTTGGATAATATTATATCAAAAATCTTGTCGTGTCTAGCCTACCATTGGTCTATTTTTACATGACTTAAAATGTATTTCTACTGGCAAGTTAGAAACTCTTACCTTGCTGTCCTTTGGGACCTGGAAGTCCCGGGAATCCTTTGAGACCAACTGGTCCTACAGGGCCAGGTAAGCCAGGATCCCCTTTAACAAGCTGAAAAGCACCTGGCGGGCCTGGTGGGCCTTGTAAACCTGCCAAAGTTAACAGAGGAAATCAGCACGTACTTAGTATTGCACAATAAAAAAGTGAGAAAACAGCGTTACCTTGTATTGCCATTTATGTAGTCAGAGAATAGACAGAGCCTATAGCTACAAGATATCAATGTGTCCAAGTCTTTATATGTGCATTGAGTAGGGTCATACCTGCTAAGAAGCCAAACCCGAAGCTGACTGAGGGTAGAAGACAACGGGGTTCAAGGCACAATGGGGGGGACAGCCTGGGCTAGGCCTCTGCCACTGACAAGCCTCTGGCAGCACCTAAGTAGCTGCACATGCTGCTGCTGAAAACCACATTGCTACCTCCTACATTCCTATCTCCCACCAGACAGGACACAGCAGGCCCGCGGATGTGGCTCTGACCAGAAGCACTGCGACGAGGGCGCGCAAACAGGGAGCAGCATCTATTGGGGGTGGCACTGCCAGTTTGCACGGCAGTCTGCTCAGAAGAGCTGCACACTCTGCCAGTTATTGGGCTGCTGGCTGCTCTGCCCACCAGCAGTCTTAGGCTGCAGCCCCGATGGTCACGCCAACTAACTGATGGCTGTGCAAGCCTACCCAGAAGATTGAGGTCTCCAGGGAATTAGAATTAGGAGGATGAAATCTTTCAAAAGAATTACCATTTTTTAAGTGGACTCTTTTCCTAAGAACTGTAAGGAGACTGACTTGCTGAAAGAAAATGGTGTCCACTACTGCAACTGCAAGGCTGTGGCTGAAACCCAAACGGAAGCACTACAGCCTATCCATGCTGACGTCTCCACCCAAACAGACCTCCCAAGGACTGAAACAGCTGTCCAGACCTTAGGTTACATGGAGTTCCCTCAGCAAGTTTGCGGATGGCACCAAGCTGAGTGGTGTAGTCAATACGCTAGAGGGAAGGGATGCCATCCAGAGGGACGCTGACATGCTCGAGAAGTGGGCCAATGTGAACCTCATGAAGTTCAACAAGGCCAAGTGCAAGGTCCTGCACCTGGGTCGGGGCAATCCCCAATATCAGTACAGACTGGGGGACGAATGAATTTAGAGCAGCCCTCTGAAGAAGGACTTGGGGATACAGGTAGATGAAAAATTGGATATGAGCCGGCAATGTGTGCTCACAGCCCAGAAAGCCAGTTGTATTCTGGGCTACATGAAAAGAAGCGTGGCCAGCAGGTGGAGGAAGGTGATTCTCCCACTCTGCTCTGCTCTCATGAGACCCCACCTGGAGTGCTGCGTCCAGCTCTGGGGTCCCCAGTACAAGACAGACATGGACCTGTTGGAGCAGGTCCAGAGGGAAGCCATGAAAATGGTCAGAGGGCTGGAACACCTCTCCTATGAAGAAAGGCTGAGTTGGGGTTGTTCAGCCTGGAAAAGAGAAGGCTCTGGGGAGACCTTATTGCAGCATTTCAATATAGAAAAGGGGCTTATAAGAAAGATGGAGAGAGACACTTTACCAGGGTCTGGAGTAACAGGGGAAAGGGCAATGATTTTAAACAGAAAGAGGGTAGATTTAGATTGGACTTAAGG
Source organism: Platalea leucorodia (assembly GCF_965183815.1). Taxonomy (NCBI): domain Eukaryota; kingdom Metazoa; phylum Chordata; class Aves; order Pelecaniformes; family Threskiornithidae; genus Platalea; species Platalea leucorodia. The sequence goes on from NC_138824.1 coordinate 64,271,770, forward strand.
AAGAATTTTTTTTTACAATGAGGGTGGTGAGACACTGGAACAGGTTGCCCAGAGAAGTTGTGGATGCCCCATCATTGGAAATGTTCAAAGTCAGGTTGGGTGGGGCTTTGAGCAACCTGTTCTAGTCCCTGCCCATGGCAGGGGGGGTTGGACTAAATGATCTCTAAAGGTCCCTTCCAACCCAAACCATTCCACAATTCTGTGGTTCCAGGATAACATTTAAAGATTCTACTCATGACAAAACCTCAGTATTGATTTTTCAGAGCAGGAAATAAATACATTCAGTCTCTACACAATACTTAAATCTAATCTGACCATTCAGATGCTGACACCATGATATCTGGTTTCATATTCTACCTTTTTACACTAAATAAAAGGGGGAGGGAGATATCCATTGATTAGTCACAAATAACCATTTTAACATCATCTGGGAAAAAAAGCAAGTCTTTACATTATACCTTTAGATCCAGGAAGACCTTGGTCACCTCGCTCACCCTTAAGGCCTGGGAAGCCAGGAGATCCTTTTGGACCTGAAGTCAAAGGAAATATTTACATGAAAATTCAATAATTTCTTGATTTGGAAGGATATGTGCAGAACAACCATGTATGACCCCATGATCATCTAAGGGCCATGACTTTGTTTGCAGAAGTACTTTTTAACTGTTTGCAAGAACAAGATACAAGCAACAGCACTAAGTCACCAAAGAAATGATGACTGAAAACAAATTTCTCTTACTTAATTAAGAGTATCATTCTCTAAATTATAAGAATTAATTTTTTTTCTATTAGTAACTACATTTTTATATATGTGGTGTTTTCATGTATATGATGGTGACAGTAGCAGCAATATAGTCAACAATGGAGACATACTCAGCCCATGTTTCCTCTAATATAGCTGTAACATTTGCCTCTCCAATTCTCAAGAAAATCTTGAAGATTCTTGACTGGTAATGTCTAAACAATTGATTTTACATCCACCTTTTAAAGCAAGTGCACACTTAAAATTGGCAAAGCAAGAAAACAGGCAAAAGGCGAAAAAACTTGAGAAAAAACTCAATGTTCTTGTATGCTTTTTGATGCAGCTTTCAATGTCTTGTTTCAATAATTTGTAACATAGAGTCAACATTCTTTGAGCATCTTTGAGGATATGAAAGAGGTATCTTTACACACTTTTTAGGAATATGGTAAATTTTCTTCTCACCTGGAACACCTGGAACTCCTGGAGGTCCCAGATCACCCTTTTGACCAATATCTCCTGGTAAACCAGGACTACCCTGTATAAAAGAAAATGTGAAGAATAGTTATCCTACACTTATTATGCTATGACTCTCAAATAGGTTGTGTACTTTTGGAAACCTATGAAAAAAATTTAATATAAGAGAAAAGCCATTAAGTTTAAGGAATGGTTATTCTCTACCATGATGAGAAGCTTCTCTTACAGGAACAAGCGTGATACCTTGTTCTTATTAAACTATTTTTTACCTTACAAAGACACTAGATTAGAATAAGGTCTCACTAACAGTATAGCTAATAAAAAGGTTCTCAACCATAGACCATATTGTTATGAAAAACATCAGTAAGCACAAATCTCAGCAAATACTAATTTCAGTGCAGCCCCAGCAGGCAGTTGCTAGTTAGATAATTAAATGGGGTAATTCTAGATCACAGCAGACTTGAAAACTTCTACATTCACATGTGGAATGAAATTAAATGCGCTCAACAATTTATAATCCTCTGAAGATATTTACTTTTCAACAGGGATAAAATACTCAAGGACTCAAAACACTTCAAACACAATGCGAATTCCTCCTTCTGCCTTCACTAGTATAAACTGCTCCCCTGAAATTAATGGTAACAAGTTCATTGTAGCCTCACTTCAAGGAAAACCAAGCCCATATTTCAAAAGACACCGTAAATAACCATTTAAATGACTGCCAATTTCCTTTTCTCCTTATGTCTGGTGCAGATCACCTGCAAAGAGCTTGTAAGTATAGTTTAGAGTTTCTCCCTGCCTGAAGCAATATGGCAGTGATAGTCCTCTACATAATAAAATGTGGAACAGGGAGGAAAGAAACAAAATCCCTTTGCTAAGTAACTTGCAGATCAGAGGTTGGAGATGTGAACTGAGTACTCAGTGAAAAATAATACCAATGGTAGGATTCATCTCACCATATTTGGAGAGCAATAGAATAGACACACACAGGAGTGATTTTTCACTTGATGTAAGCTAGATGTTTATATTAAGGTGAGAAGAATGGCTCCCTACAAGTATCTAATTCTTTCCACTGACTATAATGGGAGAAGAGATGACTAGGTCAAAAATGGATGTCAACAGTGAGAATTCCAAAGTTAAACCAAAGAGATGCTCCCCTCGGAGTGGTAAGAGAGGCATTAATGAAGTAAGGTTCCCTGGTTTCACATAGTCACAATATGCAGGATTGTTTAAAGAAATGGCCCTCTCTTTGTATCATAACATGTGAACTTCTGTAGCACAAAACAGGAGGACTAACATTCATTCAGAAGACAGTCATCAGTCAGACAATCTCATCAAAAGAGGTTTTTTTAATAACTTTTTTTTAGGTTATAATTATAAAACGGAATTATTGGTAAGAGGAGTTTATTGGAAGCTTTCCATCAAAATACTTTTTCCACAACAGTATGCAGTTTCTTAAGCTTTTTTTTCCCCCATCAGATACAGCTTGGCAAACAACATTTTGTTTTGGATCTCTTCCAAACAAAACAAAACTATTTCAGTTTGTGAAAATGATGAAAATGTTTCTTTTCTCATTTCAACATTAAAATGCACAGAAAAACCCATGGGATTTGTATTTCACGGTCTGATCTCCGCATTCACTGTTTTTGGATACTATTTTTGGACAGGCTGTGTCACCCATGTTATAACAAAATCTCCTTTCTGATATAGGTTACCATGCACGTGGAGAACTGTATGAACAATTGAGCTGTAATCAGGGTAGGAGCCTGTCACATTGGGGAGGATGAAGACATCAGAAACCCATCTTAGTATGTATCACCAGAGGAAGTTTAATACTGAAATAATGCTCACTGGAGCATTTCACACTGAGTTAATAACCCAATACTATGCATTGTGGCTCAAGGATAGTAAAACATTTTCTTCTGACTGAAGGCATGGAATCAAAATCCTTTGATATTTCCCGTTCTTGATAAACAAACCATCTTGGACTGGAATATCAACCTGTGAAAAGCTTCAGAATTTCCTGGGGTATACAAATTTAGCTCTCTGCAGAAGTACTGCAAATTCTTAAAATAGGGAAAACATAGTGGAATGTTATTTTTAAATTTACTTCCTTCAAAGCTGGTATGGTATGGTATGGTATGGTATGGTATGGTATGGTATGGTATGGTATGGTATGGTCTGGTCTCAAAGACAAAAAGGCATAGCCCAGATCTAGAGTCAGAACACTGAAGCAAATCCTTATGTCTCTGTGAAGTGATTCCTAGATGCAGAAAAGGATGCAGTGGATCTTTGCATTATCAAGAACAATGTGGACCTTTTAGGTCCGCTATCAGTATCCTGCTTTTCACATCAGGACCTTATTCCCAAGTCTTCCTTCCTTTTGTACACTAGGAATTGTTGAGTCCTACCTACCTACTTTCTTATTCCTTCTTCCATAAATGTTATTATTATTGTTATTTTCTTAGTAGGAAAGAGGGAAAGAAAAGTTAAAATATAGAGCATATTTTTCAGTGTGAAAAAAGGCAGCAGACACTGACAGAAAGAGTACAGAAGACCAACCATTCTGGGTGACTGTCCTATTCTACTTTATTCTTCCTAATATAGAGAAAAGGGACTGTTTTAGATCAGAGAAAATGAATAATATATGACAACAATGTATTAATAGCATTGCCTGTTTGTATTTCTAAATAAGCAGCTATATTTCATCACTGACAGTACTGAAAGTGCACTTTATTTGAAAGGTTTCATAACAAAACCAAACAGTTCAGGTATTTTCAGAAGGCAATTTATAGTGAAATATGCAACCTTTAAAATTAACTAATAATGCATTTGCAGGATTTATGGATGTGCCGCTGCCGTCCTGTACCGTTAATACACTGTAAATTATATTCTGGGTGTTGTATGTTACCACTCACTATCTATAAATTTCTAATAAGTCCATTAGCTCACTGGGGCTCACTGGTAGGCAGCCTTTAAAAGGAGAGAATTGAAATGTTTTCAAACTGACTTTCCATCGTCAGCAGTGAGTCCAAAGGCACTTTGAGCATAAAGTATCATGATTTTGAACAAGAAACACCTATGATTAATATATCCATTAATTACAAGAACAAGTTTTCAGCAAATCTGGAGTGTACTGAAAGTAACTTACTGGCAGTCCCTGGAAACCCGGATCACCTTTGACTCCGGGACCCCCAGGAGTCCCAGGCCAGCCACTGCTCCCCTGCTCTCCTTTGGCACCTTTCAGACCTGGGGGTCCTGGTGGCCCTGTCGGACCTGGTAAACCTACAAACCAGAAGAAGAGAATATTTAGTGGCAAAATTTGTTCAGAGCAGTACCTGATGGGGGACGAGCTGGCTCAATCTACAGACGGGTGGAACCAAAGTAATTATCGTAACAACATTTCAAGAAAGTAAGTAGGAGAATCTATTGCAGGGAGGTCCCCATGACTCCCCATCTGAGGAGACTGGACATCTGACTCGACATCTATCACCTATCATTTATTAGCCTGTGGCTGATGGAAAATAGTGGAGAGTTTTCTATATGTGCAGAACAAACAGATGGTATGTTCTCAGGTATGAACATGCTAGAGACATATTGCAGCTCTGCTCTACTCTCCTCCTTAACCTCTAGCGCAGGGCCACTGCCAAGGTAAGGCCATGCTGGGCCATTTTTAAACACATTAACACTCCAGGACATAGGAACATACATCCATGGCTGCCTTGAAACAGTAAATAAAGTCCAGAGGGAAACACAGAAATGGGAAGCAAACTTCTCAATGTCAGAAAGACTTCCGGACAAAACCAACTGCTTGAGGACATAAAATCAGCCTGCTCTAGGACATAATGCCAAACTGCCTATGAAGGGGAGCTTTTCTCTGATCTGCGAGAAGAGGATAAACAAGGATATGCAATATTGATTATATTATTAATTAATTAGGTGAGCTTTGATTAACAGCAGTACATTAATACTAAAGATAAAGAATTACCTGGAAGGCCAGGTTGGCCTTGGGGTCCTCTGTCTCCCTTAGGGCCCTCAATTGCACTTCCTGGTAGTCCAGGAAGACCTTGGCTGCCCTTAGGGCCTGGTGGGCCAGCATATCCTGGTTCTCCTTTCAGGCCTGGGATCCCCGGGCTTCCTGGGGATCCTGGAAAACCCACATCACCTTTCGCACCTAAGATTTGAAACAACCCCCAGAACACGATTAGAGAAAGGATCACAATCACTGAAACTTTCTGCCTTATTATCCATTCACTGTAAGCTTTATTCCTTAAGAAAATACTGGCCTTGCCTTTACACATTTGTACAAAAATGCAAAACTTTAGGAAAACTGTATTATTCTCCACATTATGACATAAAGTATGAAGAAAAGAGTAGTTTGACTGACATATCTTTTCTTAGCTAAACCGATCACTGGGCTATTTTAATTCACTCTAAAAATAGATGAACATTCAGCATCTCTCTATCAGTCCTTCCACAAGGAATATAAAACCCCCAAACCCTTAGTCCATTACAATTGTCATAGCTGAGTAATGGATGTTTTGCTTGACTAAGCACAAAAGGACTTCCTCCTGGAGAAAAAAGGAATTTTTTTTTTTTTTTTACTAAGATCTAGATTTAGACACTTAGTACTTACTTTCAGGCTTGTACGAACAGTTAACATTTGCAATTCAGTCAAATTTTAGATCATGATTGAGCAAAAAGAATATAGATTAGCTGGTATAAGTACAACAATAAGAGAGAGAAAATGTATAAAGAACACTATCCCTGGCTCTTTGCCTAAACACAACAGGGTCTTTAAATCCTGGATTTCTTTTTTTGGAACTACGATACATTTGGAACACAAATTATGTCAGTTGGATATCTCTTTACTCTAACCCCAGATATTTTTAAATGAGCTCTGCTGACAAAATGAGGGAGATGGGTAAGGGGAGAAAAGTGCTCTCATAATCTATCATTCTACATGCCTTACTGAGCTATCATTAGAAAATTTGCTTATTAAAATAAGTTCTCTAACATTAGGATGTTAGAGATTAGCAATTAGTGACTGTTAATTACTCTGAGATGGTAAATAAAAGATATTCTAAAATTCTGGTTTATCACTTTTGATTGTCCACACAAGTTTCCTGTATTTATATAGAATGAATGAATGAGTGAGGTAGGTCATTGATACTTCAAGCTATATAAGTTCTTCAAAATCTGCCATGTCATGTTAATTTCATAGATGGACTAGTTGAATATTTTTGTTTTCTGGATGTTTAAAATTGAAAATCCTTTTAATTCTACACAATTTTCTTTATCAGCAGCAGTTTGATATTTCTTCACTACTGCATATATTGCAGTCTAGGATATACTTATTTTATAAAATGGAGCATGGTGCATTACAGACACCTTGAACAAGCACTGACTCAAGCCAATCAAGCCATTCTCATGACACAGTGTAGCGACACACTTTGCGAAGACCACAAGTGGTCTTGAAATTGTGATAGCTATGTGCCTGTACCCAAGCTGGTAAGTCCTGAGTCCAGGTAATAACAATTTTCAGTAAGATCTCATCAGGTCTCTGCTATCTTGTGCATCTCTGCACCATGCTCCTGTGCAAAGCTTAGACATGCTCTACTGAGCTATAGAGAATAACTATTTTAGCAATGAATAAAATTGCATCTGGGCTGCACAACAGACTCAGGTAAAAAAAATTACTGCGGTATCCTTGCCATGAAACTACTATCTTTAGCTGTCTGGTGCACAGAGCCTCACCAGACTTTGATTCTTGCAAAATTAGTAGGAAAACAGAAATACTTGGCAGTCAAAAGCACAGCACACAAATACGGAAGTTATGTATATTACCTCATCACAGCACAGCTTGCAGTAAATTCCACACTATGAATAATTACCTATTTTAGGGCATATCTAACTCATGTCCAAGATGCTGCCACTGTAACAGAAATTAGTATTTGAGCCTCTCAGAGTTTCTGCCTGCTCTGAAAAGGTATAGCATGTAAAAGAATGAAGTAGAAAGTATGTCTGAATTACAGAATTATGTTTATAGTATGTTGGGAGGGAGTTTTGTTGCTTGTTTCAAGAAGTGTTTTACCTTTATCTCCCTTTGCACCAGGAAATCCTGGAAGTCCTCTACCTGGAAGACCTGTAATATAGAGGCAGTAAAAAATCAGAAGATGGGACAGTACTTAAATTTAACCTGTAATGAAAAAAACTCTATTAAGCAGATATAAAATCTAAATAAATGTTTTATGCAAAAGTTCTTCAGGGCAGAGACTGTCTTTGTTATGTACTGGTATTGTATCTAGCACAATGGGTCCTGTATGACAGAAAACCCCACCCTAAGAAAAGGCAAGCCTGCTCCGTTATTTCACAGCTAAGTTGCAGACTGAAATTAATTCCAAAACACACCAATTCTTTAAAGTATTGCCAGCTTTTATGAAAGAAATTCTGCCAAGATTACACTATTTAAACACAGTTGCTCATCTAAATCATTAGCTTTGCAATGATGGATGATAGTCAGTAGTTTGCAAGACACCATACTAACTTTATTTTCTAAGGTTCCATCCAAAGCACCTCAAACCCAGCACACCCCTCTACCAAGCTACTCTTGTGTAGCCTGTCTCTGTGCATTTTCATACCCCATAAACTTAACGTGACAGTCACAATACCTTGTTCACCCTTTGCACCAGCTGCACCTGGAATCCCATCGTAACCTGGTTCACCCTTCTGTCCAATGGAACCAGCAGGACCCGGAACGCCAGGTTCACCTGAAAAATCGTTGCCATTTTCACTTCACCTATGAATCCTCAGACTTTTTTTTCTACACCTTTTTTGCCTCTACAGAAAAGCTTAACTTACTGTTTTTCTCCCACAGAGACCAAAGAGATACTGCATGATGACTTCAGTGTGACTTTTCTCTGAGGTTAATTCTGAATTAAATCAGTGTGAGACAGGGCTCAAGTATTACAGATTTTGACATAGCTAGTTATCATGAATCTCAGTGAGTTTAGACTGCAGGAACTCCAGCAAAGACCTGTGAACAGCACAGCCCATTGTCCAATGAGATGATGTGTCCTGCAGCCAGTAAACTAAGAACAGAAGGCTCCAAGGACTCACTCTCCTCCCTACTCTACTTCCTCTTTAACATCTGTGTAATGACGCTAATGTGGTGATTCAGGTTTGGGCCCATGGATCAACTTTATTGTTTTTAAATGAACTCAGAATCAACAGAACTAATGGCTATAGCAATAACCAGTCTTGTGGAAAGTGGCTAAATCTCTTCCACGAACAGTGCAAAAGAAGTATTAGCCCGACACTACACTGACTCAAATTTACCTGGGAAACAGCACTGTCTTTTTTTGCTTATGAAATGAACAAATGTACCAGGGAATATCTGAGCCAAAACGAGTGTAGAATGCCACAGTATTTGTTTTAGCCACTGCCTGGAGGGGAACAATACTTTAAGTAGCATTTGATGTTTCATATTTCTTTTCTACCTGGTTCTCCTTTTAAACCTGGAATGCCACTTAAGCCAGGAAGTCCTTTTTCACCCTTTTCTCCATGGGGGCCAGGGCTCCCTAAAGAAAGGAAGAAGACATGGGTTTACATGCAGGATATTTGGTATAAGTTTCACATTAATTTTTCACTGCAATTTCTGTTTTATTAAAGCATAAACACTTGCCTGGAAATCCTGCCATGCCAGGGGATCCTTTGGGACCTGGGGCACCCGGCATTCCAGGAATTCCTGCACTACCCTTTTCACCCTTCTCTCCAGATAAACCTGGACTACCCGTTCTTCCTGGTTCTCCCTAGAAGAAGCAGCACACATTATAAAATCCACACATTAACTCTGAAACAGTTCTTTCTGTTTGCAATGGTAGATGTCACCCCTCTTATCCATCAGACTTACAAAGAATTTCATTCTTTTTCCATTTAGAAACAAAGTAATTTAGGATTAAATTTGGCATTAAATTCCACTATCAGAATTATTGACTTTTCTAGCAATTGCTTAATACCTACATATGAAAATGAGTAGTTTTCTATGCATTTTTATGACAGTTTTTACAAAGTCTTTTCCAAATTAGCCTCTTAGCTTACTTATTACACTTAATCATCTTCAAAAAAATCTTTTTTTAAGTCTTCAGCAAGTTTGCTACCAGATTAGTAAGTTTTATTTTTACAATTTTTACTTATAAATTCATGATTACTGTCATTGTATAGGTAGAAAAAGGAATGTGAAACAAATGAGAATCCTATTAGAATACTATTAGAGATCAAATTAACTTTACAGACAGTATTAATACAGTTCTCTCTTCAATAGTATCTGAGCATTTTATAGATTTTTTCAGCTTCCCAGTATCTCTGTAGAAGTACAGAAACACTATTTCAGTGTGATTATTTACTCTAAGAAGCCCTTTTCACTTTATTTACTTAGTATTTTTAAAAGTTCTTCCCCTCCCCCACATTTCTAGCACTGTAAATTAGCCTATTTTGAAGAGAAGGAATAAATAAGAACCCTGGAGATAATGGTCCCATCAAATAGAATGCATCTAAACCTGCGCATATGCACTCTTTTCAAGTTTCTCATCAGGTATTTAAATGAGAATAATAGAAAATATAAACAAAATAGCTTAAAGGCCAAAGGCATCTTTTCAAATGAGGTACTTGGTAGAGATAGACAATTAAATCCTTAGGTGTGTAAATACCTTCTCACCAGGAGACCCTGGAAAGCCAATTCCTGGAAAACCTGGTGCCCCTTTGTCTCCTTTTTCACCTTTTTGCCCAGGGAACCCTGGTGTGCCTGGTGAACCTGGTACTCCCGGCAGACCCTTTTCTCCAGGCGTTCCTAGTAAGAGAAAAGGAAAAATGGGTGTATCAGAACTAGTGGTACCCTAGCAGTTTTGACAATGATTTTTCAGTGTTGCCTTAGCTACTCAGAGCTAAAAAAACAATGTAACTCACTAAAACAGCCAGTAAATTAACTTTTGAGATTTACTCTCTAAATGGGACTTTTATGGGAAGATAAGCTCTCCCCATAAGAGGCTGTAATCTTGGATTCAGAGCAAAACAGAGATCTTGCTAAAAATATGATTCGAATAAAAGTTATGTTGATTTGAATAATTTCTAACCGGACCACAGTGACGAAGGGACTCTGCTGTAGCAAATTTTTCTGTCCCCCTTTACCATTTCAGTCTTTCACCTTTGATTTCCTAAATGTGCTAGGCACAAGGCCATCTGAATGGAGACAAAGCTTCCGTGTTGAGATATAGGTTCTTCATTCTATTCTTTACCAATCCCCTCCACAACAACACTCTAACCAGACCACTACAGTTTGTAATTAACATGCAGTGCACAGCAACTCACCAAACTTTTTAGAAGGGGGAAAATACACAAGAAGCTTAATGCAGTTCACACACTAGCAGAGACAGAGACAGAGACAGAGACAGAGACAGAGACAGAGACAGAGACAGACAGGCAAACAGGTATCACTTGAAAAACTGCTTGCCTGCAACAAAGACACAAATCCTACATATGCGGCTAAAGGATTTGCATGTAGAAGCTCAGGACACCATCCCATTATTTGTATATCGTAATAGGATTGAGAAAGTAACATCCCAAAAGCCTGAAGTCCAGACACTGCGAATAGTGCAACCGTTTAGCAGATGTACGCCAACAAATATTCCATACAGGTCTCTCATAATGTTCTATATTAACTTGAGGAAAACAATAATAATAAATTTCCAGCAATCAGTACCTGGCAATCCCATTTCACCAACCGATCCTTTTTGTCCTGGAATTCCTGGATCCCCTGGGTACCCTGGGGGGCCTTGATCACCTTTTGGTCCTATGGGCAGCAGAGAAATTAAAAGAGTCCCATTAGTTAACGTGGTTTAAAATACCTGATGAACAGTCTCTCTGTTGCTAGCTTCAGACATACCTGGATGTCCTGGAGTACCAGGTTCACCATCCTTCCCTGGAATTCCTGGTTCTCCATATTCCCCACGTAACCCTTTTTCTCCTGTTGCTCCGTGGTCGCCTGGACACCAAGAAAACAAACACAATGAGATGAGTTCTATCAAAATTTCCTATAATGCCATATAATAATCCTTCTAGTTAATTTTTGATCACTGTTGCTTCTCTCTGCTGAACAAGGAAATGGCTGAATTCAAGCTTCATACATTGTACAGTAGAGTCACGCTTGAGTAAAACACAACTCTCCAGTCACTAAACCAGCGCTGAGGAAAGGCTGCAAACTATTACAATTTTACAGGTGTCTGTGCAAATTACAAGGCAAGTTATATCTTTAAAAGAAATTGCAAACGAACATGTGTTTGAGTTAATGAGTTACTTCAGAAGTGCCAGACAATATCAGGTGTTAACAGAAATGATTGATTTGACTGTTCTGCTGTCTAAAAAAGTACATGTGAACAACCAGTTCACAGCCAGAAATTTGCTGTTTCCTCAGTTCTATCTAATGTTAAAGCATCTTCATCATTCCAGAAGGCTCTGTCTCTTACTCTGTGGGGTGCCTCTTCTCCAGCTTTAAGGCCCAAGCTTTTGGTCATAACCCTTTCTGTTAGTGTTGCATATAGGTGCAGGACAACAGGTTACTGAAGATAGCTCACTGAATGTTTTTAAGTAAGCAGATTTTATTAAAAACATCCCAAGATGTCCAAAACCAAATTTTTTCATTAAACATCACTGACAATCTTCCATAAAAATACTGTGTCTTTTCTGCACAGTTTGTGCTTTACAAGTTTTTTAAAACATTACTGTGATATTCATGCCTAGAGAGATGAAGGCAGCTAACAGATCAGCAAAGTTATGGAGTATAACTAGGTTATTTTTCTCTGCTGGTACTAAGCATCTTTGGGTTGAAGAGAACGAGATGGGCAGAATAACAGCAGAAATTTGCAGGCTGGGGTCTGTTTGGAACCTACCCTTCCAGGCTGTGTGAGCCAGGCCAATCTGTAGACTGTGTGTGGTCAGGAAAAGGTAGAGCATACAAGTTTGCAAGCGTGCATTATTAGTGCCGGAGAGATGAAGAAGTTAGAAACCAAAGAAATTAGCCATTTGAATTTCTCAGCAAAGGCTTCTTTATATGCATGTAACCAGTGCGCCTAATTTGGATTTCTGGAAAGGAAATAAAACTAATTATCAATCAGTCAACCTACAGGCCCATAGTAGATAAGAAAATAACGAAAAACAACCTATGTGGACTTGTTTTAAGGCTTTTCATACCACCGTATATATCAAGATCAGAAACAAATGAGAAAATTTAATCTAGATGAAATCTTTATAGGCTGGGAGCTTCATCAAATACAAAAGTGCTCTCAGAAGCTGCATCTCAGCTGAGAGGCAGATGAACTCCACACGTGCTTCTGCCCTCCCTTGCAGTCCCTGGCTGTCCAAGCTGAGAGGCACTGCCTATCCACATGCCTAGGTTTCTCTGAGACCCAACCGGGACACACGTGCCCAGGTCTCATTCTGACGAGTAGCCAGGACGTGGAGATAAGAGGTACCTAGACTGGGAAACTCTCCTGTTCCCACAGTTCAAATATAACATAGTATTATTCCTGATTCACTGCCAAACTGGAAAGGAGTCTCAAGTGCTCTGTCCTGGGCCCAACAAAGAATACATTGCTGAAATGTACAGGTGACACTAGACTGGAAAGGCTTGAAAAGAGGACAGGACTAGACTGCAAAAGGATTTTGAAGAGTTGGAGTAAAGGTTGAAAATCAACATCATGAAATGCATAAAGTGTAATACACCCCATAAGTGGTAATGAGAAGTCAAAAGCATGCATACAAAACGAAAAATGATTGCATAGGCAGCAGTCCAGAAGTAAAGGACTAAGTATTATAGCTAATCACAAACGGAGCCGGCTGTTGTTTCAAGAAAGGGAAATCTCATTCTAGCAGGGCCTGAGTTGAAGTACTTCACTTGTTTCAGCAAAGTGCACTCTAACAAGGATGCAGCCAAATTGGGGAGAAGTCAGAAAGGGTTACAAGAATGATAATTATTTCAGGAAACATGATATACAATGAAAGGCTGAAGGATTTGGTTGAAGGAAATGGAAGACTACGTGATCTCCATAGCTCCCTTCTAAGCCCTACACTTCTATTTTAACTGAAAGAGTTATCATTTAATTAAAAATTCTTATGGGATTTTTTAATAAAAAGTAAATCAAAATAAAAAAAGGACAAATAATAAAAATATATAAAATATATACTATTTTTTCTTTGAAACGTGAAACAGGAGAGAGAATGATCTTTAACAACTAAATTTTCATGCAGCAGTAAAAATAAAAATCCAAGAACGCATTGTCTAAAAACCCTAATATCTCTACCACCGTTAAGTTTCTAAATAGAAAGCTGATTGCCTTTCTCCGGCATATTTCCAGATGTTTCTAAACTGACGTAAGTTGATCTTTTGGTATCAGTGGCATACACGTGTCTTGCCTGAAATTTCCTCAGGTCACAAAGAAACATGTGTGCCAAAAAAGGCTGCCTACTTTTTCTTACAGTATCAGCTGGTCTTCATAGCCACAACAGTATTTCCACTACATGTTTGACATGAAAGACAGTTTTTCTCTTCTGGAAAGCTCTAGTTTCTACTTTTAAAGTTTCTTTTCTTTTGAGAGACTCTGATAAAAGAGGTAAAATAGATTCTGTAAGGGCAAACAGAACCTCTTCCATCCAACCAAAACCCTTTCTGTCTGTGATTAATCTTTCTTTCTATGGAGTTGAAAGATACTGGAAAAATATCTGCATTTGGTGCGTGAAATTCTTTAATCTTACTTCAAAAACTGTTGCCTAAAACTAAGATACAACTGAACTCAAAGCATTGCTGCTTAACCGTATATGAGTATTAATTACACTTATCCACAGTTACTAAAAGTTACCTTTTTCTCCTTGATCTCCCTTTTGGCCTTTGAGACTAACCATGTCCATGTTGTCCATCGTTCCAGGTTTGCCTGGGAGACCAGCTTCACCTTTATCTCCTTTGACACCAGGATCACCCTGTGGTCCAACTACACCTTTGAAACCTTGGCTACCTATAAAGGGATGGCACAGAACATTATAGGGGCATATAAAACTTTGCAAAAACACTTCATAGACAACAACAAATGAAATTAGCCATTTATTCAAATTTTCAGCATTGAATACCATGCTCTGGAACATCTCATTTATCTCATATGAAGTTTTTTTATACCAAGACTTCACAATAGCTCTGTCAAAAAAGTTGACATATTTTTCCCGTATCACAGCCATTTATTTTAGACTCTCAAAACAATAAGGATAGGAGTTTCGCAGTAATACAGGGTATTACTTGAAGGATTTAATTAAGACCTTCCTGCTGGCTTTTTATAATTTCAAACACACTATTTTTCTTGGAGTAATATCTATATCATCCTTGCACCTAGCAAACCCTTACATTGTTGAAGAATGGATCAAAAACCCGGCTCGGTGCCCAAATCCATGACTGCTCCTAGGATATGGCTTTCTAAATTACACTATTTCTAACTCACAGGAAAGTTACTTGACATAAAACATTCATTAGGCAAAGCATACTCCCTATATTTGGTTACTTCCAGACTTGTCTTCTGCTGGGAAAAAGGTGGATTTTACAATTTTGGTGTTGAGAAAATCTTTCTCTTACCTTTTTCACCAGGCAACCCTCGATCTCCAACTGGTCCAGGAATTCCTGGCAATCCAGGAGTTCCCATAACTCCCATTTCTCCTTTGGGTCCTGAAACCGAAGTGAAAGAGTGAATAACAGAAATAAAGTAAGCTGTGTAAAGAAATACAAGAAACAATTATTTACTCCCTACCATATTAGGAATTGCACTACTTAAGGAAAAATGGGACAAAGAAGATGATTAATCTAAAAGAGCCTGATAGAGCAAACAGTAAAAATACTGTTATGAAAACAAGAATAAAACACAGTTTATAATGGGTTTTTGACAGATTCTTAAAGCTTCCTATTATAGTAAACAATGCTGTCATTAACAAAGGCATTATTAAAACCACATTCTGTCATTGAAACTGTGCAGAATAATCCCCTTTCATTATTACAGGCTAAAGGCTAGTTCCTGCAAGTTGCTGGATTTGATCCACCAAAGGACTTGAGTAGCAGTTCAGTAACACGTGCACAGAGCTGTTTTACTGATGTCAGCCCGTGTGTTTTCGCAGGCTTGGGCTCTTTGACGGATCAATTCCTAAACGAGTGAAAGGGCATGCTACCACAACTTAACAAAACAGTTGTCAAAGGTGACTGTTTCCAAGGGAAAAGATGCGTACCTGCCGATCCTTTCAGTCCAACAGACCCCTGTGGACCCGGCAGGCCGGGTAACCCCACAGACCCTGGTACTCCGGGCTGGCCCTGGCTACCTTTATCCCCTTTTGGTCCTGGCATATCTAGACCTGGGATACCAGGGAAGCCCCTTTCTCCTTTTATTCCAGGAAATCCTAGGAAAAACAGAAAATACAGGATTAGTCCTTAACAGAGCACGGGGAACATCATTAACATCATATTTGATAATGTCCACCTGCGGTTCAGAAATTACATGGCACGAAGAATGAAGACTCAAAGCCAGACAGCAGAAATAGTCCTCATTTTCTAAGTGAGGCTTTGATCCTGTATATATTACCCACTGATGACCTGAGGAGACCGAAAAAAATGGCAGGCATTTTCTCAGGAGGCCTCACCTTGTGTTTTGGACCAGGTGGAGGGGACCCGCCAACATGCTCCCCCGTGCACCCTCACCAACCTCACACCACGAAACAGTTCACAAGCAACGCTCTACCAACGCCAGTATCCATTTATGTCAAAAGTTTTCTCCTAAGCACCGTCATGGGAGCATTTTCCTCTCACCTGGCGGTCCCTGGGGTCCCGGCTGCCCGGCAGGTCCCGGCGATCCCTGCGGGCCCAGCCCCGGCGCACCCGGAGGGCCCTGCAAGCCTTGCAGTCCTGGGAGGCCGGGGTCACCTGCGGGGAGACAGAGACATAGACCGAGCGTCCTCCAATGCTATTTGAATTCTTGTTTGCTGAAGATGCTCAACAAGATGCTTTGGAAGCACTTGGCCAACGAGACCTCATTTCAGCCTCTAATACCTCCTGCCTGGGCTCGGAGGAAGGGCTGCTCTTTGCTGCTAGCATTTGCTACCAGTGGTTGGTAGGAGAAAATGAGGGGAAGGAAAAAGGGCAATACCCTGAGATATCAGTAGGATATCTCAGCGGTGAATAGACTTTTTGCTGCATCTATGGGGGAGTGACTTTAAAAAAGAAATAGAAATACAGAGCTGTATTTTTCTGGCAACATTACCTCTCAGTCCTTGCTGTCCAGCTCTGCCCGGAAAGCCTTGCTCGCCACGTAAGCCAGGCAGTCCTGGATTTCCCTTTTCTCCAGGGATGCCAGCTGGGCCTGGGGGGCCTGGCAATCCCTTAGGGCCAGGGAGACCTACACCAGGTTCGCCCTAGCCAAAGAAACACAACAGATTGGGAATCAACACATCAAAACCAAGAATTCATTCACTGACTGTATTTAAATCGCTCAGAGGCAGAACACTATACATGACTTCAGGGGAAAGCGTAAGCCCTTTAGCGTTAATGTCAAGCATTCATCAACTCTGTTCCTTTGTGTGCATGGTGGGAAACATAAGATGAAGGACATTTTGGCCAACTTTTTTTTTTTTTAAAGAGCAGGATCTTTGCACACATTCCTGTTAACACGGGCAGTCACAGATAACAGTATCAGCAGCTGACACCTACTTTTTGACCTTGTAAACCTGGTACACCTGGCAAACCATCCAGGCCAGGGGTTCCCGGAGTCCCTGGCAGACCAGGCGAGCCAGGCTGACCCTGGAAACCTATAAAACAAAACAAAACAAAACAAAACTCACATCATTGCTGTCTCTGCCTGTAAGTGTCCTCTGCTGTTTCTTCAAGCTTCTAACTAACTGAACTATTCACATCCTCAGAGGGATGTGTTTAAAAAGGTCTGTGTAGTCTTTTATGTCAAACTTCTAGGGATGCCAGCACCCAAATGTCTCAACAGAGATTCAAATGCTGAGCTTCGTGCAGCATTTGGCTTCTGATGAGAAACAACCACCCAGAAGAAATAAATGTTGAGTGTCTCCTCGTAAATTAATAGCCTTGTGGGTTCCTGTCATTGAGAAACATCCTGTCTGCAAAACTGGGTTCCCAAACTCTTCTTCAGAAAAGGCAACTTAATGTGTGGGGCATCAGACTGAGGGATGCACAACAAAATCCATCTATGATTCAACACCTTTTGTTCAGTACATGTTGTGTGACATGTCCTACACATCCCGCTGTGGGCTGCACACAGAAGATTTCTATGCCACAGCTGGCCCATGCACTGCGCCTTGGGAATGCAGGCAGGAATACATACAACATTCTGCAAATCACTTAAAGATAGCATTCACTCAACACCAGCACACGCTCAATAAATTGATATGAAGCTCCTCTCCCAGGCAAGGGTTTCAGGGAACAGGAAATCCAGTTTTTAGGCTAAGCCCCAGGAAGGTCATTGGGCAGACCTGAATTCAAGGAAGTGTCCTTGAAAGAAATGTATTTGACATGTCATTCCTTTCTTGCTGGCAACGGTCCTCTTCTGTTCAGGTTCGTCCCACGCCAGTCTCGGAGGAACTAGAGGTGGTCACAGGCAAAGATTTGCCCTTTCTCCTTATTAAGTGTTTCTGCATTGGTGTGTGGAATCATAATAAACGAAACAATAATGAAGACATACGAGAATTTTGGGGATTGAGGTGGCTGCTGAAAGTTCAGTCATCTAGTTCTAAATGAGTAGCAGCACTATGAAATACATGTCCCAAAAATCCAAAACTAGAATATGAACATTTAGACTCCCTCTAAGCCATGTGCATACCCTGACAATGGCCATGCAGGGAAGACTAAACTTATGCTGAGCAAGCTGGTATTCTAACCAAACCACTCTCAGCCATATGGGACACAGCAGAGCTGCTAGCTCCGGCCCAAAAGTGTTATGTCAGCACGTTTTTTTGACCAACTACACACAGTGCTTCATCTCTCAGAAAGGTAATCCCATCTCTCAGCAACCTCAGTTGCTGCAATGTAAGATGTTGTACTATATCACTTTCTATTCTGGCAGTAGCTTTGACACTGTCTGTATCTGCACCACATCACTGCACAAAGCAAGTATGCATTGAAAGTGTGCTTATTGTGGTGCTTGTGGACTTGCGCAAGAGAGGTTCTTCAGCTGCACCTCCTAAATCTCATGCAGCCATGGCTGGATGATAATGCAGGCCTCCATCCACACTCCAGTTATACCAGCTCTGTTAGATAGATAACTTTATCTTACCTTTGGGTCCTGGAGGTCCAGGGAACCCTATACCTGGCTGCCCAACAGCACCTTTTTCTCCTGGCATGCCGGGTGTACCTGGAAGCCCAGGATTCCCTTTGTCACCTTTGCAAGTGAAAACAAGACAAATGTTAATACAAAGGCTAGCTTCTGTGGAACAGAGCCATTACAATCATCAGACAAAGATTAACAGGCTACTGTACCTTGGGGTCCAGGAAAACCAGGTGGCCCAGGAAGGCCATCCGCCCCAGGAGGTCCGGGGAGCGGTACAGTTCGTCCTGCTTCGCCCTTTGCTCCTGCAAATGTAAAGATGTATTAAGTACAGGAACCGATGAAATTAAACAAGAGAGTTTCACCTAGCCAGCAATATTAGTCCATCCATATCATTACAACTGACTTGTTATGGAGGTTTTTTGTAGAAGATTTGTAGAAAACTAGGATGAACTCAGTTTAGGATGAACCTAAACCATCCCATTTTGCCATACAAATGCTTCAAGAAAACTGCCCTCAAAGATTTGCAATTATACTGCTGAAAGCAAATTGATTTAAATTAGAAAGTCTTTTTATTTCAGTCTTAAATTCCAGTGATCCTCTAGTTGTACCACTTAAGGGCACTTTTTTTTTTTTTTTAAAGCATACTATAGCATTACCTGGAAGGCCTGGTAAACCTGGGGTTCCAGCAAAGCCTCTGTCTCCTTTGTCGCCAGGTAACCCTGGCACGCCTATCCCAGGAGGGCCCGGAAAACCTCTTTCACCACGTACTCCAGGGAATCCAGGTTGGCCAGGGGGACCACGTTCTCCTTTCAAGCCAGCTGTACCCTAATTTTTGGAAAGTGTAAGTGTACTTCTTGCCTGATTGGCAAGACAGAACACATCATCCTCTCTCTTTAAATATTTTGTAATTTGGATTTAGCACAGGTAACTGTAATGCTGAAGAAAGTGGATTTTTTATCACTGAATTAAATGGAAATAGAACTGGGTTCCATGTGGAACAGCACATGGAAATCATACCTAGTGGGCAATGCAGCTAACTGGACCATGTAGGCTATGTTCCCAGTGGTGGATCTGGGAAGAGATGCGAGCTCCACATTCAGCTCCACATCCGTATCAGCTGAACTCTCTAGCAGTGCAAGACTTTGAAGCATTCGTTTGCACAAGAAGAGAAGTATGCTAGAAGAGAGTTCAATCTTGTCTTAACAATCTCTACTGGGATAACTGCATTCCTTCAATCATCTCCAGATATCAGCTAAGTCATCCACACTAGTTCTTACTATCACGCTGTGAGAAAGGGTGAAAGGAACAAAACTATTGTCCATGCCCACAACTTTGTGGGGGAAGTAACCTTGCTCTATAGTCCTGAAAGTAACAAGCCATGATGAATATATCTCAGGCAGATCACTTATTTGCATGACACGTAAAAAGAAAGGGTCAAAATCTAACTCTGAAATAGCCTGTTGCTGAAGGACTGTCTTCCTCACTAGTTCCAGGGAAACTGGAGTCTTCCTCTGAGGAAGAATGAACTACTCAAGGTAGGGACAAGATGTGGAACAATGAATGAGGCCAATAAACATAAAGCACGTATAGGGCATAAAAGCATGTGAATTCTGATCTGAAAGACAGATGTATAGGACAGTATGTAAACATAAACAAACACACAGTAGGACAATATGTAAACATAAAGAAACACACATACCGATGCTCCTTTCGGACCCTGGGGACCTGGGAATCCATCTTTTCCTGGTCTTCCTTCTCTTCCAGGAATACCTGGTTGTCCTGGGAAACCAGGATCTCCCTTTTCACCTTTCAGGATAGAATCATAAGAAAAATCTCCTGGTTCTCCTTTTGCCCCAGGGCTGCCCATAAGTCCTGGAGTGCCGGGGGGCCCCTGAAATTTCATAAATTCAGATGTCATCAGTTGCCCTACCAACGCTTCAACTGATACAAAAGAAAACAAATCTTCAGGAATTAAAGAGCAGAACCAAATCAAGTAAACCATTAAGTTTTCGATTGAAGAGGTCAAATGAGAATATTTTCCAGGACACAGCAGTGTGAATAAGAAATTAATGCAAATTTTCTTGTCTTGACCATTCTGTCATTTGTCATATCACAGGTATATCATTTTAGACAGTGCATATAAACTCATATCACTCAGACAAGAACTGCAGGCCATGACACCAAAAAACTACTCTGAATTTTCGGTAGACTATCCACTGGATTTCAGTTATGCATATTTATACAACATCAGCATCAAGGTAAACGAGGCTTTTTAAAAAGGCATTTTCACAGTTAAAGTGTCTGCCCCAACCTTTAAATGCTGAACTCTGTAACACTGTGGAACATACTTCCCTGATGCAAATGCAACAAAAGTATCTCTACCTTTCCATGATCATTTATAATACCAGCAGAAGTAGTACTAATACAGGAAAATAACACACTTCCAGTATGCAAAGACAAACTCAGCCAAACTTACAGGTTTAAATTGCTTATACAAGCCCCACCCATGATTTTCTTTCTTTCAAAACCTTTTAAATCAACTAGAATATTAACCAAATATCTAGACTGTCTACAAAATTAAATTAATTGTCTTATACAAAACTCAAATGTTATTTGCACAAGAGCTAAGGCTAACTGAAGGCTGAAAGCTTCTCCCTGGGTAGTTTATTTAATACATTTAGCTGATGCAAATACACATTTCCCTCCATTACTAATGTTCACTGATTTTGTACAATTAACAATCACAGTCAGTTGGTACTATCAGAATACTACGCACATGCTCAGAAAAGAGTTTTGTAAGCTCTCCTGGGAAGAAATTATCTACCTATAGGATTTCCAGAATTCCAGTTTTTCCCTACATATTTTCTAGGACTTACATGAACTTTTCTCATATGAACAGGCTCTCAGGTGAATCAGAGCTACTCACTAGGGTGGTAAAGCACAAGCTTCATGGGCAATGTCCACTGCTTATGGCTGATGTGCACCCTCCACTTAAACCTGAACCAGAACACAGTCAAAGGTAATCTTTCCATTAGCTTTGGTGGGTCCTGGATCAGACTCTGATGCTCTGGCATGGCTCTAAACAATGTGAGCTTGTGAGGCTGGCCTCTATGTAGTTTTTCCAAGCTAAACTATATGCTGGATCACCACCTGGCTGAACTTTGTGGAGGAAAACAAGCTTAAAAGCATTCAGAACAGCAACCAGTCCTTGTCTGATGAAAGACATGAACAGACCTTAAGAGGCAATAAAAGGAAAATATAAAGGTGTGGCAAAACATGTGCTGAGAACAGATGCCAGACACAAAAAAAGCTTAAATACATTAGGATGTCTTTTATTTTTCTCCATTGTTTCTTTCATGGATCCCATTGATATTATGGTAAATTCAGTCACTGAGTAATACCATCTTATTTATCATAATGGAAATAGAGAATGGACTGCATCCTAGCTAACTTTCACCGGCTGAATTCAGGTATCTGGGCTTTATTCATACTCAAGGGAGAGAAATAGACTCCTTGAGTAAGGAATTCATACAGGTGGGTTGGTTTAACTTCTGAAGGAGCCTCTCTCACTACTCGACATAGAGGAAACTTGCGTAACTCCAGTGTGCGTTAAAGCTAGCGCACATTGTCCTGGTTTCAGCTGGGATAGAGTTAATTTTCGTCTTGGTAGCCGGTATGGGGCTGTGTTTTGGGTTTGGGATGAGAACAATGTCGATGATACACTGATGCTTTGGTTCTTGCTAAGTAGTGCTAAGCTGTCTCTAAATAGGTGCTAAGTGGCGCTCACACTGGTCAAGGACTTTTCAGCTTCCCCTGCTCTGCCGGGGGCACAAGCAGCTGGGAGGGGGCACAGCCAGGACAGCTGGCCCAGACTGGCCCAAGGGCTATTCCATACCATATGACATCATGCTCAGTATATATAAGCTGGGGGAAGAAGAAGGAAGGGGGGGACATCGGGCATGATGGCGTTTGTCTTCCCAAGTAACCATTACGCGTGATGGAGCCCTGCTTTCCTGGGGATGGCTGAACACCTGCCTGCCGATGGGAAGTAGTGAATGAATTCCTTGTTCTGTTTTGTTTGCGTGCACGGTTTTTGCTTTGCCTATTTAAGTGTTCTAATTTATTTTACTTCAATTATTAAACTGTTCTTATCTCAACCCACGAGTTTTCTCCCTTTTGCCCTTCTGATTCTCTCCCCCATCCCACTGGGGGGGAGTGAGCGAGCGGCTGCGTGGTGCTTAGTTGCTGGCTGGGGTTAAACCACGACACACATGAACGTCACTGAGAAGTTATGTTACCAAAAGTGATCAGCTGGAAGGAGAAAACAGCTTTGGGGAAAAAAGTCTGGGAAGACTCTGACAAACTCAGTCTACTTACATTAGGAATGGTGTCAAAATCCACGTTATACTACAGAACGTGTATGCTAAGGTAGGTCTTGACAGCATACCACAGCGTACGTAGGGACACTCAAGTGAACTCTGACAAGATCAAATGTAGTTGTGCTAGTACAGTGCTCATTTAGGAGTAATTTGTGTTACATTTTAGACAAGTGCTATGCTTATGGCTGTTCTGCTTCTGATATCTAGCCTTACTCACCCAGAGTTGTGTTGTGCTGTGTCAACGTAATTTACAAGTGATCATATTATCAGGGTGCTATTCACTTTCACAGCCGCCCTTTATTTCTTCAAAACTACTTAGCTTTCCTGATAAGCAATTATGTTTTATGGAATATACTGCACACATTTCCGAAAATTCAGACAAACTGCCAAAGTATATTGCATGCTAATATTAGATTGCTTACACTACACTAGATGGCACTGTCTCTCTCTCAGTATATGTGTACACAACAGCAATGAGTTATTGGAACGATTCACATGAAGGTCAGTGCAGACCTGCATCTGTTTCCTGCGAAATCCTACTTTTTACCCAACTCCACTGCTTAGCTTGCTCAGCCAGAAGGTCATGTGTCCTGCTGAGCTCATGAGAGGGGCAAACACAGCAATATAACCTGTTTCTGACAGCTCTTTTTTCCTCTCATAGCTCAACCCCGCTGCTTCCTAGTTTATTTTGCTAGGCATAGTTCCTTAATTTTATCATATCACTGTGCTGGTCTGTTTTTAAACTGAACTATTACACAACCACACTGATGATCACATGTTTTTTCATCACGTGCCTCACAGGACACATCGCATTTGGCAAGGCATTACTTACAGGTACCCCGGGAAGGCCATCAAGTCCAGGTAAGCCTCTGTCACCCTTGAAACCTGATTGTCCTGGAAAACCTTATCAGAGAGACAAAATACAATTCTATTTATTACATGCTTTTACAAATAGCTCATTGTGTGTGAATTCTTTGTGACCCTTCTCAGAGTGTCTCATTCCATCCCGTTATATCAACATAATGCTGCTAAAGCCAGTGAAGTTGTCTGGATTCATGTGCTCATGTGCTATATGTGTCTGCATTCACAAACTCAGAAGTTGATGATTCACTTAAGTTAGAAATGAATTCACCTTACTATTTAGACCTATCATGTAACCAGTGCGGTCTTAAAACTACCTAAACCGTGTTCATTTTTCTTAACAGCCACTAGAACAAACATTAGGTATAACAACACTGTTTGCATGTGGCACTTCTCTCATATGGTAGCAGAAAAATAATTATTTTTTTTGGCCACAGAATTTAATGCTAGGATTGGGAACGTATGTATGGGCCACTGCCAAGCCCGGGCACATAGGGCAAATGTTTTCCACATTATTTTTCACTTTCACAATCTTCTGTTAAAATATTTGGGCCACAGTTTGCAAAGACCCTCCACTGTGGCCAATTTCTGCTTCCTTGGTAATTCTTGTTGATTGCATCGGAAGTTTGGAATCAGGCCAAAAATAGGAATATTCCATCCTCCTTTCATTAGCTGTACAAACAATTTGATTAGTGGGACAAGAAGTAATTAACTTTATCATATATGCTGCATTTTTAGATTTTAGCCTACGTAGTGAATTCTCAGGTAGTTAATGAGTTTTTACCTGCTGGACCTGGTGGCCCTTGTGGTCCTGGAAGTCCAGGAGGTCCTACTTTATCACATAAGGCACAGGATTCACCTTTGTCACCTGAAAAAAAAAAAACAAAACCAAAACAAAACCAATGAATAACAATGAAAAGATTTAAGACAACTGCAAGCAGGTGGATTCAGGGACAAATGTCAATTTAATACACTTCATGTTGAAAGAATAAAAATAAATGTGCTACTTCTAATTACATGCTTCAAAGAGAATTTATCAGCAAGCTGATATTCCAAATTCTTTAAAATTTTTAAAGGAATGGCATGAAAATCAACTTAAGTCTTATCCTAGGGACAATATTTAATAGATCAGTTAAAAGGGACCAAGCTGAAGAGGATCAAAAAGAAGAAATACACTTCTATACACTGGGTATAGAAGAAATAAGAAGATTAAAGCAGAAAAAGGAGAACCTCTATAGTCACTGCAATTTTGCAGTTTTAGAAAAGCAGTGAGCAGAATGAGATTAGGAAGGATCAACCATCGTGTAAATGAGCACAGCTCATTTTTTTATATGTCCATTTAGTCAATGCTGCTAAAACACATGGTTGACAGTCCTATTTATAGGTGTTACAATTTTAGCTTCAATTATACTCATGGCAATGATTCATAAACCATTTCCATTCCTAACTCATCTGCCCCTCTCTAATTCTTCATCTCAGAACTCACATCTTAAATTGCCATGAACAGTTCAATTTACACTTAATGGGACTATGCTCAACCCTTTCTTTCTTCCCAGCTCCTCTTTCAGCCCTGCACCATCCTTTATCACTTTCCAGCAACGTGTAGGCTAAGTGAAAT
Source organism: Platalea leucorodia (assembly GCF_965183815.1). Classification (NCBI taxonomy): domain Eukaryota; kingdom Metazoa; phylum Chordata; class Aves; order Pelecaniformes; family Threskiornithidae; genus Platalea; species Platalea leucorodia. Next base: position 64,297,201 of record NC_138824.1, read on the forward strand.
GTAAATGAAGTTTGTGTCACACAACTTAATACACAATATCCTTCTTTTACTCACCAGAGACTCCAGAAACATCTTCCATGACCACGACCTACTTGTTTAACTAACTTGAAGTACACTTTCTCTGGATCCAGCCTAACTTGCCCAGCCTCTTTACATACCCAAGTTCCAGGGTACAGAGCATTAGAAAGCAATCACTTTAAATAATATTACCTTTCTCTCCCATCTCTCCTGGAAATCCATCTCGTCCTGGAGGTCCAGGACTACCTGGTGCACCAGGTTCTCCCTGCTGGCATTGATCAATTCCATCTGCAATGGAAGTGCAATAAAGAATATTGTTTGACAAATGCAAGTTTCCATTACAGGGCTGCATTTATGAATGTCCCAGCTGAATGTATCTATGAACAGTGATAAGTCAGGACAGCATTTTATTTTTCTATTTATTTTACTTGGAAAAACTTAACTGGGATTCTCTATTCTGATTCCATATATACTGCTCAAGAAACCCCAAGAATAAGAGAGAAAAGACAGGCTCTGCCATAGTAAGGTTACAAACAACTTTCACATAAAATCTGTATTTATTGTAAGTTTTGGCTAAGAAAAGTGCTATGGGTGAAAAAATTGCTGGTTTGACCCTGAAGAGAATGGAGAATATTGATGTTCTGAAGAAATTCATTAAGTAGAGGTTTTTGTACCCTGACTTTTGTTTTCAGTGTTTTAGGAAACTTTCTAGGTCAAGAACAGCTTGTTAACATCTATTTAACTTCTTCACGCTGATCAAACTTCCTGAAAACAAGAAACTTCACGTTGGGAACTGAAATAGGTAACAAATGAGAATATTTAGCAGGCCTGATATGAGAATACAAATTGTGCTTGTTCTGTTTGATGATATGGCACATGTTCTGACCCAATACAATAAGACATCATTTTGGCCAAAGCCAGTAGTCAAAATGTTAATGTCAAGTTTAGCAAACAACAGTTAAATGAAAACAAATTGTTTCCTATTACGCACTTGAAGAAAGCTAAAGAAATGTCTGGAGAAGGAGCAGAATTAAGCAGTGACAGAAACATGTTACATGAAAACCAGGAATTGCTCTTACTTTCAGGGCAAGGTAAGATTTAGCTATTTAATTCCATATTCTAGGTGCTGGATTTTGTACTGCTTCATTGGCAAACACAGCAACAGCTAGGCATCTTCAGTTGTTTTTGAACCAAGCATTTTGGTTTAGGAATTCAATAGAGAATAATGTTCCGTTCAATAGTTTTAGACTACCTAAACTATTGTAATAGGGATATCATTCTTTATGTTGAAATGACAATTTAACTCACAATATCAGTATCACCTATAGCAAAAGTTTTCCTTAAATAAAAGAGTTAAAACATCAGTTGTAAGGAGCTATTAAGCATGGACCACTTTCATATGTACCTTTTTCATTGCTTCATTGCAGAGCAAAACCAAAATATTTTCCTCTTTAAAAATGCTTTATCAGAATCTAATTATACATAGCTGTATAATTTTGTTCTCATTACTACTAATGTTACTATGTATTTGCCACCTAATTACTAGCTTTTCATTTATCTCTGTAAAGCAAGTGTTGACCCCATTCTCCTGTAAGATAATTTCATTTTACAACAAAAACTTCTAGCAGACTGGTATCTCGGTCAGCAGTTCTTACACCTGTTACATAGATTGGTACTGCAGACTTGTAAATTGTGATACTGAACAGCTATCTTTTATGCCAACAATATTAATACCTGTTATTTTTTTAACTGAAAATTTATAAATACCTCTAAATTGGCACATTAGGACACAGAGGAAACCAATATGTCTTAAGGTCAATGTCCTGGTTTCAGCTGGGATAGAGTTAATTTTCATCTTGGTAGTCGGTATGGGGCTGTGTTTTGGGTTTAGGATGAGAACAATGTCGATGATACACTGATGCTTTGGTTCTTGCTAAGTAGCGCTAAGCAGTTGCTAAATAGATGCTAAGTGGCGCTCACACTGGTCAAGGACTTTTCAGCTTCCCCTGCTCTGCCGGGGGCACAAGCAGCTGGGAGGGGGCACAGCCAGGGGGAGGGCTGGCCCAGACTGGCCCAAGGGCTATTCCATACCATATGACGTCATGCTCAGTATATAAGCTGGGGGAAGAAGGAGGAGGAAGGGGGGGACGTTCAGAGTGATGGCGTTTGTCTTCCTGAGTAACCGTTACGCGTGATGGAGCCCTGCTTTCCTGGGGATGGCTGAACACCTGCCTGCCGATGGGAAGTAGTGAATGAATTCCTTGTTTTGCTTTGCTTGCGTGCACGGTTTTTGCTTTGCCTATTTAACTGTTCTAATTTATTTTACTTCAATTATTAAACTGTTCTTATCTCAACCCAGGAGTTTTCTCCCTTTTACCCTTCTGATTCTCTCCCCTATCCCACCGTGGGGAGTGAGCGAGCGGCTGCGTGGTGCTTAGTTGCTGGCTGGGGTTAAACCACGACAGTCAATTATCTGGTTATATTGTAACAGTCCACAATGTACTTAGGAAGAAATTTTAAAAACATTTAGCAAAGAATCCTTGGAAATCCTAAGGAAACAAGTGGCTCACTGCATCATGGAACAGCTTGTACTTGGTCCATTAAGAACTCACATACGTTTCTTCTACCACGTAGATGCGTTCTGACTATAGCTTTTATAATCTTGTCTCCTTATCCTTTTTTATGTGCATGCAATGTGCATTATTGAGTCTTCATTGTGAAAAGCAGCCAAGTGCTTTACCTACCTGTTTTGCCTGGAGGACCTGGTGGGCCAGGCAACCCCGGGGGACCTGGGAAACCATCTCTTCCAGGGGGTCCGGGTAAAGAGAATCCCGGAGAACCCTTTTCACCTTTTTCACCTCTCTCTCCAGTGGGACCAGGTGATCCTACCTTGCCTGGAATCGGTTGACCTTTGGACAGAGTGAAAAATACATGAAAAAAAGTTACAAGCAGAAAGACAGTAACATTATCAACACATTAGCTTCCATGAGGTTCCAGAGAGAAACAGAAAAAGGTTATTGTAAAGTAAAAAGGGACTGTATTTTTACTATTGGTGATTTATACAAAACTGAGGTTATGTACACACTACAGCTCCGAATAACTCACCTTGGTTAGGTCCCTACAAACACTCTTATTCTGTACTAACTGCCTTTCTGAGACTTAGTTTAATCAACTTTTGCTGGGTAGGAAAAAGTGACAACACAGGAGTTAATTTAGCTATTACACTTAGAAACCACTACACTCTTTCTCATCTCATAATAAACTAAATCTTAAACACACCTAGAAAGGGACAGCATCTCTAAGAACTTCAGTAAATAAGTACTGAACAAAGCTAGCAGATTTCAGGAATGCTAAAACCAAAACTGCAGGAATAATAAGCAAACAACAGCCAATAAAGAGAAGCAGTTAAACAGCTAGAAAAAAACTACTTCAGATCTCCTTTTAGCTATTTGTATCACACAGGTCTTCGTACTTTAATGAGTTATTTCAGTTCACAACTAATCACTAGACTTGATCACTAAACCATTTTGAGCCTTCTGCAACATTGCAGGAAGATATGAAAGTCACACAAATCTCAGTTTCTGTAGGGTAATGACAGACTAAGAGCTACTATTTTTCTTGTCTTGTCACACAGAATTCTTTAGGGACTATTACAGCCTGCGGTATATAGTGTCTCCTCCCTAAACTGTGAAAAATTTCCTGGAAACTATCTGACTCTGACTCACATCAACTTCATATTTAGCTCACTGTCAAGATAGAAAATACGAGCAAAGGAGGTAATAGTAACATCACTGCAGGATGTGCTAGAGTCAGGTTTTCACAGATGACTTGCTTAATTTTTTAAAAGCAAATATCGTGGTTTAGTTCAAACTCATGTACATGTACATATATACATAATAGCAGTGTTGTCATGAATGTAAAGATGTTAAGACTATGAAAAAGGCAACATCTGCAGGCAAAAGAAATAACTTTTATTAGATCAAGTGACATAGTCAAAAAAAAGCAGGAAGCCTTCAGGAATGACTTTGATCTAATAAATGTTACTATTTCTCCCTACAAACCTTGTTTTATTATATTTATGGAAACACACATAGAGCTGAAGTGAGAGCAAAACAAATTGTATACATACGTAGGTACATATGCACGTATCCACACACATATCCGGATTTTACAACTCTTCTTGCCCAATGGAGCTATACTCTCTGGGCTATCTCTGACGACCTGTGCACACTACTTCATTCTAAGCAGAAAGTTATCAGGGCCCTACACAAAGAGCAAGGCTGGATCACATCACAGACACAAGAAAAGCAATCTACAGGAAGGGTCTAGGGAGATGATCAGACCCCCGGGGAGGCCACTGCCTGGGTGTTCTTAAGTCAGGCAGTCACTGGCAGCAGCTAAGGAGAACATCTCTCAGGACTTTTCACCCAAGAACACAGGAACAATGTGAACAAAATCAGTGGCCATAAATTCATACCTGGAGGTCCTCGGCTTCCTTGTATGCCAGGGAAACCTTTAGAAAGAGAAGTTTTCAATTAGGCAATGAAGTCAGCAATGCCACCGTCAGTGAACTTTTAGCACATATTATTTAAGTACACATTACAAGCTAGTATGCCCTGAATCAAAGGTTAAGTTAAATAATCTACAGATATCTGCAAACACTACAGTTACAGAAAAGGCCCTGCCGTGTGCCATCTTCTCCACTGATCTTTCTTCAATAGGGTAAGGTCTGTAATGGGGAAAATGGGAAAGGGAATGCTTCATTTTCCCTGTTTACAGAAGAATTTTGTAAATTACGCAAACCAATTTTAAGATTAAAATTTAGCTGCTGTCTTTTTTAAAGGAGTCTCAAGATTCTCTGCATTATTATCCTCTTTATGCTTGTGCTGATTTCCATCTTTCTTAAATAATCTCACTGGACTATTTAACTGCCATAAAAACAGATCCCAGTTTATCCTTTTCCAATCTATAACTGAAAGGCAGTCTTATTTATGATGAGAAGAAGCATCCTACAAAATACAACAAAATGTAATAACCTGAAAGCAATTAAATAAATAACTGGAACATTTCACTGTCATATAGAGCTTCTGAGCTCACAGATAGCGCAATTTTAATTTCCTTTAGTAAGAAAACTAAAAGATAACTCAATCAAAAAGACAAGACAAAATACATACCTTTTTCACCTTTTTGACCTTTTGGTCCAGGCAAACCTGAAGCTCCAGGCTCTCCTTTTTCACCAAAGGTATCTACTGGTCCAGGATCTATAACCTGAATCATAGGACAAAGACTAGGACACTAGAGACATACAACTCTGCCCTTGTTTATATCTTCCCCATCTTGACCTGAGGATACAGAAGCTGTTTTGTTTTGTGAAAACAATTTTGAGCATTTTGGTTATACTTGCAATTTCAGAGATACTTAACAACTGCTGTGAGAGGGTTGTAGCTGCTGAGGAATTACCAGAGAAAATAAATATTTCCTATTCTACCAAAATTCCTTCACATCAGTAGCAGGAATAAGCAGAGAGCTCTATAGCACCTTTCTGAACAAGAATGACGCCAAAAAAACTCAGCGTGGTCTAAGCACTGACCCATTAAGTTTGTATTGCCTTTAGTTTTAAAATATTCTGTTTTGGCAATTTCTGCTAACATTAATCTGAGCTTGACATATAGGATACATTTGCAATAAAATATTCAGGAAGTACGCACCCTTTTTCAAATCAAATTAGCAGATGTTGGGAATTTTCCCCAATGTTGGGGAAGCAGCACCATCAATGATCTGTATGTTGCTGACTAATCCCATTTTTTATCGGAAGTGTTAAAAAAATTACAGACTGCAAAGCTGACAGACTTACTCTTTTGAACTCTCTTTTGGATACTTTGATTAACAATGCCTATAATTTTCATAGTCCAAAACATTTGAAATTCATATTCTTTGAGAGCTCCTTTCCCAAATTTCAAACATACTTAAAAGAATCGTATCCAGCTTTTGTTTCCATTAAGAAAAAATGAGGACATGACTGATCAGAATGAGATCAGAACATGCATAGTCTCTCTTTTTTCCCTCAGTGTTTGAGCACTTTTACTTTCACAAAATTTATATTGTCATTTATGTTTAAAATAAAACAAGAATTTATTTTACTTACTCTTCCTGGAGGTCCTGGAAAACCTCGTTCACCTTTGTCACCCTAAATCAAAATACAATTTACATTTTAAATCCAGCTCAGGTTTTCTTCCCCACAAAACAGGATTTCCTTAGCAAATGAACACTCTGATACAGATTCATACAACTTCCAAATGATAAGTACTTGGACCATTATAATAAGCAGTAAGTAGTTAGTTTGTGGGCCTGTAGTGCTTTACACTACGTAAAGAGAAACTGGGATTTTTAGGAAAGTACATTTGTGCATATGTTGGCTGGGCAAAGAACTTGTGAAAATAAAGCCTGCATTAATCAATTCATGTAAGAGATCTAAACCAGGGATACCTAAGCTACCTTAATTTTGACTTTCCCTAGTTTCTGAGTGACGACTTTACAACTTAGTAACATTCATTTAATATTGCTTTATGTACATTTATGTTTTAATGAATATCTATGAACATGCCATACAAGCTCTTAACTCCTCATTCTGTGTGATTGGGAAGCAAAGGCCACTACTACACACCTTCGTACCAGGCTCCCCAGGTCGTCCTGGAATCCCAAACCCACCAGGCAAACCCTGTGTGTAGGAGACAGCAAAAACAAAAAAGACAAATATAGTTGCATCTTAGCTCTGGCAGCATCAAAGTTTTAAATTTCAAACTAGTCACTAATTCACTGAAAGCAACAACTTTAAGTAAAAAATTCAGAAGGCTGAAAAATTTCAACCGTTTACAATACACAGACAGTTCTTTGTTTTGAATGTAATAAACCCTACTGGAAATTCAGTAAAATACATACAGGTTCTCCTTTTGGTCCTGGTTCACCATCTTTTCCAGGCTTTCCCTGTAAAACACCAAGTTGCACTCTGCTTAAACAGACGGCCACATACATGCAATTTCTAAATACGGTGGGTGAAACACTAGAACAAAACAATCACTATTGTAATGCATCAACCTAAGTGTGCTAACACAGCTAACAGCACAGAGGGTACAAAGCAGGCAAATTGTGGCTGCCTACTGCTTATGTTACTCAACAACCTACAAGCTGCAGAATTAAACAAAATCCTGCAAATCTGTTCCCAGATCCAGGAATAACATAAGGATTTCCCAGTCAAGGAGGCATCAAGACAAAATATATCCACAGCACAGGAAACTGGAATCAGACCCAGAAACTTCTCCCTTCATAGCAATCCCTTTCTATATACATACTCTCCAGCCTCACAAAACCTTTATTCATAGACATTCGGCGGCTCAGTTTCAGCAAAAGGCTTGGAGAGTGGCCCCGTATCAGATCGCGTGATAATCTAGTGGTAAAAAACACTTCCTCTAAATTGAAAGCTATAATTTCATATCAGAAAGTGGATATAACCTAGAATCCAAGACTCCCTCCTCCAGAGCAAAATGATTCACTATTGGACTGCTGTGTTAGCCTACAGAGGGGATTAGATTCCCTTGAGGTAATCACCAGGTACGTGATAAATGACCCAGATGGACTAAGCTACTTTTCAGCATTCCCTTCCTCTTCCTATGGACTAAGATGGGACTGGCACCTAGGCTTGTAGCCTAATTCACCACTTTTAGTTGGTGTCACAGTGCTGAGGCTGTATGTGTATCATAAGCAATATGAATATGTCCCATAAAACCAAGAAAACGTATATACTTAATACACAAAGTAATAGCGCATGCAATTCAGTCTAAAATATAATCCCATCACTTTAGGTCAAAAAATTCCATCTAAAACAATGCAACTGAAGGATAAAAATGATACAACAAATGTGAACAGGCCACCACCACCGAAGTGTGCAGCTATGGTATTTTATAAAGAAGGGTTACAAGCAATTTTTAATGATTAATTAAAAATGTGATCTGTAAAGACAGGAGAGTCTTCAAATGTACACTGTGATTGGAATTAATCAAATGGTTTCATTCCACAAAACTAGAATATCAGATCTTAACATCTGTTCATCTTTCAAGCCTTATCTTAATTTCAGAAGTAGCTATGATTTCCTTGAACAGCCACAATTATCTATAAAATATCCTAGAAACATTGTTCAGGGAACTCTGCAGAAACTGGAAGCTATATTTTTGAACAATTCAAAGATGCTCTGATTTCCTGAACAAGTTCTAAGCCAACATTTCTCCATTCTTCCAGCTTTCAAGCCCTCATTTACTCTAAGAGTAAAAACACATACATGATAGCAAAGATAATCCCATCACATATCTTTACTGAAAGGATGACAGAACATTTGACCTTGAAGTATAGTAGAGAGGGAGATTTTCTCTTTTTCAGATTGAAGTACAATTCAATGCCTATAGATGAGCTGGGTCTTTTTCTAACAGTTTATGAAGATCCACAATTTGGGAAACAATACTTGAGATACATTTGCATGTAGAAAACGTACGGTTTTGCTACCAGCTCAGCTGTGAAAGATATAGCACGACGCGTGCAGAAGTTGTATATGTGAGTGTATGATATAGGTCAGACTAGGCAAATGTAACAGACCTTATGGCCTCAAGCATCTACAGTCAGGCTAGAAACCAGCAAGCAAACGTATCTCAGTCATCTAAATTTTTTACTCCATTCATCTTCTTTTTAAGAACCAGTACCTTTAGGCTAAGCTGGCTTATTTTGTAGATTGCACGTAAGAGTACTTGAAATAAATTCAACACATTCCATTTAGCTAAAGTCATTCCTACAAAGTGATTTCTTTTGCGTTGCTTTTCCTTCTGTTCTGGAATGACTTGATCTGGCTTCAGCTGGGATCAATGGCAGTCTTGCCTTTGCCTTCAGCATTGCAAGCTATTGTTAGGTGTCTTCAGCTATCTGAAAGCATGTTACATACTAATATTACTGTATGTTATTACCACCTTGACTTGTACACCTGCCCTACAGCAAAACTTGCTTGTTTGAAATATACCAAATTTGCTGTTTCACTAATGGTTACTAAGTTTAACTAGCTTGTGGAAACAATACAACAACTGTAATTATGGTACTGATAAAGTTGAGCATACTTACACGTGGACCAGGCTTCCCAGGTTCACCTTTTTCTCCTTTGAAACCTGAACCTGGAAATCCCTGGAAAGTAAATACACAGCAGGTTAAAAATACTGCCAAATTCTAAAGTAAAATTGCTTTTATCAAATAGCTATAAAGATATTCAGGGCCATTACCAGATTCTTCACAATTTTTACAGTAATAAAAAAAATACTCACTGGGGCTCCCTGTTCACCCTTTTCACCTGGATCACCCTAATGAAATTATAAAAAAAATGTAGATTAATAAGCAAAATCTTAACTATTATTCATTAATGTTGTAAATCATTTAATCCTTCATGTCAGCAAAAGCACACTTAACCCTGTTCTCCACTTCAAGAACTATGCCTAATAGTATGATGTGCAATAACAAGTTAGACAAACACAAAATGTGAAACTATTAAGCTAGTTTATTATACTAGTATATATTGCTTAGACTGCCTAATTCAATAATTGAAAAATTCATTAGCACTCAGATTCCATGAATGTGATTCTGTATATGAAAAGTCCAGTATAAGCGACTTAATTCAAATTTTTAGAATATTTGGTGTTTACAGGGCTATGCTTATCAATCCTCCTTCCTCAGAAAGTCCTCTGCTGTATGCGTTACTTATTTATGCAATTCTTTAGGCATATTTTTTGCATATTTTTTTCAGAGAATGCATATATTTTTCAGAGAAACTTCTAGAATGACAATCAAAATTCATTCATGAAGTAAAACAGGGAGAAATTTTTGAAAAATTGGCTGTAGGTGACTTAATATTTTCTTTTTCCTGTTTTACTTTTGTTTGCTAATTCCCATTGATCATATTTTAATGAAGAGTACAAGAAGATTAATCATTTAAGGTCTCACCTTTTCTCCCTTTATGACTTCACTCCCATTTTCTTTCATATGTGGTGATGGTCCTGGTGGGCCTGGGGGGCCCCTTACCCCTTGTTCTCCCTGTCAACACCAAATCCAGGATAGTCCATTAAAAACAGTACTGACACTGAGAACAAACATTACTGAGACCAATAACATCAAAGAGAACTACCACTCACTTTTAAAAATATAGCTAAATGTTTTTTTTAATTTCTTATTTCAGCAAAATCAGTCAGAGAAAGGGTTACATACACAGTTATAGGAGACACAACTGTATAATCGGTGACAGACTGCCCTGAAGAAAGATCTCTGAATCTCCTGTTAGGCTGAAGATTGATTAATACCGAATATCAGGAACATAATTAATTATTGTAATAGTACAAAAGTTTTTTAGTGCCTCCTTTAGGAGGAAGGAGATTAGGAGGAAAGAGGTCAGGTGCAGAAAGTCGATGCCTAAAGGAAGATGTTAATCAAAGCTTATACATCAGCTTGACAACTGTCCGCAAAGGCCAACTTCAAGATGATAACTGTGGATCATACTTTTTTAGTACGTATCTGTCCATAGCAGGGTCAGAACCTCATCTCCCTACATAATGCAAAAGCACTATCTTTTACAGTAAAACACCTCCAAAAAGGCTTGATATGTTTCTGTCAAGCAGTAATGCATAGCAATACCATTCATTTTCTGCTAAAGACAAACCTGAGGAGTCCAGGAAATCTCCACATATTTCTATGACCAACATTTTTCAAGAAATTTTATGATAACAAGTTAATTTCAACAACACGTCACGTCGCAAAAATAGCGTGGCTCAAAATCCATAAACAAGGTGGTGGATAAAAAAAGCCCACCTAAGTAACATAATTTACTTATACTCCAAAAGGCTTCTGTCAATAACACTCATGAGAAGCTTCCGGAGAAGGGCTCAGACACACTATCAATTTACCAAATAACCCATGACTGCATGCATTTCTTGGCTCCTGAAAATGCAACATAAGGCACTTTAACCTAGACCTCTCAGTGGGAGAGGTAACAGATTAAACCTAACATGTTTTACCTCCCATTTGATGCTGGTTAAGAGAATAAATGGGATCCTGGAGCACATCTTTTGGCTTAGTTTCATTCAAAAGTAAATCAGTCTGTGTGCTCTGAAAACTGCTCCTGGTTGAGTCAAAACACACTAAAAGGGGACAACTGAAAGATCTGCTTCAGACATATACACTATCAAGCCAAACTAAGGCAGACAGGCCCTCAACAGTCCTACCACAATTAATTCTGATAATTCTGGATAGCACATTAAATCTCATCCCTCAGAACTAAACCGATTTCAAATAAACCTCATGATGAGTCCTAATATACAGACTCAATGTTTCCAGATCTGCCTACTGCAAACTAAAGGAGTTGGTGCTAGTCACAGCTGGAAAACAGGATAATGACCTATATTAATGTCAGGTATAACGTCATCATGAACAAAGTCTGTAACCGTTCATGATGTTTGCTCATTTAGGTGTAAGTCACAGATTTACCCAAGTCTTCCAAAAACTACAATGCTGATTTTCTCCATTACTTATTCCAACAGTTTATTTATTTAAAACAAAATATCAAGAATATCTCAAGACAGTTGTTCCCTAGAAGTTTTCAATAGACTTACCTTTTCACCTTTGGGACCCTGAAAGCCTAAGCCCATGTAGCCCTGAAAACACAAATTACACATACTTAGTCAATTTTTATCAGCAGTGTATATATGCATACATACACACACGAAGGTATTTTGTCCATGGCAAAAGTTAAAAGAGGATATAAAAGACAGAATCTTTTAAATGCATGTGTGAAACAAATAAATAATGTCCTAACCCTCCTGCTGTTTTTTTAAGTCCTGCATCACAGCAATTAATGAAAAAAAGATAGAATGAAATTTATCAGATAATTTTATTGTCAGTATGCTCTTTTTTTCAACATTTTAGTGAAAATCTGGACATCTTCAGAGGAGTTCAAATAATCACAGATTGTTGTAATTACTTGATTTGATCAAGTAATTGTTGTAATGATTTGATCAAGTGAGATAACAGATCAAAACAAATTTGGAAAAAAACTAAAAAATGTGTTAAAAATCTCTCTTTATGATGCCTATTAAGACATAAAAATAGATCCCAAAGTGTAAAAAACCCACTCCTTTAGGACCATTAGTTTCCAGATTTTTGGGGATCTGGTGTGCCAAATAAATAAACAAATAGAATTAATCTTTATAATAAAAACCATCTTACCTTCTCGCCTGGGAGTCCTGGTGGCCCTGGGGGACCCTACAAGACAGCACATTTTAGCATATATAGGTATATAGTACACTAGGTGGAATAATGCCTTACTGTATAAAGATAGCAAAAATGCAAATCTTTCCATTAAACCAAGATATAAAGTCTTTTTCTGCTACTGTGCATAACTCACAACTTAGAATAAGTAATAAAACCAAACAGAATCTGTCCAAGATATCTCATCAGACATTGTTTTGCAGTTAAGAGTGTTGGACATAACCAGCATCTAGACAAGAGACAATAAAAAAAAAAGGCTATGGTACTGCAATGTAAAATAACTTTATTGCTGACTTTTTTTTTTCCCCAGCTTTGCATGCTAAATATTAGTCCTCACTTTCCTTTCAATAAAATTGTTCTTTTTCACGTCAGCAAATGCAAATGCTAACTAAACTGTACTACTATTTCCCTTTACATCACTTTCAGTTTTCTTCAGAAGGGTAAGAAATCTCACACAGCTCACTTTAATAGCCAGAAACACTGGGTGGACTTTTATCAGATGGAAATAACTGAATCCCTGCTAGTGTCACCTGCATCCAGTACAGGACAAGAAGATATTAGGTATCTGTTAGACCTGTCAAAATGTCAAAGAGATGAAATGTCTTCAGCATTTGGCAATTACCATAATAAAAGATAGTTGATATCCTGCTTTCCACAGTACTACTTACTATGGCTGCCCATAAGAACAAACTCAGCAAACATTTTGATTTAGATCTGGCTACTAGGTTTGTGGTTTATTGTGTATAAATTAAGTGGGGGGAAGAGGGGAAAGGAGGAATAACTATTACAACTCCTCCCACACAAAAATACCCTCCAAGCCTGCCAGAAAAGAAGATGACTGTAGGAGCAGCTGCTATTGAAAACCGACGTTACCTAGTCATTCACACCATGGTAGAGTCCAGGAGGCTAAACATGATGCCTGGAACCACAGGCTATCTTTCCCGAATCCCAGCAAATACTGGCTATACAAACCTTGCAGAACTTTCCTATAATAAAGCTCTACATGTAAAGTGCAAATCACCATGAGAGGAAACTTACTGGATCCCCTGGAGGCCCTTGTGGCCCCACTGGTCCCTGAAACCCTGGAGTTCCGGGGGGACCCTGTGAAAAATTAAAATGGCATAATTACAAAGTGATTTTTATTTGGTAGTTTCATGATACTGATATAATTTCAATTGATGCTCACTGCTATTCAAACAGCATTTAGACTTACAGGTAGTCCAGGTTGGCCAGGAAAGCCTTTATCACCTTTTAGCACCCTAGAAGGTAAAAGACCCACCACTTCACCTGGGTCTCCCTATAATAAGAAAAGAAAAAGAATAATACTTGAACATCCATTCAAATACATTCAAAAATACTAATATTGAGATGAGAGGAAAGTTGGAGCTATGCAAAGTTCGGAATCATCTGGAAAGCTGATTTTAAAAAAGTCACCTTACTTCTTTTAGTTCAGCTGAAACATAGCAAGAGATATTAAAAGTTAAGACGTTAATTGCCAAATGTCCTTTAAAGCCACCTGAAGAGATTCCAGTACCAAATCTTCCTTCATATCCTAATTTCCTATACTGTAATGGGTAATCAGAAAGATTTTCCAACCAAATCTATCACTACTACAGTGTCACCACACAACTGGAGCATCTGACTTGGCTGCTGAGAGAAGTGGTAACCTCACAATCTCTTTTCCAGGCTGAGATCTTCAGTCTTATACCTAATGTTGACATAAAAGCCATTTATGGCATACTTTTTCTTCAAAAAAGGAATCCACTTTGTATTCCTTTAGAAAACTATTCTGATCATTATCCACTTCTTTATGTCCCTTTTTTTTGATGACAAAAGATCCCATTTTTCCTGTGTTTTTGTACAAAGTTACAATATTGTAAGTGATTTTATTTCAGGAGTTGTGTACTTATGCATATATGCCTAGGAAAGAAACATTCCAGTACTTCAGTGTTTATAGACTAAGTCAGTTCTTCCCATGTGAGAGAAAGAGAAAAGGGCATTTTACAACTTCAGGTAGTCATGTCATTACAAACCTGAGATTACATTTAGACATACTTACCCTACAGTTCCAAATTATATCTGTTCATTTTAAAGAGCAAAAGCTCTCTGTTGACATTCAATATTTACAGAGATCTTTGGCTGGAACTCAGGAAAAAAAGGAGAGCTTACCACCTTTGGAACAAGGGGCAGGTGACTCAGGAGGACTACAAGGATGTTGTGAGGATATGCAGGGAGAAGATTAGAAAGGCGAAGGCCCAGCTAGAACTTAAAGTGGCCACTGCCGTTAAAGATAACAAAAAATGTTTTTACAAATATATTAGCGACAAAAGGAGGGCCAAGGAGAACCTCCCTCCTTTGTTGGATGCAAAGGGAAACATTGCCACAAAGGATGAGGAGAAGGCTGAGGTACTCAATGCCTTCTTTGCCTCAGTCTTTAATAGTCAGACCGGTCATCCTCGGGGTTTTCAGGTCCCTGAGCTGGGAGATGGAGATAGGATGCAGAATGAAGCCCCAGTTGTCGAAGAGGTGGCAGTCACTGACCTGCTCCTCCACCTGGATGCCTACAAGTCCATGGGGCCAGATGGGATCCACCCAAGGATACCGAGGGAGCTGGCAGAGGAGCTTGCCAAGCCACTTTCCATCATTTATCAGCAGTCCTGGTCAACCGGGGAGGTCCCAGATGACTGGAAGCTAGCAAATGTGATGTCCCTCTACAAGAAGGGTCAGAAGGAGGATCCGGGGAACTACAGGCCTGTCAGCCTGACCTCGGTGCCGGGGAAGGTCATGGAGCACATCATCTTGAGTGCCATTACGCGGCACGTGCGGGACAACCCAGGGATCAGGCTCAGCCAGCATGGGTTTATGAAAGGGAGGTCCTGCTTCACTAACCTGGACTCCTTCTATGACAAGGTGACCCGCTTAGTGGATGGAGAGGAAGGCTGTGGATGTTGTCTACTTGGACTTTAGTAAGGCCTTTGACACTGTCTCCCACAGCATTCTCCTGGAGAAGCTGGCTGCTCACGGCTTGGATAAGTGCACTCTGCACTGGGTTAAAAACTGGCTGGACGGCCGAGCCCAGAGAGTGGTGGTGAATGGAGTCAAATCCAGTTGGTGGCCGGTCATGAGTGGAGTTCCCCAGGGCTCAGTGTTGGGGCCGGTCCTGTTCGATATCTTCACTGATGATCTGGATGAGGGGATTGAGTGCACCCTCAGTAAGTTTGCAGATGACACCAAGTTGGGTGGGAGTGTCGATCTGCTGGAGGGTAGGAAGGCCCTACAGAGGGACCTGGACAGGCTGGATCGATGGGCCGGGGCCAACTGTATGAGGTTCAACAAGGCCAAGTGCTGGGTCCTGCACCTGGGTCACAACAACCCCATGCAACGCTACAGGCTGGGGGAGGAGTGGCTGGAGAGCTGCCTGGTGGAAAAGGACCTGGGGGTGCTGGTTGACAGCTGGCTGAATATGAGCCAGCAGTGTGCTCAGGTGGCCAAGAGGGCCAACAGCATCCTGGCTTGTATCAGGAATAGTGTGGCCAGCAGGACCAGGGAGGTGATCGTGCCCCTGTAGTCGGCACTGGTGAGGCCGCACCTCAAGTACGGTGTTCAGTTTTGGGCCCCTCACTACAAGAAGGCCATCGAGGTGCTGGAGCGTGTCCAGAGGAGGGCAACGAAGTTGGTGAAGGGTCTAGACCACAAGTCTTACAAGGAGCGGCTGAGGGAACTGGGGTTGTTTAGCCTGGAGAAAAGGAGGCTGAGGGGAGACCTCATTGCTCTCTACAACTACCTGAAAGGAGGTTGTAGCGAGGCGGGGGTCAGTCTCTTCTCCCTAGTAACAAGTGATAGGATGAGAGGAAACAGCCTCAAGCTGCACCAGGGGAAGTTTAGGTTGGATCTTAGGAAAAACTTCATCACCGAAAGGAAGGTCAGGCACTGGAACAGGCTGCCCAGGGAAGTGGTTGAGTCTCCACCCCTGGAGGTATTTAAAAGATGGGTAGCTGTGGTGCTTGAGGACATGGTCTAGTGGTGGACTTGGCAGTGACAGGTTAATGGCTGGACTCGATGATCTTAAGGGTCTTTTCCAACCTTAACGATTCTATGATTCTATGATTCTGTGATTTCATTCTCCAGCTCACAAAATGCACTCAGATACCTAGTTAGTTAGTTAGTTAAACTTTTTTCTTTATGAAACCTGTTTAGTATATGTTGGATGCTTCTCATATTGTGGGCTATATGACCTTCTCCCACAAACATTATCTATTTGAAACTAGATAAATGAAATGTCAATATTAAAACAAATGTCTGAACCATAAAATCTTGTCTAAATCTTTATGCACAACTGGATGGCCACCATACTACTTATACATAATTAATGATATGTACTTTTTTTCTGTTGTAATCCATGTAATACTTACACTTTTAAGACCTGCATGGAACAACACATACGATCAATTGTTATTAACTGGAGGTCACCCCACTGCTCTTATTTAGCAGGACTGCAGAACAGAATACAAAGTGAAACATGCCAGTACAATTTTTCAGTCCTTAAGGAAGGAGTGCTAGTCTTAGAGGGCATAGAGTTAACGCTAATTCTTATTGTTAGAAGCAGGATATGAACACACTTAGAGTAAAATGTACCTTCATTCCAGGAGGTCCTGGGGGTCCCTGTGGAAAAAGACATATTTGGTGTTACTTTTCCTCAGTATTGTATATTTTACATCTTATACTCCATAAAATTTCACATAGTTATATTTGCATTTCAAGAATCAGGGCTGAAACAAGTGAATTAAGCATGAAAGAATCTACTTACTATGCTCCCAGTCAGTCCTGGTAAACCTGGGGGACCTACTGGACCTCTTTCACCCTGAGGGGAACAAAGAAATTGGTTTTGTTTAGAGAACGTATGCTTGAAGGATGTTTTTATTTCAACACAGAGATGCTGTTATAAACATATGTAAATGTCACCTTTGTGCCATTACATCCTGGAATGCCAGGTGGACCAGGAGGGCCATCTTGTCCAGGAATGCCCTACATGAAAAGAAAGTAAAGAAATTAGCAATATTAGCAATAATCCAGGTCAGATATCGCGATTAAAACTTTGATGCTCTTTGTAGAAATACATATGTGGCATACATACAGGAAGGCCTGGGTTTCCTGGAAAGCCTGATGCTCCTGGGGGGCCCTGCAATTGACAAAAACATAAACTGAAATGACAAACCCACAAAACAGCAAGGACAAGCTGCAGCCCCAGTCACATGTCCAGTGGTGACAGTCAAAAAACAAGTAACAGCTTCTTTTAAACTTCCTTGACAAAATAGCTCTCATCTTCAAAACCTCTCAAACGTGACATTTTAGTAATCAATAACTACAAGCAACTTTTTATATTTCTTTAACTTTTTAAGCAGCAATATGGATTTCCTTCAACAGGAACTGGACCAGAGCCTTATGCAGAAGAAACAAGGAATGCAGAGGTGCTGTCTTCTCACAACCATCATTCCCAAAATGAAATTTACTGTAGGCACCTCTTCATAGCAGAAGAAGATGTTAACACACGGTAAAGATGTTTCTCTATTTTTCATACTCCACATCAGTGTATCAATTCATCCTTATTATCAAAAAACCTACTGGGTTGAGATAACTCTTTCTCCTTGAACAGCCTTCCAGTGTAATGAATCAGGAGTTTGACTTGGCACATCATTTTCATCCTACCAGCTTATTTATTCATACAGTATTTCCTAATACACGCGTTGTAAAGCAGAAAATATGTATGGGAATCCTGTGCCCAGACAGCATATTTGCATCTTCCAAAGCTTTATAATTGCTAAAATACAGTCTACTTGCACTGTAACACACGAACACATTTTCCAGGAGATGCCAGTTCACATTAACACTCAGGATACCCCAGGGTATCATGAACATTATAGACTGAAGTAAGGATTTCTTGATCTAGCAGAATACCCCCTCTGTAATAGCTCAGAAACTGCAGATGATTCAGTAAATTCTGTGTGCTGCAGCAACTGCAGGCAAATGGAGAACAAAACCGAGATGGCATTTTGAAAATCTGTGGACAAGAGGGTACAGCTGAAAATGCATGCATCATTGCTGGTCAAGTCATTTGAATCCCCTTTCATCATCACATTACGAAACATGAAAATGCTCAGAATGAGCTTGGCACCTCATAAAACCTCAAAAGACATGGCCCTGGCTAATATAAAGTGCTAAAATAAGTCTTACATAAGTGCCACATTAAACAGAAATGACAACAGGAAGGTTACAGGCATATTCAGAGCCTCCTCTAGCAAAGTCAAGAGATCTTTGTCCCTGGCTTTAATTCAGCTCTGCACCCTGTGCACATTTTTAACATGTATGTGCTAATGGGTGTGTCAGCTTCTCTGCTGGAGTGCTTCAAGGAGGTTAGATGGCAAACATAAAGGAGAATTTTGCATGAGGTAATAAAGTTGGTTCATATTCAAGCTGGAAAAAAGCCTCTTGGTATGTCAGAAAGATATCAAAGGCATATTAAAACCAGTGCAGTGGTAAGTACCAGGTGACAATGCAAATGGACAAAGGCACTGACTGCCCAATGCAGAAGGAACTTCAAAGGCAAAAGCAAGAATTCTGAAATTATTGTGCAGCACAAGAGGATGCCATTGATTAACTCAAAGAAGAGACTAACCGTGTCTTGCGCTTGAAGGCAGACATGGAGAGTTAAGGACATATAAACCCACAGACATCAGAATTGCAAAAAAGTAAGTTAGAACTCACTCTTGTTCCCTTTGTTCCTGGCAGTCCTGGTTCTCCAGTATCACCCTGCAATGGAAAAGAGATAGCTTTGTCTTTCCTAGGGACAACAATTTCAGGAAATCTGAGTGCTTTAAATATTAAAGCTTAAGTTCTTACCTTAAGCCCTGGTGGCCCAGGAGGACCTTCAGGTCCTTGCATTCCAGGAAACCCAATCACACCCTGTAGTCCAGGCAAGCCTCTTTCTCCCTGTGGAAGAAAAAAACTCATTAGCAACTGAACAGCTGAAGCTGCTTCTTCAAGCAACCCACATACCCCCTGTTTCTGTGCTCAAGAAACCTGTTAGGCAGTAAGAAGCTACATGTGACAGCAAACATTTCATGTTGGTATTTGAAAGAAGGATTATTATGAACAAAGAAATATTTCTGGTTCAATAATAGGTTGGCAGAGCCTGAGCGTGGCATAATAGAAAAGCACTCTTTGAATGTCAATGAAACCTCTTTTCTGTCTCCCGAAATAGCACTGTTCATAGCATGTTTATACCACTGGGATCAGGAAGGCCACTTTACCTCTAATAAGACTTACCTGCATTCCTATAGAGATACCACTAAACCCTGGTAGAAAATCTAACAACACCCTACATCACCGATTAAATTCCTGAAAACTGCAAATATCACTTTTCAGTCACTACTGTATGAATAGCCAATACCACTCCTCTTCTTGTGTATCATTTACAACAGCAGATTTTGGAGACCAGGCTTGTCACTTAGTCTTGAGTTTCAGGGTGGTTCAGAGCCTGGGTGCTTCGAGATACAGGATCTTCCCAAGAAGCTGAAAACACAGATTGTATGTGTCATCCTTTAGGTTCTTCTTTAATGCTGTATGGGACATCTGTGTTTTCTGTGCTGTCCCTCTCCCTACAACCCCAAACGTATTTAAATCAGATAAATCTAGTGGCAGAAAATCCATCCACACTCTAGATCAATATTGCAGCTATTACACGTTCACTATACTTGAATTCCCAGTGAAACCAAGAGGAACACTGTCTGAATAAAGGCTGCAAAATCTACACATAGAGGAGAGGGAAAAAAATTATGGATGTCGAAGTCTGAAAACAGCAAATCAAGCAAATCAAAAGCCAAACATTCCACATAGGAAGTAACTAGAGTTGTCCTTTCAAGCTGTGGTGCGAAACAGGGAGAAACACTTCATATTGTGCAAAAAATGTGGGAATATTGGGTGAATAAAACATTAGTGAGCAACTGCAAAAAGGAAAAGGTATACAAGTTTGGACAACAGCTAAAAAACATGGCACCCGTTTTAGAAACTCAAAACACAGACCAATTTTCAAAGGATACCAACAAGGAAATACAATCAACAAGGTTCAAAACACACAAAAGGAAGCTACACAAAGATTTAAGTATTTTCCGCAAAACAGGGAGAGATGAGATTGCTGTTTGTAATTAACAAATGATTTAGTATTTGGATTTTAGGATGGTGAATAGCAAGAAGCTTTTCTCCTGTTTGCTCAGGACAAAGATTCACAGCAATATGCTGGTAACTTGCAGGGGTCAGCTAAGGACTGAGCACATGAGAGAAGAAGAACATCTGAGTCTTGGAGAGCTCACTCTTCAAGTAGGTATAACAGGCATCTTGCAAAGAAAAGGTTATGATATGCAAGCAGAGGAAACCACGGATGACCCACAGACATGGTGCTAGTTACAGTTTCGGAAGATGAGAGGAATTGGAAGGTTTCTGGAGTTACTGGGTTGATGTTGGTTGTTAGCTCCTTGCCCAGGATTTTGTTAAGATGAAGAGACAAAGGAGAAGAGAGGTGATTGACGGGTAAGAAGAACAAGGCCAAGGAGGAAGGAGGGGAGAAAACTATAAACTGAGATGATAAGAGCAGTGAAATCAAAATAACACTCATTTATTAAAATTTCCTGCCAGGAAAAATTCTCCTGCTGCCTCTCCTCTCCTTCCTCCCACAAAAATAAATTTTTCAATAAAAAGTTCTTTCTGAGGCAAACAATCAGGTTTTCCTTGAAGTGCCAAAATGGCATGATCTCCCTTATTTACTCCCCAGTATTCTTTGTCATGGTTTGAGAATAAAGTTTGCTAGTAACCCAAATCCCAGGCAGTGTGTTAAACCACAAAACACCACAAAACAAAGCACACAGCAGAACAGCTGAAAAAATATATTTCTAGGTCAGCTGTAAGAGGTACAAAGTCCAAGTTCTGAAGTAATTAAAATTGTTTTGAAAAATATTTTACGGAAGAATGTATCAGGATGCAGGCCTCTGAATAAATGTTGAAGCAATTATCCTAAAATCTGAAGGCTATTTGAAATGTTGAAACAGATTACTACAGTTCTTAAACCCACACTTTGGCTGCCTAATTGGCACTGCAGTAACAAGCGTATCTCTACAAAACCAGATGTTGTGTCACTTCAGAGCAGGATTTTACACTGAACCCTGGGCACTTGCTCTCATGACCTCCTGGGAGATGGACTAAGAAGGGAGAAGACACTCAAGTACATAAAACAGGGGTTTCCATTGCTGAACAAAAGCACAACGTGCAAGTGAGAAGAAAACAAGATTATTTTGACACTTACGGAGAAATACGAGTCATGTGCAACACGACTAATACTTTATGCACGCAGGAGTTCTGTCCATCTGAGGATTTCAACACACTTTGAACCACTGCACCCTGCAATGCAGGGAAATCATCTCTCCTCTGTTCTTAAGGAAAGATAAAACTGAGGTTTACTGATCAGATTTTCACTTAGTCTAAGGCTCCCTTAAGACTGTTCTGGCACTGTAAAAGGGCCTTAACGTGCATGTGAATCACTCACCAAGGTAATGACCACTTCAGCTTGCCAAGGAGGTTAACTCAAGGCTTGAAATAAATAAAAACTTGGGCTTCCAAGGCAACTATAGTCAATTCTCTCAAGGCTGTCTTCAACCTCCCAGGCTGCCCTGTCTGAGGGGTAAAACATAGCTGCAGGAGCAGAGCTGAGACCATACCGAGTCACTTCGAGTTAAGATACATCCAGGTTTTCATAGAAACATTTTATTTTACTGACTTGAACTGTTAGGCCAACAAGAAAAATAACTGGCTATTTGTCCAGGACTTCTGGACATCCAGTCAAGCTACTGGATGTCCCAAAGCCTGGAGAGCATAACTCCTGAGCATGTGGAGGGATGTACCGTCCCAAATACTGCAGATGCATGGTTTCTCATACTGGAACTGAGCTCATCTTCTTGCCTGTGATTTGCCAGAGGGAAGTAAGGAAACATAAAGGTGACTGCAGGTGTGAGAGCTCCTGAATCCCTCTCTGCATGCAACCTGCCACCTTGGCCACTTATCCTAACAGGGGAGCATGGACTTATGCACCGCTTACACCTCTCCCTCTACTGTGCCTTCCCCTTTGATTTTACTGCTAAGTAAGTTTGGGGTAAGTAGCCCAAAGTAAGCATTGGGTAATTAGCCCAAACTTGTGCAGTCTCAGGCTACACAGTTAATGGGACCTTACTCCTCCATGCCATCCACAGAAACTCAGAGAAATTAGGACAACTATTCCACCAAGACCCAGTAACAGACCTAGGGATGTCTCCTGGGTTCCAGTCCTTTTCTTTAGTCCAGGTATCAGATGGCCTCATTGTATAACAGTCTAAGAAAACCAGTGTGCCAAAACTTGCAAGGAAAGAAGCAGCACTAATGAACAAAGGTCTAACTTCAATACCCCTGTTCCAGTTAGTACCAACTTCTACCATGAGAGTTTTTTTGGCATCAGTGAAACTACACCAAGTTACAGTAAAACTCTATCAGTCGCAAAGTACCTACACTGAACAAGAGAGTACAGAAACTCTACCATCTAGAAGCTGTAGTCATGTGAATGCAGAGCTCCTCGTGTCCCAGTGTCACTGGGTAGATTAGCCTGCAGAGATCACTGGGGTAGCAACATTTGTACTGCTGCTTTTTTACCCAAAGTGACTTATTTGGAACTTCAAGCTCAGATGAAGCTATCACTTATTAGGTTGCACAGTACAGACATAAGCATGTCCTGAAGATGCCTTGCATTGCAAGGAAATACTTGAGCAGCGTCCTTTCCTGCTTGCCTGCCCAGTTCCTTTCTTCACTCAATGTTCCAGCCAAACAGCTCCACAGCTAGTGGTTGCACTACATTTATGCTGCAAGTCATTAAGCATCCACACTACATAAATTGGCAAGCACCAGATCACCACTGCTACCCCACTTATCTTTCGCTCAGCACTGAGATTTCTAGCTGTGATGCGTGAAGGGCATGGGACTCTGACTGCAGGGGCTATGTATTGTTCAAGTTCCAATACTCACAGCTGCAAAACCTTGGCAAGTAATATTGAAAGAGCTTCTGCTTCTTACAAATCAATTCATGAGACTCAAAAATTAAAACAGATGTAACCAAGTCATCTGTACCTCTGCTGATTCAATGTAAACTGTCAGAAAGCACAAAGGAGGATTCATTACTCAGCTCACAAAAATGAATATTCTGCCACTCAGCTGCTGAAAATGTGGAGGTGCTATGTAAAAAGACAGCAAGTGCTCAGTTGCTGTTACGCTCATTTAATAAGCAAGATGCCTGTGTTAGTCCAGCTTTTGTGAAATGCATCCAAACGCCTTTGCATTAGATAGTTTAAATTAAAAGCAATTGAATGGACTTCTACACAGAGGTGAACCTGTTAAGAGCATAACTACATGGGCTAGTATTTTTGCTGGCACCTACCCTTCCGAATTAGCCGTGAAATGCTGTTTGACACATGGAACAACTGCAGATTGCTATGCAAGGGAGTCACATGAAGTAAGTAATTTCAGAAGATTCAGCTGTAATAAATTAAGTACTGAGAGGGAGGAAATAATCACCACCCCATTATAAATTATTTCCCCTATTATTTTGTCTAGATACTGCTGGGCTGGGAGATTTTAGACTTGAGAGATGGGTAACATGGATATAAATCAACTGTTTCCAGAAGCACGGGCTCACAGGGCGTCTGGACCTGTACAAATATAATGTTCTCAGGCTCTCCAGAGACTCAGGCACATGGTGAATAACAATGTGCAGATATTCCCAAAGCCATATGAAAGATGCTTCATTTGCCTCTGTCAGTGATCACCCTGCAGCTGAGACGGCAGGACAGACACGTGCCTGCCCTTCAGCCAAAAAGGCATAAAACTCAGTCTTAGGGAGAGATATCAAAAGGCAGCTGAGCTGATCTACCCAGAAAAGGTGGCTCTTCTCCTCCTCCTCCTTTTACAGGGATGGTGCCACCTCACCCTTCTTTACAACAGCGGGTATGATTCCCTTGGTCCCCCCCACACCAGTTCAGCTCACTAAATTGACTCACTTTTCTTTAGCGAGTGAGCTTGCTCCAGCCTCAGTGAGCTGAGGAGCTCATCAGGTGGCCAGGCGGCTGCCAAAACCAATGCGAGGAGGACATAGCAATGCAGGACGCAGGGCGGAAAGGCAGCGAGAGCAGCGTCTCACACCAGCGCAGTGGGGTTTGCTGGAGTTCATCCACCAGAGCTCCTCAGCTGTGCCTTCGCTGCAAGAGGAGCTGAGGTGGGAGCCAACAAATGTTTGTCCTTGCCGGAGAGCCATCTTCAGACCAGTGTTGCTGCTAACTCCAATGTTGTTATAAGCTCAGATGTTCTCTCTCACAAACGCCCATGCTCCCCTCTTCCCGAAAGCTAATGTTGATTGAACTGAAATGCCACCAAGGGCATGTGTGGCAAAGAAATGCAACTGCTTCAAGATGAAAATTGATGATGCAGTTTCCAAAAAGAGAGAAATAGGGCCTGACAATTCAGCATTCTTTTCTATTTTTTCTCTTATCCTCAGTCTGATTTCAGAAACAGTCTGCTTTTGAAAGAAACAAGTTTGAGATCTAGGTGCAACTGTTAACAAGAAAACCCACCATCCAAAACATTCATCACACCTTGATGCTCCGGTGTGACCTTGTAAAATCTACAGCAACGCACAACAGCCTTGCAACGCACTACATGGTTCCTACCTGGCCTATTCCAAGCCACGTGAGAGGTGAACGCAGGCTCTGTATTTGTTCCTTCAGCTGATGCAACTGCGAGTGCTCAAGCGAATTGGCTTCGAGGTGTTGGACCAGTAATTACACTGCACAGTGGGAAACCCTATTGTGTGATCTGAGTAACACTCTCAAGCCACTGTGTTTCTCTCCATACTCTTTTAAACGTGTTACAGAATTGTAATTGCCTCAGTGTTACACTAGTGAAGACACAGAGGTGGGGAATATCCAATTCTTTATTAAAAGAGTATTTTTAACCACCAGAGGGAGCACCAGCCCTGAATATCTCTCAGGATTAAAATAAACACGTACAATATCATCTGTTTGTCCTCAGCTGCACTTAACATTTTCAGTATTTTATTGAAAGTGTGAAGTGGATATCAGTCAAACAGAATTATTGCTATATGCTCACAGGGCAAGCGTCCTTAAATGCACTAAGGATGCTTAACATTACAAAATTCCCACTGTACATCCTTCAGCACTAAAATATATCTGTGCTATAGCTATACAATTCTGGAGCCACACAAGTAACGAGTAATTAATTACACAAACATAACTGTGAAGACATGCAAAGAATCTGTGTAGGAGCTCTGTAGAGATCTTGGCTCACCCAGAAGTTTTGGGGCTGAGCCCCTGACAGTATGCAGAATGGAAGAGGGGGGTCGGGGGGGAGGGAGGGGGGAGAGTCAGCAAAGTCTGGATTCTTGCACTGCCAGGAAGCATCTGAGAAAGCTCACTCACATGGCAACATGAGCCCAGCATTTTTGGCACGACTAACCGAGGGAGCAGCCATGACAGTTTCACATCACCTGCACAGCTCCACAGTCAGGCTGGCTGTGGGCTGGATGAGTCCCCTGCACAACGCCAAGCGTTACCAGGGCTGCTCTACGTTATATGCAGACACCTATGTCGACAAAGAGCTACCCCAACAGCTGCTGGGGAACAGCGCTCTCTAGTCATGCCCTCTGTGCCACGGTGCTAGTTCTGCCATCTCCTTCTCCCTTTGCTTCCTCCCCAGTGACTTTCACCTGCGGGACTCCTTCGGTCCCACAGTGAAACCAGCTCTCAGGCTGCACTTGGAGGTGGGAACGCTGAGAAGCGCCCACTTAGGGTGCAAAGCCAGTGCCATACAGGTTCATATACGTAGGGGCAGAAGTTGCACTCCGATCGCCAAATGGTGGCAAGATCTCACTTGCTCTGCTTTTTTACTCCCTGAAGGGATTGCTCTTCCTACTATGAAAGTATCCGTTCCTGAGCCTCATGAATTTACAATACTGGGGAACCTGTGCAGCTTGATAGAAATCGAATCCAAACCTCCAATAGTGAATCTCTTAGTATAAACATTTAATTAGAGAGCTGTTCAGGTTTACGGTTCAGGGACTGAACCTGTGCCTCTGCCTCCTAAATATGAAAGAATGCTTAGACTGAGAGCATATTTCAGTGTCGCCTCATGGCGGCACAGGGCATTCCTTAGGAAGCTGCTAAGTGCTTCCCAGGAGTATAAAAATAGAAATAACCATCTTTGATTATCCTTTTCTCTACATATCAGTATGTATGCACTTGGTTGGTGTGCAAGTAAGTGGGTGGATATACGGTGTGTCTGAATTTGATTTAGAAGCTGAATAAGTAAAATAAGCTGAGTGAAATAAAATTAACATTCAAAAGTCAGTCATGGCTACAGACTCAGCCTCCCATTTAATCAATGTCAAGCAACTGGCTGCCTATCAACATCGTACAATTTCAGTTAAACCAGCTGCAAGTAATGGCCCCTCCCTACATAATTTACCAAGCCTTCTTCATGTAATTCCTCTTCTTTTTCACCCTATAGTTACTCCCCATTTTCCAACTGCAGTAGTCAGTTTTTTCAACAAAGGTGTCCAAATTTCACTTTTTAGGACTTCTTGAGCCATGTACACTCTTAACTTAAGCTCTCAATGTTTCCTTACATTTGTGTGTCTTCGGCTGATGTACTTTTTGTGTGATATTTGACTCCAGTGTAGATAAATGTTACAGATCTAGAAGTAGCTAGGATGCTGAGGAGGAACATATTTGTACTTACAGCAAAATATTATTTTGCTTGTTTTCCCTCCATTAAAAAAAAAAAAAAAGAAAAAACAAGGAGAAGTCACTGAGGTTTAGTGAGGCACATGCACCTTCCATTCATTCACAAAAGATAGCATGCGTGACCCGTAGTTTGAACATTTTATAAGCCAGCAGTAGTCCACCTCAAAGCATGATTGAGGGCATGGTATATGAAGGACAGGAATACAAAGACAAGACTAACAGATAGCAGAAGCCAATAAACAGCAAGTGAACTTTATTTTCCAACTGTGGAAGTCTGTCTGCACAAAGCTTGGCAGTTTAACACCAAGGTATGTGGTTCATTGTCTTTATGTTTAAACTTTTCTTGATTTTTGAAAATAAAAACCAAAACCACAGAGTTCCTGATGTTTCAGGAGGAAGTCACACAAACCTTTTACCAAAGGTATTCATAGGTTTTTCCACACTTTTTTTTTTTTTAAATCAGACGTGGGTCAAGGAGCCTCTTCCCATCAGTTAGAGCCACCCTGGGGAACAGAAGAACCTCAAAGAACCACGAGGGAAGAGGACGTTTTAAGGACAAATGCGTTTGCAGTGTAACAAGAAGGAAATTCTATCACCTGGAGACAGGTTGAATCAAAAGGGTACTATATTTCCCACCCCTTCTAATCATCTGTTGAACTCATTAGGTCTGAGTAACTCTTCCTTTCTTTTATTGCACATTGTGTTAAATCACTTCCAGTGTTGAAGTTCCAAGAATATAAGGGGTAAAAATGCTACACGCCCTTCCTTCTTCATTAGTGAAAATTATTTAGCATTTGTTTGCATTTGGCATTGTTCAAAGGCCTACATTTAAAGATGAAACAGCAGAAAAAAAAAAAGGTCTTGAACTTTTCAGGTTTTTTTAATTTATTTTTGTTCAGATCCTAGACCTGGAATGAAATGTGACGTTACATGCAAGTTTTATTCTCTTGCCAAAGGTTTGTCATGGACATATTTACAGAAAATAATCTCTTCCATAAATAGTAAAAACATGGGCAGCTGGTCCTAGACAGTACAGACTGCAATAAAGTTCTCATAATGAAGTAGCTCATATCTTAGAGAGTACATGACAGACAGTACTATTCTAGACAGTGCTATTCTAGCTGCTTTTTGGGGTTACGTTTGAAATGGCATTTCTAAAGTTTTACACATTTTGAAAGTTGCACAGGAGTAAAATATCTTTCCACAAACGCTAGAGGAAATATTCTAGCTTCTGACTTTTTAATCATGAAAATACCAAAAGGCAGACAACACTATGCCTCAAAAGTATAAATCAGTGTTTCCTCAATTCAATCTCTAGAGTCTCTTGACTCAGCCAGAAGCATTGGAGAACAGACAGTACAATATAATTTTTTTCTAGTACCTTCAGGGTTGTTCAGCCTAAACCAATTAAGTTGTGGAAGATGCAATAACCATTAATAATACTGAAAACCAGATATTCTCCTTATTTTGACATTGTGGAGGATATCAGCATCATTTCAGTGAATGCCGACCAGAAGTTGGTATACAGCTTAGTAGGTGTCTTTAAGGTTTTCTTTTTGACAAAAAAAAATAAAAGGCGGCAAGGATGTGTAAAGGGGCCTGTCAGAACACACGAAATCCGTGCTGTATGACTGCCACCCAGAGGAGCCCTCGGGGAAGAGACACAGCCACGGGCCGTGGGACGGTGACAATCGCAGGGGACAGCTCTTCCCCGCCGCCAGCGCCCATCTCCCCGGCCCTTCCCTTCCCGCCAGCTGATCGTGCCCGCTCACAGGTAGGCCGCACTGGCAGTTTTGCTATCGAAAGCTTGCACTTTGCCTACATCTGGAGAGTTTCACTTTTCCAAGCCGTACCCTTTACCTTTTTTCCAGAGGTAAATATCGTCCCTCAGCTCCCATGCCTCGGCATTGATAGAAACTAATTACATTTAATACCTAGAACTTCCTGAAGTGATCCCTTTGGAGGAGTTTTACGAGGCTGCCTGTGTCCCTGCTGGGTTTCCAGCCTCCATCTCCACGTTTTCAGACAGAAATGAAGTTTGAGTTGAAGATTTGTAATCGCATCCTTAACTCGCAAATCTCATTAAAGGTGCTGCACACAGCTGGCAGCGCCACTGGCTTCTCTGTTCACTGCTCCACTATACGAGCCTCTGGTATTCCCGTTTTTTTCACCTAACTCCTGACGCCGGAGTCGGAGGGCACTTCAGACTGCCCCTCTGTGCGCGAGTCCCTCCCCTCCATTACCACTACTTAAACCCATCCCTTTTGCAGTTCTGCAGCGTCTTTCGGGCTTTGCTTGGCAGTCGAGCAAACTGTTCTAACGAAACTAAGGGTCACCAAAACCCCCCCAAAGCTTTTAGTATTCTGCTAACTAGCCATGAAATACTCTTGTTGCATCAGTTTACAGTCAGGGTCGAATGAGAGAAGAGTGAGAGGACATCCGATCTGATGCCAGCATCTGTGTTCACTCACTCACTCAACTCAGTTATCTACTTTTAACTGTGCACACTGATCTTTGACACAAGCCTTGGTGAGAATTATTTTTGTTGGCATATCAAAACATTTAAAAATGTTCCAGCAGAACTTCAGTGGAAGCTGTCACGTGCTTTCTTTAAGAGCTACAAAATTTATGGGTAGGTTTTGCCATTCTAGTTACTCTTAAATATTCTAAGAGATAGAAAGACGATTTTCCAGACGGGAGTCTAAGTTGCTTTTCCTGTGGCTTTACCTTAATTTTGCCTTTCTTCTGTTGTTAAAGATGATATAGGAGAAGATTTTATCTGTTATTGAAAGCTAATAATTATTTTCATCATTTAGGTTATCTTTCTTTGCTATGTTGTCTATAACTCGATTTACTTATTGTTCTGTAAAACTTTCTCAGGTGTCAGACTTACCTGAAAGGAAATGTAAATCCTTTTTAACATCTCTTAAAAATGCTTTCTCAGCGGTTCTTGCTCCTTCTGTGATATTAAGCTTCTTTCTTGGCTAAACTACAGAGGTTCTCCAGATGGTTAGGAACTTGCTTGCATGATAAAGTACTCCACTATCACTTTTGTAGCAGCTACTTCAGGTTTCCTCTTTGAAAATCCCACTTTCATGCTGCTTCTTCCTGTTCTCTCTCCTTCCAGGTATATATGGCTACAAGTTTTGCTATTGCTTCTGCTGGAAGTGTTTTTGAGAATTTTGTATGAAATTTGGCTTTTTACCCTTTCTTGATGAAATCCAAACTTTAAGATAATTCAGATCTGCTTCTCTGAAAGCCAACATCACATGGCCGGATGTTTTCAATGACTAATTTAAGTTCTGAGCTCTCACTGAAAACATAGGTCTAAAATCTGAAACAGGAGGTAGCTGAGCAAAGAGAATCAAACAACTACCTACCATTAGTATGAGATAAAAAAAAAACACCAAAAAACAAAAAAAAAAAAAAACCAAACCCCCAAACCACTTTATGGTCTTGGCTAGAAAGACTAGAAAGTGACTTAAGGAGATTACCGTATCGCTGTGGTTCCCTAGTAATAATTATATACACCCAGGTTGCTTCTTGTGAATAGTGCTACAGAGAAAATGTAGGCAGAGACTGATTATTAAGTGCAGCAAGTATTAAATTCTTGTGTGGGAACTGCCGTATCACAGAACCATCAATTAGAATGGCTGGCTTGGCCTGAGATCCCCAGCAAACACAATATAAATTGAATGGCAGAATGATTTAAAGAAGCCTGAGGGGTAAACTACAAAATGCAGCTACTGCTGTTCCCCAGACATATGCTGTCCCAGACCCGTAATCTACACCCACAGAACCCTGTCTGCATCACAGAGTATTAGTGTTATGGACAGTAAGATGAACATACAGAAAGCAGAAGCAGACTGCAAGTGCTGTCACACATATGACCAGATACTACAAAACTGCACGCTGGGACGTAAGTTTTATAATCACTATGTAGTCAGTAGATACTGGAAGCGTGACTCTCTTTGCACGGACAAAATTTTAAATTTGGGAAGATTCCAAGCTACGCATGGGTATTGCGCAAGCACTGGGCAGCTCCGCTTCCCAAGCATGCAGATTTCAGAGAAGTGGAGATCTTATAGGTCTTTTCTCATCTTACTTTGATCTCACATTTGGGAAACTTTAGTGACTTCATTGGAGGCTTACATGCTTCAGATCAAATTATGGCCCTGTAACCCTTTGAGAAACCATAATGAAGACGTACACTAACAGCAGTTGTACAAATATAAAACCAAACTCTGTGAGGCTAGAGAGCATGTTTTCTTCCATGAAGAAATGCCTGAGATTATTATACCAACACCTCTACAAGCAAAGATATGCATCTGGCAACTGCTGCTTAAAAGGTCATATTATGCCAACTGAAATACTACTGTGTGAAAACCTTTAGAAGTCAGCTCTGAAAACTAAGTAAGAGCCTACCCCATGACACAGTATTACTGGGATATATGCTTTCATAGCACTCTTTCCATAGAGATAAATTCATCAGTGTAATCCACTAGTTTGTGTTAATCAAAGACACGTACCGTACCAAGTGCAAAAATACATCTTCATATGGAAGATGTTGCCAGAGACATTCGGTTTCATTTGGGCAAATGGGACAAATGGTTCCAATGACTATTTCAAATGAAGAAAATCTGATGGCTCCAGATGCCACTTAGCAGTTTGGTCTGCCCGTTGGGAAACTGTAGAAAACTTTCAATACTTTGCATATCCCACTCAGTATTATTCAAAGTCTTTTGACATCTCATTCTTTTCAAGAATAGCAGCTTTGTTGGTGTGCTCTCTTTATGAAACATAGATGTTCTTTTTCCCTGATTTGAATTAAAAGGATTATTTTACTGTGAGTGACATAAAGAAATAGTAAATCAATAAAAATACACTCCTATCACTGCAGAATTGACACAAACATTGTGACAATGGCCTGATTTTCGAAACTATTTTATAAACCACGTCTCTGCTTGAAGAACATCAGATCTGCAGCTGATCAGTATCTTTGCTTATTTTATTATGGTCTTCTGATTTCCCCCTTTCAGGACTGATTAGATGACTTCATGTTATCTATTAGCCCTTTCCAGACTGCAAGCACAATCTTGCCTCCCACATTGCCCATCAGCCCTCTTGTCAATTTTATGTCCCTCTCTGGGATGTATAATTTAGCTGTGATTTCCTTGGTGTCCTCAGTTCATAGTCTTTCCAACACAGGCATGAACAGGTGCTGTACACGAGGCAAGTTCCTACAGCAGCCACTTAAATAGAAACAGTGAGCAAAACTATGGAAGAACTGATTAAAACCAAATAGTAAACATTGACATGAAATAGTGCCAATGGAACATGTAAAAATGAACATTCTTGATTTAAAAAATCTTGATGTTGCTTATAAAGGTTGAGTATGAAAAGCACAGATCTAGTGATTACTGATTTGCTCCACTGGAGAAACTGATTTGTTGTCCTCTGCTATATTGTAAAGGAAACTCCGAAGTACTTAATAGTGATCTTCCCACTGACTGCCGGAGCTTCTCTCCAGCAAGGGGTTTTATATTGCTTTAACTCATCAATATCACAAATATTTTTGTTCTATCTTTTGATACCTAAAATGACAGAAAAAGCCTTGAAGGCCCTCCCAGTCTGGTAAACCTAAAAAAAACCAAAACAAAACAAGTGTACAGGGACACAGTCAACTGGAACAGTCAACTCTTCATTTCCCAGAGAAAATGGAGAAGCACAATCACCTGCAGACAGCAAAACCATGTGTGACTTTTAAGACTGTGTCAGTGTGCAGAAGAGAAAAGACTGGTCACTGCTCCTGTTGACGGGGAACCGCAGAGATGTCCCAGTGACTTTCAGCCTAAGCCAGTAACAGAGCTACCTGGCTTCCAGAACCAAAATGGCTCAAGCAAAGCCAGTTTGTGTACTTCTGCAGCATGGTCAACCCACATGGGGATGATGCACCCATCAAGGGAAACAGAGAAGTAATGTTTATGTAGGTATAATAATACAGATACAGTCTCAGAATTACGCAAACGAAAATATGACAATATAAAATGATTTGCTCACGTTTTCTTACATCTCAAACAAAAAAAAACTCAAAAGCAGCAGTTACCTAAGAGTTAATTCTACTCTTATTTTCCATTTTCTTTCAGAATTTCCTAGCAGAGATTCTTTTTTAAAAGTGCAATACTTCATGTGCAATGACAAAATCACATTTGATATTTTTGTGACTTTAACAGGTAATGCTGATTGCTGAGGCAATCATCATGAGACATTTATACTAAAGAATGAGAATTTATACTTTAATGCGTTCTAACTGATAAGTGTTAGAAGATTAATCATTCTGTATTAGTTACAGCAAAGTTCCAGTATTACCTCCATTTATACATGTTTCTGTTTAGGGACATGGTTTAGAGGTGGACCAGGCAGTTAGGTTAACAGGTTGGACTCAATGTCCTTCCCAACCTCAACAATTCTATGATTCTATGATATGGAGTAAAATGAGTGTAAATGGTCATGAATTAGAGAATGAACATTCTTGGAAAAAGTCAGTGCATGGAGAATTTTACTCGGCTCTATACAGTCTTTGTTCTAAATGGTAATTAAATGCTTAACGTGCTTTTTCCACACACATTAATGGCTAGAACTTCTTATCTCAACAGCTGCTTGAAATTGTTCTCATAATCTAGGTAGGCATAAAAGAGAAAACATAGCTTCTGTCTGCTTCTGAGTAACCCAATAAAACGTAGGCGAGCATTCAAAACTGATCAGTTTAAACAGATCTCGCACTTCAGCGAGGTTAGAAAGAACAGTCAGTTATTATGCAGAAAACCAAATAAAAAGTGTAAGAGGAAACAAATGAGGGTGTTTTAGGCTAATCTACCTAATGGAAAACAGTAAGGTTTATTTATTATTGTATTATTTTAGCAATATTATGTTTTTCTAAAATTTCTGCACCTTTTGTTTGGCGAATACTTGATACTTGACATTATATAGTTTAAAATAACAGCCTGATGTTCAGTGTAATAATAAAGGCTTTATAGGATAAGAGCCATCTGTTGCAATTACACTCACTTTCTGAAGTTTTCTGAAAGGGATGAAAACCCTTAGACTTTGTCAATTATATGCCCTTGATAAAGTATGAGTCATCTTAAAGGAGTTTGGCATGGAGATGCAATTTTCACGGAAACAGCCTAATGAGAGAACATATTGAATGTATTCTAAATATGGCCATCCCAATGGTCATACTGATGAAAACATCCTCAAATGAGAGAGAAAAATATGGCAATATAATTTACTCTTCCATGTCTGAAATGCTGTTGGGTAATATTTCTTGCATTTTTAAGTCAAATACTATTTTCAGCACTTTTTCTGGTGAGATCATTAATATGATTATTTGGCCAAATGTATTTTAATTAAACCCCACCCCCAAATTGTAGGGTCTGGAACTTCTTCCCACACTACCGTAGGAAATATATCCCCAGATGTTAATAATTAAGGCATTAAAGGGTAAACCCAGGACCCACTTCCGCAGCTGCCAAAGCTCCCACGGCAGTAAACTGGTGTGGTTACGTTGCTGAAGAGCGTGGGTGGATTGGAAAAGGCCCTTCAGCGTTTGTGCACTTCTGCACAACATGGAAGCCAGATCAAAAGGGTTTCCAGTGTAGGCAACATGTTGGCTGTGGATGGCGTAGAGCAGAATGGATATGTACTTCCCACGCAAGTGGCTACATGAGAAGTGGAGAGCAGATGTTCTCTAACGTGGTCTCCTGGGGTACCACAAGAGCTGGGCATGGCGGCCCCCTTCTGGCCTGGATCCTGGCTAGGATCAGTCTTTCCAATCAGTTCCTCTCTGATCAAGCAACATTCACGTAGATCCCTGAGGTAACAGGTGCCACTACTGATGTGTGTGTTAATGGGAACCGTGTTTAGCAGAGACGTGTTTCAAATCCAAATGCATTGGTTGGAAAGACCGTTTCTAGAAATATTACAGGGGCAAGCAGGAAGGATGCTTCCCTTGCTTTCCCTCACCAATTTCTGTCTTCAGGCCTGGGACTGGGTAGTAGACTGTCCTTATTCTAGACAGGCATTAAATGTAAAGAACTGGGATGAAAAGCTGCGCTAGGGTAAGACAAGGCGGGGGGGGTATATGTTTTTAAATAAAATTCAATTTTCTCTTCAAAATCCTAAGTACAGATTGGAAAGCCTCAGAGTGTTAACGTAATGAGCAAGCATTGATATATATTGATCTGAATCAAGTTAGAATCATAGAATCATTGAGGTTGGAAAAGACCTTTAAGATCATCAAGTCCAACCATAATTAGTTACTTCTAAAGGCATTCCAAAATACTTTCAAATGCCTTTCTTGAATATTGTTTTCTAGGTATAACTATTCATTCACCTGTCTAGATGTCTCTAATGTCAATAATTAAATTTCCTACACAGTCTAAAAGTATGTAAATATTTCACTACACACGTTTAAAGTCAGAGAAGTTTGTGATGGAACCCATTAAGAAGAGTGCAGAGGACACTGACTGGCTGGACAAGTTTGCATGAGATCTGGAATTTCCTATAACTTCTGTTGCTATGGACTGATATTTTTCTCTCTTCTACATTTTTAAATAATCTACATTAATTTGAGGTAGTTTTGGCTTCTAGCATATCAGACAAGCACCTATTTCATTCAAAGAGAACTTTTTAGACTCTACACTATGCAAATGAAAAATGCCAGGAGAGCTCTAGCAAAGACAGTCAAGACTGCAGCTGGAAATAAATGAAGCATAAGCTTTAATACAATTTATTTCCCCAAACTGTCATTTTTTAAAATTATCTAGTTACAAGATGCTGGCATACTCTATGAACTGAGGCATACTCTATGAACTGAAAACTAATGGCTTTCGACAAGAGAGTTCTAATGTAATATCTCTCTCATTCTACAAGGATTCATTTGTACTTGTTACTGAAAAAAAAGATCAAGATATCAAGGAATAAATTCAGAGTTCCGAACCTGTCCCAAATCTTTGCTTTATTTCTTTTTTAATATATAGCTGACTTTTATTAAACAGATATTAATGGGTAATTAAAAAAAGGAGACTCCACCTAAAAGATGTTTTGGACCTCGACACTCTTCATCTGTCTCACAAATTAATCTATGTTGTTACAAAGAAAATGATTTTTGCTTGGGTCTCTGATTAAGTCATTTACATTCTTTGTTCTGGAAATCACCAAAGAAAAGTCACCAACAAACATTCCTAAAACCCTCATCCATAAATATGTAGCTATCACATGGGAGACAATGTAGGACACCAGCTATATATTTATTAAAAAAAACCAAACAAACAAATCTCCCAAAACAAAAATGCAAACTAACCCCCCACCTCTTCTAAGCATTCCTTTGGGTGACCTAAACAACTTACCTCGGAAACTGTTCTCACTGCAATCGCAGGATGATAACACTTTTGGCTTACACTCATTTATAATGGTAGATATACAGTACATGTGCATGCAGAACAGACCACACTGTAGATTAAAATCTCTACAGCAAAATTGGAAGAGATAAGGAGAGTGATTGAATGTCTACAGCATTTACAAAAGCAGGTAATTTACAGAGGGAAGTCATGGAATGCGTAAGTATGCTATATTTTTTCTTCACTGTTACGGCATTAAAAGAAGCATTTGAAGTCCCTTTTCTGTTTCATACACAGAAAGTTTGGATTGCTGAATGGAAACTAAAAGTCATTTGCAAGGTTCTGTCAAAAAGTTCCAAATTTTTTTTTTTTTTCCCTTGACCTAAAACACTTTGCTGTATTTAAGTTGATTATTAACCTCCTTCTTCCTATTGCAGGTCATTGCCTCCCAGAGCCAACCCTGGTCAGGGTATGTTGCTTATGATGCATCGCAGCCTTCCTGGAAAGCCATCTGCACAGCGTGCTGAGGGGGGCATGTCTGAACTGACCTGCTCACATCGCTTCTAGAGGTGGTCAGGATGTCAAGCCAGAACCTCTGCTACCCACTGAAAAGACTGGATGTGAGGTGCAGGAAAGGTGAGAGTGCCGGCTTAGCATCCTGCTCGATGGGGAACGAGGGAGGGCATGGCCAAGCACCAGGCTAGGGGCTTCACCCCGCAGTCAGGCTGTTCGGCTGTTTCTCACCCCTGGCCCTCCTGCCCTCTGCTGCAGCGGACACTGAGCTGGCTGCTTTTTGGAAACGCTGCCGAAGGGCACATGGCCTTGGCAATGCCCCGTGGTGGTGCAAGTGTTCACTGAAACCAACAGCTCACCGGCCTCCCATTAGATTATACACCATGTGGTTTAAATGAGTAAGATAATGAAGTAGAGCGAGCTGACTTACTCACCTTTTGCCCTTTTACTCCACTGCAGTCACATTTTCCACAACCGGAACAACCCTGAAAATAAAAAAGAAATTGAGAATTAATTGTCTGAACTGGGTGACAGGCAGAACATATCATGTGTGTATTACAGAATACACACATACTCTGCATCTAGCAATATGAATGTCTCAATTTAAAACAAGTGGATTCTCCTCTAGGATTCTATATTCATACATTCAAAGCCCAACAGAATATTTAAAATCAATCCAGTTGTAGAAGCATCTCTTTAATATCAGTTTGTTAATAAACAGCTTGCATTCTGCAGAAACACTTAATCTCTATAAATATGTGCCATTGCTTTGAGGAGAAAGGGATGGTGAAACTGCAGTTCATGATTTATCTTTATGGTAGGTTGACCCTGGCTGGACGCCAGATGCCCACCAAAGCAGCTCTATCACTCCCCTCCTGAGCTGGACAGGGAAGAGAAAATATAACGAAAGGCTCATGGGTCAAGATAAGGACAGGGGGAGATCACTCACTAATTGCCGTCATGGGCAAAACAGACTCAACTTGGGGAAATTAGTTTAATTTATTACCAATCCAGTGTAGGATAATGAGAAATAAAACCAAATCTCAGAACACCCCATCCCTCCCTTCTTCCCTCCATATTCTCACTCCTCCCTTCAGCTGCAGTTGCGCAGGGGTTTTTTTGTCCCCCTTCTTAAATATGTTACCCCAGCGGCGCTACCACCATCGCTGATGGGCTCAGCCTTGGCCCGCGGCAGGTCCATCTTGGAGCCGGCTGGCACTGGCTCTATCGGACACAGGGGAAGTTTCTAGCAGCTTCCCACAGAAGCCACCTCTGTTGCCCTCCTGCTACCAAAACCTTGCCACACAAACCCAATACAATCATCTACGCTTAAGGAGAAAAAATAACAGACCTGAAGAATATGGTTTTTGTTTCATTTCTGAAGACAAAAGATGTTGCCTACACCCTTTGGGTGTTTACCAAGAGATCACTTAATATTGATTTAGTAAGTTTTTTATGAGTAATTGGCAATCATCAGATAGGAAGATGATAGTTTTTAAAGGAGATAAAATACTGGTATAATTACCACAGGAAACTATATGAACAAGTACTTCTGGACATATTTTATGAAATGAAGTCAAACCACAGCCTCTAAGAGAGCAAACTGCTCCTAACGTTAAATATTAGATATGGAAGCAACTGTTAATGTTCACTGGCCAGGCAATGACTAGCTCCAGGCTTCTGGTCCGTTTCTTACATCTACCATATTTCAAGTGATCTTCTTTCTTTCTTGCTCTCTATAATGACTAACTGTAATTGTCATTATGATGGGAAACCTTCCACTCAGTAAAAGCAAATTCCTTGCAGCAGGAGAATCCATAGAAACATGTGTAAAAACATAACCAGTCTGAATTATTTTCCAGGAGATACTATAGAGATAGATCCTTGTTTTCCCGAAGGGCTTTCGTTAGGACAGCAGCCACCTCACTTCATCATAGACAAACTAAAGTCAAAATACAACCAACTTGTATCTCCAGAAAATGACGGTACTTCAGCATAGATGCTGACAGACTCCCAAGTCTATCTGGATTCTGTGAAGTGAAATTCTGGAGGGCAGGTGGAAAGGAGGATTTGGGAGAGGGGTGTTTTCATCTCAAGAGGGAAGGAAGGTGGACTGTGCAGCTGCCCTTGCTAGTCCCAACAGCTGATCTCATCACATGAAATACTCCCAAGTGCCACTTCCCTCAGAAGCGAGGGAAAGAAGATCTTGCTGTAGGTGTTTGCAGAAGGGAGCTCAGTACTAATAAATGCTACTAAAAGCTTTCAAGCCTTTGTTCACATAAGCCTTAAGATGGAGACTTGAGAGATCTGGGGGTTGGTTTGTTTGGATCGAGTCAAGAGCAACCAAAAGATTGGGATTTCTATGACATAATCATACAGTGCCACTCATTTTTTTTTTGTAAAACATGAAAGGTGATAACGTATGAGAGAAGTCAGATTAACTGATGCACAGGTAAAAGCTTACAGTCGCTTTGTGTTCCCAAAGTATTTCAGTGCACTTAAGTGCATCTGGGTTACTCCCCCCTTTCCCTCCTCATAGTCATGAAGCAACCGGTGAGTAACTCAGCAGTCTATTGCTTTTACTGCTGTCATGCCCCTCAGAAACAAACTAGGAGGAAAACAAGCAAAACATTTGTATCACTGAATATTCCACCAACGCACACGAGCTCCTTCAGCAGCCCCATTAAGCCATTATTCAGAAGCAGTCAGGGACGGCACCTCTCCAGAGCCAGCTCTCAGCACAGATGCTGGGCACCCGTCCCTCCACACCTGCGGGCTCCACAGTCTACGGGGACCTCAGTACTTCTGGGAAATAATAGAAAATGTACCTAATCCATTTTGAATCTGGAAAACCTCCAATGAGACCAACAAACATCATCACTCTGGAAAATTAAATAATACAGTAACATTTTTACTTGGTAAATACATTTTCTTTTAAAGTAAAGCATCAAAGAGAAATGGAGGTTTAATACTGAAAATAAAATTATTAAAGGCTGACCAATAGAACTAAAGTACCAGCTCCTGAAAAATTTGTTGCTTTTGCTGAGATTCTTTTTTTTTAAATGTAGATCCACTGACTTTGTTGTTTGAAGTCAAACTTTCTCCATATTCACATGAAGCAAAAATATTCACATTTTTTCTCTTACTTTATTACAGCATTTTACCATGTTATATTACAAATGCACAAAAAGATGAAAATTAACACTGATTAGAATGAGTATTAATCCTATGCTGCAGAAAGAGAATTAGATCTGAAAACGCCAACATGTGCTACAATGCCAACTCAATACTGACCAGGAGGAAAAACTGCCACCCACTGAATAATCTGCTTTACTTCTTGTGGTACATGGTTATACCTGGAAAAACATTGGGCCTCCCATTTCAAGAAGTGACCCAGTGTGACCTCTCTTAGTTTTTCAGGCCTGATGAGATCACAGCTGGAGGACGCAGGCTTGCAGCTCATACTTCCTCCTCCAGCATCATGTAGAATGTTATCAGTTTTATCAATACATCCCTTAAATTCAGAAGGAGTCTGTTTTAATTGCATCTGGGAATGTAATTAAAATACGTCATCGAATCATTATAAACATCTGTTTTCAAGTTAATCCCCGTGTATTTCCTTCGGCCTGTTATTTAACATGCACAGTTTTAGAAAAAAAGTATGTTGTTATTTATGTTTCAGTTGGGTTCTGTTCTTAAATTTAGCACGGCCAGAAGAATCGACTTGTGTTTTCACGTCTCTTTTTGTGCTCCCAAAAATGATGACGTTATATTCAATTTTTCCTGTTTCTTAAGCCTCAGATTAGAATAACCAAAGGCGAGGAAGGTAAGAAGGTACTGAGCACCAGGGAGCACAGCTGCATAAGATCCTATTTGTAGTCAAGTGCTGTAGCCTGCCATGCCAGAACGGGCCACCTACGCTAAAAAAGTCTGCGTTTATTTTACAGTAGCATCGTCTCCTACTATCACTGACTGTAACCTTTGCAGGTGGATGGAAAGTTGGCCAACAATGACAGCCACTACTGGATAGCATTATCCTCAGCTACTAAAATGTATTTTTGAATCTGAGGGATGTGATAACATTCTGCATATACTAGAAGGAAGTATGAGCTTCTTCCTCTTGGTCCTCTGGGAAGATGGGAGAGCCAGACTGGGAACAGCTTATGGATCAAAGGTCAATTTAAGGAGGTCAAAGGGGCATTTAAGTAGTGAGGTGAGAAACTGAGAGAGCGCAAGATGGTTACAGCAGGTACAGAAATCGGTCTGGGTTCACCTAACCCAGCGCAGGT
Organism: Platalea leucorodia; assembly: GCF_965183815.1. NCBI lineage: Eukaryota > Metazoa > Chordata > Aves > Pelecaniformes > Threskiornithidae > Platalea > Platalea leucorodia. The sequence goes on from NC_138824.1 coordinate 64,338,640, forward strand.
CTACTAGTCACTGCAGTCTCCCTTTATTCAATGGCAAGAAACAGGCACTTGTGGCCTGGGATCCATCTCGCCTATTTTGGACGCTTGCTTTCAATGGAGATGAAGCACACCTTGGAGGACTAAGCAGGAGGGACTGAAATGGGCAGAAAGGATTATGGGCTATGTCTGAAAACAAGGGGAAAAATGGAGAGAAAGTGGATACAGAGGATCAAACCAAGGGCTAGAGGTTACAGACAGAATGGGACAGAGTATAAAAAAAGGTTTTCATTCCTTGGAAAGCGTTAGAAATTTCACTGAGTATCTTTCGAACTGTGAACAAGGAGATCTGCATTTCTGGTACTCATTTAGGAATGACTTAAGAACCTTACACATTCAAGTCCTAAGTGGGAAACTTCACCCTGAAGGAATAAAGATAATCATCACAAGGTAAGTAAGCTGAAACTATGCAAATTATTACTTATATCTAAACTTTTATGATTTTAAATCAGTCTCATGATATGAAGAATCCAGTTCATGATTTCCCACCACACATGACTAGACATAATGAGATAAATGAAGAGAAATAGTTTTGTCCTGTCTCCCAGACATCCTCTTTGAAACAACGCCTTCCCCAGGAACTGCATGGAGCTTGGAGCAATCGCTGCTGTCCTCCAAGTGCCAAAACAGAGAAGGAATGGGCAGGAAGCACAATCTGCGGGGCGGGGGATGAAAAGGCAGGCTCTTTATCCCTTGTCTAGGAGTAAATTACAGAGTAATCCAAAGATTTTGGCCAGGTGCACTGTGATACCTCACCTATTTTGCATGGTAGGCTAGCAGTTTTCAAACAGCCATAGCTCCCTTGTACCACAGGCCAGCCTCTCATATAATATCTGAGGACATTAATTTTGTCTTACTCCTCCCACAAAATATCAGTCAGCCCAGAAGCAGAAGCTCATTTTAGCAATACAAATTACTTCATTTTTTGACAAGCATTTCCGTTCTCTTTCATTCTTCCAGACTGTCTGCAACTGATAAGCTTAGTGAATCACACTAGCAAATCAGTATTAAACTATAAAAAGATTACATCCCTTCAACATCGCGTGTTACATGCATGCTCAGTATTCACCTGAAGGACAGCGATTCATTTGCTATCATATTAATACGTAGTTCTAAAAACGTGCCGTTAATGAACGGGCATCCCAACCCAGACTTCTACCTTCCACAGATCCCGTGCTGAGCCTTAGGAGTACTAAAGCCTCGTGAGTGACAGAGCTGAGAAGGCTGCTAAAAGTTCCTGCAGCAGATGGAAGAAACTCTGCTCTGCAATTCAGCCGGCAACACATCTGTCAGATCATAGCTACAGGCTTTTGTTGCGTTTTGCCCTGTTTTTTCACGTCCAGCTACTTTCCTGGCATTTGAGGACTATTGCTTGGAACTCGCACAGGAACGATGCAAACAGCCAGAGGAGCAGCCCAGGAGGGAGACGAGTGCCATATTTGGACAGGCACCATTTCTGGAGGCTACGGAAGTCTCAAAAAAAATACAAAGGCCGAGTCAGTTCTTGGACACTCCTCTCTCTTACAGAGGTGCATTTTTCAAGACAAAACATAGTTCTCTTTCCCACAACATCAGCTCAGACTCTGCTTGCTAAGTTTCAGTTGCTGAGCTGCCTACCAGCTTGGGCTAACTGCACAGCTATCGATCGAGCTCAGATCTTACCCTGTAAAGCACACGTGTAAGGTAGAAATTTAATAAAATTCTCACTGTTTACTTAACTGTTCACGTTGAAAATCTTATTCCAGGGAATACAGTCACTTCTCCCACCCAAAACACAGCGTCTTTCAAATGACTGAAAATCCTGTAAACAGGTGACTGGTGAGACAAGCAGAGATATCAAAATCCTCTGACTCTTCACAATGTTTCTAATTCATAGCTGAAATGCTTCAACAAGTAAAAATGGTCATAATTATTTCATCTCATGATTCATTCATTATAAAATGACATATTCTGTTTAGACCTGACACTCTTCATGTCTTCTGATGAAACAGCGAAGATTTCGCACTCTATGTTGCTTTAGTTTAAACCCCAACTGGAACTGAATTCCCATACAAGTTCCAAGTTCAAACACCAGCAACGGCTATGCCAGTGGGATGGGGACGGCTGTTTGACAGTGACAGCTTGAAGTCTGAATCTCCTCCCTCCACACAATCCACCCCTTCTACCCCTACGTTAATCTAATCACAACGAGGAAGGCCAAGGGAGATTTATCCCTACGTAGCAGACACTACACTTCAACCTACACACACGTACAACTTATGTAGCTGATGAGAGCTGGATCAATAGATGTCCTCAGTTTCACATCCCACCAAATACAGGAATAGGGAGGTGACGCCAACTGCAGGACACTTATCTCACATTCCTCTCATATTTTCTTCTCTCTTCAGAATGTCAAAATAGCTCCCTGGCTGTATTATTATTCTTGTCTTTACCCTTTAGATAGAACTGTATTGAATTAGCTGAACTGCTCTTTTGTATGTAAAGTACCACTAGAGGAAACCACTGCTATATTCCAGTTAACCTCAATATTTTTCTTAACTGATTTTGCAGTCCATTAACAACTTTAAAAAAAATCATGTTGCTAAAACTTCTGATTTACACTTGGTTAGAACAAAGAGGATAACAACAAAACCCAGACTGTCTTAGCAAGTTAGCAAAATTTAGTTATTTGCCTCTGTAATATTAGAATTACTTTAGATTATGGAAACAGATGCCTACTTGAACAGTATAAAATCCTCTTTTTTTCTTAAATAAACATACCAGGATGAGAAGTTTGATTGTTTCTCTACCTGACCATACTGTATTTAAACAAAAGGATAAAAAATGTGATTTGCAAGAAACGAGAACTGTCACCTATTAAAAAACCCACAAATGACAGACTTCCAAACTTCTAGTTCTGCTTAGACAACAGTAACAAGGTATGGATTAGTATTAACATATGTATTAGCTACAAGTACATTTTGAAATAATATTTTTGAAAGGTTAAGTCATGTATTGATATACTGGTTGACAGAAACTCTGTGGGGAAAATTAAATTCGTCCTGCTTAAACTAGGGTTTTAAAACATGTTTGTAAAAATGTTGGCAAAGCAAATTGATTGCTCAGTGTAAGTGCATTATTCTTTGCCATAATTAAAAAAAAAAAAACAAACCACACACAAAACCTCAAAGTCACTCTCCTTCAAAACACAGCTTTGCATTAAGTGTCTGACCCAGACTTGGAGTTGTTCTGCCATATGCTGTCCTCTGCCTCAGAGGGTCTGAGCTCATTGCTCTTAGAAGAGGAGGAAACCTGCTGTGCTGTGGAGCACTTCAAAGGCAAGACTGACCTCCTCTCTCCCATTGAAATAATTTCATTTCACATGGCACACTGAAATCTTATTAGATCAGAGACGGGAACCTGAGCATCTTCCTTCCTTAATGACAGTCCAAAGCACTGGAGTATAAAGGCATTTCCACTCGCTCTCATCCTGCCTTCACAAGAGCTGGGTAGCTGGGCATGGAACTGCACTACCCAGGGGGGACAGCAGATCCCCCAAGCACCGGCTGGCATACGGGTACTCATCCACGAGCCCAAGAGTGGATTCAAAGCCCCTCACTGCACTGAACATGGGCATCTTTAAAATCCAAGTAGCCACCAAGAAAAAGCAACTCCTTTCTGAGTCCAGATTTTTATTTCCTTTGCTCGTAACAAATGAAGAAAAATCAGAGAAGTCAACCTGTACTATTTAAACATTCCTGAAAAATGTCTCTGAAATTGTTTTTTTCTTAATAATTTTATTATTCTTAATATTTTACCTTTGACTATTTTGTTCATAGAATATGGTTTAAATATTTATTTCAGCAATTCTAAAGCCAAACATTCCATCAAATCACTAACTTGCTAACAAACTCACCCATTTCTGACCAAAGCGTACCAGCTAATAATTTTTAAAGGTTATACTCTGTCTCCATTAGTGTTTGAATTGGCATTTGAACTTGCAATTAAGTTCAAATTGAAATTTGCACGAAAGCAACGTAGAGGCGTATATCATCACTATTCTCATCCAAAAACACAATCAGTTTAAGTGCAGTGCCTAAACATAAAACATCACTTCAAAATGAATAAACTACTAAGGCTAGCTTGAAGTGAATCATAGAAACTATCAGTTTTTATGACAAGTAGTATTAATTGGTAATGAGAATGGAAACCTTGGCGTGAGCACCTGCACAAGTACTGCGGGAAGCAGCGGAAGGCTAGCTGTGCACAGGCGGGCTTCAGCGGGGCTGCCCCCTTCCCGAGGGTTGGAGAGGAGAGGGTCGCAGAGGGTCGGAGAGGAGAGGGTCAGAGAGTGTCGGAGAGGAGAGGGTCGGAGAGCAACGTGGTGCACTGTCCCTCACCCTCGGTCACTCCTGCAACCTCTGCTGGGATGAGGGAGGGTAACTGCTGCTGCTTGGCGGTGCCTGTGCTGAAGGACTGGCCTTGATCACATCCCTGAAGAGTGGGAAGTCTGTCCCTTACAGGAGCTGATACAAAGCCAGTTGTCCTGGACTGACGATTTGAACTTCAACCCTCAAAATGGTTCAGGAAAAGGAACATCTGCCATGCCTTCTTTTTCAGGACTTAAAACCAGAGAACAGAAATTGAGCACAGTTCTCATTTCATTTGTAAACCCATCAATTTCAGATGACTATGAACAGATAAATAACAGACAAAAGGGAACATTTTATGATTTTATAATGTCAGCAAGCTCCAGTTCTTCCTCCTCTCCCAAGTCCTTTTTCTCCCCCATAAAAAAAAAAAAAAGTTGGCAGCTTATCTTCATGTCCTTTTTTTTTTTTTTCTTTTTTTTCCCAGCAAATCATGGGTAGACTTCAACTATGACTGTTCAGGGAATTCCCTGAACCAAGGGACATCTTATGGGTTTTACAGCTTTCACCTTCTAGGTCATCAAATTAAGTTCAGCTCTAGTCAGCAATCACTGGAAGTTTCTGTCATGTAGCAGGTTGTGTAAAGTCCTTGGTTGTGTCATTTCCATTTTCTGTAGATCCGGTATTCACAGAGCACAGAAGACCAGTGCCGTTCAAGATATCCTGCAGGATACCACCCGCCTCCAGCTGCCAGGCCAGGTGGGAACAGCTCTCCCCTAGGTCCTGGGTCGTATCTGCCAGGCCTATGTAAATAACTCAAATGGCACCAAATGCCTTTGTTTAAGCAACAGAAATAAGTGCAACCCAATAATCTCCGAAGGCTCATTAAACCTTGCATAGATACGAAGAATTAAAATACTCATTCTCCTGAAGATGTCCTTTGGCTGTAGGTTGATGTATATGAGCAGGACAGAAGGAAGCAGAAGTGGTCCCCACTCATTTATCTGTCAATGCAGAGCTGTTCTCCTAATAAATCTAGGGATAGCTTTAGACCAGATGAAAAATCTCCTGGAAGAAACCTACGCAGTGTAAAATCGCGGCACTTCATGGTTACTAGTATGTCAGTGCATCAATTAAGTATCCCTGTTAGTCTCAGGGAAACTTTAAGTGAGTCCCAAATTGACATATAAATAATATCTGAAAGGAATGGCAAGTTACTGTCTGAAATATCACTGTGCATGATGAAATTTGAACTAATTACAATTCGGCTCTGGTTTTATTTAAAAGGCTTGTGCAATTTTCAGAAAATCAACTGATTTTAAGAAAAGTATAGAATACAATCAGAAAAAAATTCATTATGGCTCTTGGGACATGGGGGCTGTTTGTAGTTCTTGGCAGAGTATTTTCTGTTTGGCTGGGGAGGAAGGTTGTTTTGTTGTTGTTGTTTTTAGTATTACCAGAATCCTACAGGATGTTCACACAAAAATTGCAGACAGACCACAGATTCTTATCAGAGATCTCCAGTGTATTTTAGCCACCCAAGGGAATATTAGTTAATTTTTAAATGCTTAATATTAATTATTTCAGAAAATATTTATTTTGTAAATTAGTATCGGTTGGAAGTGTTTCACTAAAACGATGTTAAAAAAAGAGTCACATCTTCTTAGTCAAAAGAATAGCAGATTGCTGGAGCCCAAATGTTTTGTTGCTGGGACCTCATTTTTTACATTCTTTGCCGAATTCCCCAGGGGTCTGTCCTGGGGGTAGGGTCATGGGAGTCCCCTGAAAGCTGCTCTGTGAACATGACTTTCCTGCTGGTGATGTGACCATCATTTTCACAAAGCAATGCAAATCCAGGGGGCTTCCAGTTAGTTCACAGGAAATATAAAGTTATTCCTGTTGTTCCATATTTGGACAAAAATGACATTTAAAGCAACTGTTTCCTCTAAGTACATTCTTTCACAGGAAACTCTGGCAACAATCAAGGTATTTGCTTACTTAGTGAAATTTTCAGAACATCACATTATACCACTCAGTTCTGCACAGCTCAAAGCAGATAACTTGTCTGTGAATACTAACTAATGGCATTATCATTAAATACAAAGCCTCCCATCAGCGTTATCTACTAGCTGGTCTATTTCTACAGACTGCCAGATACTGCTTAGCCTCCAGCAAGCAGAGAACACTGTATTTACCAAGTGAATATTGGTCCAGTCGGTTTTGTACCCTTTTCCTATTTAAGAACTTCATTTTCAGTTATATTTTCAAAGAAGTGAAAAAAATTCCGGGTGCCAGCAGGATCCTCTGATGTTACAGTCACTGGTGTTAGTTCACCAACTGCTGAGGATTAGAGTATACTCCAGGACTTTCTGACATCCAGTGACAATGTATTCCTATTTCAGGAATACATTTCAAAGGGCACGACCCTTCCTAAATTCAGTTATGGTAATCGTTGCCAATAATCCCCACTCTACTTTATGAATGGGCAAACTGAAGCCAGGTGATACAGGTGAGAAGCTCCTATTCCTCATCTTGCTAACTTAAAAAAATCCGAGGGGAGGAGAGGAAAACCTGTTGCAGAACCACCATGGCTGTTGCAGAGCTTACCACCCACCTCATACGCAACTAGTCTGGAGCGTACCAAGCAAATTGCTCCTTGTCCCGCACAACACAGATCCAACACCCTGCCTTCTAACTCGCCTTTTTAGTGTAACTAGCATTAGCAGTTACTAGGCATACAAGCTGAAGGGAAACCAAACATCAAAATTCATTCTCATTCATGAAGAAGAGAGATTGCAGTCTCTGAAACAAATCACACGAGTGTGTTTTTCTTGCTGCCTTGCAGGATGGGTCCGCACAACCACTTCCAGCACCTGCCAGAGGTACAAGGCTGGATCCAGCCATAACCTGGTAAGATGGAAATGGTGTCATTACAATGGTGTCCCGTAACTGCTGCCTCTGGCAGCAGTGGCCAGCGATGCCGGGGGGACAGGCGGCAGAGACTTGCTGTCCTCTCGGTAAACCCACACCCGCAGGGCTGAACTGCTTTCTAGAAATGCCTCGGAGCTTCTCTGGCCTCTGTGCCTTTGGTGTGCAGCACACACCCCCGTTTTCACAAGCACAGGGGTACCCATAATAAGTCTGAGTACGGGTGCTCGGTGTAGTTGGGAGCCGGCCCCAAAATGGCTCCAGCAGGCAGGCCAAAGGCAAAACCAGGCAGAGGCGGAGGGAGAGGCGGAGGGAGAGGCAGCCAGCCCGGCAGTTGATGCAGCCCCTCCCAGCCACCCTCCACCCCCCAGCACTCCCCTAACCCAGACCAGAGGCAGAACCAGGCTGAGAGGAAACTGCCATGGAGGACTCCCTCCTTCCCTCCTCTCACACACGGCGGCCCTCCCTAGGCAGCTCTGGGGAACGTGGGAAGGGGCGGCTGCTGCCACCAGAGCAAGCCCTCGTGCCCACAGCCTGGGCCCGGCCTGGCCTGCCAGCAGGAGGACAAACTGCTGCGGTGTGGCCACAGGCCACGCTCCTTTGCTGCGGGACAATTTCTCAAAAGATGGAGACGAAAAATATCCCTCTTAATGGCCATGTAACCGCCCTGCTTCCTTGCTTACAGTTCCATTTACCACGGTGGTTAGCAGGACACGAATGTGCAGCTGCTGTTTTAGGCACCAAGCGTTACACCCAGCTTGGCAGCCCAGGCACAGATGCGGTAACCACCCTCACCCTGCGTGCCCAGGTGGGCCATGACGGCCCCAGGACCATCCCTGCGGCTGCGGAGTCGCGGGCCCCTTCCACGATTCCCCCATCACGTGAGGCAGGTGCTGCTCCTCGCCCCACGACGGCTGCTCTCCCCTCTCGCCCTGATGAAGAGGCCACCTCTTTACCACGCCGTCCACAGCCATCGCTAAGTCTTCCCTTTTATAACCAGTATTTGCCTGGCCCCTGCAAGCCCCCATTACGCCGGGAAGTGCAGGAAAAGAGCACGTCTGCAGAGGAGACGCAGCCCTCCAGCGCCCCAGCCCTCCTCAAGGCGTTTTTGTAAACCTGAAGGCAAACAAGACGCCTCAGAAGGGTTATGCAGGAAGCCAGTGAAGCCATTTTGCAAATATTTACAGCAAGTCCATGAGTGGTGCTTTCCCTTTGGTTTGCTGATAAACATGAACATCAACATAAACAAATATATTTGAAAGTAACAGCTTTAAAACAGCACAGCGCTGGGAAGTAGAAGGCTTCTTCCTTGGCCATCCTCGCCTAGACTAAATAAACAGAGAGGCAAAATCCTCTTGGTTGGGATGCACACCAAAGAATCTGAGAAAAGCACAGGGAGATTAACTGGACTTCTAGGCTTGGGCCCAGAGAAGAAAGCCAGGTGACGTACAATCCAGCACAGATACAGACTGCTGGGTTTTGAACTCAGGGTGCCTGAGCACGGCATTCCTTTGGATGGGCTCTGAGCACGGCGTTTTTGCTTATGCAACTCCTAATTTCCTGTTAACACCTCCCGCAGCAGGAGTCGTCACCAGCGGAGGAGGTTGTGTGCACGTGCAGGTTAACACCATCGCCCTCAGCTGGATCTTGCCCGGGAGACCTCCTGCCTCCATGTCACATATGCTGCATGGACAGTGTCCGTTTGCTCCATCTTAGTCCCCTGCTCCCCATCACCAGTTCCTCACCCTTCAGCCCTCCCCGAGTCTGATTTTGCATGATGTACGGAACGTCGTAGCTTTACATGGGTACGCGGTACCTACAGCAAGGGCTCTGTGCATGCACTGGCCGCAGTTCCTTGACACAGACAGACTGCTGCTGCAGAGTCGCTCCCTGAAACTGCGGCTGTACCTGCATGCCATGAACATCCCCGACACACAGCCCCATCTCGCAAGAGGTGCAGCATCCTGTTACTAAGATTTGCCTCTGCATGTCAAATGCTGCAGCTTCTGCAAGGAAAACCTTAAGGGAAGACCCCACTGACCTCCACGGCATATTGCAGGTGTATATGACTTGTCATTAAAATCCTTCCAGGAGGACGCTGTCAGCCAGAGTATTTAGAGGCTGTCAAATTTTACTAGATTGTATGCAATTTTTATTGCATGAATTTATCAGAACTGTCTAAATGATTGCTTGATTAAAACAACGCCCATTTCATGTGAAGTCATCTTTTCTTCTAAAAGGAACCTAAACCTTTTCAAAAATTCTCACAATGAAATAATAAATTAATAATGATTAATATAAACAATTTAATATACATTGTTCATACTTCACAACACTAGATAGGAGGATAACTCACTAATCTCCTCAATAACACTGGGAAGAGGAGACAGGTAAAATAGTGATAACCTCACCCTGGCCAGCAGACTCAACAATAAGTCATAAGATTGTTAATGAGCAATTAATACATTTTAAGAACCTTATGGTATTCTGGGAACAGCGGTAGTAATCACAGCAGTTCAACATCCTTGTCAAACACTGGATTTAAAAAGCATGCAGCCTGTTTAGTCTGCTTAGCAACCAGCCAAAATATACACAAAATTTCATTTTATAAACCCACTTTTCTTCCCCACAGATCTCAAAGCTCTTCCAAACAGGTTCATCCTATGGCAGTATCACTGCTACAGTAAAAAAGCTGCATTTAATTGCTCTAGTGAAAGATTTCAGCCAGTTGTTGAAGACAGACAGTTCTACAAACTGCAGCATCACAGGGCAAGCCTAAAATTGGAAGAGTATTTCCTAAAGTGAAATCTGTTTTAGGAGTATTTGCATTTTAACCCTACCACAAATTTTGGACTGGAAGCAGTACCAGAAGGTTAGCCTATGCATTTTTCTCAAATATTTTAACAAATCGCCAGTCAACAATCTACCTGGGCATCTTCTTTTAAGCTCCAAGTTACAACTTCGGTTCAGTTAAACTAATAATTTTTGCAATAAATTGTCAGTCATTTATCTGTTTGGACTCCTAAAAACTCAGAAGAGGAAGCACTGCTTTCTCTGCTCTTTAACAGGCCAGTGAATTCTGGTTTTTGCTCCTGTGAAGGATGCTATTGACTGTGAGCTGCTTTCTCTTCAGGACACATCAGTATCTTTTCTCCTAAAGACTCTGCACACTCCAGAAACATTTCACTCAGTTCTAGTTACATTTCAAAGGACACTGCTCCATTTAAAGACCCCAGATGGATATGGCCATGGCTGTTGAAGAGTTCCAACTTGCAAGAGATATATATCTTAAATGCAAAGCTCATGGTTTTACAAAAGCCCATGCTCAGTAAAGAAGTGAAGATTCAACTACTGCTCAGAAGCACAAAGACGACCAACCAAAGGGCAAAAAAGCGCTTTTTCTTTCCTTTGCTGTTGCAAACAAATGATCTCAAAGGCCTCTTTATTCCTCTCTGACAAGCACCAGCTAAGTGGTAATACTCAGGGGCTTGTCCAAGTGGTGGTGTCCTTTAAAAAGGGTCTAGAGTAAGAAAAAAAGCAGAGGGAAAAAAAAAAAACCAAAACCAAACCCCAACCCTCAAACCACCTGTAAAGTTCAGCAACCCGCCAGGTAATTGAGAAGCAACCCCTCAATGACTGTTTCAGTTCACAAGTCTACTTTGCAAGAACTTTACCATGCCCCATGGCTGAGGCAGCACCTCATATCTGGAGCAAGGTGCTGGCTCTAGATCCTGCACAGGCAATGCCAGAAGCAGGGAAATACCTCCCTTGGTGAGCAACAGCCTCTCTCTTTCACAAGCATACTTGGGCACCCATGGTTTACAGTGGTTTATGACTCGCTTGTACCTGCCTTCAATAAAAAGAACGAAGAGCTTTACCACAGCCTAATCTACTGATTGCAACACTCGTCTGAGAATTAGGAGCTATGGAGAGGAGCACGTCTTCTGCTACCTGATGAGCAGCATTATCACCACACTGGGATGTAAAAGCGAGCTCCCCAGGGCAGCGGTCACGGCACCAAGCCTTTCAGAGTTCAAGGAGTGTCTGGACAACGCTCTTAGTCATATGGTTTAATTTTAGGTAGTCTGTGAGGAGCAGGAAGTTGGACTCGATGATCCGTATGGGTCCCTTCCAACTTGAGATATTCTACGGTTCTATGATTAACGTATGACTTGTATGACTTGCAAGAACTCAGGGCACTTGCGTGCGTTAGGCTTATAAGGAGTGGATGGATCAGACCTCTTTAGGGATGTTGCTGTCTTCCTCATTCATCTGATGAACAGCAAACTTACGTGGGAAGGAAGGAGGACTTAAGTGGAAATTAGATGGTCTAAATCTCACACTTTGTCCCATTAAATTCCACACTTGAAGTGGTTACACTTCCTGTTGGATCCAGTTAAGAGCCCTAGAGCATAAAGGACTTCAGAGAATGGTGATACAAATTATCAGTGTAGCTTTTATTGCCCTGAAGTCCTAGAGCCCTAATCCTCTAACTTGCTCTGAATTCAACCCTTACATAAACACACCAGAATATTCATATTGGCAGAGACTATAATGCTAGCTCTTCCTATATAAATCAGCTCTTTATTCCAGAAAACATTTTCACCTGCAATTGGATTGTGAAATTCTAGATGCACAATGGACTGCAAATAAGCATATCTATTAAAGAGAAATTTGTCTCAAAATCAGTAACTAAAGACTAACATAGGTTGATTGTCAGCTTATTTTTTTTCTCTTTCAGCTGTGGAACTACATTGTAGTAATGTGGCTGGTCAACTGGATTCTTCTGACATTTTTAAAACCTAGTCACAAGGAAAAATCAGTGCTATGCACATGTACTCTAATTTACTTGTCTGCCCCAAATGAAAAACAGACACAATTTTTTCAAACCCGCATTTTTCAGAATTGGCATTTGAAAATCCAGTTTTTAATAAAAATTTAAATGTTGGAACATGACCGCAATACATCAAAATAGCGACAGGAAATATTATTTTAGTGTGCAACATTTGCCAGACGCAAAAGGAAACAAACTTGTCAGTCCTCTCTTTCTTTTATGTTTCTTTGTTGACTAGACAGGAAGCTGACAAAAATTGGTTTTTTTTCCTCTTGTAAAGCATACAACGTAATTTTTATTGTACCACTTCAGTTGCTGACTTCATTTGGCAAATAAAAACATACTTCATGAACATCCAGGGAAGTGTTTAATATCTGACAGTTTACAAAAATGCCGTACTAATTAAGTACAAAAAGAAAAGTAAATAGCTTTCATTGCAGAAACGGAAATAACGTGATTTAGAAGAAAAGCTGAAAATCCATTCCTTTCTATGGCAACTTCCTGAGTGATGGAAAAGCTATAGCTGAGTAAAATTAAACATTTGCCTAACCTGCATTCCACATGTAGAGGTCAGCAGAAGTGCAAACATTGATGAACACTGAGATATACCTGTAAATATTTTGTGAGCAGTTTATTTAAAAACAGTAAGAAGCAGCCAGATAATGTTCAGCTATAAGATTTCTTCCATTTATTAATAACAAGCAAGCAGACACAAATAGGCTTCAACACCCTTGCTTGCTATTTAGAATTAAAAACCAAATACACCAGAATAAACTCACCCATCCAGTAAAAGCTTAATACTAAAGATATCGTCAAAAAAAAAAAAAAAAATCAAAATTTTCTGAAATCAATAAACACGGATTATTATAGAAGAGGGCTGAGTATCAATTTCAGAGCTCTTCCAAAAGATATCCTGCCAATAAAAGGCTCAAAGCACCCAAAGGGCAAGACGAAGGACACAATGAAGGTTATTCCTCCTGCCACTCACTGAAGGGCTGGTTTACAACAGGGAAAAGCCATGGAGCCCAGTCTTGGTGGGACCTGCCACAGGTTTGTCCCCTCCCTTCTGCAGCCCTAGGCCTACTCTTGGTGCTGCCACTGGCACACATCAAACCCACCCTGGGATTAAACTACATGAGGACTAAATACAGTGACTTTTTTCCCCCAGTTTTTTTAATGGCCCATTTTACTTTATTGAACTACCTTCGTGCTGGGGTCAATCAAAAAAATGCTGCCACAGCGGAGGGGCAGGATGATGCAAGCAGAACCACAGGTTGAACTGTCTAGGAACCGTCAGATGTGGGAGGTTTAAGACGGACATAGGCTTCACAAGTACTTTAATTATCAAAGGCACTTATCATTTTATCAGGCACTGAGATGAATTGGTAAGCTGATATATTTATGAGCTACTGCATGCTATTGTGCCAGAAAAAGATGGAGATTCTCAGAGTTTACCTTTAAAATTAAATATTACTTATCATATTCCCTTCTCCAATAGTGTAACTTCCACTTACTAACAAAGATACTTCCATTTTTATTGGTATTAGTGAAAGGAGGTTCAAAGTATCTCTGAAGTTATGCCGGTCTAAATTCTTCTTCAATAAATTTGATAGTTACTTTCCATTTTCTATACCTGTATGACTTCTGTTTAAAAGCCTCATTCCATATTGGTTTGTAAGATATTGTGCCCTCTTTTTTTTTCAGAATAGATTGACCAACTTCCTATCATTATGGATATTAGCTGAATTCACAGTAGCAGTTAATTGTAATGTGACTGCAAGCTTAACTAGGCTTCTTACTTGTGAAAAATGACCACACATCGTGGCACTACCAACATGGCTTCATGCCAGAAGTTGCAAATTTCAGGGAACTCGGACAGATACTGAATAGGAACTTCCCAATGCTCTTTCTTAGAGCCTTCCCAGCCTGTGAACACCTCTGGAAGATATGTCATCCAGAGTACCTCTAGCAGTACGCACAGTTTGTAACTTTGCTACAGAAATTTAAAATTTCTAATTCTCCTGCATCCTTAAGCATACATCCTTGTGATCTGCAGTATGTTCCCAACACTAATATACAAGCATAAATCCAAGAAAATTATCCTCAGGTAATGAAAAATTACCTCAAGTCATGTACAAAAGAAATGTGAAGACTCACACAGTCCTAAGTGACAAACATTTCGCTAGAATTAAAGCTGTTTGCAAACTATAAATTAGTCTAGCTGTTTCAGAACGTTCAGAGCAGATTCACGAATGAAGAAAAGGTCAGCTTAACAATTTTGCTACAACAAGAAATGCAAATATTGACGATTTTGAGTAACAAGTGTCCTCAAAAAAACAGGAATAAAAGTGATAAATGTAAGCAAAACCACCCAAAGTCACATCACGAGACCGCCTTTCAATGCCAGCACATCTGCAAAAGTCATATTAAAACTCAAAGTTCAGAACATGTCATTCTCATGGCAACATCCTTAATGCGCCAGATGTATTCCCAAATCGCTCCCTAGAACAGACCACACTTTTAACCACACATCTAAATAACACTTTTTTTAAAAAATCTCAATAATGTACACTGCATGAAAAGTTACAGAATACTGAAGAGATCAAAATCACTACACCTACTTATTAAAAGTGGCTCATTAACCAAAAGGGCATCAATGCTGCCTATACATAGCCTTAAACTTGTGACTACCACCTTATAGATGTGTTGCAAGTATTCGTGACTACCGGGGTCCTTTAATTTTTGGCAGTCTGCTTTACATGGTAGTTATGTGAGTTTATGAAAAATTTCTAGGGCTTTTTTTATTTAAAAAGTCTCATCCCCTTGGCTGTGTCATAGATCAGAAATCTGCAAACTAAAGATCAAAAAGAATAGAGAAATTTCAAAGAAACTGAAGGGTAATTATTAAAAAGCATCCTTTTAAAGCCAAAATCACACTTGCTTTGGGCCCACCTCATGATCCTTGCACAGGGATGACAGTAACTCCATTTGGATCATTTTTCTAGCTGATGTAATTCAGGAGTTGAAACAGAAAAAAAGAAAAGTCAAATATTAAATAATGCAAGCTTTTAGGGTAGATTCAGTATGTTTGATTTATCATTAGCATATTTTAACCAGACTTAATGTAAGCAAAAGTTTTACAAGGGAATTAGTCCCCTAATTTCACTAGTGCTCACTTTAAAGGAGATATTTATTTATATTACTTTTTTACAATATTTATTGTTCCCTGTCTCTAACAGTTTATTTGATCTTCAAGTAAAATAATTTGGGTTTGAAAAGTACCCTATTAAGACAAAGATAAAACATTTCACTGAAGTCATATATAGTGCTAGAAAGAAACAGAAGTTACTTTATTTAAAAGGATTTTAATAATTAAACTATGCAACCTTCAGTAGTTCTCAGAGTCATCAGAAATTGAAGAGTTTACATCCCTATCCTCACACACAAACAAAACTGGAAGCACAGGAAACTCGTGGAGCAGAAGTGCTCTCACCTGCAAAAACCAGCCAGGTAAGCTCAGCCTATTTCCCCAGCAGTCGACATCCCAAAACCACCCTGACAGATTCTTGTATTTAACCCTTCCCTCATTTCTTCATGAAGCATGACCTCCTGAGCATCACCCTAGGCTGACACTACTCAGAGCACTCAGAGTGGAGAAAGGAAAGCAGGAAAAGGCACTCAGATGTGGGACTGGGAGTTCTGGTTGACAAATACAGGGGCACGAAGAACAGCACAAGGTTGTCCCAAGGGGGAGGAGAAGGAGGAGAAGGACAGACGGATTCCAGAACCTGCAGGCATCTCCACAGGAGCACAGTTAAGGTCATACATTGCAATTTTATTCTACCTGGATTTCCTTTCAACTCCAACTAAAAAAAAAAAAAAAAAAGAACTAATTTCTAATCAGTGGACTTCAACAGAATTCAGAATCCAAGTGTCTGTAGTCGCAAACACGCTTGTGCCACAGGATCTCCCAGAAGGAACGTACCCCACAGCGATTTACAAAGTGTACATGGCAGCAGAATGGCTATGAGGATGGATACTGTTTGCCAAAACAGAAAACGCATCCAGACTGAAAGAAGAGATGACTGGTGTATTTCTTTGATATGCACCCATAGTATCTGACTCCTTCCCACAATTCCTTCAAAAAAGAGACAAAAGTGATGCCAAATAGGCTATGTGAGTCAAAAGGCCTTCAAGAGGTTCTGAACATCCAACAAGTTTTGAGCAACTAAATGAGAATATTGCTGGAGAGGGGCAACACTTAGAGCATCCAAGTTTAAAAAATAAAAGTAATGAGAAACTACTGGAAAAGAGAAAAACACCTGCAAAGCTTAGTTTAGCAACAGCATTAACATTAGTATTATTAATTCCTCTGTAAAAATCAAAATAAGCTTCATAATTTTCAAAATTGCAGACTACTACACAGATCCAAACCATTGCAGTAGATTCTTTCAACAGTGCTGCACTCATCACGTCACCTAACAATATGAACAGAAACTCCGGAGTACCCAGCTGTTTTGAAAAATCTTGTTACTTGTTTAGATTTGGCTATATGAGCATAACTTTGGGCACCCACTTATTTAGTAAGTATGATTAGATTTTGTCTACTTTCCCAAGTGAAAGAGCTTTAAGAATTGAAGAGGCACTCCAACTGGCCAAAATAAAACAAGAACACCATGAATTCTCTAACCTCCAGTATAGGATCCTGTCTTTATCGCTATTTATTCCTAATGTATATGCGTTCAACATAGCAGTTTTATTTCTCACATGTGAAAAATTTTACATTCTCTCTTAAAACCAGCACGTTATGAGGTCATCTCATGTCTCCACACTTGGCAGATCTTCTGAAAAGATCCAAAGTATCACAACCAAAGTTAAGCGTTGCTTGGGTAAAGACAGGTTTTTTAACTGCAAAGAAAATTCTGGTTTTAGCTCAGAAGCAGGTCATCGTAGAATGTATTGAAATGTCTTCTTGAAATGTCCACATATCAAAAACATGAATGCTTTTACACTACTCAAATTAAGGCCTGATGAACAGTAACTCGTATCACTTTTTAGATCACAGAATCACCATTTCATCCCTTGGAAAACTATACAAAAATAGCATCTGTGGGAAGATGGAAACATTAGGCCATTAGTACCACAGAAGATTCTGCTATAGTCATTAGGACAGGAGCCTTCTTCCTTTGGTCTTATTTTTCACATCCTTCCTTCCTTTTAGATGGCTATGTGTCACCATTTTGTAAAGAAGAAAGCATCTGAATTTTTATCTTTGCAAAACCTCAAACGTATTATTTCCAGAATTTTTAAATCACTGTAGGGGAGTAATGTGACATAAAAAATTATAGGTGTTGCAATATTTCATTCTTATCCAGAAAAATGTGTATTTGTTTAACAAAAAACAAACCACTTAAATTAAAAATGCTTTGTTTTCTCTTAAAAATGGTGACTAACTTCAAACACCGCATGGAAACGTTCATTCTAATATACACGTCAGAAGGAAACTTGACTTACATACTATTTTTCTCTCCTCGTAAACTCTTTTGGTCTTTTCCATTTCAAGTGCTACTTCTAATATGTGTACGACCTGTCCTGAAACATCTTTAATACTTGAATCACCAGGACACTTCAAATAGGCTCTAATAAACAAGTGTAAAGGCACAGAAAGCTCTTCATTATTTCTGACCAGAAGACACCACTGGCAGTAAAAAGTTGACCTAAAGGTACTGTTGGCAGTGAAAAGCTCAAGGACAAACCAAACCCGTCTACAAATGCTCAAGTTGCTCTTTTCTGAAGAATTCTTAGATTGGCTCCTTTTACTTGCACACAGTGCCGCACAGGCACACACCCGGGCCGACAGACACACTGCCAGCCCACATCCCAACCCTGCTCTCAGCAATTTGTGGTGCGCCCTGACTAAGCATGTCCCATGTGAGGACTTCCACACAAGTCCCTGGAGACTTTATTTTATAGCTTACTTGTATAGTAATACGGCAGATCTGTTACACCTTGCAACAGCATGGAGCGTCTGTTGGTCTAGTTCGCCACTTCACACTATTTAACTGTGTGCCACAAGATTTGGGCTTGGATGACCACGAAATGGCAAGAGCTGGTCTAGCAACGCAAATGCAAGGCCAGCAACCTGGATAATTGGTAGGGAATTCCTGAGCCTACTCTTTAGATTGCATGACCATTCTTAAAGCAAAGTAACTTGCAGTATGAACTATAATGTATAAATACATCTCATAGATGTGATATATAAGTCAGTGGATTAGTTGCACAATCACAAGATTTCAGACAGCAGAGCTGCCATATCATAAACCCCAGTTTCAAAAACTGCTTTTCAAAAAAAGAAGTGGAGGAAAATCCTTGTGTGGAAATTATTCCTGAAGAAAAGAGCCTATGTTTTTCAGAAAAATGGCTAGAAATATCTGAGATGACTGACAGAAGTGACAGATAGAAGTGACAATTATGTTGAATAAAAATACATACGATGTAGACAGCATGCTTCTAGAACGGGAATCCCTATTTCCTACAGCAGGAGCAGCTTTAGGAAAGACCCCTCCTTTTAGTGCATGGACTGGGTTTTTTTTCTCCTTCCAGTAACAGGGAGTTGGTTTAAATCTAGCTTTGGAACAGACAATATCATCTTTTGCTGTGAAAACTCATCTGAAAGAACAAACTGTGACCATGGGACCTCACTCCTAAACATCTGAAACATATATTATCTGCAATTGTTTCCTCTTACCAACAACAGTTCATCTTCTCTCTCCAACACGGTCTGTACTTTGCTTTGTCCCTGCCTACGATAACACTAAGTGCATTAGTGACCAGGTATGACAATCCTGACTTCTTCATATGTGGGTAACACTCAAATGGAAGCCACAATCGTATTTGCATTGGATGATGCAGACTGATGCTATGCAGGGCCTTGCTGTGATTAGGACATGGGTTAGAACCAGCCTGAGGATGCTTAATTCTGAAAAGAAATGTGATGCTTGAGAGGTGGGGTAAGTTAGCTGGAAGAGACTGTACAAGTAGTATCATCTCTATAACCCCTTAGTGTATGAATACTAGAGAGGAAGAGTGGGGAAATGTATCCTTTACATACTACACCAGTTTTCTGGAGACTAATAAAACTTTTGGGAACTGAAGGATTCCCATGGTTTAAAAACAACAACGATAAAAGGACCAAAAAAAAGATTTTCAGTTGTCTCAGTACAGCTCCAATTCTCATCGAAGCTTTTCCTGCAATTAGGGCATTTATAATCTTTCTCATATCTAAGAGGGGAATGACCACAATCACCTTTTCCTCCGTTAAGTCATTAGTAGGGTCTGGCTCATTTTCACAACACAAAAATGTCTCAAGGCCTTCTGTCAGCTTAGGTTCACACCAATGAACGTACAAAGTTTTAGTAACAGGGAAACAGGTTTCATGGGGAAATAGGGATAAATTAATAATTTAGTCTTGTGTCTTTGCACATTCTGTGCACCGCACACACACTCCATTTCATCCCTCTCCGATTGTGTGCCCTATTTTCAATAAACTCCTGAATGGTTTGAGATTTACCCCAAGAGGGAAGGAAGAGCAGAAGGAGCCACTGAGATTGCCCCAACAGTTCCTTCCCCAGGAAGGCTTTTGCAGGAGCAACGTTTCAAACCACGGCACCTTCTCAGGCAAAAAATATTTTGATCTTCAAGATCAGCCACCTTTAAAATGCAAGATGTAGTAAATAAATTAATTTCAAATGCCTATCAAGTAGAGTAAAGGTACCCTTTGACATAAACATGATGAGGTATAAAAAGCAGAATAAGTTAGAATAGCAGCTTCACACATACTTAAGGAGAGTCATATGTAGCTGCACTGAAGGATTATCAGATTCAATTTTGAATGTTATCTGTTTATTCTAAATTAATGGTGGCAGTATGTTAGCCATTTGGGCATCAAATATCTTATTTCATTTATAATAACTCCTAGAAGTGCATATCCCATAATACAATGGCTATAAAAATAAATCCCGTTTACAGGCACTAGCTTAAGAATTCTTGAAAGGTACTTTCAGGATTTAGAAAAGTGATACTTATTGTATTAGAGAAGTGGATTATTGAAATGGATTACTACAGAAATGGATTTTCTACAAAGTCTTTGCCTTTACCTGGAAAAAATAACATGAGAGGTGTATGTTCAACAACTGCTTTTCAGTGACTACACTGAATACTGTAACATTTGTCATCCTATTTTCTCTTCAAAATAGAAGCCTACTCTACTTCACTTTACATTTTCACTTTCAAGCAAAACCAGATGACTTTTCATGTACTTTCAGTTTTTGAAAATTAGTCCCTGGCAATGATTTAATCTCCCCTCCAAACCAAAAGAGATTAGACTACAATTACAAAGCACCGAAAACAGGAAACATTGTAAACTCTGACACAGTATTAACTATGCTGGTTCAAACGACACTGTGAAATTTTCTTAAACGTGGTCAGTCACCACTTGTCTATATGGCTTTTTGACCCTTGACTTCTAGGAGAGTTGCGTGAGAAACAGCTTCTTTTAATGGTGAAGTCATCACCAGGCCATATGGATCAAGTAGGGATATTTAGGATACTTCCAAACCACAGCATACTTGTATTTCATTATTGAAGGAATTACAGTAACAAATTTAGAAATAAAACATAGAAAAATAATTCTTCACTATATCTTCTTTGTTGACAATGCTGGAACTTCAGTTGGTCAGCTGGATATTCATGCCAATGGAGGCAAAAATTTTTACTTACTGTGTGGATCTTCATAATACATACATTTCATTTCAATGAATTCCCCCAAAGACACAAATCAGATGAGCTCCCGCTACCAGCATTTATTAGACAAATGGACAATCTGGCTGTACTGTCACCAATTTACTGAAATAGTACTCAGAGCACACCACTCTCCATAAAGTTTCTTTTACATGGTTTACTAAGATAAGAGAGAAAATATTTCTAAGAAAAAACTAGAGTTCTTTAGAACAGCAGCTTCAGCAGCAGGTTTGGGATGAGCTACTTCACCAACTGGGATGAGCTTTGCTCTCAGCCTAGCATCATTCATTCAGGCTTTAACCAGACAATTAATTTAAAAAAAAAACTTAAATATACATATATTGCAAGCACCAACATAAGTCAATGACATGCAAATCAGCAGGGGAAAAAAAAAAAAAAAAAAAGAAAAAAGACAGCCCTTTAACTATGATTAACTGGATCAGCAGATGAAATGAAGCACCCTCCCAGGAGCAGCACGCATCGGGCTGCGTGGCAAAGGAGGAGCCTCAGGATGAGCAGGATGGGGGACGCACTCACAGGGTGCTTCAGAACTGATGGAGAAGCGCAGCAGCACCCAACACCCTGGGGAGGTTCTCCGTAGTGGGAGACTGGGAGGATGGAAATTGCACAAAGTCAGAGGGAAACGGATTTGCTTCTGTGAAAAAAGGGTCAGAGGACGGACTGGAGGGGCCACCAGGATGAGGGCATTAGCCCATGGTGCCTAGGGGAACCCAGGGCAGATGTAACTTGCACTTGTAACCCAGGGCAGATGGAGCAAGGGTGGCCTCAGCAAGGGAACTGGGAGAATCTCCTGTTGCTGAGGCAGCAGAAGTTTGGGACCAGATATGAAGAACTGGAGAATATGAAGGAGTTTGATTCGTTGGGCAAGAGTGGTGAGCAGATGTCAGGAGAAAACAAGAGCTGGGAAAAAAGAGGAGTCCCCCACATGGGACAGAGATGAGCAGAAAATTGAGACTGGGTCATGGCTGTGGACTAAAAGGTAAGGGGATACCATAGGGAGGTCTCCCTCTCCATCCCTGGCCCTTCTAGTCTGGGCGTGTAGACACACACATAGGGCTGCCACCCAACCCTAACCCTCAGTTGATTTTTTGTTTTGCCATCCAAAATGCTTCTCAGCTTAGCTTACTTTCATGAATGGGCATCTCAAATCTCTGTAAATCATAAGTACAGGGGGAATACAGGCTAAGTTTTCATCTTTTTTTTTTTTTGCTTCTAAATAATAAGGAAAACCACTAAAAAATAAAATAACTGTTTGCACCACTCTATTGAACTGTGTTTGCCTGTAGTTGAGAATCAAATATCTGTTTTTTTACTATTATAATTACACACACAAAGTCTAAGCTCTGAAAAGAAATCAGTCACCTCAAATTACAAAGACATGTCACTGTAACAATACAGTCTTCCTTTTCCCACTAGGGGAAGCATTATCTTTATAACAAATACATTGCTTAAAAAAATGCCTCAAAATACTACATCCATGGCTCATGTAATTTAATTTAAGTTGCAGATACATGCAAGGTCATATGCTAAGTAAATTAAGAGAACAATATATTGGCTCTGTCTTCTTGCTTAACTGCCCCAATATGTACGTTTTGTGTAAAATGTAGGCAGCGCTGAGAAACTGCGCTACGTGGGAGGGCAAGAGAGGTGAGGAAAGAGCCTTTCAAAAGACATTGGAGTTTTCTTCGACATTGCATGTGCCCTGAGAAACATTAAAACTCCTCTCTGCTCCAAAACAGGTCCTCACAAAGTTCAGCCACATTCACTAAAGTTTTTCAAAACTGCCTCATAACTCCCATGTGCATTCAGTCTCAAAGACAACTAAAAATTCACAGTTATGGGCAACATGAAGAATCTGCGAGAATGGTAAATTTAGCTACAAAGAACGAACAGCATCAGACAGAGGTAAGGCCTTTCTGCGAAGCGCTCTTTTGAAACTTCCTGTTTCTCTGACGGAAGAAAATCTTCGCTAATGTTTCTTCCTTAATTAAAAATCTTTTCTGTGTGTGTTTTTCTTTACTGAGATTTGAAGGAAATGTAAACCAAGGGTCAGGAGGAACAGGCAGCTGGACTCTCCATCTGGTACACAACCTTAGCTAAAGATCCTCTTGTACATTTCTTGTACCTCTTGTACATCTTGTACATAAAGATCCTTTTGTACATTTATTTTTCACTCAGTTTGAGGTGCACTCAAAGGAAGCCATTTTCCCAGTGTTGCCTGGCTATCATTACTCCAGAACAAGGCTAAGTGAGATTAAGCAATACCAAGCAGGGTCAGAGGTGACAGAAAACTGTTGCTTGATCATAAAATCACTGTGGAAGTCTTGCCCAAAATTGCTTATAACGATCTCCCATAGCTGCCTTTGTTTTAAGCAAAAAAATGACTTTTTGAAAAGGACTTCCCTCGTGCATCCTACAAAGCAGGAGACAGGGAGCAAAGAAACATATGAATATAACATATGAACAGGTTTGATTAGTTTTCCAAGTGTTCACTGATGTACACTGAAACTGAGTTTAATTGCCAATGTTTGAGACAACTATAAGACATCATATATTGCCTAACAGTCCTTCAGTTCCCCTGAAGCAAAATAAATTTCTCTGAGGCTATAACGTAGCTCAGCGTCCACACACTGAATTGTTACTGGTGTATATTAGCAGTTAAGTGCCTTGTTTCCTCTTTAAGTTAAAAAACTAGAAAATAAGTATCTGAAAAGACAACCCAAGAAGCTCCTAAGCCTGCTGTCTCAAGGAGGGATCAACTACACCTGTTCCTCATAGTGCTTGTCTGGTCTTTCTGAAAACTTACCAATTTAATGACCAACCCAAATCCTTCTCCTAGCAATTTAATGATTCTTTTCTTACCTGCAGAACAGAGAGAATTTGTTCTTACCCACTTCTCAACAACTTTTTATATAGCTCAAGACCTGTGCTTTCTTCTCTTTCCTCTCATTTCAGAGGAGCGATGCCCATCCTTTTTTCCAGATGGGATACGCAAGCCTCCCATGGAGGACTGTATGTTACTGCCTCCCTCCATCATTTGACCAGACATTTGCACATGACATTTGCACCATGAAGCAGATGAGACATGTTAAAATCATTACCGAATTCACTGCTTCGCCACTCACCAGTTGTTACTGTGTTACAGAGCCACTGATCTGAATTAATACGGCCGCTGCCAGCATGAGCAGCGTGGGTGTTTATTTACATGGGCGCTTCCACTTTGTTTAGTCAGCCAGGGATCTTTCTGGGGAACTCGAAAAAAATTGCTTAGTCTATATTAGTTCACAAGTATTCCTTTCCCACCTTTCAAAGAAAAGCAAACCAAAGCAGGTATTACAGCTGGTCTGTCCAGTGTTCTACTTCACATCACTTCTCAAAGGTAACTACTAATGACTGAAAGATTACAACAGCCTACTCGCCAAAGGTGAAGCTGAGTCTGTCTCAGTCAATCTCAGTCAAACAGTCACTGCCACCATACGGAATCATCCTGTTCCTCACAAAAAACCCAACTATTTTAAAAAGAATAATTCTTTTTTCACAGGCTAGTGAGCTGAACTGGCTCAGAGTACGACAAGCAACTATGGCAACAAGAGAAGTAATGAGAGTACGCTGCTAGGAGTAAGAAGATAGAGCTGATCGGTTCAGGTGTAACATACAACTACATTTCAGCAGTTCTTACGGGCTGGAAGTTCAGGCTTAAGTTCATGGGGCAATGCTATAGGTCCACCAACACTTGATGTTAGCACAGCCACAGAAAGTGGACCTGTCACTGATGCCCTCCTACCAGCAGTACAAGCATGCAGTAGACTGGGTTCGTGAAAGTCATTTTCCAAAAACTAAGATAGCAAAGGATTTTTAAAACGTCAAAATTTTTGAGCCAAATCAACTCCTTGCCTTGCTTTACCATGGAACTGGTTGAATTCCCGTGGCAGCACAAGAAGGGGCAGAGTTCAGGAGTGGGAGTAAGCTCCTGGGAGTGGGCAGGGGCAGGAGCTGCTTCGTCCGATGGCTCTGCAGCTTAAAAAAACTAGACTTTAAGCGCTGCCATGAGTCTGAGTCATGAGGGTCAAACGATTTTAAAATATCCATCTAATTTAAGTAGGTTCTAGCCTGCTCCTTCCCCAAGATAGCTCAGATTCCTGATGATGCATGCGTCAACCACCTGAACATGAAAGCCTCACTCATCATGAGGTTTTCATCTCCAATTACTAAGGCACAACTTGCTTTTGGTTTTCTCTTACCACTTGCAAGTACATGGAGTATTCTCTCTTTATTATGCCCCCTGTTCACTTTATCTCAGTCTGATCTTTCCAAGTATGTCCCTGCAAGCCCATGGTACTAACTTATTTACAGTTCCTAGTAATTTGGCCTCACTGCCATTTTCTGTGTAATGTGCTCCAGCTCACTCAATCCCTTCAGTGAAGCTCTTAGTTAGTTTCCTATTACGCTTTCTGTTTTTCCCATTGCAGTTGTATATTTTATGCTGCTTAAAGGCACAACACTCATTAGTCTTGCTTCCAACAGGATCCTACCAAAGCATCCCCGAGTCTACTGAAGAGAATCTACTTCTACTTTATTCTTTCAACTATTTTCTACTTCTTCCCCTTTCAGAAAATACGAAAACCCTAATTCATAATCATCACCAACCATAATTCACAATTCATCACCATTTTCATAATCTCTAAAAGTTCCTCTCAACAGGTGAAAATCATATCTAAAAGACCAATACCCCTAAAATACTCCCTAGATGTTTATTCCCTTTTTGGATTAAAAAGTTACTCTGAATTTTCCATTTTCCTATGACAAATGCTATACCAGGCAATTGCTGTATCTTTATGTTAGGGCTCATTTTTGTAGGATGTATGTTAATAAACAGGATATTAAATAATAAAAACTGTAAGACAAGAACACAGACTAGGAAAATATGCACTCACAAAAAACAGCATTATGAAACTTCACAAAAATTGTGGCATGAATGAAAGAGCATTTTATTGTCTGTCCATTCTGATTTCTCTGCCGCCTCCACAAATATCTCTGGACAGCAGACACATTATCCCTCTTATTCTAAGGACGTGTATCTAATCCATTACAAGGCATGCTTGGTTCCACAGTGCAAGCTGTAGTAAGCTGTTAGGTTAGCACCAAGCCAAACATTAACTCTCATTGAAAAAGAGCCCAAGATGCTGGGGGGCGGGGGGGGGGGGGGAAGGGGGCGGATGAGAAATGCTTGCTGCATTACACAGTGCACTGGGTAATAACAGTACTTGAAACATCTGAGGGAAAGAACCTGGGAGATATACCTTGCCCTAGGTGTTCTAGCTGCACTTCAGGCCCAGGTGTGGACTTATGACTTTTCCCTTGCCATCTTTCATTCAGTTCAGTACAGCCAGTACAGCACCAAATGAACAGGGTGTAGCTACAAGCACCACTTGCAATAAATGCATTATCCATATCAACCAATAATTAATAATAGAAATAATGCTTTCAATTCAAAACATG
This sequence comes from Platalea leucorodia, assembly GCF_965183815.1. Taxonomy (NCBI): domain Eukaryota; kingdom Metazoa; phylum Chordata; class Aves; order Pelecaniformes; family Threskiornithidae; genus Platalea; species Platalea leucorodia. The sequence continues at coordinate 64,365,106 of NC_138824.1, forward strand.
GCAGCAGACATGTTTGCTCCAGATTCAGTCTGCCAACCAAAAAAAGCCCCATTCCTTTGATGTAAGATCAGAGCATGCTGGTTAGTCAAGGAGGCTGTATGATCTCAAAGCTTATTTAGCTTGTAACTTCTCAGGCAGTCATCATCATTTGTTCCACAGTAAAGACCCACTTAGTGAAGAAAAAAAAAAACAGGACCCAATGGGAACTTACTTGCCTGTTTTTGGTTATTGAGAAGACTTCCATTGATATTCCTGGCTTGGTATATTTTTTCCACTGTACACAAAGATGACAAAGGTCATGCAATACAGCATTTAAAATTTCTCATAGAAAATAAACGAACCATGACTCATACATGGGTACAGTACGTTCTTTACTTTTTCCCTAAAGCAAGAGATAGTACCAAGTTTTTGTTTGCAGCTGCACAAATGGAACATGAAAGATATATATGCCTGAACATTTGTTTTCAAAATTGACAGTGGAACAATTGTGCCAAAGTCTTCAAAACTGAGCATACACAAGACAGTCTGGAAGAACATCAGTAACCTTGAACAGTAAACATTTAGTGACGCACATCTCCAGCATGTTGCAATATAGGAGATTAAGACAAAAGCCATCTTCAATTAACAGATCAATGATGGCATGTGACCATTAGTCTTCCAAGTACTAGTCAAATTTGGTCAGCGCAACAAGGTTGCAAATATTAGGGCTCCCATATGTTGTGCCTTCACTTTCCCCTTATACTCCTGTCTAGGTAGATCACTGATAATCACAGACTATTTTTTAAAAGCCTCTAGAAACAAGAAGTGGGCCTTGGGGAGAAGGAGAGGAGGGGGTGTGAGGGTTGGCCAGCACAGCAACTGATGGGGGATAGGGGAGCTGGTGAGCAGGAGGAGGAGGAGGAAGAGGAGGAAGAGGAGGGCAAGCTCTCAAGTGGGAGGGTTTGGGGACAGGAAGGTTTGAGGGACATCTCTGTCTTGCAGAGATGTGCAGAAAGTCTGTTTCTGGGTGCACAAAGGCAGGAAAGATAATGGAGGGGTTGAACCTGGAGCAGAAGGGCTAAAAGCAGGGTTATGGGACCACCACCATCACAGTCACCTTCCCCTCCCTCCTCTGTGTCCCCACTGTCACCTTCCTCCCCACTGCAGTGACAGGGTCCTCTCTCAGGGAACAAGGGGACACAAGAGAGGCCTACTTCTGTCCCCTACCGTGCTCTGTTTGATGCCAGGAACATGGCAGCCCTCTGAATAGAAGCGGGTTTATCCTGGGCAGACAGGGGCCCCATGCCTCCCACTTCCCTAAAGCTAAAGCAGCTGCTTCCTCTCTGATCTCTGGGTCAAGTGTTTTAAGACACAACTTTTCACATGTGAAGTTCTCTGCTGTCGAATCCATCAGCCTTAAACTTTAGCGGCAATCATGGCCCACCTGATTTTGAAGCTCCTGCCTCATCGAACACTCAGATGCACAGAATTTCATTTACTGCACCCTGCATTAAGCACAGTAACTAATATACTAACTTATTAACTAAAGAAAAAAATATCAGGGCAATGAAATATCCTACACCTACAGGCTTAGGTAGCTTTCATTTGCCAAAGCAATTTTGTGCTTCATAAATCAAGTTGTATATTTAACCAATTTAGGTTAATATGTATCAGGGAGCACAGCAGAGGCAGGGGGTGGGCATTTTGGCCAACTTTTTAATCAACTCTTGAGCTTCAACTATTCAATCTGCTGCCTTTCAACCCACGCTGAGGCTCATCCTGCTGTCCTCAGGCTGGTAGAAAGCTACAGTATTATGAAAGAGCCGAGGCAACAAGGCACAAACACAAGCTCTTCTCTGTTATGTCATGTAAAGTTTTGTTTAGGACAGATGTGAATTAAATTGGCAGATTAATTTAACAGAGCAGAACACAGGAGTGAAATGCACGACAGCTTGCGTTCCATTTCTCTGCGACACAGCACTGCCCCTATTAACTTCAAATTATCTCCTTTTATGGACTCCAAGCTTTTTGCATTTTTCGCAACTGTAACTGGATGACAGGTTAAATACTCGGAAGAGCACAAGAATGTTTTTTTTTCTGCAGCCAACACAGAGAGGGGAATCGCTGAACTCACTGCTTCTATAGAACAGGAAGCTGTATTTTGGGCGCCTCTGATTCACGCTGCTTCCCACCGTCATCCGTACGCAGCCATGGTTTGGCCCCTGCGTCCCCCCCACCATGGAGGGAATAGGAAGCTCTGCCAATGCTTTTGCTTCCAATTTTCCACCTGGTTACTCTAACACAGGCATACTTTGTTAAAAGTAAAGAACCTTCCCCAAATTCACGCGCCTATAGTTTGAAACAGCTTGGTGAGAATTTTGTTTTACAACTATACTCCACCTCCCACTTTCCCATAAGCAAAACCAGACTGAAAACCTGCACAGAAATATTTCCACAGCTTTTCAAAATCAAACTATCACTGACCATGGGACAAAACCAGGTGTGTTAGTTCAAGCCCCCAGGACAAACAAACAGGACAAACACCTCTCTCTGTGTCCTTACCAGCGGAGAGCGGAACGGGTGCCTAGTCCAACTTGCTTAGCATAAACAGCAGCCAGGCGGGATGCTCCCTCCATCTATCACTTTCAGCGCTGAGAAGGATACTGGGGAGGGAAATGCCTCTCCCTCCCTTGTTTCTACCTTTGATAAAAATCAAAGGCAGGGAGAGAGCTGAGAATCCATTCTCTTCACAACACCACAGCCCAGCAGTGGGAGCAAGCACAGAAAGCTCATTAAAGCTTAAGAGTGCATCCACAAAACAAACAGTCAAGAGGAAAGCCTACACAAAGGCGTCTTCTTTTCTCTCCTCATCTGCTGGAGCCATCTCTCACCTACAAAAGCAACTCTGCAGGCCCTACTGCAGTCTGTAAGTTTTAACTTTCTCTGCAATTCTTTCATCCAAATACAAAGAGGGGCTCAAACTACAGAGGTGAGGAGGTTCAGTGAAACAAAGAAATCATTTGCACTTAACTCAGACCATTCAAACAGTTTTAGAAGCAGCTGCTCTTTAAAAGACCTTGCTTCTGTGAAATCCCTTTCAGGGCCAAATGTCCTGTTTCTCAGTGGAATTAGGTCTGTGCAAGATTCAGATTTTGACCTAAATTTGTAAAATTCTTAACTTCGCAATGATCCATTTAAATACTGAAACTCATTTATAACTTTCCTGATAAAGCAAACACACTGCACTTTTGTACTGAGGTGCCAAATTCTGCCCTTGGGATCTACTATACCCCATACTATACCACTTGGGGTTCGAAGTAACAGTTTACAGGAGAGTGATTAATACCTTCTCCATACAGTATTTTTTCTTGACTTTTCCCCCAACCTATGAGGGCCCAGCAGAGGGGAGGTGATGGAGGGGAAGGGGGCTGGCAAGTTTTGTTGTCCTTGTTGGTACATCTAAACCAAGCGCCTGAAAATGGAAGTTGATGTTTCAACGCCACTTTGACCTACTTCGTACGTACAGTCCCATCACTGGAAACGACATTTGCGTTTCCTCCTTGTGGCACGCGTTGTTCAAACAAAGCCAAACAGGCCCGGCCGCGGCCCCAGCCAGGAGAGGGGACCGCCGGTACTGCGCATCTGCGTACAGCCCCTCTGGGGCAGGTTTGACCGCGCAGGGCAGCGCTCCCAGCTGCCGAGTGAAACCTCGGTCACCCCTCGGTGGCACATCCCATTGCTGGAAAGCTGGACACACCACCTGGCAAGAGTCCACGTCCATGCTCCGTCTGATCAGTTCTGCACATCAAAAAGGGTGGTTCGCAGCCAGGAATGAATTTCTACAGATTACAGGGCATCACAACAAATCTCTCCATCTTCTGCTTCCAGTGTATGGCACTTTTTTTATTTTGCCTTCTCTAACATATAAAATCCATTTACGGCACACGTACTTTATTTAAAAAATTAAAGCCACACAAAGCCATTGCACATACAGTCTCTTGAGGAGCAGCTGAAAGAATTAACATGTTACAAACACCATAATAATAGGAAGACACAGTTTAAGATACGCGTACTGCAGAAGTCATAATCTAGGCATCTGTTTCCTATTAGCTACAATCAAAACTGTTCTACTGTGAAAACTAGACATACCTGCTAACAAATACATATACTAACTCACGTGGCAGGCACCCCAGACTTCAGAAGAAATAAAGCCTGACCCTTAGCACACCCATACACGCACAAGCGTGTTCTATTGCGTGTTCTACTGCTATGCTATTGCTATGAAATTATGAATGGAAAATTAGAAGCAAAGGAGCTAAAGGCAGAGCTGATAACACAGATGTGCATTAGCAGTTTGAGTCTAAGGATGTAAACTTATTTAGGGCGAGAACAGGATTGGCATTATATTGGCATTACTTCATTTTAGTACTGTTGCTTAATCTGTATATCTAATTCTCCACATAAAGCTTGACTTTGTGCTAAATAAGAAATGCCTTTACACTCCACCAGCAGGCTCTGTCCGTTCTACAAAAAGCGAGCATCCATTTATTTCATCTAAAGGTCAAAAGTGAAATGCCTTTGGGAGATCCATGCAACCTTAAAATAAAAGTCACATTCCTAAACGCCGAACTATCTAGAATGCAACACAATGTCATTATTATTCCTTTGAAAATGTAAAACAATTACTCACTTATATTAAAAGCAAAACTCTCTTAAAGAAAAGGTCCTAAAAACCAATGAAATAGCAACAGTGAGAATTTTAAATCTTGCTGTTCAAAAAGCACAACTTTTTTTCCTTGCAGTTTTATGCATTATGGAAGTCATGACACCCATAAACGTTTAAAAGACATGTGAGGTAATTCTAATATTTGTTCACTTTCAATTAAAAGAAAACAGTTCTTATTCAAACACCAACAGTAGCCGAAGCAACCACCCCCATCATTCCTCACACTTTTTAGTCATTCTTACTAAACTGTATGTTTATGCCATGATACCTGCCTGCAATTATTCATCAATATTTACTGATCACATTTAGCAAAGTCAGAACACGGAGCTCCAATGGAGCATGAACTTTTGGTTGTCACGTTTCTTCTGGTTTCCTTCTTCATTTCTCAGTCTTAGCACAGCCCTAAGTCCAATGTTCAAGATCGAAACTAAAGCTCACTGAAACCGTGGGGAGCTTTCTAGTATTTATAAGCTTTGAAATTGTTGCATGTACAGGCTATAAAACACCTGCTTATAATATCACACTCAACCCTCCTTATTTTCCCCTTCTACTGTATTTCTGCTCAGCCTATTAGTAGATTGACAATTACATTTCTTTTTGTCCTAAGGGCTACATAAAATTACATCACACTGCTTATCCAGCTTCACAGTGTCAAATTACTTTATTCAGGAAAGGCATACAATGATCTTTTTGGACAACTAAGACTTTTTTTTTTTTAATTAATTACCAATTTAAACAGATAATTAGAAAAATCTTGCAATACAGTCAGTGTATTTAACATATCTATAATGCACACCAGCTTTACAACTAGTTTTGAGGTGCTCACTGCTATCCAGTAGACAGCTGGGGCTACCTGCTACCAGCAGTGCATAGAAGGCACCATGTGTAGAAGTACAGGCGGTGTCACAATGCCAACGCTGATCTTCTGACAGATGCTCTCTAAGTAGAAACATGCTTACGAGAACTTCAAGCTTTACACTTTTAATAGCAATATACAATTTTCTATTACCACAGATAATTCAAAACAGGTTGCAAAAACCTGCATCTGTCTACATAAAGCCTAAAAATAAGTGGGTTGCAGTTTTACCATTGCTTCAGCTGAACTCATAGATTTTTATCATTCTCCAGTTGCTTCAAAAAAGCTTTTAGCTAGTTTTAAAAGCTTCATATTCGTGAGATGGAAAGCAGGTTTGCAAGGATGTCCTGCAGCATCTGACCTTTCCATTTTCTCACGGTGACTTTAAGCGTCAGACGGGATAGCGATAAACACAACACAAAACCCCGCCAAAGCAAAAACCCACTGAACAATTTCCAGGGAAAAAGACAGACAATTGTTCCATCAACTCTTCCATGTTTTCAGACACACAAGTTATATCTGGCAATAGTTCAACAGAAAGACAGGAACACTGAAAGAGGAGCACAGACTAAGCACTGATGTTGTAATGGGTACATCAAACAGATGAAGCAGCTTGTAAACTGGGAACTGCCTGCTCATCAGCAGTTAAAAGGCAAAATACTCAAGTACATCCAATGCTAACATCAAAACCTGTGGTTTGCTGCATACATACGCTTTTCTTCCTTATTACAGGCAAAGCTAGTAGCCCTGGCAAATATACCTAAGGTCAACTGGCTTCACGTGAAGAGGGAAGGGTAAAACTAAAATGATAGTCAAACACACTTGGATGGACTATCAGGGCAAAGGAATGAGAAGAAAAAGGATGACAGGTAAGATAAATAGATAATGTAAAAGGAAAATAACCAATACAGCCAGGGGAAAGACACTGGGCTGAGAACATGAGAAGAAAAAAGCAAAGAGTGAAGCCTCTTTACTGGAGCAAAACAATAGCCTGGATGAGACATGGAAAAAATTAATTTCCATTTCACCACCGCTTTCAGTAAGTAACTATGAAGCCTTTGAGAAAGGTTTTTAAATACCACACCTTCCTCCTGCCCTGAGAAAGTGATGGGAGAACCGAGAGCAGCAGGGAACTGGTACCTCTCATCACAACCTCTGTGGCAGAGCTACACTTTACAACCTTCCTTTCTTGAAAGAGTTAAATGGAAACATGATGACATTTTTCTTTTTTTGTGGAATTCACTTTGTTCTTTCAATTTTTTTTGAAGGTTTTAGGTTTACAACCTTCTCCTTCCATGCTAAGGCAAGTTAGGAAATGCAAAATCAAGGTGCTCTGTAAGAGCTCCGTATAAGCCCTGCCTTGAGCAGAGGGTTGCTTGCTTCTCGGGCAAGATGCCCAGAGAGCTGAGGCAGACAATTGGTTAAGGCAGTTGAGTGGTGCCCTGGAGAAGGGCATCCAGTCCCTGCCTCTACCATGAAATCCCTTGAAGACGCTGCACAAATAATTTCCATGCTTTTCACAGGTAGTCACTAATTATACATTCGCCATTTTCCACGTTTGGTGTTGGATCTTTCCTCAGACCAAAGATCTCAAAGACCCGGCTTCAGCTGAAGTTACTGTGTTAAAAGCAAACTACGAAATGCTACCAACTGCTAATTAAGAGGTACTTCTGACATTACCTTCTCTGTGCTTCCTCTCCCAAACGGTCAGCAAATAGATACAAAATCTTCAGGAAAGGTTCGAGCACCACTCTGGCTGGCACAGACAGAATGAGGTGAAACAGCTGAGTGCAGCAATACGCTGCCTCCTTCCACCCGGGGGGTAAGCTTCTAAAAATCCGTGTGTGCTTTTTTGAAGCATTCAGGTATTATTGTGATAAACACCATAGGAAGCTCATAAGAAGCTGAAGGCAGCTGTTCTGCCTTCAAAGCATGACTTGATTATAACATCTTAAATAAGAAACAAGTCCAAAAAGTAGAGAGTAAGGCAAAAAAAACCCTGCATCCTCCCTCACTCAGTGAGCACAGTCTGTTCTGTGTGTTGAATGAGATGAGATCCTGTGAAATCCATCAAGCAATTAAAGGCTAGTATGATGCGAAAGGGGCCCATATTTAGGTTGCACAGAGCTTGACTATGAAAACAGAATATTCCTTAAGCATTTTCTCTGTACGAAGATATATTAGTATTATGTCAGCATATGGACAGCGGTAAGAGGGAAGTGCATTTGGCTATACATCATGCAAACACTTGCAATGGCCACCGCCGCTCCAAATGCAGACAGACAAGAGATGGAGCAAGGCTGCAGTTTGGGGAAGCCAGTTAATAGCTGGCTGCGACCAGAAGGTCAGCCCCACTCATCCTCCACCCCTCCTCTAGGTCAGTCCAGCTATGATGTGAAACCACACCTTGAAGCTGTGGTTAACACAGCTCCTGCAGCACAGCCCAAATCCCTGCTGCTGTTAACAGCTGCGGTCTGGCCCGGCTCCCGCTCCCTCTCCTGTGCTAACGCCGACCGTCACGCAGCCAGCCGTACCAGGAGCCAACGCTGGGAACCAGCCGGGCTGAAATGGGCTCCAGCTTACAGCAAAACGAACACTGACGCTAACGTACATGAGGAAAAGGAGTGGAAATGTCTCTTTTGGCAGCCCTGTGGGATGCGGCCACTTCAGCATCAGCCAGCAAGTCAGTCCAGCCTCCTTCCCTACCCTGTCCAAACCTGTAAAATTAATCATAAAGCATTTACAACAGAGACCAAGTCTCTTGACTCCCAACATCTTGCCACTGTGGTCAATCTATTCTCCTAATCCTACTACGACAGCTGAATGAAGCTTTGCTCAGAAGGCTGCCTTTTCTTATTACTCTTTTAGGAAAAGCAGCAAATCTGTTTCCCCACCAATCGGTTCTGCAATGCCTACTTCACTGGTACCTGATATTCCTGGGGCGAGGAGCTGACAGCGGCTAGGAGCTCTCTTATGCTGAACTCAACAAAGAAAACTGTACAAGCAAAAAATTGTACAGACAAAATATAGTGCTTACAAAAGTAAAATCACATCCACGTCTCACTTTATAGCCCTGTTTAAATTTCAATGTTTCTTCTGAATATCTCAAACATGTTGCACTTTCAAGGGAAAAAGAGAGCAAAACAAACTGAAAGGACGCTTACTTTGCATTTCCATCTCCATTTCTGTATTTCAGCACCTGAATACAGAAAAAATTTACTTTCGTAACAATGCTAGAGTGATTTAGTCTGTGTAAATATAGTTAAGACAGCTCAAGTATTTAGGTGCCCACCAGAAACTGAGCAGTGAAGAGAATGAAGAACAGAAGCTGTCTGCCATACTTCCTAAAACAGACTGGCATAACTTTTCTAAACAAAAAACACATAGGGGTGCCTACAATTTTGGGGATGAGGTGTAGTTTCATGCCTTTTATTCTGTAACTCTACATTTATCTCACCCATACTTCAACTGGCGGAGCGTACATCAAGTATCCCTGAGAGACAAAGTACTACAGTATACAGATGTGCCTATTTTGGAAGCAGTTGGATCACTTTTCCCTACGAGGTCAGGGTTTTCGGACCAAAAGAATAGCTCTACTGTTTGCTATCCAGCTGAGAACAGCCTGGATTCTCTATCTTGTCCAACTCTAAAATTAATCGTAAAGAATTAAATCACTCCCCCCCTTACTTTCAATTAGCAGTGGGGGAAGAGGAGAGGAGGTAACATAATCTCATATTATGACATTGAACTTCTAATAGTTATTAATAACAATGCAAAGCTTACCATCTGTTGGCAAGCCTTCCCTTTATTCATTTACTTCATTTCTCTTTTTTTCACTGGAAAGGAATTTCATGTTAAAGAAACTGAAAAAAATTTAAAGTTAAAACTTCCGTTTCCACAAGACTTTTTTAAATCACTAAAATAAATTTAAAATAGATATCTTGGCTGTTTTTTCCTCAAATTGGCAGGCATCATAAGGCATGTGGGTTTAAAGCTATTCTGTCCAATTACTTTTATTTTCTTCCTCTACAATGGATATCAACATTCATATCCATTACCTTTACTTGTGCAAATAATTCTGTGAATACTTGCCTTTTCTTGTAGGTGAAAAAAAAAAAAAAAATGGCTTTTCTATTTTGGGGTCCTAAGCAGAAACAATTTAGAAGATATGCTTTTAAATACACTGTAACTAGAGTTAGGAACAATTTTGTTCTCAAAGAGGGTCACAAAGAAGTAGCCAAAATAAAAGCTTCAGATGGAAATCCCCAGCTAATCTGGTGCACTACCCTGAACTCTCTGACAAAATTCCCTTTGATCATCCATCTTTTTCCCATTCTGCTATTTAGCCTCTTTATTTAGAGTTTTTGTCTCTGTGGTTACTGTAGAAACACCTAAAAATGAGAACAGGAAGGGCCAATACAGTGAACAGCTCGACAATCCAGAGTTACATGTTAAGCGATGGGTGTGAGCTACCAGATTTTGGGACACGCACACTGCTTTTATTCCTGAAGCTGGTGATACCGAAAAATGAATCTTCAATCTCGATCAAATGAATTTTTATCATACGCTTTCAGGCTTTGTATAATCCCTATCACAGAATATCACACAACTGACTTATGTCCTACTTCGAAGATCAGGAAGTTTTGTTATCCTCACTTCACCTTCAGGAAAGGGAGACGCAGGGAAGCAAAAATACTGCCTAGGCCTGCCAAAGCAGCCTGTGGCAAAACAGGGACTGGGTTTCTGCTCCGAGCTGCGCAGCTAGCCACGTTCACCTGCAGCTGGACTGGAAACCGCCTGCAACATCTCCCTCAGCCCACCAGATCAGCAACAAGCTGACCTTATCCTAGGACAGGAACCAGATAAGCAGTTGATGAGCTTTATGAAGCTAGAGACCCAGGCTATTTGCTCAAACAAGGTATCTAAGCAGCCGGTGGGAGCTGCTCAGGGAGCCGAGTTCCTTGTATACACCAAATGAAAAGGGGGAAAGGGAAAGAACGGTACCAAGAAAGCTACTCCAGGACAACCTCCTTACAAATAATGCTGGATCCTTCACTTCGGGCTGCAGTACCTGAACCTGTTTGCAATTCTGCGTGTAGCTGAGGGAGCAGGTGGGTGTGCAACGGGAGGGGAACCACTGGAGATGCAATGATCGCATTGGATCCTTCAGACAAAAAAATGGCAGCCCTCCAGGGGTTTGTGGCACGGCAGTGTATGTCCAGAGGCAACATTACAGATTTTCTTCCGAAACAGACACTCTTCCTTTGGACAGGACGCAATGTCCATAGCTTCATATGTAAAAAGGTTTGATGAACGTGCCACAGAACAAAGCAAACTCGAAAAATAAAACCTTAGACTGCACAGTGAGAAAGTTCATAATTTAACCTGAAAGAAGAGAAAAAGAACACCACTGTATTTTTATCACAGAGTCAGAATCTAGGCTACGCCAACTTTATTGGCCAGGGAAAAGAAATTCATTGGAACCTGTTATTCTTCCTGGATTATCCATCTGGATCCACAGTCCTGACTTAGATGTGAGAAGTCCCCACAGGTTTTAAAAGCGTTGGGAGAGAGGGCAGGGGGGTATCACACTTTTCCTGAAGAAAAATAAAAGGGAACGAGGGGAGGGGGGAAGAAAGTATCTGCAACAGGTACTTGCTTACCAACATGAGGTTTTATCTACATTATGCATAATGCATCTATTAGTCTTCAAAGGAGTGAGCAGTGCTAGATATGTTTCCATGAAATGAATTGTAAAATACTTCTGAATATTACCTGTAATATTGAGGGGGTTCTATTAACAGATAAGTATCTGCTGAAAGAAAATGCTGAAAGAGATAAAGTGTCGGTATCATTAACTTGGAAACAAAAATGAAGAATTCAGAAACAAGTAAGTGCACGGGTACTTCGCTCTATAATAAAGGAGATGCTTCTGGTGACAAAATTTTAGTCAAGAAACATAATATGCCAACGTATAGACATAGTGTACTTTGCACAGGACTGAGTAGCACAGACTGCAGTGCACAGGAATTGTGTTTGGCTGATACTGCAGGTTCCAAAATGAAGTTGTTTATTCAAACTATTTATAATTCTAGAAAGAATTCTGATAAATAAAAGTACAGCAGTAATACTTTTATGATTACCCTAGCAATTATTTTACCGCCTATTCTGAGACAAAAATACATAATGTACGTTTCTTCTGAATTTTCCTTTCCAGTATTTCTTGATAAGACCTGGAAAAAGAAACAAAACCAAAAAAATGAAAGTTACCTTTTATTCCTAAACCTTTTGGGCTGCTTCTTCACCAAAACACAAGTATTCCTGCATTTCACAGGGTTCTAGATGCCGTGATCTGTACCAACTGTCAGTAGTCCATAAAAAAGAAACAATACACCGGCTGGGCACAGCCACAAAACTTTATGGGTTTCAGCCAACCTCCCATTTTTAGTCCCCCTTCCCCGAAAACGCCTCTGGACTAAATGACTACCAGAAGACCCCACCCAGCAGTCTGTCTCCTTTGCACTGTTAAGAGTTACAACGAGGAGAAAAACGAGTACCAAGAAATAAATCCAGAGTCTTTGAATCTAGTTTTAAGCTAGTTTATCAGTGGGAAATATTAAACCAAACCCTACAGAAGAAGTTGCCTCGTACTCTACTGATAACATTTTGGAAGTTGTCTCTTTGTTAATGTCTTTATTATTTTTAAAAAAACTCTCTTTGATGACTCAGCCTAGGGCCTCAGGAGGTATTTTTCCCTTGCTAATTTACCTTGATCACTACACCTAGGTAGTTTCTCACCTGTCAACACATCCAGAAGCTTTTAATGGCTTCCTGACATTAGACAACAGCATAAACTTTCACATGTTCTGTTATATTTTAATTGACTAACATTTTAGGAAGCTATCAGCCCACCATCACTAAGTCCCAACATCAAAACAAACATATACGCAAAAAATAAAGTGGTTAAGACATGACATTGGACTTTCAGTCTAGGGAACAGGGTAACGCTGGTTGGAAGCGAGGAAAACAGGCACAGGACATCTGACTAGCCTCTTATTCTCTCTGTAAATCTGTTAATATCAAATAACCCTCAGACAAACAAGCTGACAAAACTTATTTTTACTCTGGTGACCGAGACCGCTAGCCTACTTCTCTGCATGTAATAATTCTTCAGTGACAGAAGTAATTTCTCATGTCATAAACAAATTGCTGAAATACCCTAAGAGTAAGAAAAGACACATAGATCTTACTGACTGTTTCTGGTCTTTTTACAGCTTGTTCCCTCCCCTTTCTCATCGCCTGTAGGTTTTGAAGGGGATGCAACAGGCATTGCTCTTGCATCCTACTGCAGTCAGCCGAAGAGTCCAGCTTCAAAGGCGACTCGAGGCAGGGACGGAGCAGCGCTACCAGATATCAAACCTCACCAATGCCGGCGGGACAGGCCAAGGATGCGGGATCCCTGCTGGTCATCCTTGGGCTCACGGGAAGCAGACGCGACCGCCAAGTGTCTGAGTTGGGATGGGCAGCCCGCCAGCTGATCCGCACTCCTCTGCCTCTCCCGCGGGATGAAGGGCAGCGGGTGCCACTGCTGGTCCTGCAGAAGCGCATCCCTGCCACCGGCCAGCCCAAGCCGCAGGTGCTGGCAGCCAGCAAAAGGCAAACGGTGCTGATTCACCTGCAAGGCTTTCTGTGTAGGAGGCAATAGCCAGGGAAGAAAAAGCCGGTATGCCTTTTTCACACACCGCAGTAAAGCAGGTATAAGGAGAAGGCTGAAACGTCACCTGTCCCACAGGGAGCACAGCACACATGGGAAGGCATGGGGGGACAACTAAGTGTGGCCGTTGGTCTTACCGAGCCAATATACTTAGAAATTATTTCTCTGCCCAGCTGATACCTCAGTATTGCACCACAATGTGCAAAGTGCCTTGACTCTCTTACAGTCCCATCCCTTTTCTGCCCCCCCAAACAGAGGCGGGCAAATAACCAGTCTAAAAAAGCAGACACTTGCATAAGACCAGGCTTCTCCATGACAGTTTTACGCTTAACAGGTCACTAAATAATTCCTGCAGCCAGTCAGATATTGAAGCATCAGCACCAAAACTCAGTCAAATGACTAATTCCTATGGATTATCTCACTTGATATTGGGCTATCGGTTTAATAATCAGAACCAAGGGAAACACACAGATCTCTGCCCACCACCAGTGACAAATATGAGATTGGTTACTTATGAAGGTACATCATAACCCTGCCTTTAGCATGGTGTGATTCAGATTTAAAAAAATGCTTTCTTGGCAGCTTGCATCTAATACTATAAATCTAAGCACAGGAATTCTGCACTTCACACTTTCTAACACAGCAAACAATAGTGACAAGAAACAGATCACTACATGCAATATTACAAATTCAATTCTAACTAGTGGTGTTGTACCCAAGCTTTACATTTTACCTAGCATTCCAGAAATTCATTAGTTGTCTTCAGGTACAGAAAAACTCATATAAGAGGCTCACATTTTAAGTACTCACAACATTCAGTTCTTTTCAGCAATACTTAGAATCATTTATGTTGGAAGAGACCTTTAAGATCATCGAGTCCCACCGTAAACCTAGCACTGCCAAGTCCACCGCTAAACCATGTCCCTAAGTGCCACATCTACCCGTCTTTTAAGTGCCTCTAGGGATGGTGACTCAACCACTTCCCTGGGCAGCCTGTTCCAATGCTTGATCCAATAATATGGGCAACTTTGCAGAGAACTCATTCTCCGTCTTCATGACTGATTTGATATGATTTATACATCTTTGGATTTAGAACTGTGAAATAATTTTCTAGACAGCTGAACCACATTTATCAGAAATGTAGGGGTGTTATCAAAAACAATACAAGACATGACATAATCACATATGCACCTTCCCATATCAATCAATTTCATACATTTCTCTTGCACAATATAGATATACACTGCGCCATGTGCAAATCCGTTCCGTGTAACTGCCCGTTACCATTGCAATGATGGCATGCATCTGAGAGAGCACGGGCAGCAAAATGCAAAACTTTTCATGTTTTGTTCATGAAATGTTCAGACTTTAATGTATGATAATGAATGGGGATTTACAAAAACAAAGAATTGCTTATGGGCCATATGGTACAGGGTAACAGTCCAGCTAAAATAAACCTGAGCTCAACAGAAGATAGATACTCGTACATGGCCTGTTTTGGTATTGCATTAAGTTCTGCGTGCTGTTCTCTTTCATAAGCTAAAATGATTCTATTTAATTTTAACCAACACAAGACTAATTGTTAAAATAAATTATATTGATATATTGACAATAAACAAATATAAAATGTCTTCTGCTGAAACGGAGTCCAGACTTGCATATCTGTCAATACACAGATGTGTCTCATATTGTGTGACTGACTAAAATTGTGCACGGAATTGGTAATTTGCAAACTCTGGACCAAAATCATAATATGCTGGCTTTCATTTCAAGCTGCATAGGGACCATGTACATGCCAGCTCAGGCCTTAACATAGGTTCAGTTAGTCTTGAAGATATCCTACATGTGTTTTGTGCAGTTGTACTTTTCTGTGGGCCTGGCAGCATCCAGGAACAGTGTATCTACAGGATCGCACAGACCTTCTCCTCTTGCTCTCACATTGCCAAGTCCATTCCAGCACCAGCAGCTCCTGTGGTATCCATAAGAAAGTGTTACTGAATGCAAGGGAGGTATTTAGAACAAACACCTTTTAGTAGGCGTGTATGTGATCTTTGCAAAAGCTGTGGTGACACAAATGGGTACAAGACCATCGCTTGCTAGGCTTGTTCCTGTGAGGATTTTATTTGAAGACACTAAGAAGAAAACATGACTCCTATAACGACAGGACACAGAAGCATCCTCACAAAACAATCTTCCTCATTTTTGACCTATGCAGTTTTCTGGCTTTGCCCTGTCACCGTCATCTTCTTTGGTCTCCCTGATGCTCTAAGAAAAGTTCTTCCACATGCTTAGCACCTTCAGCTACTCTAAAAATGAATTAAATGGAAGCTGAAGTCATTAGCAACGTTGAGGAAAGGACTCTGCACCTGACAGGACAGAGGGCACTGAGCTAGAATCACTGCGAGGCTGGCAGTTGCCTGCCTGCACATCTCAAGGGCTACCATTCAAAGCTTTTCTATGCTCATGACACATCCAGTCCATTCAAGATGACAAGCTCTGTCCCAACCAAGCATACCATTCCTGGAAAACGCATCAGAAACCGGCATCCACTGTTTGTCTGACCAGTGTGAATCAGAGCACATTTTCAAAGGCATGTCCCCAGCAAGATGGATTTGTTTTTCTGCCTGATTTGAACTATTATTTTGGCATTCTCAAGGGCATAAGCCGAGACATTATTTAACCCAAAGACCTTAGGCACTGGTACAACATTCACTATATCACTAAGGTCCATAATGGGAAGTAAGTTTTAAAATAGCAATAGAAAGTCACAGACAGTAAGATTACATTACGTAAGAATTAACATCACCAGAACCCATGTCTGAGTCTTCCCCCAGCTGGGATTTACCAGTAATGACCAGAGGAACAACCCCTTCCAGGCTGGGACTGCCAGCTGGGGGGTCCTCGCAAACGGTGACAGGGGCCAGGAGCCAGAGGCAGCTCCCACAGTTGTTCTACAGCTAAACGAAACTGTAAGTGCAGGGCTCTAGCGCTTAGTCCTTTCCCTCTTTCCTGACTCCTTCTTTATGTAATCCCAGTTTTTGACAATCTCTTCTAATCCCTGGCTTCCGGGATGTTTCTTGCCCTGGTTTCTACTCCAGCCCCTTGGGATCAGTCACGCAGCCTTGACTCCTCAGAATCACTGTACCATTTAAAAAAAAAAAAAAGGGTAAAAAATGTAGACTTCCTACGATAATTTTAAGCTTTTTACTTTCTTCTCACTTTAATTTATACCTCTTGCTATTCCCTGTTTTTCTCTAAATATTTCCATGTTGATTCCAAAAATGCAACTGTTCGTAACAAAAATACAGCCCCAATAAATAGACTTCAGCTAAAAAAAAAGTGATAGTTTCAGTAAAAAACCTCATAATCTTCTCAAGCAAAGCTGTAATATTACAAGCATTTACGTAGTTTTAGTCTTCCTTGCCTGTTCTTGCAAACTGTTAAAAACACACATATATTTACAGCTAAAAAAATCTTCTGAGTTTTGGCCCTGAATACTGCTTGCACATGCATCTTGGCTTTATGGCAGCCAGAATTTATCCTTTTTTATTCTGCTAGCAGATAACTGACTTACCATTGCCATAAAAGGGACAGAGCTTCAAGCACAATATGAAAATTCCTGGAATGCTTGAGTCTACCCTCACTTAGCTGATTTTTCCCTTAATATGTGCACTAAGAATACAAACCATTAATGTACTAATTTTTCTTCAAACTTTTGTTCTAATCCTTTACAGCCCCATAAGTCCAGACCAGTGTAATTTTTCAGCCTTATTTGGGTTCCATTACAGTCTTAGGATTTGTTTCAATGCTTTTAGATTATCAGATATTTCAACAGAAGTCTTCAGTAGACTAGAAAACAAGTTTCCTTCCACTAGATAAACAACTGGACTAATAAGACCAAAAGACTTAAAATATCTAGTCAGCACATAGCTATCTAGTGAAAATGGGCTCATTTGTTTTATCCCTTAGCTACAACTGAAACATTTGTCATTACAAAAAAAAAAAAAAAAAAAAAAGGAAGCCTTTCTCATTCTGCTATCTGTACACCAAAACTAAGGACCCCATAAATTATCTGTTAAAATAGAACCAGCTAATAAAACACTACATTTTCCCCTAAGTTAGTGATTATCTGCATGAAAGGTTATAAACTTCACTGTGAATTTCCAAAATGAATATCTATAGAAATAATCCTCATGTAAGAACGGCATCAACTATATTGATGAATTAGAACACTTTCATCCACTAAACCATTTAGAAATGCTCTACCAAGTTCATTCCCCGGTGTTAAGACAACGTTTTCATGTACAGAAGATGTAGGAGAGGGCACCTTGGCTAGAAGGAAGGTTGACCGTCTTGGTGAAACCACAGACCTCCCATGTAGCCAGAGCGATGATAAATCCCACAGCAGCTCAGGCAAACATGGGCAGAGAAAAGGCTGGACACTGAGTTTTAAAGGTGGTAGAGCAAATGCAATGTTAGTTGCCTCAAGTAATTTTCTTCTAGCAGATGCTAGGGAATACCAGCAGAATTCTGGCAGCTTTTAAAAAAGTTCCACATCTAGAACTGATTTGTGGCTTTCATCGTATCGCAGTTTAGAGACAAAGCACGGAGCCTGCAAACTCGAGCTCTTCAGCACAACTCTTCTGCTCCCAGTTTAACACCTGGACAGGGTTCTCCACCGGGGTGACAAACTTTAGCTAAAATCTTATTTCTGCTTCCCAGTTGTAGTGTTTGAAATGTTAAGGTATACACTGTTATCTACAGACAGGATAATGGATAGTTTGTCCCATGCTTAACCTATAACAGGCTGTATCTCTTCTGAATGCAAAAGACCTAACTCACTAGGTTTTTAATTAAAATATTCTAGTTCTTCCTATTAATCCTTGTATATTAAATTAATTCTTCCATTTATTTTATAACTTTGATAATTTCTTCCGCCAGTTCCCTCTCAGCCATCTTGAAAACCTTCATCTCAAAAAGCTGTCTCTGTCACTGCAACTAGCGGACGAAAGCCACAAAAAGATGAAAGAAAATGAATTATTACTTTGCAATTTGTTTACTCGGCACACTTGACAGGACTTTGTGCTTTGTCCTTTACATTGTTCTGTTGAAGATGCACACCCTTCCTCAGACCCCGCAAGAGGCTGTTTGCCAGCGGCAGTAAAGGTGAAGGCAGCAGGAACGCGCACCCAGAGAGAAAAGGCAGAGGAAAGGAGGGGAACAGAGGATGTTTAGCAGTTCTCTTGGATCCACCCAAAAAAACCCCCAACCTACATAAAATTCCATAAAAGCAGCTGAATAACTGCTGGAAACACAGTTACGCTTTCTGTTAGTTAGGTTGGCACAATGTTAGAAAATCTTACGCCATTTATTTCAGATCATGTGCGAGGACAGCTTTTGATATGCTACTCGAAGGTAACATTAGAAAAAATAAATTAAAAAAACAAACAAACAAACATCTTTTTCCAACTCTTTTCTGGCTTCCTTCATTTCATCTTTGGCCATGCCTTTTTTATTATGTTACTGTAAGGCAATCCAGGCCAAAAAAAAAGGGTTTTTTTGCGGGCTGTGAGGGAAGGCTGACTCATCTCCACCCGAGCGGATTCCCAGGCTGGCGGCTCCCACGGCACCTGCCGCCTGCTCCCGCGCCTCAGCACCTTGCACCAGCACCGCACGCCAGCACGGGTATAAAAGCAGGACTACAATCCTCACTGGAAACCATAAGTACAAGTTTTCAGACACTTGGTGACTTGGTACATCAGAGAAGAAAGGGGGGTATTTCCTACCGCCCCCACACATTCACCTAAACTGAGAAGGGTTAATACAGCCTTAAGGCTTACAATGTTCTTTGCCCATGCTGGAAATACGATGGAAGCAGGCACAAAGTAGGAGGTTTCCTAAGAAATACATATTTGAGATACTGGATCAATCAAAGTGGTAATAAGTGAATCCAGAGCAGAACAGAGTATAGCAGAAGTACAAGGGACTGGAAGCTAAAGTGCTTTCAAATACACACTACTGTACTTTTTTTTTTCAATTTAGAAAGTTTATCCAAGCTCCTCCTTCTGTAAGAGAGTATCTTAGAGATAAAGTAACGTTAAACGGTCATCTTCTTCGTCTTTGAAACATTTACTGAAACCTGCTTAGTTATATACTTATATTTTTCTCAATACTAAATAGGAACATAAAGCTAAAATGGACACAATTTTTTTATTAAATCTTTGATCATCCTTTTTCTGTTTATATCCGTCAGAGAGCAACAACACACAGTGGGGTTTTTTTATATTTTCTACTTATATTCTTTATGAAGAACACATTTGCCCTTTTCTTTATCGCAAGTCACTTCAGATTAGAATAGCATAATGATAGCAATTGACATATTGACAATGTTTTAATTTGTTCTGTATTTTACTTCCACATTGTCCAAGATACTGCTATATATAGACTCTTGGAGGGCTAACGCCACATACTTTTCTGATGTATTAAATCACCAAGAATAATCCCAGCCACTCACAACCCAGAGGACCAAAAATTTATCATCCCACAAACATCATTAAATTGCAGCAGTACTTCACACCTTCAGCTACTCAGTAAAGGCACAGGTTGCTATTTCGGTCAGGTCATAGCCCACGCCCAAATTCTTCCCTTTAACCAAATTTTGCAAGGTGTCACGGGCCTTTGTGATGGGAAAGTCAATGGAAATTCTGGGAAGGGAGCACTATGTAACTTTTAAACACTGATGAAGTAAGTCAATTTATTCTCATGTTGAGGTTGTTGAATCTTCCTTTGTTTAGTCTAGTTCTATAAAAAGAACAATATTCATAAGCCTATCCCTAGAGATGGTTTCTGACATTTTTAAACAATTGTCTTAGCTGCCTGCAGCCGCTATCCTACATTTCTCTATGGGATCAAGGCAACTGACAGCATATACATCCAGCATAGCCTCAGGCATTATATAACCTAATTATATCCCAGGATTATATATGCCAAGCAGACAAGATGCGATGAAACACTGCAGTAGTCTCGCAGGCATCTGATACACACAAACGCTCAGAAGCGCAAACCGTGCTACTTGGGAGGACGGTCCAGGAACCCGCTTGCGTGTGCTGACGCTCGACAGCTGGCTCCGGGAACAAAGTTCACCAAGACGAGTCAGGACCGGCTGCTGAGGGAGGCTCGGGGACCGCGTCCTCCAGCACGGCCGGCAGCAAACAGGTACGTGTCCCCAGACCAGCCCACCCTTCTCGCCTGACTGCGGCAGGAGGGAGAGGGGAAGCGGGCAGGAAGGACAGCAGGGACAAGGACGTTCTCCTGGGAGCAAGGAGTCACCAGGCCCACCCCCTTGCTCCCAGAAGTGCCCACGCATTTTGTGCTGTATATATATTGACCAAATGATTCCCCACTGCTGCGGGGTGGACAGATGAACCCACAACCGCCGCTTCCCCGGCAAGCGCTCCTCGCCTTGGGCTGGAGGGCCACCTTCCTGCCCACAGTCTCAGGGCCCTCTGTGGTGCACCCTTGGCTGTGCCAGGTCTCATACCCCTTCCTGCCAAGCCACCTCGCTCCAACAAAAAGAAAAGGGAGTGCTGTACTTTTCTTCAGACACTCCTGTACCCCGCCACAGCCTGGCAGGGAGAACTGAACCCTGCCTTCCATTTCCCTGTGAAGCCTCCTAGCCCGAGAGATGCTTCACTTATTGGAAGTCACTTAGGTCTCTCCTTCTGGCCACATTTTCTGAATTGAAGTGACTATATCTCCATCCTGAACAAAAACCTGTCAGGGTTTGTCAGATGTGCTCTTGGTATTGGCAAGTCCTTGAGGACATGCAGGGACAAGGATGTCAAATGGCCTTAGGGGACAGGTCTCTCAGCATTGCAGTGGCAGCCCTAGACACAAACGGCTGCAGAAGGCAGGTGCCCAACCCAGCCTTATTTCACGAGTAAAAGCACCCCCAAATGAAGTGCTGTCAGTCATTCAGACTCAGTCAGACGACTTCTCTTCAGCCACACGCCAAAAGCCCAAGTCATTTCCCTTATCTGCTCTCAGTTTATCAGTCTTGTAATTCTTCATCTCCATAAACCATGTTTTTAACAAAAAAGGAACAGAAAAATTGTTCAGACCAGTTGGAAGCAATTCATTTTTTCGCTTTTGGCCTAGAATTGCATGTGTCAGACTGCAGCCCCAAACACAGTTTAAAAATAGGAGGGGTGACGCGAGGAAGCCATGAGGGCAACACAGCAGAGCTGCCTCTGCCCCAGCCACGGAGGGGACACCACTCCCCAGACGGGGCTTACGCGGGGACAGAAACCTCCTGGCCTCCCACCAGTGCGTCCCCAGCTGCCACCACACGCTGGGCTCGAACAGCCCTGGTGGAATCAGCACTGCCCTCGTGGAAGAAATTATGCATGCTTTTATCACTGTTTTGGCCTGCCTTCTCCTAGTAGCTGGATAGAGCTTGCTCTCAGCTCTGGCCCAGCTCCCGTTTTGCCAACACTGAAAGTGGAAAGGGAGGTGGGTTGGGAAGTCGGAGAGACCGCTAAGCCCACCGCCGAGCGGCGGCAGATAGGGCATCGCCTCCGCTCCCCCAGCGTTGCAGGGCAGCCAGCCCACCCGTGGGGAGGGCGACTCGCCCCGGGGCTCAAGCGCAGCCGGAAGATCTTGCTCTATTGCAGAAAGCACAGGGACAGGCGCTGCAGCGGCATCAACAAGGTACCGAAACATCAACCCGGGATTCCCACGGCATTGTCATCTCCCAACCAAGCAGTACTAATGTTAGGAAATGGACTTTTCTTCAAAGGAAATGGCAGCCTAAAGAGTGTCAGAAATGAGAGCCCCTGCAGAGATCCATCAAAACAAGCTTCTCCTGTAACTGTCCCGTGGGAGCAGTCTCTCAGCCTGACCTGGAAACATCTTAATCTACTGCCCTGTCTTCCACTCTGCTCTCCTTATAATTTGAAAATGAATCTCCCGAGAAGAACATAGAAGAGTACAAAAGCCCAGATTAGCTATAATTAATATTTTAATTATAATTGGACAATGTAAAAAACACTGAGCTTCCAGTGCCACATCTGGATGCACTGTATACTGCCACATTACAACCTGTGGGAGCTGCAACGGAGCAGCTCCCTTTTCTGTACCGAGGCACAGGATCCTGACAGCGGCTGGCTCAAGGCTGGCTTTGCTACGTCAAATGCCTCTGTGAGAGCAGTCCTTCCAAATCTCCTTGTATGTATTTAATCATGGATATGTCAGTGATAAAAACAATTTGTCACTCTGCCAACCCTGTTACACTGCAGAATCACCACCAACAACATAGCACGAGCTGCTTCTGCTACATTTGCATTCACAGGCACGGTCTCAAGTCTCAGTTAGTTACCCCGGCACAATCATGATGCACATATGAAGACACATTTTTTCCTGTGAGGGTGGCCGAGCACCGGCACAGGTCACCCAGAGGGGCTGTGGAGTCTCCATCCTTGGAGATACTCAAAACCCGGCTGGACACAGCCGTGGGCAGCCTGTTGTAGCTGGCCCTGCTCTGAGCAGGGGGTGGGAGTAGACAATTTCCAAGGTGCACTCCAGCCTCAGTGATTCTGCAACGAAGGCTACAGGACAATTAAGAACATGACAAGACTGTGGCTGCACAAATAACTTTTTTTTTTTTTTTTTTAGATCTAGCTAATATAAGCTATTTTGGGGCAGAAAAGAACCAGCATCATTTTTTTTTTGCAGGAGAAAAGCAGTTGCTCCATTCAGCCTATTGCGAAGAGTACTGCATACAACCTTGCCTACCACGCAGTCCTCTGCTAACACACCTACTCTTCAAACATGAGCAGTGGGAACTCATTCGTCTGAGGACAATGTGAGCAATGGGCCAGCTCTGCCAGCTCTCCAAAAGCAGAAGTAAGAGGTCCTGCCCAGGTGCACTGCAGATCACACCACCCAGCCACAATCACTCAGCGGCGTCAGCCCGGCTCAGGGACCTCCAAAGAGAAGCCCCTCGACCACCACCCACGCCTGGCACGCTGCGGCCAGCAACAGCCTCCATCACCTTTTGGGGAGTTGCTAATGACAGGCAACAGCGTGGAGCTGGGGACAATGCCAGCAGAACCGCACTGACTGAGAGGCCACCCATGTGCGGCTGAAAGTTTGTCTAAGGCAACAAAACTACAAGCAGCTCCGTTTCCACAGCATACTGGTGTTTCCTGGTGGCGCTGACGAGGAAGTGTAAATCTGCAGCCAGCATAGCATAGACAGAACGGTTAATTACGGGGATAACTTCATAATACAATTAACAGGTCCAGATTACATTTTAAGGAATCTTGATTTTAACAAAACTTTTATTTATCTAGCACATAAAGGACATTTCTAAAGCAGAGCCTCTTCGGAGTTGCTACAAAAGACTTGAAATTGTATAATTGATACTAAAGTTTGTATCTTCTTTTAATAAGTGCATCTTCCCTACATAGTTTTCTGTCCTTGATTGACAGTCATGGTTTACCCAATGACTTCACTTTACAGCACAAGACGGGAACATATCCCACAGGCAGATATTTATACCTCTAGGAATACCAAATTCAGAACTCAAACATGAATCATTTACTTCAAAAGATTTCAATTAATTAAAATTAATAATATCCTGAAAGAAATAGAGTTTAATCAGCTTAATGCCACATGATGAGTGAATCACCTAAGAGATGCATCACCCAGTGATTTACTGCAATCACAGTAAGCCTGATACTATCAGCCTAGGAGCAACAGATAAGACATCAGAAGTTCAGTGCATTTCTTACTTCAGCTGATTCACGGCATACATACAGTCCCCCTGGTCACATAGAGATATCATAATTCATTATAGAAGCTAATTTCATCTTAAACTGCAAAAAAAGAGTTTAAAACAACCCTTTCCGGTGCTTCCTTTACTGCTTACTAATAGCAGATCCTACATTTATAGCAGAAAGCACAACCAAAATCCAACTGCCCATGGCTACTGAAGAGTTTTCTGCACCCCTGAATTTCACTACTACAGCATCAACCTAATCAAATGCAAGACACCAAGGAGACACAAAAAGATGACCTATTTCAAATTATTATGTCAACTACCTTTTACTTAGAGGTACAGAAAGAACTGCACAAATACTTCAGGAGCGCCAGGAAAGAGAGTCCTTTAATTTGGAGGACAGCGGATCGCTAATACCTCAGTGATAAAATTAGCTCCCTGAGCAAAACTTTCAGACTACTTGCATACTTTCGATTTTAAATGTCTGTGGCCGAATCTGCCTCCATCGGGAAAGGTGCCAAAACTCAACTCTAACCATTAACATCAGGATCCTGCCTGGTCTCCAGCCTACTGCCCATCGCGGGGGTCAAAGGCAGCGAGCACAGCACTTGGAGTCCAAGCAACCAACCGCTTCTTTTTCTTTCTTTCCCTTTTTTTTTTTTTTCCCCTACAAAAGCTCACCTTTTTATTTTTCTTTTTTTTACCGTGGAGACACAACTCGCTACTTTCGAGTCCCGGGTGGGTGCGTGCTTTGTATTCCCCCCCAGCCAGAGGCGCTCCCCGCCGAGCCGTGGGGGAGCGAGAGGGCGGCGGGACCGGGCCCCGTCCCGCGGCGCCGGCCCGGACCCCGCCGCCGGCCCGGGGGGAGGCCGGGCCCCACGCCGGTGCCGGCCGCCCCGCTCCGCGCCCGCGGAAGCGGCGGGGCAAGCCGGGCATCCCCGCCAAGCCCACCTGGCCGCTCCGCCCTTTCCACAGCGGAGGCCCCGCGCAATTCAGGCGGGAGCAAGGCGCAGGGATGGGGGCTCCCCGCGCCGCCCCCCGCGGCCGCCCCGTCCCGTCCCCGGGAGCGGGTCCCCCGCGGGCACCCCGCCGCGCAGCCCGGGGGAGCCGCCCCCCGCGTACTCACCGCGGCAGACACGGCGCTGAGCTCGGCGCTCAGCAGCAGCCCGAAGCCCAGCCAGAGCCGCATGCTGCCGCGCACCGCACCGCGCCGTCGGTCCCTGGGCGGCGGGGCGCCGGCGGCTCAGTGTGGGGCTCCGCGGGGCCGGCCCCACATGCGCGCCTCTCCCCTCCGTGGCGGCCGCGGCGCCTGCAATGCCTCGGGGGCGAGGGACTCGCCGCGCCGTAACCGATGGGCGGCGGCAGCCCCCTCTCCTCCCCCCGGGCGGGGACCCGGGGAGGGCGCAACCTCGCCCGCTCCCCGCCGGCCGCAGTTGTTCCTCCTCCTCCTCCTCCTCCCCGCCGCGGGTGGGTGGCGGGCCGGCGGCGGGGGGGGGGGGGGGGAGTGGAGGCGGGAGGCGCGCCGCTTCCTCGCCCCACACGGCCGCTGCCGCCCGGGAGGGCACGGCAGCGCGGCGCGCAACGGTGCGGAGCGGAGCGGGCGCGGGGCCGGGGCCGGGGGCGCGGGCTCTGCCCGGCCCACGGGGGTCCGCGCCCCCGCGGGTGGCTGCGGGCCGGCGGGACGCCGCCGTCTGAGCGGGGCGGGGAGCGGCGGGGCGCGGCGCGGCACCCCCCCCCCCGCCCCCGGATCGGCCCGGCCGGGGGCGCCGGTCCCTGCCCCGGCAGCGGCGTCGCCCGGCCCGGCGGAGGGCGCCGCGGGGGGAGCGGCCTTACGCGGGGCTCTTCTCTGCTTTGCAGGGGCGGCCGGCCGGCGGGAGGAAGCCCTGAGCCGAGCCCCCGGGCAGGGAAGGAGCGAAAATGGACATCTCGCAGCCTCCCCGTGCGCCTGGTTTTGTTTGTCAGTAAGTAATTCCGCCCGGCGGGCTTTTGGAAATAACTCTTTTAAAGTCGTCCTGTCGGCTTTAACTGCGAAGTTTTACCACGTGCTTGTTTTGTGCTGGCTTAAAACAATATCGTGCTTATTCACCTTTCCCTGCAGGGATCTGGGGCTTCTGCTGATCCTGATGGAAGTCGTGCTGTCAGCCGTCAAAGTGGATGCCGTAAGTAAAATGCCTTATGACTTTTACTGAGGAGGGAGGATGAAAAAGCAGTTTCCTTGGTACCAGAAAGCGAGGAACTGCATTTTCCTTTGCCAGATGGCTTATCTATCATTCCGTTAAAAGAAACAACCAACAAATCATCTCTGCAAGCCTTACAGATTACTGCCTTCAACAAGATGATGTTTAGCAGAGAAGCGTAAGGCTTCGGTGTCAGGTTGTTTGAAGTATTCCACTGTTGCTTTTGCTCAGATTGGGTAATTTGTTAAAGCAAGCGCAAAGCAAGCCCCAGAACGTCTTAATTTTAGTAAGAAAAGCACCAAGACAGAGGGGTGGGACAAAAATGCAGTGCTATAGATACCGGCGAGTACTTTGGAGAGGTTAACATGCAGGTGAAATATCTTCAGTTAAGTACAGACCTCATCTGAGGACTGAGAAGTTGAAGCTACAGCTTAATTTTACAAATCGGAGGCGTGTTTATACATAAATTGTTGTTTAAACTAAATGGTTAAATCCAAAAATAGAAATTAGTAAGTTAAATGCTATATAGGTGGTTGCGACTGTCCCCTTGAGGTGTTGATGTAAACAGAAGATATTAAACTCTTGGGTCTTTGTCACAAGGACGTGAAAGAAGTGAGAGATAACGTATATGGGAGTGCAACATTTGCCTGTTATGAAGCTTGGTGAATTTAATGGAAAGATTGTCATTACTGCGAGCAGGCTTTGGATCAGGCCTGGGTACTGCAGGCTGAAAGTTTGCTGAGGCTTGTGGCTGCATTTGTCAGCCACCAAGTGAGGGTAAGGCTCTGTGGTCATGCGCAAGTGGGACCTTGATTATGTTTTTTCAAAAGCTATCCTACTTCTGTTTTAATCCTACTGTCTGCAACTTTCACCCCTCTTTTCTGACTTTGCGCTCCTCATAGGTATCTGATGTGGTTACATCTTTGTGGTGAGATGGCATAATAGATGAAGAAATGGGAAATACTAGGGCTTTTGCAGCAGGTGTTGCGACAGACGATAATTTTGCACTCAAGCTGCAGTTGGCAGGTAGAGCTTGCGGGTCGGTGTCTGTGGCTGGTTGGGTCTCTCCACATCGCGGCTGAGCGAGAGGTGGCAGGCTGGGGACCCACAGCCCCGCGGGAGGGGACGCGAGCGAGGACCTCGAGTGTCACGTGCTACTTTTCTTCGCCACGTTTTGGTAGAAACATCATGCTGCTGAATGGGTGATAATATTACCACACGCTATTGAAACCAGAGCAAGTGGTTTCGGCCCAGTAATGAAACCACTGGGATCAGTTGACATAAAAAGGCGGCATTTGTGGTATGGCTCTTTCTATGACGTAGCGTGCATGGCGTGATACCTGAGCTTTAGCTATAGCACGGGCTAATTCATTCTCCTTCGTGTTCTTGCTTGTAGACTGCAGGCTGTGGTGTTAACATAGAGGTATACCAAAGAGGCGTTCGCGTTACCTCAGTTCGTGGATGCAGTCTGGTCATGGCTGCTTGAATCTCCACATGCTGGCTTTCCCAGAGTGTCTTGGAAGAGTAAATTGGCCTGCTTGGAGGTCTAATTTCCCTGATTTAACAGTTCCTAAGGTGGCGGCTGCATAGGAGTTGCAACGCCCCAGTGAACGTGAATGAGGAAGCTTGGTCGTGTTTCCCTGAAAAATTAGAGCTGCATTGCCACCAAAATATCTACCCCATTTTCCACCTGTATGCCACTCCCAGCACAGGTCTTTCTGTAGTCGCGTGGTGAACTGAATTGGAAAATCACTTGTTTAAACTCATCAGTCCCCAAAAAGAGAAGAGCTAACTTTAGCCTGGATCAGGTCACCACTTGTATTCATAGAAACCTGGGCTGGCACGGGCCTGGGGGTGGGAGGAGGGGTGGGCTTGCTCCTTGCGGTGGCGGCTCTGGTCCAGTGCGTTTGCAAAGGGAGAGAAGCAGGTGTGGGTGGGACGCAGCAGCACCTGAGTAATGGCAGGTGGGTTGCTGGCAGTCTTATTCTTTATATTGTAATCCTGTTTGTCACGTTGAATCTTGTATTAGTTGTTACACAGATTAATGTGCTAATGTTATGAAGTGTTTTATTAGCTTGGCTTAAAAAAAACTGGTATGAATTATTAAAGTCTGAGGGACCAGATCTTAAAAGTCATGGTTCTGCCTGTAATGAGACAAGCAGAGCAGCTGAGTTTGACAGCAACGTATATGTGAATGAGTTACAGCTGCTGGAGATAAGTGTTGCTGAATGAGTGAAACTGCACATAGGAGGAAACTGGAATGGGATTAAGGAGAAGGCCAGGAAGGAGGGAGAGAGAAAGAGGGGAGCTGAGAGCATTTGACTGGGTGTCTTCCCTGGCAGGCTGCTGCTAGCTGTTAGGGAGACGGATGTTTCTGAGCAAAGAATGAAGCGAGAGGAAGAAAAAGGAGGAGGGTGTTTAGGATATCTGAGGATTGTGGAAGAAGAAATGGTGTCTCTGGCAAGAGGAGAGGATGCTGGTTGCAGGCTTGAAGAGAACTGAGGAAGAGGAGTCCCTGGATGGAAACACCAGGAGAAACAGCCAAATGGAGTGGATCAGGCTCCAGTTATCTTTAGCGCTCTTTGGCATATACTGGCTGGTGATGTTAAAGGCCCCAAATAGCTTTGGAACTGTTCTAAACTGTAGCTTTAAATATTCATTTGGCTTAAGTAAAACTAAGTTGTGTTAACTACCCAAAGTTTAGCCAAGTTTGCAGATTTCTTTTCCTTCTTTCTGTCCCTGCAAATACATTGCATCCAAAATATAATTCTTGGATTATTCTT
This sequence comes from Platalea leucorodia, assembly GCF_965183815.1. Classification (NCBI taxonomy): domain Eukaryota; kingdom Metazoa; phylum Chordata; class Aves; order Pelecaniformes; family Threskiornithidae; genus Platalea; species Platalea leucorodia. The sequence continues at coordinate 64,394,121 of NC_138824.1, forward strand.
TCTTTCTTTTCAGAGCAAATATATCTTCTGCTAATGCTGATTTTTTTTTTCTTTTGTCTTTCCCAAAGCACACTTCTTCCTAAGTAGTTTTGTAACATTTGATGACTTTATTGGTGCCCCTTAGTATATTTTTTTTAAAACACCCCTAAAGAAAATTACTTTTTTTTTTTTAAGCTGTATTTTTTCAAGTTGTATTCAGGCTAAGAAGGGAATGATTGTCAGATAAAAGAAAGAAAATTGGGAGAGAATAAATTAGAATAACATTTGCAAAAATAACTACAAGTAACAGATCACAACTGTTAAAAAGGAGAATGTATCTAGATGTCTAGAGAGATTGATATAGAAAGAAAATAGAGTCAAAGTAGTGCATGAGATACAATTTTCTTGACTTCCGTGACATTATTAAGGGATATATTAGGGGGAGTGGCATCAAAGAGAGAGAAGCAACAATTCTTAAAAAGAGAGGATAAAGCCAATAGTACTACATACTTCTTTCTATCGACTTCATAGTGAAATTAGATTGCTGGCGCAGGTGCCTAAGTTAAAATGCTCTACGTTAAAATGTGTCAATGCTCTGTGGCTATCTTACATTCAGGTTTTCCCAGATATGTCCTGCTTTATTCCATTTGGAAACTTTTGTCTGGTTGAAACAGGAGGACTTTTTACGTTAACTCAGGATTTCCAGGCTGAAAGAAGCCAGCATGGAGTAATCACTGGGCCCATCCTACTGGGCATGCCCACTGTGAATGTATGCACTAGGATCACAGTGTGCAAAACGTAATAGTGCTTGTGTACTGCCCAGGTGATCTAGGAATGAATCGTCAATCTGACGTATCGATTTCTTCTGCCACATTACTTAGTGCATGCAACGTGAATCCATCTCTTCCTGGAAATACCTTCAGAAATAGCTCTGCCTAGGAGATGCCCCGAACAGAAATGTGGCAATCCTATTTTAGAAAAACTTAATTTGAGGCATTTTCATGCTCGAAGACATGGCTTACTTATGTCTATTTAAATAAGTGTACTGTTTGGCTCATCTTTGACTAAGAGTGGTGTTTCATAAAAAAAATCGGACAGAATAATCATACCTTGCAAAAAAACAGCATATCTAATCACATTGTTCAAAATTTGTTTGAACCCTGAAAGAATTATTGCGTAGTTCAGAGGACTCTTTATGCGTTCAGTCACGGAGCTGTGAAGAAGGGGCAGCTCTGTTGAAGAACTGTGAGAAGCCCTGAGCGAAGGAGGCGGCATCTAGGCAGCCACGTAAGGCAAAAGTCCTTGCTTTCACGGACACCAACAGCCATGCCTTGGTCTGGCAGTGGTGTTTCCATGATCATGGTCACAGTCTGCATCATGCTGTAGATGGGCAGCAGGACGGCTGCCCAGATGGGATTTTTGGTTTTTCTTTTATCAGAGCCAGGATTTCACCTGTCAGCAATTGTGTGATGTCCAGCAGACTAACACACTCACTGAAAGTATTGCATACCTGGAAATGTAGTCATGGTCCATAGCTATAAATTCCTTATTTCTGATCCTTTCTTTCTTATATGCTGTCTGCTCCACTCATCAGTAAGAGAGTTTCCTTAAATGTCTCTTTCCCTTGTTACTCCTCAATTCTTCCTTGAAATTCTTTTTTGCTGCCATGCCTATGAAACCAATACTCATCTTAATTTCTCACAAATTAATAATTCTTACTAGGATGATTTTGTCAAGAGCCATTTCTGCTGTGCCTGCATGGATTAAATGAGAAACACTATTCTTTGTGTACAGTCGTATCCTAACACTGATTGAAGTTATTCATTCAAGGACTAAAGACAGGTTACACCAAAAGCAATATATTGTGTCTCCCTGGAGTTAGCGATGAGGAGGAGGATCTTGTGAGTGTCCGTGTTCCTTAGGCTCTCAGTGGAAAGCCACACATGGAGTCTTTACTCACTTTTTCTTGTGAGTAGATCAGAAGCATGCTCAGTGAATGTCTGCAATAATATATTTGGAGTAATTCTATTGTTTAAAGTGCTAAATGGCATATCGTATAGTCATGCTGCATTTGATAGGAGAAGAGAGTGAGTTCTGTCAGCTTCCCATGATTCTCAGAGGTTAAAATGTTGATACTGAGAGACAAGAATCCCGACAAGGTAAACTGTCACGTAAAAAAAAAGATCTTGTTATTTTTGTCACCTTTCTCTGAAAGTAGCCGAAGCCGTTTCAAAAATTCAATATCGCTTTTCCTTGACCTTTCAAAGTAGCACATCTGGGTTTTATTGTGTAGTAATTGCACTGCAGGAAGCCTTTATGCATTATGGTACCAAACCTATCATGTATTTTTTTAAATTTTCTGAAAAAAATTATTTTATAAGTCCCAACACATTTGCCTTACCCAAAGCTGTATTGTGGCTTATTCAGTGATACTATGAGCAAACACATTTGTTACAAATATTTTAATTCAGTAGTTCAGAGCACAGTTTGTATTAGTGGATCTTTTTTTCTTTTCGCAGTAATGAATTTCTTGTTTGAGACTAGACTATTCTTTATTAGTTCTTTGCTTTTCTTTTTCCAAGCCAAAAATTGGTCAAGGAGTGGAACATTCTTTGTATTGTATTACACTGATCCAAGATCTTGAGAGAGTTCAAAGTTAATTTAGTAGCTTGCAGTTATGATATCTTTGCTTGCCAAAGAAGGCAGCTTATCTTCTCTAACCCCTTCTCCCTTAGGAAACTAATGTCTTGCACTATTTGCAGTACCTTGTTTGCTCCTAAGGAGCAAAAAGCACAGTGAAATTTGCGGTATTTCCTGATGTTTATCAACAGTTATTTTCTTTAAAATGGCAGCAGCTAGTTGACAGCAGCAGTTGACTCAGCTCACAGTGAAAGTATGTGATTTTTATCATGCAAACATTTCTGAGTGACTAAGGACCGACAGTGTTGATTTTCACGTGCCCTTTTTTGTCCATTTGGAAGCCGAAGGTGCTGGTGTGAATCACCACCACGCAAGGGTAGCTCCTTGTTTTCAGACCCTAGAAACGGTGTGTAGCAAGGGAAAAGCTCTCACAGAGGAGTTAATGAGCAAGCTTGTGTTTCCATGAGTAATTGCACATACTTCTCCTGAATCATGTTTTTGCAGCACGGTTTCCCCTCAACAGTTAGCAGTGTTTGACGAGGCTACTGCATTTTCTGAACGCAAGTGTTTCTGTTTGCGCATCCTGGGAAGGAGGGGAGATGCGGACATGGTTTCCTCAGCGGCGGTGTGGGGTGCAGCTCCTGGGAGACAGGAGATGGAGGCTGGGGTGGGGAGGCGGGCAGGACCATTGCCCTCCTGGCACATCCCTGCAGCACCCAGCGGGTCCAGGGATGGTCACCAGGGTCAGACACAGCCTTGGAGGGCTGGGCAGAGCCATGGGGATGGGGACTGGCCGAGGCCAGGCTGGGCCATTGGCCCACAGGTGGAGGTCGGGGGGGCCCGTGGCCGGGCACAGGCATGGCTGACCGCAAGCCGCTGGCAGGCCGAGGGGGGAAGCCCCGCTTCTCACAGCCTTTTTCCCACACAGCTCATTTCACACCCCTCTGCGAGGGAAGGCTGCGCAGCTGCACCAGGGGCTGGCCCTGCGCCCGGGTGGCCGGCCCGGGGCTCCCCTGGGGCGGGATGGGGGAGCGGGGCCCGAGGCCGCCGCCAGCCGCGGAGGCGGCCGCAGGCCCTGGGGCAGCCGTGCCGGCCGGGGGGCAGGCAGCCTGCACGCTGGAAAAGCAGACGTGCGAGTTTAAAATTCGGTGGAAATTTTAGGGAAATTAGCATGTTTTATGAGGGCCAGGACAGAATCTCAAAATTGACCAGATCCCTCTGTATGAATTGAAAGAGCGGCGTTATTTGGCTTTTTTTCTCCTGACAGAGCAGATGTTCCTCAAAAAAGGACTTTTTGTCAAGAAAAAAACAATTTTCAACATAAATGTACCAATGAGTTCTATTTTTATTTTAGACATGCGAGATCAGAAGAACATTTAGATCATATCGGTTACCAAGGATGTACGCTTACTGGGATATTTCAGGCGTCCTATTTATTCATAAATGATCCAAACCTTTATTTTGAAGTAGTTGTCTGAAGTCAGCAAGTAAAGATCGTTCAGATAAATAGGGCTTGGCTTATTTTTGGCAGGTCCTAGCTGCAGATCGTGCCCACACCTCCTCTGACTATTGGTTGATGGAGCCAAGTAATAAATTCTTTATTCTAACTATACTTTTCCTTTATATTTCAAAAGGCTTTTAAGGGTTCTTTGCTGGTCAAAATTACCTTCCAACTATATTATCCAGCTGTATACAAAAAAGGGATGTCAGGCAAAGTGAAATATTTTGGATACAGCACAAGCCCTTCCATTTGTCCTGTTCTGCAAATGGGTTTTTTGGGGTTTTGTTGGTTTTTTTTTTCCTTCTTTTTGTTTGTGTCATTAGAAAGCAACTGACTGCCTCAGGTTTAAGCCTTGTCCCAAAGCGCAGCTCTGAGCTCGTGAGCGTTTACATGCGATGCGGTCGCTGGAGCTCGCGTACCAGCCGTCGGTGCCGGGTGCGGCAGGCAGAGCGGCACGGCTGCCCCGCTGCCCGTCCTCCGGAGGCCGGGGCTCCTGGCCCGGCAGGAAGCCGGCCGCCTCGCTGCACGCCCCAGCCTCCTGCGGAAACACCGGCTTGGAAACAACCCTGCTCTTCATGGGGGATAAAAAAAACTAAAAAAGAAGAAGGGGAAAAAAAAAAGCATCTGTACAAATCGGCGATTCGCTGCCTGTACCACAGGAGTCTCTGTTGTCAGGTCCTGCCCACGCTTGCTGTGCCTTGCAGCCGTGGGGAGCAGAATCGTTTCTTAAGGTAGGGGTGGGAAACTGGGAAAGCTTAGCAGGCTTTCCCCGTCGCGCTCGTGTGTGCCTCGCTCTCGTCACAGCATTGGCTCCTACTGCTCTGCCTGCGCAGTCCCCAGGCATGCTGCAAACGGATGAGGAAAGGCGTTTTTACATTCGAGCTGCAGCCTTGCCAGCCCCGCGTAATTGATGTTCAGCCACCTGGTCTGAGTCTCACGGCACCCCGAACACATGTGCGGAGACCCTGGGGAGCTCCTCCGGGAGGACAGTGGAGCTGCTCACCGGGGCTGCCGGCGTGTCCTGGGCTGAGCCGCAGCGAAGGGAGTGGGCAGAAAGGAATGCTGCTCCCGCGCAGGGCTGGGAATAGCCGCTGGGGCCGCGGAGCATGGGAAGCCTGCATATCTCCCCGAGCCGGCAGCCAGAGAAACAGTCTGCTGGAAACGGCCCAAACGTGTCTGCATGACACTTGGAAAATCTTAAGTGACGCTGGCTGGAAGAAGGAAATGAACAGGGAAATTTAAGCATTTCCCTTGTGGTGTGGGGCTGAAGCTGGGTTTTCCCCGGGTGTGTGGTAAGAGTAGGTATAAAGGAGTAGGTATAAAGTTGTCCAAATCTTCTGTCCCCTGTACGGGCCCATGAGGTAGCCAGCACATCTGTTATCTCTTAGCTTGCTGAAGCCCATGGGCTGCTTCCTCTCTGGCTGTGTCCCTTACAGTAAACCACAGAGTCCCAGGTGAATTCTCTGCCCTTGTGGTCAATTGGCACAGTCTGTCCACGTCCATAACAGTAATTAGCCTTGGTAATTCGCCTCCTTAGTTTCCAAAACGGGGCGGCCCCTTAGAGACTGCCTGTGGTCCTTAGGTTATGCTGACTCCTGCACCATGCCCAAAAATGTCTTCAGGGAGTGCTGAAGCAAAGCAAGCGAAAGCTTCCTAGCCCAGGCAACAGGCATGCATCGGACCTTTCTGACAGCAAAATGGTACAGATGGCCAAGCTGTGGGGCACGGGGCTACTTAATACCTTAATGTAGACATGGAGCATGTGTGCCTCAGACTGTGACGGATTAACTGGCTGGAAATCAGGGCCCACTCTCACTTCTCACATGCATCAGTGTATTGGGTAGTTTTACCTGAGTAGGGATGAAATAGAAGAACTGAGCTGTTTTACAGTCAGGTGCAGAAAATGTCAGTTAGCATTCTGAATACTTGTGGCTTGCTTTGCAATGGTATTGCTATGTCACCCACTTGAATAGGAAATTCATGCCAAGGAAAACCAAAACCACTCCTGATAGTTTTGTTTTAAGCTTTATGTGATGTTTCTTGGCATTATCATGCCCTATTTGTTGATATCTACATCATGCAAGTAAAATAAAGGACAAAAATAAGCATGTAAATAGATGTAAGTGGCAACAGGTCACAAACCAAATTGCAAAAGCAGAGGCATCAAAAAAACATTTACTAGTCCTCTTTGTCATGCCTAAGTGTTAGCAAAAATAGTCCTTCTCAAGGAAAGGACAGTGACTAGAGTATGTAGCACTTGGCTACGTGCTCGTTTTCTGGTGGCTTACGCTGCACTCCCCAACTGCACTTTGATCGGTTCTTGGAGAGTCCGAACACTGCAGTGCATCTCCTTCAACTGCCTCCCTCCCTGAGAGATTTTCCATCTACATGGAGTGGTCAGGGGAGGGGAATGGCAAAAATGTGCTCTTTTACCTTCTGGTTTTAGAGTAAGGTCAAGGACGGCTGAGTAGCAGAAGGCAGGGGTTTTAATTGTCCTCATTTGATGTGAACAAGGGTTTATCAGTTGTCAGTCACACAATGCCAGCTTCCAGTCTAGATTTCTTTCTTACTTTTCTATTCCAGTCCTTGACTATGGCAACAGTTTTGATTTGTTTGGCAGATCACAGCCTTGCTGCCTTATCTATGAAGCTATTAATACTGCCTTTTTTTTTAAAAAAAAAAAAAAAAAGTCTTCTATAAGATAGTCTGCTTAGCTTTTGCCCCAGTCTTAGAGAATAAGGTGAGGACTTCTTGGGACTCCATCCTTTCAGTGACTCGGGGACTAAAGGGATCAGTAGCCATTTCCTATGAGTAAATAGACTTAATTAGACTCAAAGAGAGTGAAATAATGGTACTATTCCCACATATCAAATTATCTATACCTAAATCCCTTCCAAGGAATTTAAATAAACTTATATGGCCAATGGACTGGGGAACAATCTGGAAAAAATTATATTTCTCTTTAACATCAATTTCCTTTTGTGAATTTGTGCCATCAAATTGAGATCCAAACATCTTATGCCATCAGTCCAATGCATGCTCTGACCAATACTGATCTGATTATTTTTCTGTGTAAGAGGGGAAACTTCAAACTCTCTTTGTTGTTACTCGTTCATAATAATCCTGTTTGTGCCTTCAAGGGGATAAGATAGTAGCCATTCTTGATAAGGTATGTTCTATAGTCTAAGATGTTAGAGAACTTCAAGAAAATGTTACCTCTGCTTTCACGGCTCTAATCTCTTGCTTGAGGTTTGTATTGTCCCTTAGGGACACAGTACTACATAGCATCACCATTGAGTAGATCAGTGATTAGTAAGGAAGCTTGAGGCTGGATCATAAATCACTTTGAAGATTGGGACTGTAGTCTTGGATTTGTCTGAGTAAGGAATCCCTGTGAGCCCTACAGCAACATGCTTGCATGATCCTGTGCTGCTTGATAGGTATGCAGGGTTTCATGCTTTGAACCAACTGGTCTGTTGGTTTTTTCCCAGGGGAAAACATACAGCAGTTCCTATGACCAAATCACAGGCAGTGAGAAACATCGTACTGGCATGCTGGGCGCTCTTTCTGTACAGAATCCAGTTTCCATGAGGTGGACTCTAGGCTTGTCAGCTGCTTCATTGGAAGCACACCATGTCAAATTAGGGATGATGTAATTTTTACTGCTTCTTCAAGGTATTTCATTTTCATTTAATGTGATTTCCATGTTAGTCATGTATCATTCACCATCTTCCATAAAGCCGGTAACATGTGTAAACAAGGAGAGAGGAACTGAAGTAGAGCCATCATTCGTTATGAATGAGAGGTGGAATGAGATCCACCCCAGCCATGTACTCTCAGCCTTGAGGCTACCAATGTTTCATTACGCTTTTAAAAAAAATGTTCCATTAAGACAAGCACGCATAACTTCATAGAATAGCACAATTAATTTTGGGAGATTAAAGTTCGTCCTTCTCAGGAGATAAAGGGATATGAAAATGCAGGTGCCAAGTAGTTTCACTACTTACCCTGCAGACATAAGTTTGTAGCGAGATTACAGCACAGCATGCAGATAATGGGCAACGCCATGGTAATCCATTCATCTATGGAGAAATGTCACCTCCTCAAACTTTCTGTAAACGCAGAAGAAACAGGATTTTTTTTATTTAAAGAGGGACAGGGACCCTGCTAAGACTATTCAACTCTCATGTCAGGATCCCCCATCGTTTGCAGCTTTTCTGTAAACATAAATTTACTCTTTTCTTTGAGGAAAGTCATATTCCTCAGTAGCTGAGAAGCCAGTCCTGGGACCATTCTGTTGTCTTTTTGTGGTCTGATTGCCCTGAAGTTGTTTTGGCTGCAGAAATCTTGCTGTTCAATCTCAGAATTTCTACTGTATCTTCCTACTTCCAAGTTTGCCTACTGTCAAAAGGGAGTACTGTTTTCCTGCAAAACGACATGGGAAAATGGTGAATTAAAATAAAAGCGCAAGGTAGTCTCTTGGTTTTTTTCCTTTTTTTTTTTTTTTTGTTTTGCCATGGCTTGCAGAAATTTCCTTTTTTCTGGCACTTCAGAACTGATGTAATTTTAGATAGTCTGGTTAGCCTTTGCAGAGTCTGGTCAGTAATGTCAGATGTCCCTTGCATCTTTCAAATGAGCGATGTGCACAAAGACTGTGCTCCAGACCACAAGCAGGAAAGACTTCTGACCTTTTGATCTGATGATCTGTTCCCAAAATCTCTACATGTCCAAAAGCAGCAAGACAAATACCAGAAAACTTGGAGAGCTGAGGAAAGGGCATTTCACAAGCAGAAGCGGAGAGCAGCTCCCTGAGGGGTCCAGCTGCAGGACAGAGCTCGTGACCGAGCCTATGGGAAACATGGAAGTGCTGGCCACTGTAGACCCATGCAGCTCTCCTCCTTCAAGCACGAGTGTCAAACTGTCCGTCAGCCTCTGCGACAGCAGAGCCACACAGACTGTCTGAAAACAACCCCCAACATGAGAGCTGTAGTCGAATGACTAGGGAGCGTTAGCAAGTCAGGACTTGCTGCCCGTCTGTCCCCATGGTGTTGGTCATCCTGCAGCCGTGGTGCAGGTGAGCCATGCCCCAGTCTGTGTGACACAGCCGGGGCTTATTGCCAGGCCAAGCCTGGGGGGGAGAAGGAACTCATCCTCTCATTCTCCCTGTTGGTGTATAAGCAGGCTGTTAATGGCTTTCTCCTCTTTAACATTCACATTCAGTACACACATCCATGCCGCAGTTGCATTACATTATCTGTAACACCCCTGAACTTTGAAAATAACAGGGAAAGAAGTGTTACAACCTTCCACTCTCACAGTAGCATGCTATTGCCTGCTGATTTCTATCACTACCAGTTACTGAGCTGGCTACCTTGCTACGATAAAAGTTACTTTCAGTAAGCCCCGTGTTTCTACAGCTATAACTTTCCTAATGAATTTCTCTAGTAGGTTTTACAAATATGCTGCAACTCACACTGTGCAGGCCAGATACAGTACCGGAGGTGGGTCATTTGAAAGTAGGTTTTTGAATCTCTGTGCTGTATTGTTATGTGCTGCATTAGACATGCCCCAAGAGGTCACATGTTTCCAAAAGAGTATATTCAGCATGCTTTGTAAAGACTTAGCAGTGTGAGATCTTGGTATATTATCGCATGGATTCTAATTGTTAAGGACATGTGACCAGTTACTTTGAGTCTAAATAACTAAGGCTGAAGAACACAATACTTTCCTGGCTTAACTGTTTTGTAATGATTAACTGCAGTGTTATGAGAGCCATTTCTTGCCACCAGCTTTTAAGCAGAACAGCATGTTGTCTTCAACAGAAAATTCTCATTTAAGTTGGAGCTATCAAATGGGCTAATGTTTTCAGTCAGTTTTTAATGTGAGATTGCAGCATATTTGTAGAAACACCCTTTAAATCAATGGATTTGAGCAGACTTTGGATCAGGCCATAAGCATTCGACCTTTTCTGTTGGTTGCTGGGAGATGCAACAGAACACAATAGGATTGACTGAATTTAATGTTCAGGGTAACAATTAATAGAAATGCTGCCTGTGTGTGCTGACACTGGGGTTTCATGTTAATCGTTACTGAAGTTCTGCTTTCCAAGCCTCCCTCAGGTAATAATGAGTGACTTAACATTACATACATCTTTTGGCTTCCCTGGTTTTGTAGTTGTATGTCATATCTCTCTGTCTGAGCTGAGAAATGTTTTACTATAAGCAGGTTCAATTTTTAATTTCTAGGAACCAGAAGTTCACAATAGGGCCCTGGAAGAGTGAGTCAGAGTATGTCCCAAGATTTCTCTCCTACATTTGTTATCAACCAGTGAAGTTATGTCTGCGGTTTGACTTAAATAATGATCATGCGAGCATCCAGCTGGGGATTTTATTCATTTCAGTCCTACGACACCGCATTACACTTTCTTATGTAAGACTTGCAGCGCTAAACTGTTAGGTCTTTTCTCTCTCATCTGCAACCCTTTCCTACCATGAGTTGAAAATGCAGACTCAGTTTGATAGAGTACACTTGATTCATGTGGCGTATTGATGTAAAGAAAAACATGGAACATATGAAACAAGACTGATATTTATAACGTAAGCTGTGAGAATTTCCTGAATTTAATTCGTGTTTGAATTACAGTGCCAGTTTTAGAGAAACGTCCTATCTGTACTTTTTGTTTTTCTGATGTCTGAGAGTCTATCACAGCCCTTGCTAAGTTGTTCCAGTAGTTGATTACTCTTAAAATAAACAAACAGAGATGTTAGACCACATTGATCTAGCTTTAAAATCTGTCACTGAGCTTTTGTTTTACCTTTACAAGGTAGGTGAAAGAGCTCAGCATTACTAGTTTCATTACGTCGATACTTTTATATATATATATACATACATATATATGTATATATATATAAGGCTGGTAGCATTTAACCCATTTTGGAGCATTACAAGGCTGGACATGGAGCTGGGAGAATGGCATGTCCATGGCGGCTGCCACAATTGCTGATGACAGTGGTATCTGGTGAAACAATTGTTTTAAACCCCTATTCTCACATTCTTCTTATGAAGCTACATAGATAAGCCTCCTGCACTTTGTCACTAAAGAAGCCTTTTTTTCAAGTCTTTGACCATTCCCTATGACTTTTCTCCAAGTCCTCTTCCATTCATACTTGAAATTGTCAGTCACAACTGGACCAAGCATTTCATTAGTCTTAACTAAGAAAATTGCATAACCTCCTTATTTCTTTTCAGTACTACTCAGTTTATACAGCCAAATGTTGTATTACCTCTTTTCACTGAAGTGTGGTACTGGGACTTCATGTTGAACTGATGGATTATCAAGACCCTGTTAGGCCTCTTGTCAGAGAAACAGAAACCCCAAAAAGAGTCCCTTGTACTCTGTATGCCCCAAGTTTCTTTGTTTATGGATAAAAATTTACAATGGGCAGTGCTAAAATGTATTTTCATTGCTCCCATTTTAGCATTTCACCTAGATTGTACTTTATTTTATAGCGCCCCATCTTCATGACATCAGTTAACTTTGTCAGTGAAAATGTTAGACTTTCTTCTGCGTAACATACAACTACTGAATAGCGCTGGGTAAAGAATCAATTGTTATGGGGTGTCACCAAAACCCCATGTCTCTTTAACTGAAATTTCATCTGATACTTAGCAAAACATCCGATTTAAACCCATTTAAGATATACTGTGTTGATTTTGTTGGATGATAATTTCATACACGATTCATAGTCAAGAATGTCACGCGGCATCAAGTCAAAGAGTGATGCGGTGAAATTATCTTTGTTACTCCGTGAGAACAGTTTCGAGAATAGATTTCCTCATAGTTCTTAAGTATTATTTAATTGTGTAAAACCGTAAGTGAATATAAGAAGTTCGCAAAGTACAGCAAATCAGAAAAATGAACCCAGTTTTTAAATCACAGACAATTAAGGAAAAATAACCCTTCCTTTTTCATTTCTTACATACCTTCCATAAAACCCATGGACCAGATTATCCTGTCGCTGATGCTGTGTAATTCCCATAGGGATGGTAATCGGATTTTGCAGATGTAACTGAAAGGCACGTGTGGTCCTGTATGTATGTTGGTATGCAAAGAGCACCAGAAGCTTTCTTGCCTTCAGGATAATTACAAAATTGCTTCCTTTTTTGTCATCCACCCTTGGTGCCATCTAATTTTATGTTCCTTGGCTGCTAGCTGTTAGCCTCATTAACCTTACTTGATAGAGCGTTCCAACATTTATGATTCTCATGTGAAAAATGCTTCCTGACGGCTGGAATTTGTTTTTCTTTAATTTCTACCTTTGCCCTCTTGTCCGATTATGTGTACTAAGCTGAAAATAGTAACTTGAGATTGGTGTGTCTACTCCTTACAGTGTAATGAATTCCAGTTAATTCTCTTGCCTTTTATTTCTTCTAAGATAATCGTCATGATTTAAAATTATTTAAGCAACAATCCTACTTATTTTCACTTAGGTCCCTTGTGTTTTTACATTTAATAATAAATTCTTCTGTGGAAGGAAATGAGGAAATTCAGATATGTATCATTCATCAGCTGGCCTATTTCCCCAAGTGTAACGTTACTCTGTTGTTAACTTCATTGTCTTGTTTGGCATGTGGAGTAGGGCCAAGGCGCTGTGACTGTGGGCAATCTAACTTGACATTGGTAAGGTTAAAATTTCATCAGTCAATGCAATTTTACTCTACACGGTGCAAAATCTTAAATCTTAAATCTAAATCCAGTTCAGCTAGCCGTGGTGATCATTGTCAAGTAGGCAATGGTAGGAAGTATGAATTTAATCCTTGCTCACAAATCAAAGGGTTCTTTCCTCTTTTGGGGGGTCATACAGAGACTCCTGTATACATACATTCTGCACTGGTAGCAGCAGATCTTTCCATCCAGCGCAGGGCAGCTCAAGAAGTACCACCGCAGAGGCAGGCAGTAGCTCCACAGGAATAGAGGCAGGTATATGGTTTTGGTTTTTTTTGTTACATTTCCTGTATAGTTTTGACATTATAAAAAGGTTGGATATCGGTCTGTTAAGAGCTACTAATACAAATTAAGGATTCTTCCATAATGCAGTATCTTTTCTTTGTATGGATGCAGATTCATTTGAAATTTTATGTGCTTTTGGGACAGAGTGCATTGTACTCTGGGAAGCCTGCAATATTTTCTTAAGACTAATCAGAAAAGCTACCACACTATTTCAATTAACTTCTTTAAGATTATGTTAAGTTCTTTAAGTTAAGCTGGTCTAGAGCTTGGTGGGTTTTTCTCTTTTCTTTCTATTGTTTACTTTGTTGTTTCCTAATACGGGCTTCACAGGGTGAAGAGAGAAACTCAAACTGTGACATGTGATACCTAGGGAAAGAGGTCATCCCATTGAAGAAGAGAATTGTTTACAATTGTTTACAAACAATTCTCTCCAGTTAGACTTTCTAATAAAGTTTATAAAGGATTACAATGGGAATAGGAAGAGGAGATTGTATGTTACCTTACTGGGATGTTTGTGATAAAATAATGCAAAGAAACAAACATAGCGTACTTAGAAAGTGCAGCCGCTCTTGGACTGAAGGGATGAAATTACTCTTACCATTCATTGGAAAGTATTATGTTGTAAAGTTCATCTCTGGGTACAATGGGCTTGGGGGCTGTTTCCTCTTTTGAGTTTACAGTTTTCAAAATCAAGAGTTTGTTTGATGACCTCCGCCTTAAAAGAATATTATGCAACCAACTACTTGCTTCTTTGGAAATGGCTATTTTAGCACATCTTGGGACATAGGCACCTTTGTCTGAACTCATGAGGAAGCACACAGTAAAGGCGGTTTTGGCTTTACTATTTAAAATGTATTCATAGAAGTCCACCTTTTGGCTGAGGTCCTACTTTCTCTGTAGAGAAGGTGTTTTCTGAAAGGTTATCTTGCTTGGGACAAAGTTAGTGGGTTAATCAAACTGTAAGTTTTCCCTATCTGTATGCGCCTGTCTAATATATGTCATTCATCCTGCATGGAAAATGATCCCTTCTTTAATTATAGTCTAATAACTCACAAAATCTAGCGTCTTTCAAAGTTTCCTTTTAGGGAAAGTAATTTTTTTTTCAGCCTATTAAAGAATACTAAGCAGATAGATAATTCCAAATTTCTTCTTTTGCAAAAATAACCATAGGTCACACATTTACTGGAAGGAAGGTTATACTACCAAAAATAAGTATTTACTGAGTCAACATTCCAGTGCCAGGTTCTCCTGGGAGGTATCCCAAGAAACAGAAGGAAGCAAGTACTGTAAATTTAATGGTTATGATATAATAATAGAATGTCTTGCAAACTCCGTTATAGAAACTAATTCCACAATCACGACAGTAAAATGAAGCTTCTCAAATAAATTGAAATGTTATCAGGCGTACTTTCCTAATCCTTGCATTTCTTGTCATAGCTTGCTGCTAATCCAAGACTTTCTCTGTATCGCCAGGAAAAGTGAACAAAAGATGCTCTGTAGCTGAAAACCTTGTTGCCTACTTGCTTGATGTAAATTGTCGACCTGATAAACTCATTAATACAAGGTTTTCCCCTTCATAATGGTCAAAGTACTGCCAAGATTAAATGTCCAACGCGAGATGCTTCGGAGAAGTCAGGTTTTTAAAAGGCTTGGCTTCCCCTCGCCCGGCGTTCGCCCTGGAAGGGCTCCGCAGTAGGTCTAGGCTGACTGCGGGGAGGAGGTACCCACCGGGCACAGCTGAGCCTGTTGCACGGTGGGTGGCGAGAGGGGCACAACAGCTGGACCCGGTGGTCCTCTGGAGATGTCTGTGTCTCTTCCCTGGTTGCACAGGCAGCAACGCGTGTCAAACAGGCCCTTCTGAGGTGTCTCAGCAGCGCATCTGATCTTCCAGGTATCCGTAGCCACTTGTCATTTAGAAAACACTGCTGGCTTGTGCGTGTTAACATGAACTCAAGTCTTTGCCTCCAAGCATATTAAATCCCCAGGCGTTACGAGGCTTTCGTTTGTGAACCTGCAGGGCGCAGCTTGGCTCTGTTGCATCGCGATCACACGCCTGTAACGAGAAACGTCTTCCGCCTTCTCAAATGCATCTCTGGGGCGAGCTGCCCACCGGGGGAAGCAGCTGCCAGCTGCCAGCAGCTATCGCTCTCTGCTGCGGCGGCTTTGGCTCAGCCCTCGCCCGCTGCCAGGGGACGGGGAGCTGGGGGTTGCCCGAAGGACGTGCGATGCCCCTGCTCCACGCTCTGCGGTGATCCCGGGTCAAGTGGAGGAGGGAGCGTGCCTGCTGAAGTGAAGTGCTCCACGCCGCCTGTTTGCTACCTGGCTCAACAGCCCAGTCTCCAGTCAGCAGGGAGGCGGGGAAGTGCCTGCCCACAGAGGGACACTGGGGAGGATAAGTACAGTGTGGTTCTTTTAATCATTTCTAAGCCTGAGTGCATCTCAAAGTGGTATTTTTTTTGCTAAAGAAAGATCAGGAGACAGGAAAATGAAAGAAATCTAGTAAAAAAAAAAAAACACTGAGAAAATGAATTATAAAAAAAAGCAGCAACAGAAGGAATAATAGTGCTTTGTTTATTCTTTCCCTTTGAGCTTTGTGGACATATAATAGGTTTCCACTTCTTGGTCCTACTTTCTTTTTCCTCCTCCCCTGCCCTCTGTCTTGCTTCATTTTTTGCTGTGACCATTAGCGCTGTGGGAACCTACCACCCACAGTGTCCATTCATTGCCTCTCCAAAGAGGCCTGAGAGTGCAGCCACCCCGCACAGGCTAACCTGGACTCAAAGGGCAGCATCATGTTGTAGCCTGAAGCCAGTTACTATTTGTATAGCAACATGACATTGCGGGAAAAGAGTTCAGTCATGCTCAATTTTGCTTCTGGTATTGCAAAAGCAGCACATCAGTGGTGGAGTTCTGCAGATTGGATGGAACTAATTATATTAAATTGTTCCATAGGAACTTTTTAAAGAGTGTTGCATGTAGAAAAGCACTCTTTTTTGACAAGAAGTTGATTCATATGCGGCTTCATGGAGCATTTATTTTGTCTTTAAGAGCCAGGTCACCTTCTTCCGTGAGAAAACTGAGGGAAAGAAATCTTTTCAAAATTCCCTGTAGAATTTCCTCCCCATTTCTTCCTCCAGGCATTTTCCTTCCTCAGCCTGGAAGAAACAAGCTGCACGGGTAGCATGAAATGTGCAGAGAGCCCAATTCCTTCTCCGTCCTTGCCCCTCTGTGTCCCCTGTGACTATCTTCAGTAGTTGAATTAAGAAGAACTCCTCTGCAGGATAAATGCTTTCCATCTTAAAGATCCAAGGACCCCAGCCTTTCATTCTTAGTTTCCAGTTGGGTAAGAGGCAATTTCTTTTTCCAGAAACTTTATTTTCCAGATACATAGCAAGCGCTCCTAAAATCTGATACTGAAGACTGCTGAATCAAGGCTTGTTGTAATTTGAAGGTGTATATGAGGCAATACTTGTGCTTCCCTGACCACTCGCTCCAACTTGTTTTCCTCCATCTTAGATTTTACTGAGACCACCAGAGCACTCCAGCTCGGGGCTGGCAGTTATCTTTCTTCATCACTAACAATGACAACTGGGTTCCTGGTGTCACAACACTGTTATTTATTTTCCCTGCTGGGCCTTCATCATGCTTTTAACCAACTCTAGTTAAAAACATCTGCTAGACAAATTCCTCTGGAAAATTCCATATACAGCAAGCATAGAGATAAGAGATAAGTTTAAAGCTACTCTGCATACCTCTGCTTAAGAAAAAGCAGCAGCACAGAAGTTAGTTTATGTGACTCTTTTTTAGTGCAGTCAGAATATTGAGAGTAGCAGTCAAATGATATTTCTTTTTTCTGAATGTGTTCCTTGAGATTTTAGGTTTCCCAGTTCTCCTTTCTGCAAGTCATCACATTTTTCTCTCCAACCCGTTCCTGCCGTTACAGCTAACTCTTCCTTACAGCAGTTATGTAACATGAATATTCTGAATTATCTGCTGTATTGTTGTGGCCTTCCCATACACAGGTCTCAGGACTAGCACTGACGAACATTTTCCCTTCATGGGCCAACATAAGTGAGGGGACTCCAGATCTCTAATTCCAAAGCCCAACCTGCAAACAGGCTGGTTTCACCTCTGCTTCGTGACTTGGGCTGCATTAAGGACCCAGATGTTTGTGACTGTTGTTTTTCAGTCCAAATGGACATAACTTCCATTTTCTTTCTACTGCAGTCTCCTGTGTGATTTCTGGACTATTTATTTTACGAATAGCCGTATAGGCACACTGTCTGAAAGTGGTACGTGTGTGCCAGCCAGAGATGGCAGCTTCCAGCTCTGCTCACCTTGAGTTGCCAACTGCATGTAGGCAAAACCAGAAGTACCCGTTTCTACTGCTGCCCCCTGGCATGGACATACTGCAAAGAAGCCCGTAGGATGGATATCTGCAGCTCCGGCTGAGGATGCTGGAGCTAGGGTGTTATGGGAGTGAGCGTATAGAACAGGAGGATGAAAGAAGTAATTGCACAGGTTTGGATTCAGAGAATAGATACACCCACTTGCGAAGGCAAGAGTTGTTGCCATCATTCAAGCAAGTCTGGGAACACCCCTATGCAGTATTACTTCAACACTGAAGTTCAGTTTCTTTCAGTTCAGTAGCTCCTCTTTCTTTTTTTTTTTTTTAACTTGGATGTAACTCAGCTCCCTGTTCCTTAACTGCAACTCTCTTTCCATCTGCCTGCTGACAGTTAGACATGTAGGAGAACAGGAAGGATGGAGGCGACCATTCTTCCCATTATTTAATTAGAAAACTACATCCCAGAAACCTTTCTGCAGTCTTTGTTTTTCTAATTTTAGAATATGCTGCACTTACAGAGAAGATATTTAGCATTGCTATTTTTGAGGAATGGAAAAAAATGATGTTATGTTCCTACTTACCCCTTATATCTGCTTACATTTATCAAGTAAAGAACGATGAATATGCTAACTCATGTTGTCATAACAAGATAAGTGGTAATGGTGGTGTTCTCCAGTCCAGGCAACCCACATTTATTTGATATTCAGCCACCCTGGAAAGTTCATTTTGCTGCCGGCTGTTCACCAAGGATCAGTCACAGAGATAACAGAGGCTTGGGAGTTCTCATCTGTATTAGCCCTTCTGCAAATGAGCAAGTGAAGAACGTTCTTGTTTTCTGCATTGCTAGCCAGGAACCTGCTCCACACGCTGCTTGTGGTACCTCCTGTTTTCCTTATGCGGTAGGTATTGCTGTCTCCTGAAGAAAGGGAGCAGTTGAATGCCAGGAGAAAAAACACTTAAGCGCAGGAGAGGATTTTAGTCAAACAAGACAGGAGTCCTCCATGGAAAGGCTGTAGCCTCAAGGAGATCAGATAGCAAAGTGATACCAAGGCTGCCTTTGATATTCCATTGATGCTCCTCTGCTTTTGACTAGCAATCTGGTGCAGAAGGCTGTGCTACAGCAGTAATGTCCGCAGGCTCCAGCGGTACTCGGGAGACAGGTGGAACAGCCTTGCTGGTCTTCGTGGCCTGCAGTCCTGTCAATCCAAATCAAAGCCTTATCAGATCTCCCCAGCGAAGTGGGGGTGGGCAAGCCTGCCTGAGGCGGAGGTGTCTTAGAGCACGGGCGCCTTGAGTCTGTATGGAAGCATGGAAAAGAAAGTTGCCTGACCTTTCTGTTATTACTATTTTCCTGAAGGTGTGTGCTACTTTTAATCTAAAAGAAAGGAAGCCACATTTCAAACATATTTCATACATTTCATGGAAAAATGTCTGAAAAACATATTTTTCCTACTCGGAAAGAAGACATGAATAACTCAAGTGATCTATCATTTTGATACTGAAATTTTCTATGCTTTGTATTTCCATAGAAAGTATGTTGCATTCACGTAACTTTTTCTGACCTGACTGTATAGAATTAAAACCTGTAGTCAAAGTTGGGAAAAACCTTTTTCGTAACCTAGTTTATATTTTTTTTTCCAATTGAAAAAAAAATCAAAATTAACACCAGTATAAATAATCTTTCCCAACTTTGCCTTGGCTGATGAAAGGCTTTTATGTGTTTTGATACTGTTGTTGCTGTCTCCTACCTCTCACAATTAATTTTTGAGCCCAAGGATTACAAAAAAACAGCAGCAGAAAGCATATAAATGCATTTTTAGAGACTATATTGAACTTCCAGCTTAAGAATTACTAGAAGAAGCGTAATGTGCTGTTAAAAACCAGCATAGTGAAAATGTTGGGTAGTACTGATCCTGATCAGTTCCTCAGCTGGTACAGTTTGCAGCTAGAGTTATTTAGGTAGGATGGACATCTGCCCTGCAGCGGGCAAATGCAAAGTACATGTCCTGAGCTCTGGGACCGAACCACGCCACAAAATACATGCCACAGGTACTACGTTATGGAAACAGAGCTGCTTTAGGATGAAACAAAGTGAGTGACATACTAACACAGTTTCAGCACTGCAAATTATAAATAATTAATGCTTTTGAAGCTCCTGTAGAAATATGGGCGAGGAGGATGCCTTTATCAAAGCTGCAGACGTGAGGCGAGGTGCACTGGGATGGTGGGGGTCAGTAACTGTTCGGCTCACAGACTCTTCACCTCCCGTGGCATGTTAAGCACTCTTTGCCCCGTTTTTGAAAGCCGGCCAAGCAGCACCCTTACTCAGCTCTTGAGAAGTCCCGGAGTCAGAATGCAGATGGTATGAAAAACACTGCCAATGTCTTTCCTAGACGATAAATATTTTATTAGTGTGTTCTGCACTCGGAGGAACGGATAGTTCTGGTGTTAGAGGCCAAGGAAGTTTTATTATGGGAAAGCAGAAAATTCTGCATGTTTTCACTGCTAGCTCTCCGAAAAGAATAAATTCCTCTGGAATTTCAGTTTTCACTGGAGTTTCTTTCCAAAAAGGAAAATAGAGAAATGATTTTTTGAGAAGCAACATATCTGAATCAAGATGAAGAATAAATTAGCATAGTTCATATGATCTCTTTCAAAACCAAAAACTCAATCAAAAACATGTAATATCTAAGCATGTACTTGAATAATATTATTATGGCATCTCATATTTACAAGTAAGCTTATTATTACGAAGTAATGGACAGTGTTGCGTTGTGCCATCTCAGTTGCATCCTTTTAGTCACCTAGCTAAGTGTATGGGTCTATTTAACCAATCTTTAGCCAGGACTGCAATCCAGCCATCTGTGGATTACATATATATGTTTTGCTGACAAAAGCTTCTATTATAGATAAAGCCAGAAAAGCAAAGCCTGTGCTGTTCCCAATTTGTATTTTTTGCATAGAGGTACTCCACTGGCAGAAGTGTAATTTGACAACGTGATTGCAATAGCAGCCTTTCCTGGCTGAGCCATCCCAAGTGATAAATTACACTTCATCACGTCCATCTATGTATGTGATAGCTATGCTTCTAGATTTGATACCTGCTTGTATGCATTGGTTCTTTAGAGGTCTGTATCTGCCCACATCATTCAGGTAGACCAATGTGTAACCCAAAAGAGAATTCAGCCTGAGAGAACCTTCTCTGGCAAGAAGCGGTATAGGTCAAAATCAATTTTAGCTCTCCTTACCAAGAAAAAAACCCACCCTGCAGAGCCAAACAAACTGCACCAGTTTGAGCCTCCACCCAGAAATCTGGCAATCTAAATTACGCTCTCTTATTGAGCAGTACTTCCCTCCGCAGGAACAATGAATCAAACGAAAGGGCCTAAATAAATAAATCTTTACACTTCCCTGTTCTTTCTACCTCCCAATTAATCATACGTCATTTTGGAAAACCTAAGTCATCCACAGCAGGAGGCAAAACGGCCATCACGGAGCATGTTCACAGCATCGGACCGTCCTCCAGGAGCTGGGGGGGTGGCTGAGGTGGTTTGCCGTTTCCCCACCGTCCCCTCACCCTGCAGGAGCAGGGTGCCCAGGTCTCGCAGGGGGTGGGCGCCGTCTGCAGCCGAACCTGCTCCAGCCCTAATCCCTGCATGTGTTCTGCCGCGCTGAGCTCCGCTACTGGTTTTGCCATTAGTCGCCGGTGCTGCTGCGAGCTGTGACGGCTGCGCCGGCAGCCAGCTTCCTGACGACTCCCGTCTCTGGTCTCCCCAGCTACCGCGCAGCCGTCCCTGCGGAGTTTCGGGTCCTTTACAGAAAGTGCAGCGGTGCGGGGATCCACGCGGAGCCCCAGCCACGCAGAACAGGCTTACTGAATTAAGTCTTCTTTTAAGGAAGAAAAGAAAGGAAGAAATAATCTGCTTGGAATCTTTTTCCGCACACAGACGCATTTTTCCACTTCTCAGGACCAGAGCAGTTTATTAGGACCACTGTTTACCCCAGGGAAGTTGCCCAAGTTTTGGCGAACGTGTTTGTGCGTATTATTTTCTACACTTTTTAACTTGGTTGGTTTTAACCCAAAGGCCCAAAATGCTAGAAAATAAATGTTTGATTAAGCCTGATAAAGCCTGGTTCATTGTTCCCTTCCCTTGCAGATGATGTTCCTTCTCTAGGTTGTGGAGAAGACTCGTTGTCCACAGGAGTTCTTGGGAAAGGCATGCTTTTCAGACTATCTGCTTTCACAGGAGAAATGGGCTGAGTCTGTCTCAGCTCCCACTGCTGCATGAGGAGTTTTGAGTTCTGAAATGCCTGGTTACCACTTCCATGACAGGACTTCTTTAAGTTACTGGTTTTCATATTCTCATGCCACGCTCTCAGTGTTACGCAAGGTCCAGAGGCGAGGAATTGCCACCAAACAGATCAAGTTTCTAGCCTGAAAGGAAGTTCTGAAATTACTGCAGAAGGCCTGCTGGTACAGGATTTCTGGTACCGTTTTGCAGAGCATCAAATAGTCCAGATAAGCTTCAGATAAGTACTCTCAGTTTTGGGTGCTTATCTTTAACTCCAGATCTTTTGAAGTTTGCCACTCACGTATTTCAAGTCTGTGTCCTTTAAACAGAGCTTCTCCTAAATGAGATAATTAAAATTTCTTTGTGTCTTCTCAGAGAACCCATGTGTTCATTTACGATCCCCAGCGGGAAGGCTAAATTAACCCTGCTGTCATTTGTTGGAAGAATTACCAAATGACAATATTTATACTAGATTTAGCCGTAAGTCCCTATTTCCAGGGGCAGTGTGTCCTAGAATAGTGCAAAAAGGATGTTTTTCTTTCCTTTCTATCTTTGAGCCATGAATAACATGGACAGCCGCATCTTTTCTTTAGGATCTCAGAGGACAATCGCTATTGACAAGAAGTTTGCAGGCTGAAATAATGTAAAGGTATTTATGTAAATGTCTTTTTGAAAAAGTGTAAAGAGCAGATCAAAGATCTCCTTTACACCAAAAAGTTTTCTTTTTTCTATCAGTGGAGGTTTTCTAGCTCATCATTACCTACAGCATTCCTGTCCCCGCCGCCACCAAACACCCCACCCTTCACGGGGTACATAGACAGCAGTTCCCTCCAACGCTCTCAAACATAGAGGTCTCTCTGTCTTTTCTCTGATTTCCTTCCTTCGAACTCTCCTTTCACATTTCAGTGATGTAGAACAGCCAAGATAAGAAATAGCTGTCTCTTCCCAGGAGGAGAGGGGACGGATGTGCAATTCAGAGAACAATTCCTTTTTTCCTACTGCCTTCCTGGGATGGGGGATGGGAGGGGGGGGGAAGTGCAAAGTAAGTTAACCTCCCGTTTGCCAGCTGT
This sequence comes from Platalea leucorodia, assembly GCF_965183815.1. NCBI lineage: Eukaryota > Metazoa > Chordata > Aves > Pelecaniformes > Threskiornithidae > Platalea > Platalea leucorodia. The sequence continues at coordinate 64,416,961 of NC_138824.1, forward strand.
GCCAGCTACTCCTAGCAAAATAGACACAGCAAAGCATGTCAGCACTGTACTGCTCTCCCCCTGAAAGCATAGAATTGTTAAAAAAAGATAAGATAGGAAACAGGGGTGGCTAGTAGCTTGTATGTTTGGTCAAAATACAAGACCCAACAATTGTTTGTGTAATGCATCCTATTGCTCTTTTAGCATCTGGCATAAACGGTTGTGTTCAATCATGTAGGTCATGTTTCATCTAGGTCCCCCGTTGCTAGAAAAGGACAGGAGAGAATTAGACTATTACCACCATAGAGTAATAGTCACATTTGTTGTGGTTTTGTACAAAGAGTAGCATACTGGGGTTTGGGTCTATAGGAGTTAAGTACATAAATTTGTGTGGAGGACAAGGGTTTCTGCTATTGTGAGATTTTTTTAGAGAGTAGCTTTTTACATGATTTTTATATTATTGCTGTGGCTTAATGAGGAAAACACAAGAACGAATGTTTTCTTAGTTACCGAAAGACAATAAAAAACAGCAGAAGCAGAAAAAACTGTCTCATTTGCCATGGGATCCTAGCTTACATAGTAGCAGGAATTCAGAGCCAAGAACATCACACTTTATGATGGTGATGAAGTTCTCCAGCATGCAACAAGAGGCTCAGCTTCCATGATTAGGGGATACGCTTGGATTTAGTGGGACAACTGAGTTCAGACCTACTGGCTGTTTGCACTGGGAGATAATTTTGGGGGATGAATAAAAAGCAGGGCATCGGAAAGTCACAAGAGTTTCTGGGCAATCTGTTACTCTAGATACCCTTTCTCTTTCTCGGTATATAGAAGGGAAATCCATAAGAGGGCTTTATTACCATACCAAGGTCAAGGATTGGTTTTGTCATGCCCATAGTCTTAGTATCTTACCTAGCTGCATCAGTGGTGACCTCGACTCCAAAATCCGGCTTGTGTGTAATACAGAAGCACAGGAACACCAGTAGGAAGAAGCACTCTCCTCAGCTAGTAAAGCCAGTGTTCTGTTTAACAGTGGACAGCAGGAATCACTAATGCCACAAAATAAAGGTTAATGTTAGTGTGACTGTAATCTACCTTAGGGAGTTCTCCAAATGATCTGGTGACCTAGGTGTTGTACAGAGAAGGAAAGAGCATGTGTATGTATAAGGAAGGTAACAGGCAGCAGTCAAAAAAGTCTGGGGAAACTGAAATATTATGCTTTGGTTATCAGAAATAAGAACCGCAGAATAAATATTCTGAATGGACTGTGTGAACAGTTGGTGCCATGAAAACTGGGAGCTGTAGAGAAATGGTCCAACTGTGCTAAAAGATTGTACTTCAGCAGCAAAATTGAAATTGAAACAAAGGTAGCGGCTGATCTGGGGTCTCCTGCTACTGAGAAGTAGTTGCCTGAGTGGAACCCCGTTCATCAGAAGAAACAGAAAAGTAAGGAAAAAGAGCCAGAAGAAAACGATTATGCTTCACAGCTGGAAAATGAATTACACTTGCGTGTGTGTAAGTACACCGTAAGGAAATAAAGAGGATGAAGTTTGGAGTAAATGCCTCCAAGACTTGTTATAGCATCCTTCCAATTCAGTTAAACAGGTTCCAGGATCTGACGACTGGGGAAACCCTCTTTTTACCTTTCAGGATACAAAAGGGAAGAGATTACAAACTAAGCAATATAAACAGAGAGTGGGAGTTTTCTGGGGACCGTTGCTCATCTGTTTAGATGGAGAAGTGAGGTTCTAGTTATGCAGCTTGCAGGCGCTGAAAAATCAGTGCTCAGCCGCTCAAATGCATCCTTAGTGAGATCCATCTGTGAGCAGCAGCTGTTGCTGACGAAGTGTGATAGGACTCGAAACCTCATTAGTGATCCAGCCTGTGTCAGTACTGTTACCTTTTCATGAAAAAGACCTGCCTTTCAAGAATGGACTGGAATAATTTATCAGGGCTGGAAAAAAAGAACGCAGAAGGAAAGATCTAGTGAAGAGGCAGCAGTGAAGCTATTTTACCATGCTTCTAGCAGTTCAAGCATTGAGTCTATTACATAAAAGTATATGGTGGGAGAGGATTCTGCTAGGACGGGAAACATAGCGGAGCTCTTCCAGAAACTTAATGCATTTGAGATCTATCCTGCTCACAAAATATGGCGTAGATACTGACTTTTCCATGATCGGGGAAAAGAAAGACAAGACAAATATGTGCTTTTTCTGTTACCTTCTGATGCCTGAAAATGAAGCTGTGGCTTTGTGTGGGAGAGCAAAGGGCCCCTGGAGAACAGTCTTGACAGTGGTTGAGCCATACCTATGGTAATGGTTCACCTGATTCCTCAGTCTACATGTGGAGAGCTGTTTCCTTCTACCAGGCTTTGGAGTTTAGCAAAGTCTTGCATCTTATGTCAGGTAAAAGCCACTGGGTTTTTATGTTTGGGAGCTTAGAGAGGCCTGACATCTGCCCTAATAGGGAGTGGTACCTGCCCAAGACATCAACACTCTCGTTACTGGTCTCTAATCTGACGATCTGTTCTAAGCAGAGGCATGAGATACGATCTGTGAAGTTTCAGGGAGGCAAGCAAGGAGCTAGAGCTTGGATTTTTTTTTGGAGCAATATTGTGACCCTTTTAACATGAAGATTGCAATTATTTCTACACCATTGCTGATAAAGTATTTCTAAGATCCATTCTTGGGCTTTGGGCATTCTGTCTCAAAATCAACATTTTGAGCTGACATCACCTATGAGGAGTTCCATAGAAAGCTGCTTATGGCAAAGCTGAATACATACATCCAGTCTGCTGGTTGCCTCTGCTGGATTTCTAATCCAGAGTTATTCTTCCTGAGTTAGGCGAGGTGTACAGCTTGTACAGGAAACGTGTTCCGAATAAAGCATCAGTTACCAGCTGCTGAGACCTTTGAGCTTGATGAGCACTGCGAGGTCTGTTCTGCCTCTTCTAAGACTCAAGCCCATCTCATTTCTGATACTGTGAACTATAGGTATATTCCTTTATTCTTGTCTATTTTCTACTCCTTACTGCCAAGGCATGAACGTTTCTGGATTTTTGTAGATCTATTTGCAAAAAGACAAGCATGTAATGAAAAAGGATGTGAAAGAGAAGCCAGATGACATGACTTAAGTCAGTTTAAAGAAGCTTGGTATTTGCTTGTTTATAATCTCAGTATGTTAGTTGTTTGTACTGTGATAAGAGCATTTTTGGTGCAGAGACTGAGCCACAAGACTTGTTGCAGCAATGCAGACAGTGTTTGTCTGTTGGTTAGGAAAATGAACTGGAAGGCGGGAAGGTCTTGGGTCCTAGACCAAGCCGAACCAGTGACTCATCGTGCAACTCTGGGAAAGTGCATTTAACTCAGTTCTGCAACATTGCAGAAATCAGCCCAGCTGCCGAACTGAACCAAAGCAGGTTGTAAGTCAAAAGTCAGTGGTACATATGGGAAGGAGGAGCCCTTTTTTCCTATTCTGGGTAAATGTAAATTGTACATTATCTTCTCCTGAGCCAACGTTTCACAGTGTGGCTGTGGTAATATTCTTGTATAGTCAATTGGATATTTTGAAGGAAATTGAACCTCCCCCCCAAAAAAAAACCTTCCCACCCCTCCCATGAAAGTTATGTAGAGGCAGGAATGAAGGATGAAAAAATATCCAAAGAAAAAACGGGCTGTTATTTATTTTTTAGTATCCAGCAGAACTTAATTTGGCCATTCCAGGTTTCAGATTTTGACATCTACAGGTACAGATACACAAAATAAGTATTATACTGAACTATAGATTTTGTCTCCTGAGTAGGTAAGTAACTAAAACAGCTTTTTGGTAGAAGTGGGAATTGAAATATATCATGTAAGTTTTATGAGCAGGAATTATAATGCTTCTCCTGTTTGAATTTTTCAGGTGTTTCTTATGTGCGTTGGGACATCTTATTTGCAAAATATATTTTAAAAAAAGGAGCTTTTGCAGGTCCCTTCTTTTCTCTTATGAGAAAATATATTAAGACATTTTGCTAATCAAAAGTACATGGGTGACAAAGGAGATTATCACTAATAGTTGACTATCAGTTTTTATATCCCCAAGGAAGAGATCGATCTTTTTTCTGAACACGTTCTTCTGTATTTTAGATTACCTGCCTTGACCGCATTGCAAATAGCAGAAGAGGTCTGCATATAGTCCTGATGTGTCAGATCTTCTAATATACCTTCTGGTATACCCCCTGTAACAATCTATCTTTATCTTTACCCAAGGCTTTTACCAGTGGCAACAGTGATCAACACGGAGCAGAGAGGAGAAGGCTGAGGGAGGAGGTTAAGTTTTGAAATCTAAATTGAAAAGTGAAATGGGTCAGTAAGAAAGCTAGTTCTCATGGGCTTTTTCTTGACTGAAATGGAAAGGAAATGGTGGGTGTTGCATCTGACCAAGCAGTTAGCAGTAAACACTTCCATCATCAAATGCAGTTCTTTTTCCAGTTTGGAAATCTCTTATCCATTCTTCTTACTTTTAAGGAAATACCAGTCCAGTCCCGAGAAGCAGTTCTGAAAAATTGCATAGCAAATTTCCACATTTAACATTTCCAGTACAGTCATTTGTCTAACAGCCAAATCTGAAAACTGAGCCAGGGCTGTAAGCGTTATACTGAACTAGACTTACCCATCAGCATGTATGATAAAAGCTGTGTCAGTCAATCTGACTGACCGATAAAGCTGTGCAAATCCATTCCTTTCAAATCATGGTCTCAGTGACAGCTCCATGCTTCCAGTTCTTGGTATATATTTCTAATTGCAATTTAGTAAATAATTCTGCAGGAAGAACTTAAACTCGGCGCTCTCTTTTTCTCTGCTATATTTGATTCTGCAGGCACAACAGGATTAGAAGAGGCCATTAAAAACTGTCACCAACCTCACCCCTCTCAAGGGGAAAAAAAAAACCCTCCCACTTATCTCTGAACGCGTAAGAGCCAGGTCAACAGGTTACAACTGTAAACAGCTATTCTTCAGAGGAAAACTAACTAACTAATTCAATTCATAAATGTAGTTCATACACAATCAAGCATTTTTAAGTAATTATAGAAAACATGAAACTGGAATAGAATCTTGGTGGTTATGCTTACATTTCGGGAAACCCTGGCACCATTGCACTGCACTGAACAAATATAGACGATGCAGCCATGCAAGCAGCTGTACGGCTGGTTTCTGTCAGTCCCTTCCCCATGAGCAGGGCTAAAGCAATTGCATTGCTGCTGGTTCAAAAGCAAAAATCTTTCCTACACTGGCAGGTTGGTTTGTTCTTAGTGTAATAGGTGCAGATGAGTTTTCAGAAATACTGGATACATATCTGAAGTATAATTTAGCAACTTTTAAGGTTTACCAATCACTAAGAATAATATGTTCTTAAGTAAGTTTCCTGAGTCTGCCAATTTACGTAGGTGAGTAAACTAGACAGGTCAAATAACTGGCGTGATTTATAAATAGACTAAAAAAAATCTCCATATATAGAATAGTATCCAGACTTTCTATTGTTTGAAGCAAATGATATCATTATTTGGATGTCTTTCCAGAGCTGAAAATGACTAGACTTCGGAAACTAAAAGTAGTTAAATATAGAAATTGCTACTTTAATGAGTGGATGCTGTGTTTCATTATTTTGCTACTAGTATGTGAACAAATGCCTTTCTGTTCTTAGGGATGGGAAGGGGGATTTTGTTCCAGTAATATAAGATATTGGACAAAAGCCAAATTCAGATTAAGGGCTGACAGTGTCTTTACCCTCATTCCTTTATGGAAAATACTTCTGATCCACTGTGCAGGGTAACAGCACATATGAGGTGATAAGACTCTTCACTAACTTGTGCCTTGCATAAGCCTTTACACTTGTGCAGATCAAATACAAAATGCACAGTGGTTTGCATAAAATAAAATAATAGAATAAAAATTAAAAGAGAAATAAACTGTGCCCTTCAGCATAGCTAGTCATCACAGACTCCCCAACAAGTAATTATGTCTACTTTGCCAAGTCAGAGTGCTTGCTTCATCACTAGAAAACACTTCTTCTGACTCCTGCAATGCTACTTTTTAAAACCACCTAAGTAGCTTCTGTGGAGATAGATACACTTAATTTCTAGGGATGGGGTGTTGGGAATAAGGGCTCATGTTAAGACGTCCCAGCACTCTTACTCTAAAGACCACCATCCTTTTAGATGAGGAATGCCATGTTGGATGCTAGATGAGAATCTGTTGTTTTGTAAGAAAAGATAATAGACTAACATAATACGCATCTCTAAAACCATGCATTTACAAAGATGGAATCAAGTTTAACAAGATATCAAAACAAATTTTAACTTACCAATCCAGATTTTCCTTCAGCTACTTCTGCATCTTCTACCTGTCTCTCAGATTTAGCTAAAAATTCCCATTGGAACAAAGAGTCAGTTGATATGAAGTCACCTAAATTTAGGCACCTACATATTCACAAGGTGTCTGAGTTCTCATTATAATCAGGGAAGCCGATGGGCTTGCCTTAACTGATAGTAATAATTAATGTATGTACCCTTGCTTACCTTTATTAATACATTTCCAGCTTCAAACTCTTACTAGACTCATATCTGTGGGGTTTTTTTTCTGCAAGCAAGCCTGATTCTTAAATTGGTAAAACTGAAAATGGAGTGCTCATGAGCAACACGTATTCTGTAATCGCTGTGGGCCATAGGTGTCAGTTGATGACCATGTAGCATTTGCCCCTTTGTAAGATGTGAGAGATATTTTCAGCCATGGCTGCACACTCTTCAAAGAGCTTAGTTTGCCTGCAGCATCACCTCTCTCTTGCTAGCGTATGTTCAAGCCTTAATTAAGGCAAAAATTCCTTTAGGCAGCTAAGTCCCCTGTCTCAAATAGAGAAGTGCCAGAGGACATTGTTCTTCCTCCTCTGGATGCAATTTTGTTCTAGGAAAAGCCCTCTGCATCATAACCTTCCTTCATTAGCTCCTGAGAGCTGGAGCACATTCATGCAGAGGCCTGCGTCTGCTTTTTAGGATTCCCTTTCCCATGGCATTACAGATTCTTCAAAAATAAGCAGGAGTGATAAAATTTTTCTATAGTGGCGACTATTTTTTATTGTTTGACATTTTAAAATGTTTTAACTGGATTTTCCCATCTTATATTCTAGTCCCTTTCTTAGGATAACGTAGAATCATCTCTGTGAGGGAAAAAAAAGGCAAAATGCAGCTGAATCCAACTTCATTACCTGTAAAATATGAGACCCCCTTTCACTGACTTCTTGACAGAAAACTATGTCATGGCATACTCTGCTTGCTCGGAAATGTACTGTTTGCAAACAACCTCATGTTGAGCAAGTGGGCAAGACCCCTGGACAGTTATTCAAATGTCTGTACTGTATATTTAGGCTCTTTTAAGATTTACTCTCTGACTGAGCCTCTTAAAGACCTTACTTTTTTTTTTAATGCCTACTATATCACAGCAGCACCTTCTGGATTCCATCTGGTTTGCTGGGTAAATATGTGTTTGGATGAAAGCCACAAAATTAGAAATGCTTTTATGAAAATGTGAAGAGTAGGTTCACGCTGTATCACGTCTGCCTTCTGCAGTTGTTACAAGGCAGTGTCTCGAGACTGCGACGAGAACGTTTTAATTTGAAGAGGTGATGGTAAATAGCACCTCAAATAAAGGCAATATGTGGAGCTGTGAAGTTTCACTTTGAAATGAAACTATGCAGCCTTCAAATCAAGGCCACGTGCCAGAAAGTTCATATAATCAAGAATCATGGAATCATAGAATGGTTTACGTTGGAAAAGACTTTTAAAATCATCAAGTCCAACCGTTAAGAGCCACAAGCCAGCCCATAAGAGGGAAGTCTTTTATAGCTTAACTTCTGAGAGGTACAGAATTCATATTTCCCATTGCTGGCTTCAACATACTTGCTGAAACACACTTGAGAAGACAAGTTTCTGTCTGTTGGGGTCTTCTCAATATCAGAGACTTTGTATTCTCTTGCCCTTCCTTCCCTCACCCCAAACCTCGAGCACAGGCATCCTAGTCCCTGGGTGCAGTGCTGCTTTTGGATACTACTCCTCTGTTGATGTTCCCGTGCCCGTCAGGACTCAGAACTGAAGCAAGCTCCTTGCTTGCTTGGTGGCCTGCCTCCCAGTTTTCTCCATCCACTCCATCATAAGAGGGAGGTGGCGTTTGAAACTCCACACCCATCGATAATTCATAATTGATTGCCACAAGCATTGCTGTTCTCATTGCACTGGGAAGACTGCATTAGGCAGTTGTTAAGAAACCAGCTTTTACTTAGTGTGGCTGGTGGTAAGTCTCTGTGTTCCTCCTGGGACCAGTTTCCTCCTCCAGGTTTTTTCTCATTGAAGGATGTGGAAATACATGGCTCCCCCTACTTTTGGTGGGAAGTGTAAACATTCATATGATATCGAGGTCACGCACTAAATTATTCCAGTTGCCATGCATCCAGTCTAGAAAAGGTTCTGGCTCGCATTCAAATATGAAAGAAAGAATTATTTCTTAGCGAAATAATTCTCAGAGCAGTTGGAGACACGATCCACACCCACATCTTTTCCTTCCTCTCTGAATGTGCCAATTTATCTCTCCCTTTCCCTCGCCAATTAAGGTCTTCACAGTGGTCTTACTGTCCAGTGCAGTAGTCGCTACTGGACGGCAAGCAGGCAGTTTCAGATGGCTGGTTCCTTCCTTGGCATCGTAACTCTGGGGACAGAGCGTTTTCCAGACCAGGCCTGACTCTGGGCAATCCAGGCCTCCCCCGCTGACAGCGTTTGCCATACTTGTTTTGAATGGTTGTTTATAGATGTTTCTAGAGAAATAGGTCTGGCATCCAGGCAACACATGTTTTCGACTCTTTAAGGAGTGAAATGCTGGTTTTGAGCAATTACAACTGTGTGGTTACATTTGAAACCAATGAAGTTTCTCTCTGTCTGGTTCATCAACAGCAGGACTAGCTCATCATACTCCCACTTTATTTTTTTCTCCTTTCTTTCAGAAAATTAACACTTCTAATTCAGAGCCTTATAAACCAAATAATGTGAGTTTTGACAGCTGAAGGTCAAACATGAAAACAGAGGTCCATGTTGGAGGTGTGGGCCGGTCTGGTCTCCCTGGCACTGACACAGAGGGCTGCCTCGCGGGCATGCCAGGAATCCCCTCGGGACTTCCAGGCTGAAAGTGCATGTGAAGCATCCAAATGTGCTCCTGGTTGCCACACTGCAGAAGCATGCGATATGTCAGCACCCCCAGTCGTAGGTCAGCTTTTCAGCAAGCTCCCAGACCTTGTAAAACCTCTCTCGGTGGAATTTAGCCAGCTCGGAGGTGCTGCTGTGATTGACGGAGAGAACAGAATGGGGCTCATCAGGGCAGAAGTTAATGCACAACTGCAACCTATAAAACTTTATCAAAGAAAATGTCAGTGTGCAGAGTCATTTGATTCCAGGTTGCAATATTTTTATTATAATTTCCGTAATTTTTTTTTTTGAGCTGCATGTAAGGAAGTGGCTTATATTTCCTGGTCTTTCTGTACTCATAGAACTGTACTTTGAGGTCTGTCCTCTGGCTGCCTTTGTTCTTTGTCAGAATACCAACCCTTGAAGTGAAGGTACTTGAATGGGCATGCAGAGATAACAGTTACACAAACGTGGCCAAGACTAGTAATAAATAAATCATTAATGTGCAGAAAACTTTAAAGAGAACTGCATATGTGTTTCTGGGGGTTTTTTTTAAGTGTTGGGCTGAAAGAAGCTGCATTTAAGTCAGAAGCAGAACTCTATGAATTCTCGGAAGAGACGTTGTCTTTTGTTGGCTGAAGATGTACTAACATAAGTAATATTGTTTTGGGACAAAAGAATTATGAGAAAGCGAGAGGGCAAAAAAAGATTTTGTGTTGGGACACCCATATTTTATGCTTGCTATTTCACATACATAAAAATGAGAAGGTGTTTACACTAGGCAAATAAACAAGCTTTACAAACATAGATGGCACTTCCTTACATATTTTCTCTTGCTTGTGTTTAAGTAGTGTTCACGTTCCTTGAACCATCAATCTTTTCATTCCAGCACAGTGACCCAGCGATATTAGAAGAAGAGTTGGAAAAATCCCTCTTCTCCCTTTCCCTTTATTGCTTTCTTCATTCCCTTTCTCCATCCATTCCAGCCTAGTTCGTAGCCTGCTGGTTAAAGCTTCCCCAGGGGCAGGTGCGTGTTTGATTTTCTCCATCAGAGAACTGCAATTAGGTCTCCCATTTCTTAAGAGACTGTGCTGACTGCTCTGCTATTGTGTGCAATGGATGGGGCACAGTAAAGCTGCTCCACTCAGTCCTCCTCTACCCCATCATCTTCTCCAGCTCTATTTTAAAAATAAAGGAGCTGTAACCACATTTTCCAGTAGGTCAGGCTCTGTGAGCTAGACATACTCATAGGGGCCCCTGTGGAGATATCTAAGCTGGTAAATAAAAGAGGGCAGAGAGTGAATTGCTGATATTAATCTGTTCTGGACTGCTCTGTCCTGGTCTCTGCAACGTAAGTCTGCTGTAGAGATGCCTGGCTCTGAACACTGTGGACCTAGGTGGATCTGTGTCACTTGCCCAAGAGCTGGGGGTCTGTCTCCAGCCCTTCATGTGTGGTAGCTTCTGCCTGGTTTTCAGATCCCAGAGCAAGTCGGCTGGACCCCACATGGCTGGGGCGGCACATACTTGTATGCGTGGCTAGAAGCAAAACTGCCCTCCTGCCCGCAGGAGGAGGAGGTGGACAGTGAGTTTTGGTGCCTCCAGGATGAAGTGGAAGCTTTGTAGAGGGGTCTTACTCCGCAAATTCAACTCTCCCCCTTTAGACTGGAGATGTCAGACATAACTTACAATGTTTGCTGATTAAAGAACACACCTCTAAGAACCTACTAATACTTTAATTGGCTAAGTAACACACCACTGTTGTTAGTAATATTAATTCACAACTGCATCCCTGCGAGAAACACTGAATTACAATTCTAAGAAACAGAACTACAGTTCTAAGAAACACTGAATTACAATTCTATTGCTTAGTGTTAGTATTCATACAAAATCACTATAAAGAAATCTTACAAATCACAGAAAAGGGCTGTTGAGTTGCAATTCCCCATTCAATATTGCCTTCCAATTCAATATTGCCTTTCCTCCTGCAATTGGTATTCAGATGTAAGCCTATCCTTCCTTACAAGTTTATCCCCTCTTACTCCACCTTCCCACAACAAGTCTTTCAGGGACGTGCCTGGTGGAGAGACCTGTGGGCTCTCCCAGAGGGGCTCCCAGTGGGCTTGTGCCCGCAGGTCAGCATCACCGCTGCCTGCAGATGTCCCCGCTCTTGCTCTTAGCCTATCCTCACCATCTTCATTCTTCACCTGATTCGATACCCTATTCCTCTTTTTTTCTTTTCCACCTTTTTACCACCCTTGCACCTCCTTTTCTCTGCCTATACTCCTCCCAAATAAACAACCTACTCCTAGTTACTTTTTTTTTATCAGTCCCAATTTTGTTATACTCAAAAGTTGATGTTTCTGACACTATTACCTAGGCAATTTTACCCTTACAGTTGGCTAAATGAGACAGCCTTGCCTCCAAAGGCTGCCTTCTGACCCTGTGGTTCATGTTGGTTACATTTCATTTATATTACATATTTTTGGACAGAATTATCATACTTTAGCCTTGACTCCTCAACCTAATTCTAATTAAGCAATACCTCACCTTCTGCACAGAGAGCTTGCATATCAGTGCAATGGTATAACCCATTTTGTGTTTGCACCATATGTCTGCTCTTAAATAGTTTTCCTCACACTTGGTGTTCCTGTCAGAGGCCACAGCTAGCTTTGAGAATGGGATTTGGACACTTAGCATAGGATTCATCTCACCTGAAACTGGACACCTGTGCTGTACATACATCTTAACTAGTTACCCTCAGCTGCCTTTCTAATCCCTTCACCCTTCTAAGATGAGATTTATCTCAGATGTCTGAAACAGATCTGATGAGATTCTCTTGATGGTCCATAATAGCAGGCCAGATGTGCCTATATCACAGAAATTTTAAATTAGATTATATAAACCCCATTTCTAGACTCTGCCTAGACTCTGGGCTTTTTAGAGTGGAATTCGGGATCGTCCAAAACATGAGCAAGACCTGGAATTGAAGGTTTTCTCAGCAAACAACTTCAGAATTGGTGGCTATTGCCAGTCTTCCAGCTTGTTTGCACAAATCCTAGAATACCGTTCTGCTGCAAACACACTTTTCACCATTTAGCTGTGTATTGAGCAAACCAGGAGATTGATCTTGCTGTCCTTAGACTTCTACAGGGGGTGGATGTCTGCACGTAAGCTAGTCACCTCCACTCATCTTTGCAGTTAAGAGAAAGCAGTAGGCGCCTTCTGGGAGAGACGCAGTCGATCAGTTTAGGTGCCAGTGTCAGGATGGGGTGAACTGTACCCTAGGACTGAGTCTTCTCCCCACTGGCCAAAAAGGTATTCCAGGCACCTGTCTCACATCAAAACAACTACATTGGGTTGTCACCATTGGTGTTATGTTCCCAGAAATCTGTTTTCCTCAGGAAATAAATAGTTGTGGTACTTTAAAACTACATTGTCTATCGCTAAATTTTAAACTGGGCTTTTTGTATTCTAATAATTGACTGATACATGTCCTTTTGATTTCCCTTCATTTCAACTGTGTGCCCATGTGTGTAGTTGTTTTTGACAAAGTTTTACAAGGATCCTTAACAGATTTATTTTGCAACATTAAAGAACTTTTGAACCATAATATTTTATAATGTAACTTCCCAGTAATGTCATATTAAACAACAGTGCAATGATCTGCCTTGAAGAAATTATAAATATTCATAGATAATGAAGTAGAAAACGTTACATGTGACTAAAAGCTCCCAGAGTCATCCCACTAGCAGTCAAAAAGTGAAGAAGTAGAAACTGGGCAATAAGGAGAGCCCAAGTAAAATCCAGAAGAGATATATTAATGCTGGTCTCAAATGTTTTTCCATTATGTTCCCTACCTTTGGAGAAGTCTTCCTGATTTTTCTCTTCATTATCTGAAGAATCTATGTGCATAAAAGGACATAAAATGAGAAAATTAAAAAAAAAGCGCTTCCTAAAATTGTGAAAGAAAACAATTGTGTCCCCACATTAGCTGCTGGTATTGTTACAGCATGCAAATTAAAATGTTGGATGGTGGATAGTACACAAACAATAGACCTTGAACTTCTTCCAGTCAAAATAAGTATTAGCAGCCTCCTTTTTTTTTTTTACAAGTGCACAAATATCTTGCCATAGTTCTGATTCATACGCTATTTTCTCCTTAGCAACAATTTACCAGATTTAGAGTCACTCTGCTAATTAAGAAAGAAATAAACTTATTGTTCTCCTTGTTGTTTTCTCAGTAGGCATAATTGAAAACTCGCATGATAAAATTACTGTATCTGTCAGTCTGTCACTGTTAGGCTGGGACATACTGTTATTTACAGCTGCAACCAAAGCGGCTCTCTGAAATTTCAGAGTTGATTCGTATTGATGGGGGTACTACTTAGTACACTGCTCCTTAATGAAGACCTGCATCCTGCAGAGGAATATGTTCATACAGACTGCACATCTGCATGGCATCCATAAAAATAAAGAGAACTATTCTTAATTTCCAAAAAGCGGTTGAGGGGGAAACTGTGAAATGAAGAATACTGAGCCAGAGATGCATGTTTCATCTGCAAATAGCTTAATAAGAAAAAAACAGAGAGGTAGTGAGTTTGTGACCATCCAACTGTTTAACTAGAAGATGGACCACCCTGAACAAGCTGCTGGAGTTTATAAAACTGTTTTGGCTTATTATTTCCTCTAAACAATAGCCTAAACATAAAGCAGAGTTCATAACATGACGTAGAGCACTGTTACATCCATGAAATAATTTCCTGAATCAAACACCTAACCTTTAAATAGCTCGGGGCATGGTTTCAGTTCTGTGGACCTGTTTTATCAGTATGAAAAGCCTGCTAGTTTCATTTAATGTGAGAATTAAATAGAAAGCTGAAACAGAAGTATTTTAATGTATGAAAATAGTTACAATACAGACGTGAACCCTCTCATGACAAGCATAAGAACTTGTTTTGGGAACTTTGTATTACTACTTACCATAAGATTGAGAGCCTGTTGTACAAATATGACCGAAGGAGGACTTAGGCAATGCCTGGTACCTGCTCCATACCTTTTATTCATTTGGCTCTGAGGAAGGAATCCAAAGCCTGGAGCTGTGTTTTCAGGTTCTCAGTAGTGTAATGGCAGAAGTGGATACCTGAAAAATGTGACTCAACAACCCCAGGTGTTGAGTAGGGGATTGCTTAGAGCTACATGAAAAATGCTAAGCATGGCAGTGTTGGTCCCTCTCTGTGCTTTACCTCCTTGAGGCAGGAACGGCAGCATCGCTGCCTTTTTAAGCAACAGCATAGCAGTTCAGAGCAGTTCAGAGCACATGGAGGCTTGTTTATACCCATGTCATCCCCCTTCCAAGAGATGACATGCTCAAGCTATGAAGGAGACAGGAAGGGTGAAGGGATCATTTGTCCCTGCCGCAGTGCAGTGAAGGGTTCGGGGTTCTGCCAGCCAGGAGGGGAGCAAGCGATGTGCAGCCTGACTCTCTGCCCTACAGCTGAGGTGCCTCAAGGTTTTATCTAAGGAGCGGTACATGTGAAAATTAGCAGCCACCCTGAATGAGGTGCTGTGGCTCCAAGACATCCTTCCTGTAGCCGCTAGACTTCAGTCCTTCTCTCTTTTTCATCTGGCTCTATTAATTATTCGCTGTGGGGCAGACCAGGTTCAGAAATAGTGATGAGAAATCCCTTCCTCCTTTCCCATATTACTTACTAGGCTGCTGGGGCACTTTCAGGGGTTCAAAACACTGGGCTTAGGTGGGCCACAGGCTGGTCTTCACAGTATTCCTAATTATGAAGTTACAGTTATAAAAGTCACACCACAGCATGCACAGCATCTCTGCTGTTCAGGTGTCTGAACAAGAGTGACTGTGGCTGCTGCATTTCGTGCAGGCAGTGTGTGCTAGGTGTAATCCAAGCTGGCTTGCCTGTTGAAGTCCGTCCAATGATTTGCATGGAGTGGTGCTTATTTTGTAATCCATATATTTGTGGCCCAGGCCAAGGTGGTTCTGGACAGGCAGGAGAGATGTAACTGCAGCCATCTACTTAATCTAGGTCTGACTTCTAGGTCACAGTGGTTGGTTGCTAGCAAGTTTTAGGTGCCTCCAGAATAGGCAGCCATGGAAGAGGAGAGGGCAGGAGTTTGGCTTCTGGTTTTGAACATGATACCTACATCTTCCTTTATGTCCACCCATAAATATTTTAAAATATAGCAACGATTTAGAGCATGCATAGAAGGATGTGCTGCATTGTGACCTAGGACTTAGTCCATGTCCCTGAAGAATCCAAGCAGCTGCGCTTCTGTGATACGATATCAGTTGCATGTGTCAAAAAGACGTGTGAGACACTGCTCAGCATGGAGCTGCAATGTTTTGAAAATGTGGAGGGAAATTAATAGAGTAACATTATATTTCTTGATGCTGAACTCCAAGAACTGGAAAGCCACTCACGGCTGCTTCTAAGCACAGATTAAAGAGGTTTCAACTGAAAGTCATAGATCTGATCCTGGTCTTTGCATGGGCAAGTTCCTAGTGAGTCTGCTAATCAAAGCTTATTGTGCTGTGCCAGGTATTGTAGCGGATACCTTTTAACAATTCGTTTTATGTGTGTTCTGGTTTGCAGGGTGGAAAAACTTACACAGGACCGTGTGGAGGAAGAGACTGCAGTGGAGGATGTCAGTGTTTCCCTGAAAAAGGAAGCCGTGTAAGTAACTTTTTCCTGTAAAACAGTCTTGATGGTACCAGTTCAATGCTGTTTGCTATAGGTGGACTTGCATCAGACTGCTAAGAGTATTCAAACAATTATTATTTTTCAGGAAAAAAGTTGTTATTGTTTCATCTTACTTCCTCAAGAGCTTCTAAATTTGAAGAAATACTTTGTTATGAAATGTAGCAGGTTATTCTCTCAACGATCAGGGTCAAGGGACCTGATGACCATGACGAGCTGATCAGATCAGAATTTTAGGGATGCTATGTGCTAGAGCATCACTGGATTTTGTGACAGGGCTAAATGAATATGAACAAAAACACTCAGTAATATTCTTCAAGTCTTTCTAACGAAATCTTATCTGATGAAAAGGTACCTCATGCATGTGATTTCCATTAAAGCAGAAGGGATCCAGGCCTGCAAGACCTGAAATCCCTGCTGGAAGGGAACCACTTGGGACTTCTGGTGTTAAGTTGTTGCTGATGATAGTCTGTTCTTTGTTTGGGGGAGTAGTGCGGAATGAGGCAGAGGAAGGGAGATGGGGTGGAGGCGATTAGCCACCTGCCGCAAAG
The DNA here is from genome assembly GCF_965183815.1 of Platalea leucorodia. Classification (NCBI taxonomy): domain Eukaryota; kingdom Metazoa; phylum Chordata; class Aves; order Pelecaniformes; family Threskiornithidae; genus Platalea; species Platalea leucorodia. The sequence continues at coordinate 64,433,418 of NC_138824.1, forward strand.
CACTCTGAGAAATAAGGCAGTTCCTATCCTGTATGGCTTGGAGCCCTGGCTGGCAGACTCCTTTTGTACAGCTTGGTCTTCTGCAGCTGAGACGGTGACTCAGCCTTTTCCATCCATCCATCTCTAAGAATAGGTCAGGCAAGAGATGCAGCAGATCATATGCTCTTTCTGCTATCACAAACCTCATAAGATTTTTTAGTTCTCTGCCTTCCCGCCACGCAGCAGGCCATCAGTTCCCATTCCCATAACATTCCTCAAGCTTGACTCCATGTCTGAGCAGAGGAAGATGTGGTAGGAAAGTCACAGTGTAGGTGGGAGGCAAGGAACACTCTTGTTTACAGCAGAAGTCCCGACGTCTCCGTGGAAGTCAGATGATCCTGGGGTTACCATGCCATGAGGACTGTAATCGTTATACTACCATCCCCTGACCATGATCTGCTCATGGTCTGCTTTCCATTACAATAACCTAATGGCAAACTGATGAAGCCGAGGACAAACAAGCCCTCTCTTGAGACAGAGCTTTTGGTGGGGCTCCCTCCAGCTGTTACTGCCTTACCCTCATCATCCAGCACATGAAGTTTGGCGAGTGCCTCCTGCCACTTCCTTCCGAGGGCACTGAAAGACAAAAACTGGTGCCGTATGAAACAGCTTCAAGTATACTGTTACTATGTCTTTTTTCAGTGTCATTTTTTTTTTGGTTCTGAAAGTAAAGCACGGATGTACTTGTTCTCCACTAGAGTTGGTGAAAATAGGCACCTGTCGAAAATCTAACAACTTTTGTGACTGAAATATTTTTCATGTTCCTTATTGACTGAATAACCCTTAATTTCAGGTTACCAAGTCTGCAAGAGAAAAGAGGTAGCTAAACAAAATTAATTGTATAGGTTAGAAAAGCTGAAAATGTTAAATTACCATAGTAGAGAATCAGTCAGGTGCCACTGATAAGAAGCTCCTTGTGAGTTGCTTAGTATCTAGATTGGGAGATAAGGGCAGATTTTATGTACTCACTTGCCACTCTCACTCTTTGATTTATCTCAGGAAAGTAAGTAACCCCAGTAACTAATCACACTGGCCTCCCTTTAAATAGACATTAAAAAAGAGAAAAGGAGGATGTTACAAAACATAAATTATATTTTGTGGCTGTGGCTAATTGTGCAAGATGTGAAGGAGTATTGGGGAAAATGATTTAAAGAATTTTATAACACTTCAAAAATTGTATTTTAATGCTCTGAAATGATATACCTCATTCTGAGTCAGCATACACTGCATGTATTTTGTGTCTGCTGGTGTCTTCAGATGTCACAACCTCTGTTAAACATCTGGTTTAAGGAACAAGATTGGCCTTTAGAGACTAGTGAGATTTGGCATAGCTTCTGGTCTCATGCTAATCCTCAATGGGAATATTTATTTTCACAAAACCTCTGTGTAATCTGGCACGACATACATTTTCTGTTTGAGGTGACTCATTACATGCACAATAGACGTATTGCGTGTTTGCACTTGTAAGAGTGCCTGAAGCAGTCTGTCAGAGTTTGCTTCTGCAATGATTCTCCATCCCGGGTGCAACAGAGCTAGCTGTCACTTGCAGGGCATCTGGAACTCAGCTGGGAACAGTGCTGCGAGGGTCTGCCTCCAGCCATCTGCCCTACTGTCCCCTGAAAAGTCACCTTCTGTTCGTGACAGGTCTCTCAAAAGCAGGCAAACAAAAGCACCTTCTTTGGATTGCTGCTACTGAATGCGTATCAGAAGCTGTTGAATGAAGTAAATTTGTTGGAGTGCTAAATACAGTTGCAAACTATGAAAGTAGAAAAGGTCTGAAAAAATGCCTACTTCTTATTTTTATGTCCTTGACTTCATTTTCTGCCATTGCTTCAGTTACAGTCTTAAGGTACAGCATTTAAATAAAGAAGCTTCTCTTTATTTGTTTTCTTAATCCAATGGCTTTTGTTTTAAAAGAAGTATTTTTTACAAAATATGCCCGCTGAAATCTTCTGGGGGCTCTGTGCTAGAGGCAAAGAGGTGCTGTCTGTCTCGATGTATGAGGATTCAGCCAGGCTTTGGTGATTTGCGCCAGGTCTCAGATGCAGGACAGCTGGAAGCCCTGTGCTTGGTGCGGGACTGATAAAGTTAGGCACGAAGGCACAGGAAAGTTGAATTGTGTTTCCTACAGGCAGTTTCTAGGGACAAAAGGCCACCTAGCACAAATTAGTGCATGCGCCTAGCAGGCCTGCCGGAAAGAGGTATGTGTTTTTAGTTTTCCCTCCACTCTTTTTTGGCTGGACTTTGCCCTGTAAGTTTCCCCGGGCTCAGACACAGCTCGACAAAATCCAGTGGGGACAGGAAAATGAAGCAGCAGAAGCTTCATCTGCCCGCTGTGGCGGTGGGGAAGCTGCTGCAGCAAGGCAAAGGCAGTGGCTAACCTGCAACCTCCCGCCTCTCATCAGCGCTGCTCACGGGAATGTGAGGACACCTGCGAAAGGCACTTTCTGCCTCATTTGCAGGAGGAAAACAGGTCTAATTCAAACGTTCAGAGAATCACAGGACATTGCTGATAACCACGTTTGCAATTCACAGCAAATGCCGAGCAGTTGTTCAGAGAAGTTTCTCTAAAGAAAAGTCTTTCTTGGGCCACACACGATCCCCTTGAAGTTCCCACCTCCTGTCTCGCTTTGAGTTCACACCTTCAGAGGAAAAAGAGTAAAGGGAACTTCTTCCATAAGTTGGGTATTTTCTAGTGTCTAATGGCACTCTAGTCTTTGTTCTTCTTCACTGCAGCCTAGTTATTTTACTTTAAACCTAGGTGCATATTTACTGTTAGCTGGATACGAATATGCAGTCTGTCTAACTGTACCTCACCACTAATCAGGTGGTTGGAGCTGGGGCTGCAGGGGCCAAGCTTGGGGACCAGCCTCACCCTCATCTCCCCTTCTCACAGCTGGCAAAAAGCTCAGCCAAGTTCCAGCAAGAGTCGAAGCTCCTGCAGGAGTGTCCAAATCCACACGAAAAGAAACTATGATATAAGCCTCAGTGGAGGGCATAGGGTGAAAAGGGAGAAGACAGACAACAGATTCATCTTCTCCCTAAGATGAGACAGACTCATTTTCTCGTAAGGCAACTTATCCTAAGTTGTTCTCCTAAGACAACAGACTCATCCTCTGCCCCAGCTACATGTGAAGAAAATACTGTAAGGAGTACCCAGGTGCCTGGGTTAGAGGGAAAGGAGAAAAGGGAAGCACTAGTACGGTATTCAAGTTCTGTTTTAAATGAAACGGAAACCCTGGACCAAAGGAAAAAATCAAATGAAAAACTTCTGGTTTCTTTCTTTTTCTTCTAGATTTTTATTGCAACTCCCAAAATTTTGAGATTTATAGGTCTTTGCAAACCATATATTGGACAGAGTACAATATATGCACCTTTAAAATTTGTTAAACATTAATGCACTTATGTAGGAAATGATAACTCCTTTCAGTACAATGGCCAACTGTTTGACCCATTGAAGTTCATAATCAACCTCACTTCATAGTCAACCTAGAAGGCTTTGTAGGAAGTGGAAGTGAGTAGAAATCTTTTTGATCTTTCTATAGAGTGAGAAAATGCACTCTATTGAAATCTCGCTTCATACTTTCTGTCTGAGTCAAGCGTCTAACAGTGCTCGAGACATTTAGCCATTGTTTTCGCAAGAGGCTAGAATAATGGAAACTGTGAAATAAAAAGACGGCTTCGTGTCCCCCCATAAAGGCCACTTTTTGGGAATGCTTAAACATTCCTTTTTAACCAAGGCTGACATGATAGTTCACTGCAACTCCTTTACAGATAGATACCTGTTATATTGCTTTCACTAATGCAGTGGCCAAGGGTAAGCTATTACCAGTTCACCTATAATTATTCCTCTCTGCTTTTGGGTGCTATACGATTGTGAAATCTAGTGTCTGATCTTTCTTTACTTACAAGCATTTTCCATACAAGTTTAAATCTTAACACATGAACTAGATCTAGCAGATGTTTTTCTCCATAATTAAAAAAAAAAAAAACAAAAACCACAACACAAATATTCTAAAGTCAATTCCATTCTTATATTGTAGGGAAATGTTTAAATCCAATACAATCATTTTATTAACTGTTAGTGTAATTCTTGAGCATCACAACTAACTGGCTTCTAAGCTGGTGTAATGACAGTAGCTCCTTTGTAACTCTTGGTGAGCGTAAGTTGATATATCTGATTAAACCTGATATTTTACTCTATTTTTACAAAATAAGAACATAAGAAGTGTCTTCTCAAATTAGACCAGTAATTCATCTAGCCCACTACTCTGTCCCCAACAGTGGCAGTAGGAAATGCTATTTATGGGGAGCACGGAGGTCTGGCAACTTTCTGCAGTCCATTTCCCTTGTACCCAAGATCACCCTATTTATATGTTCCTTCAGTATCTGTGTTTCTCCCTGAATTTTTCTAATCCTTTTTTGAAGCTGCTGTAACTGTGTGTCTTCACAGCCTCCAGTGGCACCAAGGAGTTCACTACTCAATATAAAATTACTGTCTGACCTGTTCTAAGCCAATCTCCCTCTGGTTTCATCAAGTACACCCTATTTCTAGTACTGTAAGATTGGGGAAGGGGCAGTTTTGCATTTACCTTATGCATTACTTCCCTAATTTTGTAAATCTCTCTCAGTCATATTCCCTCTCAGCTTTCTCCTGTCCTTTGTCCAAAAGGAAGAGTCACAGCCTTTTTAGGTTGTCTTTTGAAGGCAACACTCCAGCCCTTAGTCCCTTTATTCTTCTCTCTCTTCTGTGAGAGACCACAACTGGACACAGCACATATGTCTGTCTTAGCAGCAAATTGACACCCTCTGTTTTTTTCTCAATACCATTCCTGATGCCCCCCAACACTGAAACCTATCTGCCCACCCAGTTTGGTGGAGTCCTTCTGGATCTCCCAGCATGGGGGATCACCAGATCTCCCCATCCACCATCACCAGCATAGTATTTAACAACCTGAGAGATGTTAGTATCATCTATAGACTTGGATGTTTCATGGTTCAGTCCCTTCTCTAGATCACTGTTGAAGTCTTTTACTAAAACCAGTTCCAGCGCCCATGCCTGAGAGGACCCACTGCTGTTGCATCTCCATTTTGAATTGTGATTATCAAGCACTGTTCTTTTCTTCCTATCCTTTAACAGCCTTCAGTCCATAAGAGCAGCTCTCTTCCAGCCCCCAAGGGAACTTATTTTAAAAAGATGGTGAAGTATTTTGTCAAAACCATTTTGAAAATCAAAATATATTATGGTCACTAGGGCCTGCTTTTCCATGCTCATTCTTGTGTTCGGTTATTGTATTGTTTAAGGTAGACTACTGCCTGGCCAAGCAGGAAAGTCAGACAAACTGGCCCACAGTTCCCAGAGTCTTCTCTTGAGCTTCTTTTCCACATGGGAGCTTGGTTGGCACCAGCCCGCTGGTGCAGTGGCAGTTTGTAATGATGGGTTACACACCTTGGCCAGCAGTTCCGCAATTTCATGCTTGAGTTCCTTCAGAAGTCCCAGGTGAATGTCACCCACTCCGGGTCACTTAGTAACGCCTGCCTTATCTATTTTATCTACTACTTCCTTTATATTTACCTGAAATTAATTTGCCTCAAAGAATAGCCTGGATTTGGGACCTTCTCAAACACCTTCAGCAGTAAAGACCTATGCAAAGAAGTCGCTACGTTTCTCTGCTATGGCCTTATCGTCCCCGAGTGCCCCTTGTAAGCCCTTATAAGTGGTACTGCTATTTCCTTTGATGGCTTCTTGCTTTTCTTCAAACAACTTTTTACTATCAGCGTGATGATCTTCTGCAAAATATTGGTATTCTTTTTTAGCCATCCTAGTTGCCATGTACACTTCATCGGGTTTTTATGGGCTTTCCTGTTCATTTCAGCAATTTTTTAAATGCTAACCTTTTTCCCTATAATAGCCTCCTTAGCTTTTTTATGAGCTATGCAGGGTTTTTATTGAACTGTTTTACTTTCTTTTTGATATGTGACACATAGTTTACCAGGGCTTTTAATAGTGTTTTTGAAAAGCCTCCAGGTTGCTTTAGGCTTCTTGCCTTTTTGACTGCTGTTTTGGTTTTTACTATTTTTGTGATTTTTATGCATTTCCCCTTCTTGAAATTGGATATCTGTGTGATGCATTTGTTTGGCTTACTCCATCCCACCACAGCATTAAGTTCAGTTACATTGTGAAGCTCTTACAGAGCAGTTCTCCCCCTAGTACCTCTTGAAGCAGGTCCTGTGCGGCACTCGAGACTAAACCCAGAGCAGCATCCTTTCTTATGACTCCCAGGGCTTGCCGCACTAAGAAGTGGTCCAAAAATTTTATCTCTTGTCTCATCTGGGTGACGCATTGTGCCTAGCAGTACATTAGTAGTTGGAATTTGCCAGTATTGCTACCTGACCTAGTTTTGCAGCTTCTCTAATTTCACTGAGTATTTCATGATCGGTATCTTTAACAGGGGAGTCCTAAATACAAACCAAGTCCTACCTTTCTATTATTTCCACCCACAAGGATTCCCTAATCTCCCCTCTGCCCTCAGTATTTTTTTTCTGTTACACTTTGTTTTAGCCTTCACATGCTGTGCCACTGCCCTGGCTGTATCTCATCTTCTGTCACTCCTGTAAAGTAGACAGCTTAGCAACTCTGTATGCCACCGATTATCCTCCTTTCAGCCGCGTGAGATGCCTGCTATATCAAGGTTGGCATTTGTTGCCAAGTAATATAATTCCGTAATCCTGTTTTTTAGATCTCTAGCATTGCTGTAGAAGCACTTAGAAATTTTGCCCATTCTCTGTTGCAAGCGCCAGTCAAGTGGCATTGTAAATGGTGTTATTTACCTTCCCTGTTTATTGCATTTATGCTATTCATTTCTTCTCTTGCCTTTTCAGGAATGTATTGAACATTAGCCACGTCTCCCTCACAAGTTCATTCAGTCTGAACCAGGTGCTCCATCATGGCTGTTGGTCTTCCCCCTGTTTCTAGTTTAACTATTTCTCTATATTTTCAGTAATAGCAGCCTTGTTCCATTTTGACTGAAGTCCAGTCCATTCCTCCTGTGCAGGTTTCTCTTTTTCCAAGGAGTTTGCAAGGACTTCAGTCTCCCACACAGCAGCCTTGGGTTAACCCCCTAGGACATCCCTACTCTACTTTGCCTCATCAGTGGTATAACATAGATTGTGAGCACTGGTTCCTCCCTTCTACCAGACTAAATAGCTATCTGGACATCTCGTGGGCTCTCCTACCTTTGCGCTCAGCAGGCCTTTCAGTCCTCTCAGCTGTTTCAAACCCAGCTATCTCTCTGTCAAATAATCAAACCTCCCGCTACTGTCACCTGCTTTGTCCTCTCCTGGAAGATGCACTCTGCTCCAAGAGCATCCTCATGCCAAGCAGATGTTATAATCAGCTGGAGGTTAGAGTTTATCAGAGATTTGATCCCTCGTTCCAAGCTGAGTATCCACCTTCCCTCACACTGACATCCTCTAAATACTTGTTTAGTCAACATCAGGTTTTTCTTTTGATGGTGAGGGCGGGCACAGCAGAGGTGGGATTGCTCCACCACATCCTGGCAGGCCTTGCCTGTGGACCTGTTTCTCTCCAGCTCAGCCACTCTTGCCTCTAGAGAACAAATCCAGGACTTCTGCTAGGACCAGAGGTTGCACATACAAAACCTGCCTCCTGGGTCAGCAATAACACACCTTGCACTCTTTGTGCAACAAACTGAGTGGTCTTTGCTCTGTTGCTCAGCTTCTGCCTGCATCCTGAGCTTACAATATGTTAGCTCTCGAAAGTTTATATTAGTATAACTTCTCCTTTGAGAGGTGAGTGGGATTACTTTTCCCTTTCCCTGCTCTACCCTTGTTAAGCTAACTAGCAACAAGGAAGATCTGGCCTCACTGAGATGTACCTAAGAGTCACGGGAAAAAGGCAAACTGACCTAGGCCTCTGTGTACAGGCTGACACAAGCTCCTCTGCTGTGCAAGCTCCCACTGTAAGAGTCAAGGAACCACCTTGCCAGTTCATACATCCTTCAGACATCCCCAGGAAGATGCTCAGCAAACACCCAAACATGAACCCATCACCAGAAGAAACCCCACTGATCACGCAAGCCAAAAATTCACAAGGCTTACATGCCTTGCAGTGGCCTGCCCTTGCTTGTCTCTCTCTTTTTGTTCTTACCTTCCCCAGACAGAAATGGTTTGAAAAATGTCCTATTTGCTCTCCGGTGTTTGCCATATACAAAGCTTTGGGAGTGAACTTGATCATGTATCTTCAAAAGCATTGTCACGTTCTGCATTAGAACGGATATGAATTACCAAAAAAAAAGATGCTTCAAAATTTCATATTGCTTCACAGGCCAAGGTTAAGTCTCTGGAAACTTCCAGGAAGAGGAGCTACCCCCAGAGGGGAAGTATTTGAGGGAGGTATTTACAATAGCAGCAGATTGAAATGCAAAATACCGATAGTGCTAGTAAGCTTTATTATGCATGGACAGGAACGCACCCTTCATTATTTCAATACTGTAATCAATTCTGGTATAGTCCATTGAGATTTAATTTTTGTTTTTTCTCAGGCTAGTCAAAGTAATAGCGGAGAGCAGCTTACTGGTGACTGCAAAAGACAGGAAGAGAAGAGTGTTACCATAAAAAAGTGTTTAACAGTGTGAAGCTAAATTCTGCTTTCAGATACAGAAGAGTACAGTTCCCTTTTACATACATGTTTGAGGGTACAGTTTCAAATGAATGCTTTTGTTTATGTTTATACTTTCAAAACACTGCCTTACAAGGTCTTGCCAGCATATGTAAATCTCTAAAGTCTTGACATTGCTCCATAGGCATCTAAATCTTGGGCTTAAGGCTTAATTGCACGAACTGTTAGCAGTAAATAGTCCTATAATCTCTAGAGTTAGCTACCAAAGGCAGGCAGGGTACAGATTTGCTTGATAGAACTTGAACTTGAGTCAGTCTGAAACTTAATGCCTAATTTATGACCTAATGTTTTATTCAGTGAAAATTGCTTAACCTGGGCTACAATGACTATCAATCAACCATGTAGCTGGATACTCATGTTGATTGCTAATTTCTGTTCTTTAATACATTTGTTCTGACATTTTTTTGAGTGAAATATGCATGTTTCCTTTTTTTTTTAGCTCTGTTTATACATGTTTAATCAACATCAGAGATCTTTTTGAACTAGTGGACGGAGGTTAGATAACTTTCCCATGAGCAAGAAGCAGTGAATCCTCCTTCCATATGTGCATTCTACACAAAATCTGAGATGTGGGAACAGTCAGTGAAAGGTTTTCCTAAGAACTTGTTTCAACCAAAAAATGCAAAATATCTAAGAAAAAGGAGGGTGTTTTGTTTTGATACATGCATGAACACAATTAAATTTTCATGCCAAAATCATATTTTCATTTGTAAATGTTTAAAAGATAAAGTAAACTCAAATGGAGTCTTGCTTTCGAATCAAGCAAAGTATACACATTGACCAAAACTGATTTTTTCCCTCCTTTTTATTCATTTGTTCTTTTGCAGAATGTTTCTGCTTCAGCCAGCTACGAAACTTTGTTTTATTCCAGAAGTAAACTTTAAAACTTGTATATGTTTGTAATCTAAAGAACTAAAGTATTGTTAAGTCCAGCCCAAGCTAAGAAATTGCACTCTCTGTCTTTTACTTCAGCCCTACAAGCAGAATTCCTCTGAAATCTTTTCAAATCAACTGTACAGGAGAAAAAGAATGGTACTTGATACTTGACTGAAAAGTAGTCAAAAGTACAGATCCACCTTTTTACTTCCATTTTAAACTTCATCTCTAAAGCCCATTGACCTAGGCATCTATATCTGTGCAGATACTTCTCCTATGAGCTTGTCTGAAAAACCTTTGCAACCTCAGTTGATGTGACGAGAGAACAATTCAACAGCATTGGACAAAGCTCAAGAATTAGTGTAATTAATCAAAATGAATACCAAGGTTGTAGTTTAAACAAAATCATGACTGAAGTAAATGTGCTGGATTAACTCTATTTGTAATGCAGATTCAGCTCCTGTGCTTGAAATGGCACCATTTGATGCCTTTTGCATTGACTATGTATTCCATTCATTTATGGGCTTGTTACACCCAAGTAAGAAAACAAATCTTACAGCAGTTTGTTAATAAATTCACTGGTATTTTAGGAATCTGTTTTGAGGGCAGCATTTTTAAGAGTATATTTGGCCATCTGCATATCACAAATTTGAATGAGAGATGGAGAAGAAAAGCAAGACAAAGTACAGTAAGGAACTGAGAACCATTTTATTGCAGAAGATAAAATAAGACTTAAAATTTAACTGTAGTGAAGAAATAATTGAAAGGAAACTTGTAAAAAGCTAGCTGCCTTGTTGGAGATGAGTAGTGGAAAGCTAACTTTGGTCACGATAGCTGACACTGGGATAAGAACCCTTTGGATGTAATTCACAATCATTTAAAAATATTACCATACTTTTTTACTCAAAGTTAAAAAGCACATTTTTTTTTTCCTTCCTATCTTCCTATGAAATACTGAAAATATATTTTGCCTTATTTAGGAAATAAGTACCTGCAGTTAAGTGATTTAATGACTCTCTACTGCTCTGTAATCTTTTCACTCATTCTGGTCAATAGTGTCGGCACAGCACAGTACATTCTCATGTACCATTGATATTTTTGTTTGGTTTTCACATACGAATTGCACTTCATTATGGAAATGAAATGCGCTGTCAGGGTGGTTTTAGGACAAATATACTGTCCATTTGGTTAGACCTTCAGGCTTTGACTTCTGACAGTCAGACGGTGCAACTACTGCACAAAAATATTCTTTGTGCTTTTGGCCAAGTTTTGCAATTTCTGCTTACTGTGAGCAGGAGTTTAAAGAACGTGCAGTGGGAGAATGATAGCCTTGCTCTGTAACTGGGTAGCTCACACAGGCGTCCAAGGGGGATAATCCAGGTCATCCTTTAGCGCTTAAATTACACTCTAGAGAGTGTAAATGGTTTCTCATGACATGTGTTCAAGGCTTTACAAGTTTCTCAAATGGTGCTGGTTTCTATTTTCTGTATTTTTGTCACATGGGAGCAAGTAACATTGACCCATTTTCCTTTTGTCTGCTTTGGTAAGTACCAAACTATTAGTGGAATCCTTTGAGTCTGACCTGGAGAGACCAGGAATGTGGGAATGGGCGGGCTGACATCATGAACAGTATCTGCCGAGGCAGTCCGAGCCCGTTCTCAGCATTTTCTTATTGACATTTAAGAGAATAAATGTTCCTTATTTACCTCAGTTTGTACATAAGCTTTCCAAATACTTTTCAGTGTCTTTGCATAATGAACAGGGCTGTCGAAGTATATGTAAGTGCTTCCATTACATTGATCTGGAAAAGGGTGACAAGTGTTAAAAGACCTTACAATTAGATATTCACTTTGGGAGCATGCAGAAAGAAGATCTTGATGGATAGAAGTCTGTGTTTTAGGCATGGAGAATGGCTCTAGACAATGAATAAGCTGCAAGCCCAAACCAAGAAAACATCCATGCAGCATTTTTTCTCCCACAGGCTAAAATTATTTTTCTATGAAAAGATTATATTAGGCTGTCAGATTCCTTCCTGTCTAGTACTATCATAGATGCCCAGCGAAGAAAAGCTCTTTGGGTTTTTTTGTGGGTTTTGGGTTTTTTTTTAGTATGGCTCATGGTTGTTTGATGAAGTTTTGTGTCTAACTATCGCTTTTTTTATTAGTTAGCACAACTCATTTATGCAGATATAGTATCACTGGTTAAAGAGATATTATCAAGCCTTATAACTTGTTTAAAAGTGGGTTTATTTGACCCCAAGGTTGTTGGCAAAGCATAGTATCGGTGTAAGAGCAAAAAAGAAAGTTATTGTGCTCACTGTCCTCCCCAGTACACATAGTGCTTCACTCCATTCAGGGTACAGCAGCCAATATAGTCTTTCTGTCCAATCTAATGAAGACTTGGATATGTTGGTATTATTCTCTTCTGATCCAAATACTCCTTTTTTTCCTATAAACCACCTCTTGCTTTTGGCTGTTTCTCAGTTTCTAGATCCTCTACTTCTCTATTATTTTTATGACCTTTCTGTTATCTGCTCCCAACCACGCAACATCTTTTCCTTTGCCATTTCACCACCCTTTTTGTGTTAAAGGCTTCCCATAAGAGTCTTCCCGTCTTGGTAGCCTGGAAGAGGAATGAGAGAAGCTGGTTCTGTGAGATTAACTCTTCCCCCCACAACATGGGGTGCCATGGTCTTCCCGGTTGGCTGTGCTTGGCTGTGTTAGGATGCAAGCTCTTTGGGGCAGGAGTTGTTTGCGTGTGGCTCTTCGTACGGTGCCAAGAGCACTGCTAGCACTTCCAGTTAATGGCAGAGGTAGCAGCATGCAGAGGGGCACAATGACAGCTTCTTTCCAAGGGCCAGGGACTCCAGCAGCGCAGGGACCAAGGACACCACACCACACTGTGGGTGTTGGACCCATATATGTTCGTTATTCTGGTATTTAATGAGGGCATGCACTGGCATGCGGGTTTATGGATAGAACATATTTTCCACAGGAAACTCTTCAGTTCAAATATGACTGTGCTGCAATTGCAGGGTGTCCCTTACCACCATGAGACTAACTCCTTTTCCATTACAGAGCACGCTCCTCCCTGTGCTTGGCACAGACGTGCAGTGTAACACCATCTTGCACCCTTTTCCACAGCTTGTATTTTACTTTATTTATATTTGCTAGGGACTTTGCACGGTGGCAGAGATTGTAGGGACCATTCCCCCACCATCAGTGTGCCCTGCAGATGGGACAGGCTAAATTGCATGAGCCCGGCCTCATCCTTCTTCAGCCTCTCTGCACAGCTTCTGGTGCTGTCCCCTACAGCCCCTCTGCCTTAGCCCCTACCATCAGAGCAGAGGCAGAGGTAAATGTGTAGTCTGAGGGCAGATCTATTTGTTTTTCTTGTTATGAAGCCTTGCAAACCGAACTGTGGAGTTTGCACTCTGCTAGCTCGTACCTGGTGCTGCCAGCAAGGTCTTGACTGCACTGTACGGCCGCAGGCATGTAAAACCGCTCAGGATTGCCTGAGCCACAGCTCCCCATGCGGGTCCTCTCTCTCCTTCTCAGCTGGCTTCTTTCTTTCAAACAGTTGCAGAGCTGGTTTTGCTAAATGACATGAGGTTATAATAAATCAAGTGAGAAGATTTGTGCTGTGCTTCCTACTGTATGGGAGAGGTCCATATGGTTTAATTACTTCCTCTGTACGTCAGATATATGTGTATAAAATCTCCAAAGTCATGTGTAACTGCCAAGATCCTATGGTGTGGTTTGAAACATCCATGCAGTGAACTCTCAAATGCTGCAGATGTGCTATGAAATATAAATGTAAAATGGAAGAAGTCAGTTTATCCAGTTAAATAACAACATTAAAATTAGAGAAGTCGATGGAGAGATCCAGAGCTCAGCAGAATGGAGAAGGGGGGAAGGACCAGGAAGCTTTCTCAAAGGGGGACAGAGTTTTACCATCAAAGGAGATGGGAGAAAAATGTTCCGCCCCCCCCCGGAAAACAGCAGAGCAGCCAGAGGGGAGGAGGCATGTCTAAGAAAACCACTTGGTGAATTGTAAAGCCATCTGAGAAGTGTCATCATGAAATATAGCTGCTGCTAACAGCAGACCTTTGGCCACCATAGAAAATTCTGTGTAAAAAATGAGCTGTTCCTGTGCCTGCAGGCAAAAATTCAGAGGAGGGTAAGCAGACCATGTAGACCTGTAAACCCACGATCATGGATGGGTCCATGCACAGAGCAAGGAGCAGGAGGCCACCAGGCCTCGATGCTTCCTCCTGTCCCCAGCAGGCAACAGAGATGCTGGGGCAGCAGCAGCCCTCCCCTTCCCTTTTTCCCTTGGTCCCCACATACTGCCTGGCACAGCTCATCCAGGGTGGGAAGTATCAGGATTTTCTCCAGGCAGAGAGGAGAGGGGGAAAACAAGAAGTGATGGTGGCTCCCCAGGACAGTACCTAATGCTTGCCACTCCATGGCTGAGGCAGGCGCAGCCCTCCTCCTGTCGGTAGCCTTGGCACTGCCATGGTTGGCATCTCAGCAGCGAGCTGCTCGCCCCTGCACCTGTAGAGCTATTTTCTCAGTACCCAGCAGGCATGTAGTGGCATATTTTCTATCATCTGGCACAACAGCTCGAGCATCTCTTGAGAAGGGGAACGGTATGTGTTGGAGTGATATTGTTAAAGACGCAGGGTACCTCCGTGAGATCAAGCACCTCTGGGGCCTGATCTGCAGTGGTAACCTCAGTCAAGTGTGCTAGAGAACGGGCTTGCTTCTCCTGTCCCCTGAGCTGCCGTCCTCCAGCATCGTGCCTCTGAAGCCGCCTGAGATATGTGGAAATGGAGAACGGGTCCGTTGGGGTTAGTCCGGATCCATGGCTACCACCAGGGCCAAGGAGGAGGGGTTGCTTTATCAGGACGCACCCATGGGAAGGATCAGGATGCCCTCAGACCAACTCCTTGGGCAGTAGCAGAAAGTGACCCCGACACTGCCCCAAGGGGCCAACATTGACAACTTAGCAGGACACTTCAGCCTGTGCCCCACCACGGTGCATGGCATGCAGAACAAGAAATGCACAGAGGGATGGGGGTCCTCCCCCTCGGGGGAAGGAGATCCTCCTGTCCCCTGCATCTCCCTCCTCAGCATGTCCAGTCCTTGCTGGAGAGGCACATGACTTTGCTACCAGAGGAGTACTCTCCTCTCTGTTAAAGTACGTATATAGCCATCAAAGATATATGTTGCTGCCACAGTAATAACTCTATTAAGTAAGGTAATAGTTTCTGCTAGCCAGTGCTGATTGTGTCAGTGATAGATACAATTAATCATCAAAAATTCTCTGAATAATTTCAGTGTGTCCTGCCTAAGTACGACAGTTTGTCCCCTCATGTTTACCAAAACTAAATAAATGCTAAATACCATTCTCAGTAAGTACACTTTAAAAATGATTATTTTTATCTGCTTAAGAAGCCCCAACACTCTGGTATAAATATACACATCATATTGTCTGCCGAGTCTGTGGGTTTGGCGCATTTACACAGCTGCAGTATGGGTTGCTGTTTACTCTCCCCCTCGCAGACATTGTGTTCTGCCTTTTCCCTGCAAGGATTTTTCTTCTGTCTAGTCTTAGTCCTAGGCAGAGACCTATCCTGATTTATATACGTTGTGTAACTTAACTGACTTCAAAGATGTTTTGTGTGGTGTAAATCAGAGCACCGACTGGCTGAATAAACCCTCCTGCAATAAGGCATAATTGTAAAGCTAAATGTGTTCCTGCCTCTGTGTACTAAATCAACAGGAATCGCTTTCATTTTTGTGGGATAAACACACTTCTCTGCCATGTATTTACAGTTGCTGGAACACTCTTACAGCCACTTGTGAATCCTTTGCTTCAAGAGGAGATCTTTCATGTAGAGATCTTGCATACTGTAAAATCTCTTTCATATTCCTAATTCTCTAAACCAAATTCTGTTGAAGATCTCGGGAAGTGTATGCAGTTAGAGGCTGCATAGCTGTTACCCATGCCTGGTGAAGTACAGTTTCTTTTTCAATTCAGTTAAAAGCATTCCCATAATGAAATTCAACACCTGGTATTAGTTTATAATTGTTCATCTATTCCTGCAGTTTGTTTATTCAAACACCTACTGCAGTTTTCAGAAAGAAGATTGGTCAGCTTGTGTTTTCTCAAGTATTATCATCTTTTCTTAACATGAATTGTAATATAAGTCAAACTTAAGCCTACGCCTTAAATAGCCATTTAGTTCAAGGAAGAACTTCCTCAAAATTCACTCAGTAGGAAAGCAAGTCAGTCCTAGGGTCCTATGACATCTATGAATTAACCAGCCTCTTTAAGCAAGTACGTGGTACCCTTTGAGCATGTGTTGCAAATGAATCCCTTTAGCTGCAGGCACATATAAAAAGTTGCGGGAGGTATCCCACCCCAGCTGTGCATTGCCAGATAGCTGGCAGCAATTTCCACCAGACACAATTTGGTGGAAGCCCTGCAAGAAGGGCATTTCTAGTTTGGTCATTTGTTATCGTGGTTGCTGGTCTGATTAGCTTTCAGAACTGAAATTTGGCTAGAAATAAGGTTTGGCTTTTTAAGAGCTAACTAAGCATCTAAGAATTCACGAGAGGCGCAGAGCGTGTTTCGTAAGAAAGCAGAAACATCACAGGCGGGTTTTATTGCGTTTGACCAGGGGAAGACCCAGGTGTTTTAAGTCACAGCTACAACAGTAACGAAGACATTCCAGAGAGAATGGAGATAAAACCATCCAGAGGTATTAATCTACTGTTCTCCAAAGCAAAATTGCATCAAGACTTCCTTCTTAGAACTCCCTCTTTCCATGGGCACAAAGCTTTTGGTGTAATTATAGAACAAGCAGGTGTTTCCTTGAGTTGGTTAGGATGGACTGGAAGGAGGAGAGGGTGGTAGTCAGAAAGAAAAATTGTAAAAATGTACGTAGTGATATGTAAACCAAGCAAAAGGCAAGTCTTTCAAACAATCCACTAATGTTTAGATACTAAAGTGTCAGGAGGTAAGCAGAGACAAAGCAAAGAAAACCTCAACAATGAACTGTTATTAGGAACCAGTGATTGAAAACAACATTTTGTCTTGTAACAAGGATTTTTTCCCTGGGAGAGGAAGTGTTGCACAACCCGTAAACGCTCCAAGATGCAGAAGCATCAGCCAGCTGATGATTGATGAATTTCATTTACTTCCTATCTGACTTCTGAATATTCAGGCAGATGAATATGCTAAGAATAAGTTCCAATGGGGGCTGTGAAACAATCCCCTGCTTTGTTTATGACCCTGAAACTTAGGCCAGTTTAGTCTATGTCCAGTGCATATGCCTTTGTACGACGCCATGGTGTTTGTAATGCTCTGTTGGCTCTTACCAGCTTTTAGCCTGACATTTGTGCTCCTCCAGATTCTCTTACAGCCAGCGTCAGATGCGTCCCTGAAATGATGTAATCTCCTCTGTTGCTGTTACTGTGATATGTGTTTTTACTGCTTTGTGGCTGGTGAATATGGAGCCCAAGCAATACGAACTGTGCATTTGCTTTCCATTATGTGCTACCATGTGTGTTCCTGTAACCGCTTCAGGACGCGGTTACTTTTATTGCTGTGTTACAAGATCAGATTCTGTGTTCTGCCCCTCTCCTTTTGGCTAGGGTATTGCAAGTGTCATTTCAGGTACAAAATCCTGACCTGCTTGTCAGTCATTAATCCTGTGTAATACAGCTCTTGTGTAATCCAGAATCGTGTATAAAAAATGTTAAAAATTACAACCGTTCCAACTGTTATTGCCTTTATGCATTATTCTGTACTTCTGCTGTAGCCATCTGCATCCCCATCTGACCACAGAGACCCTCTTTCACCAGTTACCTATCCTTTTTTCAAAAAATTCAGCCCCTTCTTGTGGTGGTACTCTGAGTCCAAGCCTTCCTGCGCCACCAGGACCCATCTGACTCCCATTACCAATCATTTTCACAACCTTGCTTCTGGTTTCTCGGACACCTCCAGCTGGCAGCCTGCACCGACCTCTTCATCCAGCCTGGCGTCTCCCTGGGCATGCTCCACGCTGCCTGAATGCGTACTGAGAAGGGAAAGGAAAAACGCTCTCAGTTTTCATATCTATCCCAGGCTAGTTTGGAAGAGGAGCTATAGGGATGATTCTCCTGGAGCTCCTAAGCGTTGTGGTGGGCACTCACGCAGGCGGCCGCAAGGCTGACGCCGCTCCACACAAGTGACGGGTGGGGGTACACAACAGACCCAGGCACGTGGGGTGCTCCGTCTTCACAGAGCCTGGTCCTGCCAAGGAGCCGCGAGGGTTTGGGCACACTCCAAAGCAATGGGATCATCCCATATTTCAACCGCTGAAAGTAAAAAGCTTTGATGAGTGTATGCAACTTGACAAAGGTTTGTGCCTTGCCCAAGTTTCAGACAGAGGTCAAAAGTTGCTTCGCTGACAGAAAATCCTTTTCCTTAATGGAGCGTGAGGAGGAAAAGGAGTCCTTCAAAGAAAGAGATGCCCAAGGATACGTGCCCAGAGACCAGGGCAGACCTATACCATGACCCAGCACCAACAGACAGTGTAGGCAGTGCAGGAGGGTTAAAGAGTGCCTTGGCTCTTCAGGTTTCTATGTTTACCCTCATGTTAAAAAACTTAACAGGAGCATTTCTCATCTAAAACTGGTAACTGGCAGCGTGCACCAGGTCACTGATTGTTTTCGGGAAGGTGTGCTATAGAGAAGAGGCAGATCAAGTAGACTAACAGATAATAACAATTTATGGTTTTCAGAGTTCAAGATTATCGCACATATAATTCCATGCACCACACCTTCTTTTTCAGATACCACTGCTCTAATACATTCTTTCCACATTAGATTTGAAAGATTAAAAGGCAGAAATAGCGGGATCCATGTTCTGGATAGTACGTACCAGTTTTTTGCATTTGTTTCTCTGGAGAGAAGGGATGTGAATCATATGCATTGGGAACAAATGAGCAATCCAAACAGGTGCCGCAGTTGAAGACTCTATGTGAAGAAAAGAACCTCACTTCAATATTTTGTCCTTTTACGTTTTTTGCCAGATGTCATGTGAGTACTTTGGTACTGCTTTCGTGAACACTCTCTTGAAGTATTACAGAAAGCTGAGAAATGGGAAGACTATAAATGTATGCGCATTTCCCAGATGAACTGTGTTTGCCAACCAGCGCACAGGAACAAAATGAGTTAAAAGTCAAAGTAGAGAAATTCCTCTGAGCATTTTGATTATGAGAAGATTTGTAGGGCTTTACTGTAATAAGTATAAAATACTTCAAACTGGTTTCTTAATGTCATAGCATTATTTATTTTCAGAGCAAAGTTCAGAAAATTTTGAATGATTGTATATAATTTTTTTTACATGTCGTGGCTCCTTCAAATATGCATATGTATACTTTTTTTTCAGAAGTGATAGATTGCCAAGTTGTCTGACCTCTCAAGAGAGGAAGTTGGGAGGACAGTTTAGTAACATTTTCTTTCATTCCCAATGTGGAATAAGATCAAAAAATATGTACTTTAAATTCCGTTAATAGCCTTATCTTTTCTAAACCATAAGGTACTGGCAAAATAACAGCACAAGTAAACATGGCTCTTGATGCACCACATTAAAAAAATGGCTTTTGTTTATGAAAACGTTTTTTTTGTTGTTGTTGTAGAAACTTGTGGGAATAATGTTGTATTAATGGTAGGATGTTGACCTTTTCCAGCTATGGAAGATAGTCTCAGAACAGGATCCAGGAAAAACAAACATGGAAACTACTTAACTCTTTAGTTGTACACCCAAAACTTTGTGAGGAAGCGTTATTTAAACTTAGGCTGTAGTACTTACAGATTGTGTCATTACATTAAAGTGCCACACACACAAGCATTTTCACTGAGCACAAAGTTATGAAGAGCTTAAGGGAACAAATAACTTCTGTGAAGAAGAATATTGCTATAATTTCATGTAATATATGTAAAAATATGCAGTCATCTGCTATCATCTGTGTTTTGTCTACATTTCTTTATAGTCTCCCAGGTCAAAAGTAGGCCAGATTTTCTCCAGATTTTAGGGTACACAGTGTAGTGTTGCTGAACAAGAAGTTATACTGAGAAGAAGAGTGAAAACAAGTTTCCTGTTACTTTGGACATGAGCTCATGGTTCTCTTGTAGGCTTAAACTGTCCCCTCTGCTTTCTTAAGTGAAAAAAATAAAAACTCAGGTGATGTCTGCAGAGCTTGTGTGTGTGACCTTTGCTATAGAGTCCACCTTCACCTCTGCTAAATTCACCCCTGACCTGAGGGCTAGACACAAAACTTAAGGGCTGCTGACATCCACTCAGGATCTTGAAGTGAGGTTTGGGAGGTGTACAGATGACTGTTGGTAGTTTCTCTGGAGAGAAACCAGTGAAAGTCCATGGTGGGGGAAGAAGAAGAATACTCTCTGGTCCGTCTGGGCACTGTGTCTTCCTCTTTTTGGACCAGTTGTGGTGAGACACCCTGTAGGTAGTTTCTCTTCCATTCCCGTTCCTTTGCCCACACATGTTTCTTCTAAAGCCTCTCTGATGTCAGTAGATAATAGGAAAAAGCATCTGTCGGATTGTCTTACAGGACAATTAACTGAATATCAGCATCAGCTTCAAGAAGAAAATGGAGCTACCCCAGTTCCTATCAGCTGGGCATCTCACCCATGGTCTGCACTAGGTCTCATTCTCCATTCTTGTCAACCAGATTGTATTTGTCATTATGAACAAAAAAGGCAGACTTTATTAACATCAAGCAGTTCTAACCTTTTCAATAAACTGTGTAAATCAAGAATACACAGGGTGAAATTGAGCATTACTACAGTGCACCAGTTCACCTTTTAGAGTAATATATGCCCAGCAAACAAACAAAATCAGAAACATTGTTTTCAAAATAGGTTTTTTCCCTCAAAGAGATTAGGTTTCTGTATTGTCTTTAGACAACATGTAAGTACTACCTTTTAATTACCAGAAGTGCACTTTTTACCATTCTGGGGCTCCCAGGCCGGTTGGGACACAAGGTACTTCTTCAATACACATACTGTTTTTCGGTAGAGAACCTCAGTATCAGCTTTACATAACATAGGAGTATGTGAGAAGTACTGCCAAAAAACAGAAGCAAAAAGTGTTTCCCTCTTATATATGCTATATTAAGTTGTCCCTGCTCCTGAGGTGGATTGGCAGCTAGCTCATGAAGCAGCTGCTAATCCTACAGCTCGCAGTTCACCCTACTGCAGTGAATCAGCACTGATTTTGGCGCCGCTGTATGTGTTTCTGATAGTTCAGTAATTACTACGTGAGCATCTGAGTTGTGCCCATAGCCAGTGCGTGAGCAGAAATGAGGTGCAGGAGTTGCTGCAACCTCCAGGCAAGCTGTCCTGCTTGTAGCCTTGGGCTCTCAGGAAACGTTGCTTCCCTTCTTGGCCTAGCCACAGACTCCTGGTCTGTTGGAAGAGAAATCATATAACATGGATCTCTCAAGAGCTCAGTTCTCTTTAGTTACCAAGGTAAAATGGATTTTTGAAAGTGTTTGACGAGTTATGTCCATTAGGTGCTGATTTTTGGTTATCATACTTACTTAGTAAGAAGTAACTAACTGGGAGTTGAGGGCTCCTTAGGGAACTTGGAGCCAGGGTTTGGTACTGAGTATTTTTGGAAACTGGGTTCTTGTCTTTTGGTTAGCACCACTGTGGCGAGGTTCTCAACCTTACTAAAGAAAATATCAACAATTCCTTCCTTCAGCCCTCTTGTTTATTTACAGTGAAAGCTCTCTAAACTGGTATTCCATGTGCATATAGAGTGCCTCTCACACGGAAGCCTTGATCTCTTTGAGATTCTGTAGATAGTACAACTAATAAGCACTTACTATGTATGACAGGGCTTTTTTTCTTGTTTTTGTCCTAGTAAACTGTAAGGTATGCCATCACTGCTACTGTTGCCAACAGAAATATGTCTAACTTTCTCCTAAAGACCTCCGATGATGGAGACTCCACAGTCTTGCCCAGCAAGCTTGTCAGCACATCTGAAGTGCACGTGCTGGTATCTCTGCTATTATGCCCCACTTAGTCTTTGCTACTGCAGTCTAGGGAGAGCCGGTTCATTCGTTTATTACTTGTAGGCAAAGTTTCTTGTATCACTGATCATTCTTTATTATTTTTCTCTTGACTCTTGAAACGCAGTGTCCAGAACTGAACTTACTTAGACTATCAGGCCAAGAGCTTATCAGTACTGAGAAGAGCATAGGAATTACTTCATGTGTCTTATGGGTACATATGCCTGTCTACAGTGTTCAAAAACTCAGAGGTGAGAACAGTCATTAGATGAGACAGTTGTCATTTCCATCTTGGATTATGTTGTTGCTGCGGCATCTCTTCAGATTTGAATCTGGTGTTGGACAAATGTGTATGTATCTGAATATTGCAGTTCAATATTTAGTGCAACTTTTATTGCCAAGTAACGCCTGTTAGTGGGAGCTATACCTAAAGGATTTAAGTCTGAGGAGGTGGAGAATTATTCCATGGACTATACAACTATCTCTGCAACAAATACTGTAAGAATTGTCAATCAGTATGACAATTACCTTCTGTCACTAGAAGGTTTCTTCTGTCCCCAGTCAGAACCTCACACCATCCAGGAAGGTCTGAGTATTTCTAGAAAGGTGCCAGAAACTGCAGTCTCTAGTTAGAAGAAGGTGAGGAGCCTGAGAAGGTTGTGACATTCACTGAGAGTTGTGGAGATCTGTGTCTACCCTTTTGGATTTGAATATCATTTCCCTTATCAAAGTTTGGAAGGAATGCTTGCACAATAGTACCTCTTGTTTTGATAGCTGGGTAGTAAAACAGAGTCAGGAGGTATTGATGTGTAAGTGGCAGCCTGTAATTGCACAGCACTGCGTGGACCCACAGTATTTTCTACATATGCAGTATGATACCTCCTTGTCTCCCTAAGATTCCAGAAAGTAAGAAGAGCCTGTTTAGGACTGCCTTTCCAAAGCCAGTCAAAACAAAGTAAAAATAACAGGGGTCTTAGTCAACCCCTGCCAATTGGCCAAAGGACTGGGCACGCTTTGCTTAGGTCAAAATTTTACTGGAACGTATCAGTGAGTGAGAAGTTCATTTGCAATGTAACTATGCCAATAAATAGCCGAAACATAACACTTGGAAAACTCAGTAGATGGACAGCTCTCCCATTTGTCAGCAGCTACTTTTCCAATGCACTGAGAACTGTGGGTGGTGGGGGTGGGGTTGTGGGAAGGTTTCGGGAGGGGAGTTTGATTGGAATAGTTTTAGTATGATGAGGACTGTCTTTTAGCTAATCAGTTGTCTGAATGGAATTTTATCTCTACTAGGAGGTGAGCTCATTTGCCTTTATCAAGCTCAAATCCATGTTTAGGAAAAAAAAATCAAAGTAGGATACATTCTTCTTCTTGATGGCTTATTCCTACAAAACACAACTGCTTCTTACCACCCAGTGTCTGCTGAAAATTAGCTGTGTTTTGATTTCGGTCTGTTTTGTACTTTCTTCTGCTGAAACAAAAAATGCAATCCCTCAGATTAGCTCTTTGTATTTCTGGCTGGTTTTCAGTGACAGATTTTAGAGCATCTCACAGCCCATAAAAATTTTATCCAAGTAGTCCAGCCACCTTCTTCTTGTTGTTTTCATTCTTCCTCTCTTTTAAGACCAGGTTATAGAGTAGAAGCAAGGTGAGGTGTTTTATTCCTTCTGAGGTTCACCAAAACCCAGCTGGCCATCCATGCTACCAGGCAAGGAATCTCCCAAGTCTGTATAGTGCTTTCCTAGCCTGCTTTCATTGCCTGTTTGTTTTTCTTTTTCTCCCTGGCTATCCCTATGCCAGCCCCACCCTTCTTTTTTCGCTGGTGCTTTTCTCTCCAGGAATGTGCACCTGATGAACCTGAAGATGCTCTTCTTGCCAAGTGGCTATTTGGTGAAGAGATTTCGGGAGGGTGTGGGAGTGGACAGTGAAGGAGACAGAAGGAGGAAGGTTGTGGCTGTGATTTGTCTAGGAACCCACAGCAGATGGCTGGGACAAAGGCCAGAAGAGGAGATGAGCAGCAGGGAGCAGGAGGGAACAGTGAGCTGGGCAGTAGAGGAAAGTGGTTTAAATGCAGCAGGGCTCAGGGTTGCACAAGGGGAAGATAAGCCTGTTCTGTGTAAATGTTTACACAGTGGACATGATCCTTGATAAGCTGTCATGGAGCAGAAGTTGATATGTTTGTGGTGTTCTCCCTGTTTGAATAAAGTTGCTGGAAACGGAGGGAATTGGGGTATTGTCAGTGTAATGTTTTGTTTGTCTGAGGGCCAGGTTAGGCTACAAGGTATAACAGTGCCCAGCTCACTCACCGTGGGCAGCCAGCGTGCTGCTTAAATAGACGGCTCGATGCCATCTCAGCCTCTCTTGCTATGGGCACTGAGCACCCAGCCCTCTCTCAGTGGTGTCGGGGAGGGAACGAGGGGGCCTTTCCTGCCACGTTACTTCAGGGGAGAAGGTGGAGGAGTCAGGGCGAAGGGGCCTGAATATTATTTAATGACATCTTGAGATTGATCAGTCAGCAGCAAGTGGCCTTTGCTTCTTATGTACTTGATTAAAAGATATTTCTGCTAAGCTTAAATGAATCTGATTCCCAAGTCAACCTTCAGAAGATTTTCAAGAAACCACTTAAAAATGCAGTGAGGACTTAATGAAATAAATCTTATTTTAGTAAGTAAACTGAACCACAGTTTTCCAAAGCCATTCTAGGAGTGGATTTTGTAAGGCTTCCTGGGTGACAGAAAGAGGAACAGCGGTGTGCACTGGGATCCAGGGCTCTCTTCTTCCATTTTCCCGGGCTGCAGGAAGGCTGCCGGCACTGGATGGGCTGAGGATGGAAGTGCATGCTTCTGTGAGATGGAAAAAGTGACTCATCCATCCTCCTCCTTAAATACCGCCTAGGAAGGACAGCGCAGGCTGGATTTCTGTGCCTGTCCTTTGCTATAGAGACCTTTTTGTAAAGGAAGCGTGGCTGGAGGAAAAGGGAGGATGTTGGAAGAGCCGGGTCCTGGTCTCCGCTGGTCAAGAAGTATCTGTATAGCCAGGGGTGAGCCCCACAGCTTGCCCCACAGAAAGGCTGCTTATCCCTGAATGGGAAATTCCTTACGCAAGTATTGGCAAACTTCTCCCTTCTGAGTTGGTCACCTATAGCTCTCCCAGCTGTCACGCTGGAGGGTCTGCTCCAGGCCGATCCTGTACTTTGAGATCAGACATAAAAGTAATGAATGAGGAGGATTTCTTAAGAAAGCAACTGAAGAGGAGACATCATATTTTGTTGGTGTTCCAGATAGAACTAATACATGCTGGAAGCACCAATAAAATGAGGAAATTCAAAACTAATGGTAGTGTCACTCTGTAAGATACACCGTAGATTTTACTCCAGTGGTTTGAATTTAATTTTCTTTTTTAATTAGGCAGTTGTCAGCAAGAGGCTCAAACTCGCAATTAAATTTAAGTTTGTAGAAATATTCATTACAAAGAAGTGCTAAACCTCTTGAACCTACACACATTAAGATAATAATCCAGTTTGTTCTAAAAAAGCATAATGAAGGAATTCAGTGAATGGGAATTACATAAACTCTTCCATTGGTGTTGAAGGACGTGATCTATAAATTAGGAGATTGAGAGTAAACAGGAAATTCCACAGAACAATTTCAGGATAAAGAAACTATAGCAGCAGATGGAAAGATGTTTCTGTTGGAAGATTTTAGAAGTTGGTCTTGATACCATCTACCTTTTTTAAAAAGAAACAACCACTCCATCTCCATGTTTTAGTTTTGAATTTCAGCTGTGCATTAGTGGAGCAATGCTAACGCCAGCTGGAGCAAAATGCTGCACAACTCTTGTCAAAAGTTCTTGTTCCCATATACAGGTCACACTTTTTTTTCCCTCTGCTTTTAGTCACATTGGCAGCTTTGTGGGCATGATATGTCTGAAAAGCACCCTAAATATGTTAACATATGGACAAGCATGTTTGAATGTGTTTGGGTTTTCCTTAGGGCTAGAGCAAGATAACAGATAAATGGAAAGTAGATCTTGCAATGCAAAATAATTGAAGCCTTTACACCTAATGTATCTTATATAATGTAAAGGAGATGGGGGTCTAGTTTCAATTCGTTTTAGTGGTATGGATCAGGCTTTAGTAATAACTCCTGGTAGCAGTTAGTCACAAAAAGACTTATCCAGTCTTTTTATTTCATCAGCTTTTCAATCTCACAACAAAATTCAACCTGCTTTCTACAAGGATATTCCCAGAGATAATTTAACATTCTTAATAAAAATAGGGCCTTTCAATATTAAAAAAAAGGGACAGAAATGATCGTGACCACGGGTTATTATTATTATTTTCATAGCAACTACTTTGTAAAACAACAAAAAGCACAAAAAAACAACAGAAGAGAGACTAATTAGCAAATAGTTTGAATGCTTGAGATAAGGAATCATAATGGCTAGTAGGAAAGAAGAAACCTCACATTTAAGATGGTTTCTCAGCAAGCTGCATAATAATGTCCAAACATACTTCCTTTTGGCACATGTCGTTATACACAGACAAAGAAACAGGAAAAGATTTTTTTAGTTCCCTGTGTCAGAAGCATACACGGATGGAGAACTCAGCCATAAAAGTACATTTATTCTTACTAAAGAGAAAAAAATAGCCTCGGTTTTGTGTGAAGCGCTGTATTACAGTTGGAGCAATGTAACTCTGAAAAGGATGCTTTGGTGGATCAGGTTCTGATTTTCATCCATACACTGTCTTGGCTCAGTATTACTGAAGTGCTCTACAAATGCCAATGGAGTATAAGCCGACTCGTAGTTGATAAAGAAACATGGCCCTTTGCTATGCAGAGCGTGAATTTTCAAGGCTGCTGTAGACACGGCAATAGACAGAAAAGCTGCTCGGTGCAGCCAACATTGGGCTTCTCAGTTGTTCTCAGCTCTAAATATAGAAAGCTGCCCATATCACATTTCTCTCCCCGGAGGTAGACCTCCAGGGAGTGGAGCTCAGCAGGCACACAGTAAAGATGATGAGCAAATGTGAACGAACTGTGGTCCCCCTCCTCCACAGAAATGGACACCTGCATGCTAGGCATGAAGGGTTTTCCGTGTCCGTGTTTGTGTGTGTGTGTGCAAGACTGCTTACTCATGCTTGTACTGAACAAACCACTCTCGCAATTAGTATGAGTTTACTGTGAAGAAAATTCATGCAAATAATTTTAGGGAAGTTTTCTTCTTTGTAATATAAAATAAACAAAACGATGAAGATGGACTTCTTTAATGAGCAGCTCCAAATTCATATGACAGAATTACAGCTATTCTACTGTCATTATTCACATAGAAATTTGATCCTAATCTGAAAAGAGGGCTTTACTCACTAAAGTGGTGTAAATAATGAGAAAAAGATACAGTTTTGCCACTGCAGAACGTGCTGCCTATTGAAGCAACAGAGACACAGAGTTGAAGAAAGGAGGTGTTATCCACTGATGCAGCTGTAAGAGCTTTGCCAGTGATAAGAAGGAAAGCCATGCTGGAGCTGAGAATTAAACTGCTCAGATCTGCAGAGTGTTAGTGTGGTATCTTAGCTATGAAATCATGGTAGTGTTCTTAATTTCTGCTTGTTGTCTCCATGTGTACCAGCTGTTTCATTAGAGTGGTGTCTAAATTGAAGTATAGTGCAGGTCCTCTTGCAGGCAGCCCTGCAGTGACGGTGCCCCTACAAGCTCTATTCCTCTGTCTTCATGAGCTTCATGGGCTCTTCCAGTAGACTATGGGGCAGAGGAAAGGGAAGAAGGAGGCAAGGAGCACCTGTGTCTCATCCTGATACACAGTGAGGAAAAGGGTGGGATAAGCATCTGGATCCAGGAGCTGGGAAGCTGTACTGGGTCCTTCTCTTTAAATGTAGCCCAAACTGAAAAGGAGGAGCTGAATTCTGTTCTGCATGTATAAGGACTTCTTCTTTTGAAGACCAACAGCAATCGAGATCTCCCCAGTCCCCTGCGAAAATTCCAGAGCATTCAATGTGAAAAATCTGATTTCTTGCCTCGTTGAGATGTGTTTTAAATAGCCTAGCTGGATCGCTCTGCTGGGATGCTGACGCCACTCTAAATAAAACTACGCAAGCAGTTCGGCTATGATGGCACATTCATCTCAACAAGGATATTCTTCAAGTGCAGCTGAATATTAAATCTATCGCAAGAGCTCATGTAGGAGGAGATGATTATGCAGTAGCAACTTTGTTTAACATTTCTTCATGTCTGTGGCTAACGGCGAGTTCTTGAGTGCGCTAGACACTACTAGAAAAGGGAAGGATTTTGCAGCTCCTGGCACTGCCTATTATATACCAGCAGAAAAAGCAAAGATTTATTTTTGCTTGCTGAATGAGAGAGAGAAAGAAGTGCTGAGAGCTCTGTAACGTTTCATACTCTCTTAGACGCAAAGAGCCAGATGAATATTGTTGGAAAGAATGTGTTTATACAAGAATCATATTTATCTCAGAAGCTGGGGTCCTAACATTCGATGAGGCATGGGGTGAAAAAGCTGAGCATGTAATAACTCAGCAAAATTCCTGCTTCTGCCATGTATTTGAGTAAGCTTCAATTACTTATTTTTAGGAGGTTGTTTTCAGAACAGCTTACATACAAGTTGTTTGTAATAAACATTTGCATACAGATTGAGAGAAAATAAAATATGTTCATTAAGAAAGCATTGATTTCCAGCTTTGCTTAACTTTTCTGAGACAAACGGTCACAAATGGTACTCTTTAAATGCATGCATTTGAGGCTTTCAAAAAAATAATCACCCAGCTTTTGGACAAAGTATCGGGCTCAGTCTCAACCTTGCACTACATTGCAGGTTGTTGATAGCACAATCTGGATGGATTCTTCTGGGATCTCAGAGTACATTCCCATGCTCTTTGACTTCATTGATTTAATGGTAAATGGCACATTCTTGGAATGCTTTCAGCGGAAGGATTCTATATAATACGAATAGGAATAAGCATGTGAAATAGTTTGTATTTTAAGCAGAGCTGTTATTCCCTCTTGTTATATTAGTGCGGTTTCTTTCATTCCCATGTTATTCCTAAAGCTTGTTATTGTGAGAGACTCTGAGCTATGAGAAACTGGAGTTAAACTAGCTTTTGCTCTAAACTGCTTTCTAAGAAAAAAAGGAGAGACATTGGAAATTTTCCCATCGCACATCTGTTAGATGTTAGACCCAACTTTGTTCCCAGTTCAGCTGCACTGGTCTAGTACTGGAGTGGTGTAATTGAACTCAGTGGAGTTCATCAGAGATGACAAGGCAATAGAGTTGATTGCAACATACTTACTGTTTAAATAGCAGGGATGGCTCTGTACTAAAAGCTAAAATAATCCCAAATTAAGAAAATCTTATAGTGAAAGGCAGAGAAATCTATGAATCATAGGTTTAACACAAAGAAACTGCAATTGGCCAGAAGTTGACCCAGAGAGAACCTCATTCTAGCAGACTTCCACCATCAGTCTCTCTTTGCAGTGGGAACCTTTTCTGCATCCACTGCTGCAGGCCAGTGAATGTCCTATTCCAGCACTGTATCCAGTATCTACTACCTTTCCTTTTTCACTAATTCTTTCAGAAAGAAATGCATCTAAATCTGCGTTCTGATTTGCAGCGTGTACACTTGCATTTCAGTTCACATGAAGATTAGGGAAAATAAAAGTTAAATGACAATAAAAGCCCATTTAATTAAGATGAGTGCACAAGCTGTTACCTCCTTCACTTTAGTTATCAAAGCCATATTAGTCAGAAGCTACACTGTTGGGAAGTAGATGAAAAATAAGGAAGACTAAATTTCTGCTCAGTCCCCTTTTGGAAAACTGCAGCAGAGGAAAGGGGAATTAAAGCTGCTCTGTAAAAGCAGCTGGAGAGGTTCTCTCCAGCATGAGGAAATCTGAGGCTGGAATAAGGCCAGGAGAGCCAGCCTGGTGACATTGAATCCATTCACAGCAGAGCAGCTGTAAAAGGCAGGAGACAGCAAGATCCAAACATGCTGTCCTCCAGCATAAAAGCGAGGAGGCTGCTCTTGGGTAGTGTATGGCAGAACAAATGTTAACAGAGCCAATTTTGCTGACCTGAAATATTTTCAAGACTTGCGATATTTTATTCCTAAATAAGGCAAAACTGAGAATTTTTTTTAAAGGACTGAGATGGAAAACCACATTTAGAAAAAGAAATACAGACATGGCAATGCAGCTGTGCTCTAGG
Source organism: Platalea leucorodia (assembly GCF_965183815.1). Classification (NCBI taxonomy): domain Eukaryota; kingdom Metazoa; phylum Chordata; class Aves; order Pelecaniformes; family Threskiornithidae; genus Platalea; species Platalea leucorodia. The sequence continues at coordinate 64,463,360 of NC_138824.1, forward strand.
CTTGAACCTGAGCTTCCCACGTCTCCTGTGAGTGCTGTAGCCGTTTGCTAGCACAAGAGTTGGCACCTTCTCTCATTTTGACCAAACCTCCCATTTCGGAATTGGGAATTCTGTCCCATTTTTGCCCCCCATGTCTTCTAAGCTGATCCATTCAAAGAATCCTTTCTGACAGATTGGTGTTTTCTGATAAGAAAACATTCAGCAAAATAATCCTAAACAGCTCTGGTTTTAAGGCTGCCTAAGTCCAGTGCTGAACTCTCTTTGGACTGCCCTCAGAATGGGTGGCTTGGGTGGCTTTATGTTCCCAGCTTTGTTTAGCCCTGCAGATCTAGGAAAGCTGCAAGTATGCAGTGGTTGAGCTTGTGTTTCACTTTGGTTTTTCACTGCAAGAAGAGTGATAAGCTCTTATATGGCGTACTTGGGATCTGTAGGACTAGTAGCACTTAATTGTACAGATTTTTTGGCATTCGTGTCCAGCCTTCAAACACAGCGCTTCACGACCAGGACTAACTGCGGCTTATTCATTGCTTTACCATCCATGGGCATAACATTTCACTCCAAGTAGTGCTGCTGAGAGCACACTGTATTCCTGTTAGTATTACACGACAGCTTGAGATTTTTTGGAAACCTCCTCTCTCAGACTGTTTATCCATCTACATTGATATTTGTCTAGAGATATGTTTTACAGCCTATTTACTTACAAATGTGTCAGAAAATTGTTTACCAATAAAATGTGGATAAAAATATTTAGTATGTGTGTATCAGTTGCCAGTAAATTCTTTCTATCCACAATTTTTTAAATGTTAAAAATATATAATAATACAAAAATGAATACATTTCAGTGATAAAAGGTATGTCATTTATTGGGGTACATTCAGTTTATTCTGGCTGCCCCATAATCAAAATAAACTGACCAAAAAACCACTTATTTTCTCCATTCAAACCAATAGAGTGCAGCAGTTGGACCTCATTTCCAGAGTCTTTTCTCACGGGAATTTCCCACTCATGTCATGGATAGTCTGTCTGAGCAACAACCAAACGATCAGGCAAGACCGCAATGATTGTTGCAGGCATCTGATTATAATTACTAGCAAAAGTCCTAATCCTTATTTCTCCAGCTATAGCTCAAAATGTTTAACTAATAGCACCACATACGAACATTGTGATGATTATTTTGGTGGATTTAGGCACTGGGCAGCGCAGACAAATTTTGCAGCGAGCTGATGAAAGCGACTCAAAAACTCTTCGCCGTGACTGCAGCTTGTAAGCAATTTTGCAGGAGGCAGAACAGAGCATGTGAACAGCGATGGAAAATTATCTGAACTAATCAAACCAACTTATCATGAATGAATAATCTTTCTGCAGAGGTAATGAGGAGGGAATAGACTGGAATGGTATAGGAGAACTTAAAGAAGGAGCTCTGTATTTCATGCTTGTGATAGTAAGTGGCCTTGGGACATTCATTTTTCATAGTATTTATGCTCATTTTTAGTGTCGTGGTCTTCATGCAGGGGATTAAAATGAATCTCTCCAATTGTTATGTGAATTCTATATAACTTTGTAAAGAAAACTGAGTACTGCACACAAACTGTTCATTTTTTGGTGGAGCCTATTGTAGATCAATAGCACGGAGATGGAAAGTCAGGTTCCATCTTGAGGAAGATGGGCAGCACTGACCAGGATTGTAGGTGTACAAGTACTGGGTGCTGCCCCATTCCTCTCAGTCCACAAGAAGAGCAATGGAAGGAAGACCTGATAGTGTAGAGTGCCACCAACGACTCCCTTAGGCAAGGCAGATCAACAGCCCCCATGAAGGAAGATCTGTGTTCACCACATCCCTCCACCCTCCCAAAAGGGTACAGAGGTGGTACAGAGAGATGGCTGTGTTGTAGGCCTCATTTCTGCCTCCTAAAGAAAGCTGAAGAAACTTTTCTGGTAGATGTTGTGAGAAGCAGCTAACAGTTTGGGACAACTTCATTTGAGCAGTCCCATTAAATAGGCACCGCCAAAAATCACTGGTCTCTTTTTTTAGAGTTCGACCATCCCATTGGGTTCCATGGTCCTTAGGAAGGACAGCGAGGAGAGCAGCCACTCTGCACAGCCCACATCTCTCCCTAAAAGGAACTGATGAGCTTTGGCCAAGAAATTAGCATGGGCTTAATTTGCATTTTTTAGGCTGAAGTAGCAGGGCAGTGAGGTGTAACAAGTGGCTTCCTGACTTCTAGGGCAGCAGCCCCACCAGGAATGCCTGTTGGTGGCTCTTCCACGTGCTGCTGCACATGAGAAATATTCATTGGAGTAGCAGTGATGCAAGAGTCTCTGCAAAACAAAATTTAATCTTTGGAGAAAGGAATCAGTAAGTACAAGTTTTGGAAGTGTTCATACCACAACTTTATTACAAATAATTATTCAATGTTGTACCATTTAAGCCTCCTGAAGGATATGTAGGAGCATTTAAAAAGAGGAAGTTTTAAGTACTTGAAATTGCTTTGCAGATTTTCCCATGCATCTCTGACACTCCTCAACCATTGCTTGCAAAAAAATAAGAAGTAGGTGTGGCTGCAGACAGCTGACCTTGAGTGAGGCTTTGACAATCATATAATATAATCTCTGTAATACAGTATTAAAGTTACCTGAAAAGATAGGCATATTTTGGGCCGTATCTTGAAGGTCATGAAATGCCTGTTTTTCAAGTCTCAGTCCATTTAGTGGCTTCTTATGTACCCATACTGTAAGTTGCTGAGAGTCAGCTTTGCTGTGAGGACATGCTGGAGTAATTCTCAGATTTCTTTGACTTGTGTCCACTCAAAATGGCCTGCAAGGTGCCCTTTTGATAGTTGGGTCTGTCTAGAGCATCGTGCTTCAATCCCCGACACCTAATGCACCTCATGTGGAACAAGGCATATCGATTATGTCTAGAATCTAGTCTTTTCAGTAATGTTTTTTAACTCACTTCCCAAAATTCAGGACCAACTCTGTCATCCGTTCTTTAAATCTGGAACTGATACTGATGCATTTTACTGAACACATACATGTTCCATTAGATTTAGGAAAAGAGGTAATTAATAATGTAAAGGTGTTTTAAATGGATGCTGGCATATTTTCTATTTAATCTCGGAGATTTAACTTGATTTTTTTCTCTACGCATCTTCGGGACGGTACAAGAAGTCCCACTGCTGTGTGGCTTCAGTTGTTTTAAGTTTCTGGATGTTTTTTTAATTATGAGGGTGGAAGCATGTTTCAGCTAGCACGTGACTGAACAAGGCTTAAATTAAGTCACAGCCTGGCTTTTCATGTTTACATTTTTGTCACTGTGTATTATTATCCCAACACATATCTTCTGCATTTCTTCTATGAAGTTGTTAACAGCTGCACAGAAACTGTCTTCTGAAATGTTCTTCCAAGCCTCTTCCTTAGTTTTCTCCATAAATAAAAGAAGTCCTGTTTATCTCTGTGTTGAAGGATTGCTGCTGATGCTGAAGCAGTCTAATAAAAATAATCAGACAGAAATTCACCTCAATTCAGAAGGGCTTGTCTGAGACCTGCGGCTCTCTTAAGGTGAGACGGGGATGGTGATACTCACGCGGGTTTCTGCAAAGGGTGGAAGAGGGTTCCCTGTGGACTTCAGAGAGGTCAGCATGAGGAGGTGCTGGGCATTGACTGGAGGGAAGTGTTCTCCTCGACGGGTGCTTCCCACCTTCAGTTCACTGCACAGGAGTGATACTGCTGTTAGCTCAGTGCAGACCAGTCTCAAGCCAGCATCAGTATCTGCACGGACTTACTCGCTCAGGAATGAGAAGGCTGTAGTTATGCCTGTTTATCCTACAATCACTCTTTAATATCAGGCAAACATTAAGGTAAAAGTAAATTTTATAGTAATTTGTTCTTTAATAAAATAGTTACAGTTTAGCTATTGTTTAGCTACTGTTAGTCTAGAGAGAGTACAGAAAGAAAAGCAAAACAGTGCAGAAAAAAGCAAAAACAAAGCAAAAAGTGTATCTATACTTAATTTTGTTTCCAGTAGGTTCCCTATCCTGTGAGTGCTTCACCAGAAGTCTGTATTTTTCGATAGCTGAAGCACGGTTCAAAAGCAGCGTTGTCATTGTGGGAGGTGGAGGTGCACGCTTGAACAGCATCGTGTTCTGGCATCAAGTTTGTCTCTATCAGTTTTCTTCCCAGGGGTTTACGTGTAGCTTCACATCTCTTCCCAACTGCCCTCCACCTCAGACATATAATTTCTAACATCTCTAAATAGGATTAATGGCTGACCCGTGGCTGCCAAGGCTTTAGAAATGCTGATGTCCCTTGGCATGACTTGATGGAGCATCTCTTGCCCCAATTTGTTTTTTTTTTTTCCTAAAACTTCTTCTAGTTCCTTACTTAATATTACTAATTTGTCATCTGTAGTGAATGAAGTGATCCCTGCATACTGTCAGGGTAGGATTTAGTGTACATTCCTCTTTTAAGCTGAAAGCTGTATTTCTTAAAGACATACCAATTCATAGCTGTATCTTATATATGAAGGAAAGTAATGTATGTGCTTTATAAATAGCATGGACCAGAAAGACTAGAAAGAAAAAGTTAAGCAAACAGCCTTGCAGTAAATAGCATTTGAAGGAGGGAATCACTGATCCTAGCTTGTGGGTGTCCCTGCCTTCCCCATGCTGGTGGAGCCTGCTGTTCCTCCAGGGTCTTGCTCACCCTTCCTATTGCTTTCCCTGCCATTTCCTACTTGGATCCAACTGCTTTCAGCTGTTTACTTTTTACTTTCAGCTATTTATTTCTTCTATTTATGTTGTCAGCAGCGGTCTAGGGCAGCAGCGTTCTCAGTGCGATGGAGAATGTTGTGCCCTGTCATCAATTAGCTGTTTTCTCAAATCATCACTGATTTCTACTGTCAGGGATTAGATGTTTGATTGGGTAATGAGGTCATCAGTTCTCTAAGATACAACTTGAATGAAGTAGCAAGTTACTTAGTTGAACAGCTGAAAAGCAGTTTACTAAGTCTAATCTTTTGCTAGATCTTGAAATACATTTCCAACTATTTTCCTTAACGTTTCTCCTGTATTTTCAAAATACATTTCACTTTTTTTTTCCCCCCAGATTTTCTGCATAATAAGATCTGAATTTGCTGGGGAAAGTTCCGTTTAGGAAGGACTTCTGCAAAAATCTCATAACTACTTTTACTTTATAAATAACAAAAATTAATTGGGAAATTATAATAAACCATATTTCTCTTCAGAATAAAATAGTTTTATTAAATGCTGGAAGGAAATAGTTTTGATTTTTTTTCTATCCACAATCTATCATAGTTAATAATGCAAATGCTTTCTCTGTGATGCTTCATTAAAATTCTTCCTGACTTGCGTAATCCCTCCCCATGGGGTTACTAAACTGTATTCTTGTAGAATTAGTTCCATCTTCTCAAGATATCTAATATGTGTAGAAGCTAGATAGATAGATAAAATCATCAAGAGTCATCAAGACCAAAAAGAATAAGCAAATAGATAGACCTCTGGTTTTCTTCATTGCAGTTGGGTTAATATTTATGGAACTAATGTTGCATGAACCCAACCGGCATAACTAGAAATAAGTTTTCATTGATTCTTAATACAGTGCTTGCTACTGCAAGCTTATTCCCTGAAAATTCTTTCAGCCTTACTAAGGCAAACTAATTTATATTCTTCTTTTCATGTATCTGTCTGTACCGGAGTCTGATGTGGGTTTCTTGTTTGTTTGGCGGTGACAGGGAGAGTAGGAAGAGAAGTATGGCCCTAACTCAAAAATAGTCAGAGGAAGCTGAATATCTCCATCATCTTTCTTCCTCTGACTCTTCAAATCTCTCCTTTTAGATGCACTTTCTTTCAGTCATTTCTCATGCCAAAAAGTAATGAAATATCAGTTAGTGTTCAGAAAAAAATATTTTTTTTTTTCCCCAGGAGTGCTTGCTGATGTCTTCTTGTGACAACAAGTAACTTAACAGCAGAAACTTTTGCAATCTAGTTCAGAACTGCAAGGTCTGCGTAAAGCAGTAGAGTCAGTAGAGTGACAGGTCTGGCAGGGTTTTAGCTGAGGTTATTAAAGCATTACAGAACCAGAAGCCTAGCTTTTCTCGTAAATAGTGCACCCATCTAAACTCTAAAGATACAGGAGACCTCACACATACACAAATATGTCTGCAACAAGCACGCAGCTATTGTATCCACAGGCAGATAGCTATAAACTTGCATCTTGGCTTTTGATAATAATGCTAACTTTACCAGAATACAGTAATTATCAGTGTTTAACAGTAAGGAAGTATACCGCCTCATGTCAGTGACTCCCTCCCCTTATCTGTTTTAAAGAAACTAGAATGCTTTATGGCTTGTGTTAGATACACAGAGATCTGAAGACAGCAAACCAAAGGGAGAATAAATACATACACAGACAGAGAGAGGAAAAAATTTAAGCAGCAGGCATGGCGAACAGCTAAATTGCAGGATCTTAAGGAGGATTTTGAATATCAGGTATATTGCCATATTTCACTGAATCACAGAATGACTGAGGTTGGAAGGGATCTCTTAAGATCATCTAGTCCAATCATCCCTGTTCAAGCAGGGTCAGCTAGAGCAGGTAATATTTGGTTAGTCTTGGTTATTGTCCAGGTAATTTGGGGGTTACCAGTCTCTAGGCTGTAATGACTCATTGAGCCGTGCACATTATCACAGTCTGTTCAACACTGTAGCACTCAATAGTGATATTGCTCAGAGTTCGTTTGCTTTCATATGACAAGTGTCCTTTGTCTCTTGACAAAAAAGCAATAAAAAATATAGGTGTTAGCTTGCATAGGAGAGCTAGCATTGGCTCTTTTCAGAATCTAGGTAAAAGCCATAAGCTCTCCCAGACGCAGAAGAGGTAAGAAAGTTAAAGTTGAGCCTTTTTTTCATGGAGAAAGGGAAGAGGGAGGTCAAAAGCTCAAAGGAGCCACATGAACATGAAGTACATTTGTTATTGTCTCTGCCAAAAATACAGAAGATGGAGGGTCCCTCTGGCAGTTGAGGTTGTTTCAGGTACCCAAGGGATCCAGGGCCTATAAATGTAGGACACAGATGTTCCAGCATCAGTTAGTTTTTTGGAAAGGAGGAGTAGCTTCAAATTTATCTCTTGCTTCTTTTCATCCTTGCCTGTAGCAGACAAGGTAAAGCAGGAGAGGCATCCTAGCAGAGGTTTGGGGTCACGGTTAACCTGTGAACTGCGCCGTTCTGACCTTCCATCACCAGCAATTCGAATTTCCCTGTTGACAAATGCAGCCTCTCCCATTAGGCTGATGGAAGCATCTCTGCAAGTACGTTATGATAAGTTCACGAAGACAGCACATCACTGCGCAGCGCTGATTTCTTTGACACAACTAATACTGCGAGCAGTCCATGTTTTAGCCAAGAAGGCACTCATTTAAAAAAGCTTGGAGGCACTCCAGAACCAGAATTTGAAATACTGAAGATACTCTCCTCAAGCTGAAGCCTGAAACCAGTCCCCAGTGATATGTGGTCACAACAAATTCTGTATCAATCTCTCTGGTATTGCCATAGAACACAAAGGCTCCTTCTGCTGTTTCTCCTTGTCTGGAAAGCTTCTCTTTTCCTCCACATTACCTGCATTTACTGTCAGTTAGAGAACAACCTTAATTTTCTCCAGGGCCTATCAAACTAATGGCATGTCCTTCAAGCAAAAGCAACTTGCCGTTACAGTTTAATAGTACCTTCACTCCCCCAGTATCTGCAGAATGAAAAGCAGTAAATGATCAAACAGAATGGTTTGCTCTGATTATCATCCCGATCCTCTGCTGAAGCAGCTGTGTAGCCCACGCTGCCTACAATAAATGGTTAAAAAAATTCCAGTAGCTTTTGAAATCAACATTTTAAATGATAAATAGGCTTTCTCCTTGAACAGCTGTGGAACTGTCTGCTGCTGATGTTCTTCAGAACATCCTTTCCCATGAGTGATGAGACTTTGGAATCTGCAGAAGATGTGTGGGCACTCTTGGCCCTCGTTACTGCTACCTCAAACCAAGTATAACAGAAAAACTAGATCTTTCGTAATGGATCTGGAGAACTATACCTTCCTGGTCAAGTTTATACTCTGCTCTTGACCCTCTTCAGAACTATTATCACAAGTTACGTTCAACAGAGAGAGAGGGTTTTTTTAGGTAGATTGTATAGAACTATTTCCTTCAGGATTCAAAGGAAAATATTTTTACTCTCCTTCTTCCCGATTTCAAGGAAAAAAAAAACAGACTTGTGCGGGATCACAGAGACTTCTCCAAGTAATTGGTTGCTGTAATACTTTCCTCAGATCATTTAGCTTGATCTAGTACTGTCAACTCATAAAAATCTTCTGTGAATCTGTGTGTACAAAAGACAGGAAATTTAATTGTATTGTACAAATGACAATTGCTGACAGTTTTCACTATTTCTGTTTACTACCTGAAGATGGCAAGACTTCTCATAGGTTACTTAGACTATTTCTTGGTTTTGGAGACTTTGACTAACTTGAAGCCAGGCTCAGTTTAAAGACCATCAAAGTGATTGCATTAGAATATTTGTGATGTTACCAAGCCACATCCACTGGAAGGCATAAGGGTTCACTTAGCTTCAGCATAAGCTGACTCAACAGCAGGCTTCAGCGCAGTCCCAGTTGCTGAAATTTCTAGAGCATCCGCATTGGTACTAACATGAAGATCGGCAAATCATGTAGAGAAAACAACTGTGCAAACTCCATTCAGATGATCTCAGAGGACCTCACTGCTCTTGAGACCAATCTGTCCAGAAGTGTTAGGACAAAAAAAGATGTCTCTTATTCTGCAGCAACGATGATTCTTCATATTGCTGGACACATCTGCCATAAAGCCCCCCGTCCTTCCTGGTGGTTCAGAGCCAATCATCTGGCCTTGCCGGGAACTCGGAGACCATCCCAAACTGTAAATTCCCATGACGGGAGTGTGAGGGTGTCTAAGGTCTGCACCGAGTCCCTTGTGCATGCTGCTCGAGCATGTATTCTGGGCTCTCATGTGGAGAGAGTATCTCAGCATACAACTTATTAAAAAAGTCACAGCCTCTGTAAGAGAATTTTATTCTTTCTACAGTTAAAACAGCCAGTAGTAACTTATATTTGCATGATTAAGTCAGTTTTGATAGCTGTTCCCACCACAAAAATAGTTATGCTTTTGTTTAAACAGAAGAGGAGCACAGAATGGAAAAATTGGCATATGATAGACTGAACTCCTCCAGGGGTTTTAATTTTCACATACTCTTAAACTCATGGAGCCTAACGAGCTTAACATTTTGGCGAGTTGCACAATTTGGAAATTTCAACAGTGAATGGGTTTTGGACAGAAAAAAAATGTTCTCACAAATATGAAAAGTGAACAGATGTTACTATTGGTGCTTCCAACGCCTACTGACAGAAAACATCTGCGTTGAACTTCCTGAATTTTAGGATCTTGAGAACACTCCCACACACCACCAAAAGCCATTTGAAAGCAATTGGGCTGGCGGATCGGCTTTCGGGTCTATGACTGAATGTTCTAATGCGAGCAGGTGCTGGTTGTTGTCTTGCCTTGAGGAGCCCAGCTAGCCAAGCAGCAACCTTACAGCTATCCGCCTCACTGTGTTATGCAAGTTTTTAGCATTTTGTGTGAACTGTGATTTTAAAAAAGGCATAAAAGCAATTGATCTTAATAGTATGGTGGTAATAAAATGAATGGAATGAATGGAAAGAATGAAACAAAGATTTTGGTGTAGATACAGCAGATTAGGAGAATTGCACTGCATTGTGTGGTGCCCTGGAAAGTGTCCGGCTTTTTTAATCCTGTCAAAACCCATGTTGAATGAACAGAATTTTCTTCCCTTTTGAAAACATACTCCCTGTGCTAAAAATGTGTGAGACATTCGCTGTCCCTCAAAACACTCAGTCAAACATTTAATAGGTACCATGACCAAAGTCTGCCCTTTTACATAAGCATGATACAGCAACTGTCACGGGGTAACTGGGAGTTCCCTGCTTCCTCCTGCTCCACACCCGTCGTCTTAATGTTTGTCTGGTTGTAAGAGCAAATTTGGCAAGATGGTTTTCCTCTCTGGTGAATTTTTGATTTGCTATCAAGCTAACATTCTCCATTTAATTAAATGGTAATTAATGTTTTTCAGGGATAAATCAATGTCATTTTAGTGTTCTGTAACACATCACTATCTCATCATCTCAACTTTAAGTTCACTCAAAGTAACATTTCTAAGTTACTTTAGTTAACTCTTAAAGACAGTACTTAGTTGGAACTCAGAGGGACAATATTTACATGTCAACGGAAGTATTTTTTTCTGGTTTTATAGTTGTCTTAGGTTGGTACTCTCAGTTTAACCTGCATAAAGTGAGTAGCTCCATCAATTGCGCTTCCACTCTCTACACTAACCCAAAGCATCTGTCCAGGTTGCACGGTGCCAGGCCAGCCCCAGCTCTGCAGGTTTCTGAGATCCGAAGATTTCCCCATGATTCCCTTATGTGTTGTCAGAGCCCCGTACCAGAATTTTAGCAGAGCCCAGTGTAGGCAGAAATTTTGTTATGCCCTGAATAAAGATGATAAAAACTGAACTAAGAAGCTGTATAGAAGCGCTGGTGTTTATGTGGCTCCTAGCAGCCTAAAAGAAACGTGTATCTGAGTAGCCAAAAAGGAAGAAAGGTAGGGGCCACATGATATACTTGGAATGAATGGATATGCTTTTGAGCACACAACATTATCATCTGATCACTTTTTTATGCTGAAACATTTCTAACTTCCAAGAAAATCCTATTTTGCACCACCAGTAGCAACAGTTTTGACATATACTGCCTGCCAAGTTTAGTAAATTTATTGCATTTATATCCAGCTCCTTTTTCATGCAGCATAATTTTCATGCTCAAGTTTATTTGAGTCTTAATCCTTACTGCTAAATCCACAATTCCAGGACTTGATCTTTTGGGGTGTTGCCTTCTTGAGCAGTTTAGATAGCAGTGATGTGGAGGTGAACATTTGAGCTGGGGACCTAAGCTCCTTTTATAGACAGTTAAGAAACAAACGCGGGCATGTTCAGGGTGCATTTGTTTGACCTAGTTTGAATATCTGCATTAGGATATATCATGCCATAAGATGTCACCCTCACCTGATGGGAGCTTTGGACGACTACAGTGCGTGTAGATAAATGTCTACGTCTGTTCAATAAATACAATCCTTAAACAAAAAGTGGTGCCTTTCAAGCCATTACAAGTTCTATCACATAATTCAGTAGAGCATGCTCACCAGATAGTATGTTTGCTGTTATATGTCTTAATTCTGATTCCAAATTTCCAAGCCAGTAAATTACCAAGAAATAATCCAGGATGTGAATTTATAGTCTGGCAACCACTACTCCACCTTTAGCGTGTGCATACACAGTGACCCTACCACAGCTTACTTCTCAGCGGCAGTGGGGTAAGAAACTTCATATTTACCACAAAGTAAGAACATGAATGTAGGCAGGCTCCGCAAACATCTGATGTGTTGCAAACTCAAACCCTAGCTCACGTACTGCCTCATCATTTCTTTGTGCAGCCATACTTGGGCAGAGATGCTGCTTTGAACTTTCAGAGCGATCCCCTTACTGAGTCTGCAAACAAAACCACTCTTCCCCTCTGCCCACCGCTTCCTTCCTTCCCACATCTTCTCCTTCTTCCTCTTCTCCTTTCCTCTACGCAATAACCTTTTGAAGACTTAGCAGGGAAATCCTCGTGAGATTTTGTCTAGACTTGCCCTTTCTGGTGTTTATCTTTGAGAGAGCATTGCCATGGTCCCAGTGTCATTCTTTCTGCAGCAGCTCTGCAAAGCACAGCAAGCATTTCTGACATATATTCCTATGTATTTTGTGACATGAAGAAAATTTTAACTGGTTCTTTTGAATGCTTGACCTACATTCCAGTGTATATTTTCTTTTACGCATGTTTTATCTTCTTGGGTGACATAGCAACTTTCTGGAAGATCACAAATTAGATCAAACCGTGGGAACAGAAAACAGTACAAAATTATTTCATTTACTGACTACAGAAAAGGGCTGTGGCTTCTGGTAAAGAGAACCCTTTCATAGTTCTTTTTTATGAAGATTTAATGTTTATTCCTTCCTTAATTAAAAAAAAAAAAAAAAAAAAGAAACCCTTCTGCAAGCTGAATCACTGCTCTGGAATTAATGTTAATGTCATTTGGTCACCGCTGTCCTGAGAGAAAATGTGGCATGTCCAGACAACGTAGTTGAAAGAGCAGCAAATTGTTACCATGCCACTAGGCTGAACTAGCCTCATTTGTCAGTTATTTTTAACTTAAAGTGAATTTTATAATTTTTTTGTTTACTTTTTGGTATAAATAAAAAAGCTTTTTAACAAATGAGAAGGAAAGTTTTTTCTGAGAAAACGAGCTGGAATGTGAAACTCAGCTAAATAACCTTCTCTGAAGTAGAGAAAGATAAATCAAAAATAGAAATAACCATTAGCTCTGTACTTTTTTTTTTGAAGCCTGCTGACTCTTTCAGTGCTACTCTGCGTTTAAGAATTGAATATCACATAGCCTAGGGGACTTGAGAAAGGTTTGCTTCATTTGCTTATCAATATTCAAGTTAGATCACAGTAGTCCATCCCTTCCTAATGCTGGTAACCATGTGGTGGCAGAAGCTAATGCCAGCCCTACAGTAAAATACAGCTTCAGAACATAACTTTGAAAAGATGCGGGCCTGTGACGTTAAATGTAAATTTAGCAACTCACTGGAGAAATAAAATAATAAGTGCTTCTCATTCCTCTTAGAAGACCAAGTCCTTCTACTGAACGAAATAAAGGGTGAACGACAAAACACGGGCACTTCAGGAAGCCGTGCTGCTCGGTTTCATGATTAATTTCATCCCATTTCATTTGCGCTTTCCCAGCTATCTCACTGCCAGACATTTTGCAGGAAACCTTCTGCTTGTGTTGCCTTAGACCTTGCACAAAGACAGTTTGACCCTACCTGAACTCCTTATCAGATTTCCTGAAGGTTGTAACATGCTCTGGAAACATGCACCTGTGGTGGTCCGCGCTGCGTGCGGCAGCAATGGCTGGTGCCATCTAGTGAGGAGCTTCTGAATGCTCACTGCAAATTGAGGTTGATCATCTGTCTTTTAGAAAATAGTCATTATTACAGACCCGAAGACACAGAAATAAAGTGACATGCTAATATGTTTAACAACCAAGCCTGCACAAACTTCAGGATTTTTTTTTTCTCCCAGATAATCTTTCTTTCCAGTGGCTAGCATAAGCTATGATTTGCCCTGTGTATTTGTATTTTCTACCATTCCGTGGATTGTTTTGACCTACTTTTCCCAGGTGGAATTGCAAAAACGTTTAAATCTTGTTATACAAAATTCTGAGTTGCTGAGGTGGATGGAACCATTCGAACTATGTTATCAATGTACGGCATAATGATGTATGGTGTAGAAATGTACCAGTCTCTTCTGCATCATGGTAAATGTTGTGCTTATTAGTGACTGAAGTTGTACCCAGCGAAGCTTTGAAAGCGAGGCATTTTAAACTTGGTTTATTCCAGTAACCACTGAGAAGTGTGGGTAAACAAAAATTTCATCTTAGTAGAGCTGACAGGAAAGGAAGACTACACATGTATCCCTGCCATGGAGAGATTGTGTAAAAATAACCAGTTAAGATCCACAGGGTCTTAAACTTGTTTTGGAATTGGTTCTGTAAATAGTCGGAGGGCGTTGTGCGATGAGCTCCCTGGAGATCTGTCCGTACTGGGCAGCCTGGGGCCGCCAGAAGCAGTGGCTGACTCCAAATGAACTAGTTGAGCTATGGCAGCAGGATGCTCCATGTGGTCTGCTTTTCTCTCAGCCTCTGCCCAAAGCTGTGCGACCCCATAGCTGAAGTGTTTCTGGCACAGCATGCGCTGCATGGAGCTGAAAACCCAAACCCTTCCCTTACATATTCCTCTCTAATATGTTCAATCCATAAACTCCTGGATATACACTCCGGGAGAAATGCCAGGTGATATAGAATCATTTAGGTTGGAAAAGACCTTTAAGATCATCAGGTCCAAAATATGCCTATCCCAGTCTGACTCAGCGTGCCGCAAGAGGGTTCTGGAGGTTGTTCCTTGTAGTTTATATTTTTGGGGGTAGGGGGAGCATGGGGTCATACATTTTTTAGTTGGGCTCAATGATTGCTTTAGTATGCCTATCTCCATGGAAGATGCCTCAGAGAATCCCAAATTCCCTACATTTACACCCCATTCTCCACATTTTGCCAGCGTTACATTGAAAAACTTTCCTGTTTCTTTCCTGTGTGCCTGCAGGGATGCCTTTTCCAGGGTTAGCACTTTTAATCAGCTCAGAAGTTGCTCATTTTCCTTATAACCGATTTTATTCCCGGGTGCGTTGCTCTCTGTTCAACTTGCTGGTCTCCCTGTAGTGGGACTGCATGGCAGTCCTTGCTGTCACGTCCTTTCCCCATCTGTTCTTACGGGGACCGTTCCAGGCTGAGCCCTCTTACAAAAAGTCCCAGCTCCCGCTTGTCCGTCACGGCCTGATCACCCTTCCCACAGGAAGTGAACTTGTCCTTTCACCAGTGACCTTTTTAAAATGTCAGGGCATTAACCTCCTTTCTTCTTGTCCACTATTAAATAAATAATGGCCTACAAGGATCGTTTTCGTGTGGGGAATACTGAATCATCACATTCCGTATACCAGAAGCAGTTGCAAAATGGAAGTCTGTAATGAAATGTGGAGAAATGGGCTCAATGACAGTGAAGCTCTGCAGTAATTCTGATTCTGTCTCCTCTTTATTACAAATCAACAGTTTTCTCATTTCTTTCCATCTCCACACTGGTAGGTGGATTTCTCAGCAATTCGTGATGATGTTCTTGTATTTTAAAACCTTTGGAGCAGGTACTGTCATTTATTGTATCTTTATTTGTATAGCACCTCAATAAGTTGCTCTCAAAATTAGCGCACCTTCCTCTACCAGTTTTGTTTCCACACTGTAAATTTAGCAGTAAATTAGAAGGAAGAAAGTATTGCAACATGACATCTCTTTCATTTGACTGATCCTAAAAGAACTGGAAATTACAGTTCAAGCTGCAAAACATGAACATTCAGTACAGATTTAAAAGTCTGTTCAGGATCTTCTTAAGTCCACTGGGACTTCATTGCAAAATGCAGTTATTAAACTCAATCACAACCCCAACAGCATTTTCTTTCATGCACGTCACTGGACAAGCGACAATGTATATACAACATTGCAAATATTTTCTGGGAAGATTTCCTCCAGGCTTCCTAAATTTCTGACCTTTGCTCCTCTCTGTAAATAGCTTTTGCACATGGCTGGGCCAGCCACATGAATTGTGCGAGACCTCTTCCAGTCAGCTGAAGTCACAGGAAGAGCGAAGCAGGGACTGCCTATTTAGAAGTGTATCCTGACATTGGGAGCTGTGTAATTCATCTGAACAGTCACGGGAGTTTTGTAGAAGAACAATCTTCTTGTTAGTCTTCAAGATATTTCATCAGCCCATTTTTTCCTTTTCGCGTACTCCCTCCAAGGTGCTGGCCATAGCATGCCACGCAGGCTTAGGAAAACCTCTTAGCACTGGCCTGTAAATCCAGTAGTGGGTGACATGGGGTAATGGTGCCATGCTCTGGATTCGGGAAGAGTTCCAGTTCACCCCAGCAAAATGGGAAGCCTTCTGCCAGAGAGCACCATGGGCCAGAGCACATTTCTGCATTGCTTTATCATTTAAGGAAAGGGAACACCAGAGGAAGTACTTTGTGTGTTGTCTAAAATATGATAGGGATAGCATGTTTCCCTAAGCTTGCCTTTTTTTTTTTTTTTTTTTTTTTTTTTGACCTGGAAATTTAATCCAGACACAATTTCACAGCTTTGGGGAATTTTCTAGGATTCCTGACCCTCCAGGAGAACAAGCAGAGCAGTACCATGCATGGCATGTTTCACACAGGGGAATTTGGGACTCTAATAATTGAGTCATGCCTTATTTGACTAAACCTTTCAAATTGATTGTCTTTGCTTAAATCTCCTCAATGACCTTTGCAAAAGAGAGAATGTTCTTAGGTCATTTGCTAATGAAAAAGGGACATAGTTGTTCAACAAAAGATCTGACATAAAGAAAGCAGAGTAAAAGCTGACAAGTCTGAGTTAGCAAAGGTTAACAAAGTTAATTCAGTTAACAAGCCAAGGTACTAACTGGCTGAAGAATTACACAAACGTTGTCATGATATTAAGTACTTTGCCAGCTCTAACTCTATCCTCATGCTAAACTGGTCTCAGAAGGATCAATTCTCTTCTCTTTATTGCAAATAATATTAAATAACCCGTATTCCCCAACAAACAAATGATCAGATAATTACCAGGAAAGCATGGGGAAGGGGCAGTGGCGTTGCCCAGCTCTCTTCCTTGTTTTCCATTCCTTGTTTACTTCTTCCTCCGCACCAGATAGGAAACGGGGACTGGGAGAGTGGTATTTGGTGTAAGAATTAGAGAGGTAACCATGTTCCATGTAACGCTGCCTTTGAAGTGTTGCAGCTCTGCATGGCCCCTGCAGAAAGCCAGGCACAGATCTCACAATTCTAAACATAACCCGCATTTTATCAGAAGTTACAATTAAATGTTCTACACGCATTCTGCCTGCAGCCTGCTGCCCGCAAAAGGGGTGTAGACGGGTACTAAAGAGATGGTTTGCATATCTCAGGTGGATGAGTAGCTTTTGGAATTTATTTGACTTCTTTTAGCTTTCAGGTACTTTAAAAATGAAGCAGCATTTTTGGTGTACAGAATCGGTGTTTTCCTTCCTTTGTGAAAACGACTGAAACATTTGTTTTCAGAACCTCTCAAAATCAAATTGAAACTGGAGCCAACTCAAATCTCTGCAACTGAATTTGAATAATTTTTCTGTGTTCTTTGCAGGTGAATGAGATACATTTTCATCCTTTTTAAAGGTTCCTCTCCAGATTTGGGTGTATAGGGAAGAACAAACTAGCTTAAGTATTTAATTTTTAAGGCTTTATAGTAAGATGGAAGTATTTTATATTGATATTTGCATAGGAATTGATACTGCTCTACAAAAAACGATAAAGAACACAGACTGTGCATTTTTTAAATGAATGAAATATCTATTATTTCCCTAAAAAGGTAGTTTCATGGTGTATGCTCATATGTACTCTCTCTTAATTCCTTTATACATAAATTTTGAGCCATAGTAGGTAAGAAGAGTCAAGAAAAAGTGACATCAGGAAAGACTTCTTTTTCCTGATCTTGGAGCTCACACTGATGAATATTGATTCAGATTTAAATCATTGTTCTAGTGCTTCTAATCAGCATCTTTCCATTTGAGTCAGGTAACTAAGAAAACTGTGTCTGCTGTGAATCTGTTTAGACAAGGATTGGCACCTCCATAGGATAACTTTTTGAGATTCACTGATTTTTAGAAAACTGAAAACTACTGATGTGGAGAAAGATGCATCTGTAATAACCAGCTGTGGCTGGCATATGGAAATGAACAGCCGCTTGTTCAGATGCATATGCCTCCTGCCAACACAAATCATATTATATTTTACATGTATTCATGTAACTTTTGTTATTTCTCTGTTAACTTTAGAAGACATTGGCCTTCTAGCACCTAATAATCCACATGAGCAGGCTTGGGTTAGAAGTATGGATGCTCTATAAAGTTGGGCTTGGTTGTAAGCAGAGGAGAGATTCTCTTTCATGCTGACAGCTCAAACACTTAAATCCATGGTGTCCTTTGGCAATGCTCCTAAACCATCAGTTTCGTCAAATTAATCATAACAGTATAGCAAAAGATCCATACTGTACGAGATCCATCCTGGTGGCTTGTCCTGAGGAACTCCATGTAATTCATTCTTCATACTGGCTCATTCCTAGTATTCTTCCAAGAAAAAAAATTGCACTGAGTTTTGTACTTTGTTTGGCTATGTCAGCTTCTCAGTATGGACTCATTTGGTATAATACAATAAGGTTTAAACTATAAAAACCGAATCCAACTGTTGTGACAGCCATTTTCCATGAAAGCAGTGTGGAAAATTGATTTGTTTTTAAAACTAGAAGTAATCTGTGTTTCAGTCATAGTGTTTGTTTTCGGGTTTGCGATATCAGGACTACTGTGGCCTAGATAAATGTTAATTATAGATAGATAGTTGACAATGAAGTTTTGAAAGTGTGTCACAAATGGGCCTATCCTTCAGTATGAAAATAAAATAAATTTTGCCTAATATCAATAAGGCATTGTTCAGTATCTTTACTATAACTTCCTGAATACAAAGAAATTAGGATATCTTCCGGTTCATTTCTTCAAGTCCCCACACTGCCCTCCTTCAGTCCTCCCACCTCAATGGCATTAAATGAAGTTGAACTATTATCCTTCTTGGACAGGGATTGCATTCATCTTCTAGCTCTTTCTTTCCAGGCATGGGCGAGACTGTAAGTATTTTATACTAAAACAAGGTGTTATTGTTTTATCAGCTCGTTTGTATAAATATATATCTGTTTGTTCATGTTTTGCTGTAATTCTTGCTTTGGGAGATATTGATGCTGCTGCAGACTGGTCTGTGAAAAATCTAATTGCATTTTAAGAATACTTTCATTAGAATCGGCTTAATTAGAATGTCTTGGTAAATGGTGCTTTGTGCCATTGAAGCATATTTCTCCAGAAAAGATTGCGGCCATTTATTATTAGTGTCATTAGTGCACTGACTACTGTAGAGCATGCAAAACATATGTGCCTTTAGTGACTCCACGTCTGGAATGGCTTTCAAATGCTTTGGTTCACCGATCTCAGACATATTGTCACGACCCATTACTTAAACCACCATTGTGTCATTTCCAAATGATTTTTTCCCCTGTTGAGCCTTGTAATGTTGGCAGTCAACAGGGGATTATTTTTAAATGGTGTTTGAAGTGGCCTGAAGAGCCAAACCAGCGCTGAAGGGAGAATGACAAGGGAGCCTTGCGTGCAACTCTTCAACCTGTGTGGATGCATGTGGGTCTAATAATTCTCAGGCTCCACTGCTAAATAGAAATATCATCCCCGAAGAGGCAGAAATTCCTGCCATTAAATATCAGACTCCAGTTGTAAGAAATAGGGCCACTAAGCAGATTTCACAGTTAAGCATATTTTACTTGCTTGGAGTGTAATTGATTATGTTGTAGGTCAGTGAGAATCACTCTTGAGAAGCCTTATTCCAAAGAAAACTCTTTTGTCATAGAGTAGCCATGAGTATTCAAGTAATGAATATTGATTTGTGTGTTAATTTCCATGTATTGATTTTGCCATGCACAATGTGGTCACTGTTGCTGGAGTTTCTCTGCGTGGTGTTTCCAGATGACATTCATCAAAGAGTCTGGCCTACTGAACGGAAGGAGATTCTGTGTTTATTTTCTCTTCAAGAGATCAGCTCCATTGCAGCAGTGATAACTAATCCAGCTTCATGCATCACAACTGTTCCTAAATAAATGCTTTTTTATTATTTTTATCAGGGCCAGCCAGGACTCCTTGGATCACAGGGGTTCACTGGACCACCAGGATTGATGGGGATCCCAGGCGTGCAAGGTCCCAAAGGTCACAAAGGTGAAAGAGGATATCCAGGAATAAGTGGACCCAAAGGAGAAGTGGTAACTTTTGAATATCAGGCGTTTTAGCTAATGAGCAAAACACTGGGCAGAACATCATTTTAATTGTGCTGTTTTACTCTAGGGGCAAAGAGGAGTCACTGGATTCCCCGGGGCAGATGGCATTCCTGTAAGTAGCCAGTTACCTCACCTTCAAGAAATCACCAACTGCAAATATTGCAGGCTAGTTTAAAGCCTTTGTACTTTAATTAAAATCGCTGGGTGAAATTCTGCATCAGCCATGCACACGCTTTTAAGCTAAGGACATTTGTTGAAGTGAGTGGAACTGCAGATACACAACAGAGAGCAGAATCTGTGCTCCCTCTCATTCCCTCAGATAATTAAGGTCCGTTTGCTTTGTCCTATGGAGAAATCCCCTTGTAAAGGGGACAAGAAAGGACGGAAATTTCCTGCGTCCCTGGAGGTTACCCAGCTAAGTATGTTCTTTCGTAGGAAAGAGCTGTGAGATTAAGTACTTCACATCTCTTAGGCTTGTGAGTGAAGGACACCAGTGGGTCATTTCTTAATTATTTCAGAGTTGCAAAGCACACAGAAAGACAAATGATTTTAAGAATACTAACCATATATATACTATACTATACTGTTAGTATAAAGCATTGAGCTTTATAGCTCATATGGCATGCTTGAGATGATAGTCTTAAAAAACTTACTGAACACTAAACAGTGTCAAACTTTGAACAAATTGACCAGGTCCATGAAACTGAAACATTCAAAGAGGAAAACCGGGTAAAGTTCACAGCACAGTATTTTCCCAGCTTACACTTCTTTGCATCTTGTGTCATAAAATAACAAAGAAATCTGAGTCACTGGAATCCCTGGACAGAGTTCCCAGGCTTGGGTTTCCTTTGTAGTGCTCCCTGACACCGGGGCCCCGCTCTGCAGCCCACGCATCCACATCCACTCTGCTTTCACCCTTTTTTGTTTCCAGAAGAGCTCCCTGTCGAGTTTCAGGGCTTTCTCTCTCACAATCTTCCTCCTCTCCCTCTTTCGCACTCTTAAAGGAAAAGCAGAAGACCCTCTTTCCCATTCCTATTAACACTTCTGAAGCCAAGGATCTTGTTCATCTCACCACGTTTTTTCTAAGCACTCTAACGTCCTGGGAAGGAGAGTAAATCGCTCCCCTGTGAAGCTCCGTGTTGCTATAGCTGGACCGCTTCTCTTACCTGAGCAAGCTTTCTTTTTTCGCCCTGCCTTCCCAGCCTCTGCACATTGTGTTGTGAGGGATAAGTACCTTCAGACAGTACTTGAACCTGCATGCTCATTGTGTCCTGTCCTCAAGCTCCCTTGCCCTTCCCACTCGCTTACATTCTCCGACCAGTTTACTCAGGCCGAGACAACACTGGCCATCGGAAGGCGGATAGATAGGTACATGTACGAACTGTAATGGCACCGTGCTAGGATGTGGGGCTGGAGGCCAAGAGAGGATGATGGCACACCTGAATCTCTTCTGGGGTGAGGAGTGCCAGTCTTGATGGAGCTAGGTAAGGACGTGGACAGACTTCTTTTTCTTCTAAGCAAGGGAACAGAAGCAATGAGAAAACTCTCGCTCTATATGGAGGAGAAGGGAGAAATGTTTTATGTTAGTTTCTGTTTTTTCTGACTGAGTTCGCTGGAAGAAAGAGGTGTTCAAGGGCAGATTTGCTTCTCATCAGCCTCAGTGCAAACCAGAAGCAACAGAAATTAGGGTGGATGTAGGTACAGCAATGGAAATCCAGTTTGAGACAGCAGTAACTTTTCAGAGGCTCCATGCAGAGGTTCTGCAGTGCCCCCGGCTCCCTTGCTTTGACCCCTGCTGTTTTCTTCCCATCTCCATACTTACAGCCTCATCACGACACTCAACCTAGCTCCAAAAGCATCTCTGACTTTTTTTCTGGCTTGGAAGCTGTTCAAAGCCAGCGAGGAACCTTTCTTCCCACTCTTCCAGTGTGAAGCACTGAAATGCTTAACAATCCCAGTTCTTGGTGGCTCCCTGCGCAGCAGCCTCATCTGGCTTAGTTCTCTAACAGAGCCTGCATTGAATATAGCTTTCTTACCCTTTCTGAAAGGTCCTTCACTACTCATTTTTTTCATGCTGTCTGGGGCATCTGGTTCAAGCTGCAGCTATATTAAAAAAAGGCACTGTCTGTTTCTGTCTTTGAAAATCATAGTTTCCCATGGATCCAAGCCTTGGGCTTAATGTGAGAATGTCTAAATACTGTGTGACTACAGGAAAAGGAAAACTAGAAACAGATGGATAGATAAACACTTTTTTTTTTCCTCAACAGGGTCATCCAGGGCAGCCAGGATCAAGGGGGAAACCGGGTCATGATGGCTGTAACGGGACAGTAGGTGACCCTGGTGACTCGGGAAGTCCCGGACTCTCTGGTTTCCCTGGTACCATTGTAAGTAGCTGGCAGTAAGTGAGTACCTGAAGCTAAGATCGTTACTGAAGTGAGTTTCATTCACGTGTGTGTTGGAAGTGAATGGGACATCTCTTAATGGAGCTCCCTTTTGGCCCAGCCGAGCATCCATGCGGGCTTACTGTGGACACGCTGCACTACGCTTAGTGATTAAATTGCAGCCAGGGCTGGGAGGTCTGCCCAGAGCTATACCTGTCACGTAGCTCTTGCGGAGAGATTGCTTCAGGAAAACTTGTACAGCTTTATCCAACAGCAATAAAAGAAGATTAAACTCACAATTCCCGATAAAAGTAACGTTTTCTTTCCCTGCCCCATGGTCAAAGTATTGGATTTCCATGGCACGATACGTAGAATCGTGCTGAGGTGAGCAGTGGGGCTCCTGGATTTACCAGGGCACATGTCAGCCCTGGGGAGCTGCAGCCGCTGCTCTAGCTCGGAGGTGCGACCCTGTAGTATCACTCCTGGGTAATGGGGGTTCTTCCCTCGGAATCAGAAACTCATTCTTTTGTGTACTGTGAGGGTTTACGCTTGCTTTTAAACCATGAATTTCCAGAGCTAGGCATAGTCTCTGCCTCTAAACAGCAGTATGCATATACTCATGGAAACCCCAACAAATATTTTTCATTACTCTCAGCTGTTTATGTGTTAACATATATGATATGAAAGCTTACTTCTGTTATTTTTTTGGTCACCTCCAGGGAGTCCAAGGACCAAAGGGCCAGAAGGGGGAGCCCTACGTACTGCCACCGGACATCGCAGGCCGATACAGGGTACGTCTGTAACTCCTGTGAGTTATTCATGCTCAGTACTGGTTTACAAGGAGATGATGGAGAGTTAATTTTTCTTACACTCTGATGGACACGTCCCAAGAGGCCCACTTCGATTCTGTGTAGGCGTTGCAAGGCAGCTTCTGCTTTCTTTCGTTACAGCAAAGTCTATCTGATATCCAGGGGAAAAAAAAAATCTCCATTCAGTTATTTGCAAGGAATTCCAGCCTACAGGTGGATTGCAGAGGCACTGGAGATGTTGTAGTTCAAGTATTACTCTCTTTATTCAACAACTACCTTTGTATCATGCATGGCAAAAGCATTCCTTTGCCATAGTTTTGTCCATTGAATGATTCTGTTTAACATTAGCATCCTTTCTGTATAATTTTCATGCAGGGGTTTGGTGGACTTGGGATAAAATATGCTTCAATATATTATTTAGTTATTTAGTAAACCCCAAGGATTCCTATGGGTGTTTTTGCTGTATCTAATCCTTAAAACTTGTTTTGTAATCACTCGTAGTTTTTCTTTTATATATAGTCTTGTACAATTTGAAGGTATCAGATAAAGATAAGGGGTTACATATGCTGTTAGAGTATAAATTGTGACGAATTTATGTACAAAGATACATTTGAGCTGTACTCAGCACAGAAGGGATCTGCTGAAATTGTTTATGTATATTTTGTGCCAGTGATGAGTGCCAAAATAGGTTTTTCTGTTGACATATTTGCAAGTTGCCTGTATTTTTTAATGGAATCTTCTTTTCCTTTCAGAAACTATTTAAAAATCTGCACTTGTTAGTAATTAGGAATGATTAAGGCATGATTAAGTAATGATGAAGAATTGCTCAAGTATGTTGTGGCCAAGGATGGATACTGACACCTGTATCCATTTCAGAAAGTACTTGGTTCCACAAATTATTCTGTTAACTAAACTCAAATTAACTAGATAGTTAGGATGCTATTCAAAATGATTAAAGGTGTCTGGACTGAATACCACATTATTTATGGGTATTGGAAGGTCTTTGCACTAGAACATTTTTGGATCCAATTTCCAAAAACATTTCAACATGTACTGCAGTTAAAATATGTGGTCACTGAAAACAGTATGTTCCAAATGCTTTTAGTGACTCAGAAGAGAATCAAAATGATTCAGTAATTCCCATGCAACTCATGAAAAATGAGCTTGTACATTTCAGCTAAGGTTATAGCCCTAATTAAGCCACTGGTTAGATGAGATTTTTCAAAAAAGAATTAAACGTGGTCTGTTGTCCATTTCAGCCTTGTAGTTTGGATCCTTAACTTCCCTAGCCAACTTTGTACCCTCCTCCTGCATTGCGTGCAACTATATTATATATAGAAAGTACAATATCCATGTGGCCCACATTCGGTTATCTCAACACCTGTATTGAATGCATCTGTATGTAAGGGTTTGTATAGCATTGTGTGCTATGATTAGGTTTTGGAATGAGAAAAAAATTAATGAGTGAGAAAAAGATTTTATTCCATTTTGTATATAGTATTTATTGCATTTTTTACTTCTTTGTTTTTTTAGGGGGAACCTGGGGATCCAGGATTCAATGGTTTTCCAGTAAGTAGTATTACAACGAATGTGATAAAGTGTCAATGGTAACTGATATCAGAACAACATTAATTGATGGTTGGGGTTTTTTTTTTATTTAAAGGGACCTCCGGGTACGCTGGGTATTCAAGGACCTGTTGGTCCAAGAGGAGAGCGAGGAAGACCAGTAAGTATATTTAAAATATGTTCTGTAGGGGATTAACCTAACAGAAGAATCATCTCAGTAAGTTTCATTACGTTGGACTGTAACCTAGCAAATGGATAGAAAAAACAGGTTAGAAATAGCAAGTAGGCGTCCTTGGATGCAAAACCTTTTAAAAGGCGTTGGAAGACACTGATTCTACAAGGATGAATATTGCAAAAATAGGTATACTTTCTTTCACCCTGTATTGCCAGAGGCTTTTGATTTATATTGTATTTCTTTAACCTCCTTTAAAGAGTCTTGTTTGTAAAGATAATTGAATGCAATCCAGTCTACATCCCCCCACACTGAGTTATCAAAGATATCAGGTCCTAAATATGTTATCTTTTCTGCTCATAAAAGATATGTATATTAGCTCTCCACACTTCCCACAGGAGATTGAATAGATAACATTCTTCATTAGTATTTCGAATACAGTTTTATTTTTAAACTATTTTTCAGTCATTTTTTTCCAAAATCAACATTTACAGCATTCATGTTGACAACTGTTGCTGAATAGTTCTTTGGGAAGATTGTGTTCTCTCCAGATACCATTTTCTACATTTCTTATTACCATGGTTAATAGTTTTGTGAGTGAGAAGCAGATGTTCAAATTCAATATATTTCATTTTCTTTAGCCTTGCTTTATTTTCCTGTAAGACAACTTTATAACATTTGCTTTTTTGTTTGTTTTTCATTTGTTTTGACGAAATTCACTTCAGACCTGGTCTACATCACTGACTTAGGGAAGAAAAAAAAATAATAATTCAGTGCTTCTTACACACAGCCTCCACAGCCGTTTGCAGGGATACCCTACCCCCCCCCCCCCCAAAAAAAAAAATAAGTCTAAGACTAAATAGGTTTAAAAGGCACACTAAGCCTTTCCAAAGTTAATTTTCTGCAGTGCCTGTTTTATCATCTGGACTAAGCTTCACCTTGTCTTTCTCCTCTGGTCCTCCTGGAGGGAAAATCTCCTCAGTCCTTTACTTACTCTAGAGTGAGCCCACAAAGTTCATGAGCTTCACACAGGAGCTCAGCCTGCAATGACTCATATTCCCAATGCACTGTCTTGGATGTTAGGAGTGCTATGAACCACACATTTTTCTGAGCCCCATGACTGCATCCCTCTGGTTGCCATCTTAATAACATCTCTTTTGAACACTTTTCCAGAGTAGGTGGTTCCCCACCATCTCCAGCTCTTAACAGAATATGTTTTTTATACATTTACCATTTCTAAAGCAGTGGCTTATCTGTGAGAGGGACCTGGGAGCATTTCCCAGGTCTGAGTTTGCATCATTCCTCTTCCCTAAGTCCTAGATCCCACATGAAGGCAAGTGTGGCTCCCCTAAGCCCCTGCAGGGCCTCCAGGCAGCGGGATGCCCCGCACAGTGCATCTGCCCATTAGGCAGCAGCTCACAGACTACTTGACTAACCAAAACCGATTCAAAACTAATTTTTTCAGAAGTCATCAATTGTTTATGCACGCAAAGATACATAGCAAGGCAGAGATGTATAGCAAGCTCAGGTTCCACCTGAATGTTGTTATGTTTTCTTTGTGAGTTGGACTTGATTTTGCATAACCCAGTTACATCCCCTTCGGGGCTCAGTAGGTGGATGGTTCGATCTACAGCTCACTCTCTTTTCTATGCCTCTTATGTACCATCTTCCTCTCTGAACAGCTCATGCTTCTTATTCACCCCTCCCCTTTCCCGCATTTGACAGAGTTTTTGATATGTAAAGCCCTTTGGAGCCTGTTAACTACCATAGCTGACTGAAGCAAGGCAGGTTGTATCTCCAATTGATGGCTTTCCTACTGCTCTTCTTGTAAGACTCTGGCAGCATTTTTTCCTGTTACAGTTTCATTTCCCACCATCTTCCTTTGATTTCATTCTGTACAATACCAAATAGGTAATCTGAGATGCATATGATAGTTCAGCTCCCTTTACAGACCGATGCAGTACAAAGACACAGTCCAGTGAAGCACTTAAAGACGTCCTTAGCTTTAGGTATGAGCTTAAAATGTTAGTAAGTCAGGATCTAAAAGCACAAGTTCTTATTACTTGAAATAAAAATGGGATTTCATTAGGTCTAAGCTGGGAGACTGTTACTCTGTTATGAAAAATTACGATGTGACTTAGGAGGGTATTTTTCAGAACAGTAAGCACAGCTGATACAGTGAGGATAGCACACTGAATGCTGAGGAATACACTGCCTTGTAAATATATACTTATATTTCAGACATAAAGGAACTGACCTCCTGCTTGCATTGATTAGAAAGCAGCAACTATCTTACTCTCCTCTATTGTGTTTCCCCAGGGACCACCAGGGCCCCCAGGACCACCAGGACCACAAGTAAGTCTTTGTGCCAGAGTTGTTTACGTTGATTTTGTGTCGCTAAGGTTTATCCAAGACCCACTTGAAGGCAGTAAAATAAAGAATCCCAGGCTGCAGCAAAGTCTGTGTAGCACAAGACCTTCTGTGTTGGCGGCATACCACGAGAAGTTAATCTTACACTGGGATCGCCTACCCTGAAAAGATTAAACCAGTTCTAGAGCCAGATTTAATTTGCTGCTGTAGTCACAGTAGCTTCCCATGAACAGAGAATCCTTGCTGCCTTTACAATATTCAATTATATCTAAGCGGAAAAAATATATGAGTTCATTGTTCCAGCCCACTTAAGCATTTTTATTTAACGTTCCATGCTATTAAAAAACTTGCAAAAGAAATGCTTGATCTTTTCACGACATTGCTCAGTGAATGACTCAAAGTCTGTTGTAAGAAGCACTGGTAGCATGAGATTTTAATTACAGT
This sequence comes from Platalea leucorodia, assembly GCF_965183815.1. Classification (NCBI taxonomy): domain Eukaryota; kingdom Metazoa; phylum Chordata; class Aves; order Pelecaniformes; family Threskiornithidae; genus Platalea; species Platalea leucorodia. The sequence continues at coordinate 64,490,831 of NC_138824.1, forward strand.
TGTCTTTCTTAATGTTTAGGTCTATAAAAATACTTTTAAATCTATAAAGATACTTTGAGGTAAACCTAGACTATTATTTGATTGCAGTTCTTCAGTGGTGTCCTACAGACTTGTAAGCCTGAAAAGCCCTTTAACCATATTTAAATTTGAATTTTACATCAGAAAACTGAGTCATACACTTAGTAAATCTTGACCTATTGTTTTTGCAGGGCAACAGGGGCCTTGGCTTCTATGGAGAAAAAGGTGAACAGGTAAAGGAAAACTAATGAATTAATATCACTGCTAAAGGACAGGTTGGTTTTATTTGCTATTTATAAAGGAACCTATTTTAAATACTCTCTTAATTTGCAATCGTGTTACATAATTATAAGAGAAAAACAAACAAGTATAGCTTTGAAAGTAATGACAGTCTCCATAAGGAGTGTCATAGCTGAACTAACTTCTACGTGTCTAGGTCTAACTGTACCCTCATTTACACCAACACGAATCAGAGGTAACACTTCTGAATTTTATAGAGCCAGACCACTTTATATAAAGCAATAATCTTTACTGTCATTCTGGAAACGTACAGGACAAGAGCAAGTATTGCTGTATGTTAATCCCAGCACAAAATAAATTTGTCTTGCCATGAATTTATTCAGAGGTTTAGAACCATACTCCTAGCAGGGGCAAATCTGCGTTGGTCCTTTTGTTGCGGTTCCTTAGGCCCTGTGCTGATCAACAGCTTGACAAGGTATTATAACTGTTAGTAAATGTACCCTTATGCTTTTCCTGCAGGGCCCCCCAGGTCCTCCAGGTCCACCTGGGCTTCCTACAAGAGAACTGATGGGTGTGTCCCCTGACAAATACAAGGTAACTACAAGGTATTTTGCCAAAATACACGAGGAACTAAGAGCTCTGCAGTACCAGAACTAAAATATCGTACAAATGTGCTTCTACATATAGTACTTAGAAGTCTTTAGTGTATCAAAAGAGAAATCTTCTACTTTCCCATAGCTTGGATCATGAAGTATTTATTGAAAGTATGGTGGCTGAAGTCATTCAGAAAGCACTTCTCACAGACTAGAGGTGCCCTAGGCAAACTTGTTCTTTTTGTGTAAGTATGGAACTACTGGCCATCACACACATCTTCTCATTTTACAAGCAGAAATACCTGCTGAGAGATAATATCTTATTTTTCATAATAGTGAGTGAAATTTTCTTCCTGTAAAAGAAGCACACCTTTAGGGAAGCTGAATTACTGTGTTTGTTTATATAACGTATCTATATATGGTGCAGATATTTGTATACTTACAATTAAGGCTTGTTCGTACATATTGGGGAAATGCTCAACAGCAAGATGCAGTTTATTCTCATCTATTGCTTCTTGCTGGGAGCAGAGGTGCTCATATCCTTATGCGTATATTCTGCACCAGGCACCAACCCCCAGACCAGTAGGTTTTCATCCCAGATTTGACGTTAGAAAGTTCACATGGGTCATGCAATTTCTGCAGTAAGATAAGTAAATTGGTATGATACTGAAAAATCTAAAAATGCTTTTGACAGTCTGCAGTCTGCATTAAGTAGCATACATGTTGGGATTTCCATGACTAAGCAGAGATGTTTGTATATGAGCTACTTATCTGGAGAGCCCTTGCATTCAATGCAGATACTGTCAATATAGTGAGTAGACTTTAGGCTATGATTTTTCTCATCCTAACAGGAACTGTTACTTTTGATCAGGCAATTCATAAATAATCAGTAGGTAAAAATGGGAGAATGTGCATTTATTTATAGGCATTACTCAGGCACTCACCACCCAGACATCTCATGAACAAGCCTGGAAACAACCTGAGGTGTTCACATTCCTAGAAACCTTTTCAGAAAAATATTAAAATATGTTTTAAAAAAAGCAACTTTAAAAACTTCTTATGAAACCATGCATTTCATATGACAAGTGTATGAATAAAGAATAACACAAGAGTGGTGTTTTTTCTCTTGATAAACACTCGTCACTTTGTGTTGTAGAAAACTTATTGAAATGTAAATGGGAATGCTTAATATATCTGAATACTTTTTCTTTATTGTTAGGGTGAAAGAGGAGAACCTGGACAAAAAGGGGAAGCTGGAATTCCAGTAAGTCAAGTGGAGAAGAACAAATAATAATACAGGAGTTAATACTGATGCATTCTTCATTGAAATGATGCAATATAGATACGGAGCAACATAAGCAGAGACACCAGTTCTGATGCTTTAGAAAAACTGAACAATATGACATGTAATGACTCAATAGTGCAATCAGTCAATCTCTCACTGGTTTACCGAAATAAGATTTTCCCTCACACATTTTTTAATTTTAGCTTTAACTATTAATAAATCTCTTTACTGCTGCTGATCTGCTGATCTATGTTTAAAAATTCCACTAAATTTCATTAAATAAGTATGTATGGAAATTTTCTCAATCCTTTTCAGCGTAGTCTCCAGCACATGCAGACTTTTGGTCTCATTGGTCATTAAGTCTGTTGAGTAAGTGGACAGTAATCCCATGTGTTGCTGTATCATTTAGAGCTGTCAACCAGGCTTGACTGAATGTGGTTTAGTTAACTCACAGGCAACCTCTAGACTGTCTAAATAGCTTTGCCATTGAGTGGTTCCTTTTTACTTCCCCGAGTGGTTTAAAATACAGTCTTTACCAATTAGGGATGCCTCACTGAGCATTTTTCAGAGCTTTATTTTCTCAAATAGTCTGGTCAGCTTCTCCACAAGGTTATGGGAGAAGGTCGCACTATGAGCCCTGATGCCCTCTGTGTGCAGTTGCCAGCCAGTTCTCCAGCTGTTGGTCAGATTTTACACATGTAGAGTTTTGTTGACTACATTAGGAAAACTGTAGATTTTATGCTGATGTAGCTGAAGAGGATATGTGTTTCTCCCTTCTTTTTTTTTTTATAGTAGGATGGATAGCAGCATGCCTATGTTTGCCAAGTAGCTCTCTGAAGCTACAGTTTGGGCATAAGCTGAGCTGCTTAATTGGTTGTATAGCTGAACAATTGCTTTGGCTCTTCTTCAGAGTTGCAGCCACAGAAGAAAGAAAGGAGGAGGAGATGATAGGAGGGAAACCCTGTCCTCTCCCTAATGGCCTGCTCCTGCTATTGTAATGAAACAAGCATGCTACACTTAATTTTAAGCACAACAGTTCTTTCACATGCAGCTATTATTAGATCTTCCATGTGTTAGAATGATGTTTTCTTCCTGTTTAGCTTCCATTAAACAGTGTAACAATTTTTTTGCACATAATGAAGAAATATGTTGAACTGACTTGTAATGTTTCCTAGGGGGTACTTCTCTATGCTCCTGAAAGAGGGGAAGAAGGGGTAATGGGCTTCCCAGGACAAAGGGTGAGTCACTCATTAAAGGTAAAATTCACCCAGCTGAATGTGCAAATCCAAGCTGAGAGTTTGCCTTCAGGAACAAAACACAGATTAACTAACTATGGAAATGATAGTTCTTCAGCGCACCGCGTTGTGGCCAGCCCTGAACTGCCTGATACAGGAAAGTGAAAAGGCCATTTTGAAATGGTAGTGGGAGGAGGGCCCCAGAGGACTCACAAGCATGCCTATACCATCATCGGGAAACCTTGTGTATCTCTTACCTAAAGCTGTGCTCACTAGCCGCAGGTACTGTCCTGGTCCTCAGCACAGACTGTATTTCACTGTTCCCACCTTAGCTCTCTTCAGACCATGGTTAACAAACATGAGTTTGGCTCTGGTTACTTGTGACCCCAGAAAAAAAGCTAATTTAAATACTACTACCTTGTAGCATCTCTGGATGCTTTTTTTGGAGCAGTGTTTCTAAAGTGCTTAAACAGAGTGAGAACAGTACTCAGCATACGTTTAAAAAAATCTCAGCCATCTTTAAAATCTTCATGGTCAATTTACAATGTATTGATTAAGAGATAAAAATCAAATACCAGATTAGATTTCAGACCTGTTCTGTTTGCACCGTACATGAATCTCGTTGAAAAAGTATCTGAACTCTGACTGTTAGAGTGTCAAGCTGTCATATTTATTTTATCTAAGAAATAATAATAGTTCTTAACCATTAGGATGTTAGGATGTCACTTTATTTTGCTAATTTTATTGTGCCTTCATAGGGTCTGCCTGGCGTCAATGGTTTTCCAGGACTCAGTGGAGAAAGAGTGAGTATTTCATACCAGACTATTGTTTCTAACACATATGTAGACAATCTGTCTGAAAAGTAAACTGTAGAGGACAAATTCTGCCTGTAATTACACCAGCTGTAGTCTAACAAATATCATCTGGATTCATCCATCATTGTAATTTTGGGTCAGTTATTTTTCTCATCAGTGAGAAAAAAAAAAATAGCCCTATAATTAGTCTGTTTTGCTTAAAACACGAGCATGTTTTAAGAGCACTACGACGAGGTGTAATTTTCATTGTTCCCATTACTGCGACTCTGATTTCTGTAATTTTCTTCCTACATGCAGAAACTTACTTTTTTGAATAGCTTTCTGCAGATGTGGTTGAGATGTATGGTTATCCTGAATATCACAAAAGAAGAAGAAGAGACAGAAACTGATAAATACACCATTTAAATCTCTGTCCCCATGGAAACACACCCAAATATTTGAAATAGCATTCTGTTAGACAGAGAAGCGCTCATACTTTCTGTTTGGTCTCAGAAAAAGGCTTCTTCAGTATTCAGATAGCTGTGGGATGCATGACTTTTCCATGCTTCTCCATCCTTGGTTGTTTAAGGATGTTGATTTGTCCTGCCACCAAGGCATAACAATAACGTGAAACACATGGGACATGAGAGTACATGAAATATGAAAAATAACATTTGCACAGCTATTCAATCTGATCACAAAACCTGGTGGTGTGGAAGGGAATATGCTATCAGTAATACGTATGTGAAGAGGCTGATGCAAAACCCATTAAAGCCCACTGGTTGACCTTAACATAGGTTCATGCTCCAGTCAGAAATGGTCAGTGGCTTCCCCTTATTGAGGGTGAATCTTGGGAACAATTTTAGCGGAAGGTACATTGGTTTGGATGGAGTATCATTGTGTATCATGGAGTATGAGAACATGGGTATGAGAGGGGACAGCCGACTCAATGTGCTGTTCACAGCAGCCTCCTTTTTGTTCATTTTTGAGTGATTTGATTCTTAAGCAAGAAAGAAGGATGGTTAAATCCTGCCTGCACACAGATGAAGTCGCAGTTAATTATGAAGCTGCTGCTTCACTTTTAGACCACCAGCTCCACCTAGTGTAAAGAGATTTTACACCTGATACTCAAGAGGCTCCTTTTCTGATGGTGTGATGTACAGTTGCCATTATGGAAAGGTCTCTGAAGTGTGCGGTCCAGTTTGTGGCATCTTGCTGAGAGCTGTGGTATTTGTAGTGCTTCAGAATTGCGTAAGTGACTTACAGAGCTGGCTGTCAACATTCAAGTTCTGTGTAGGAGTTGTTCTTACTGTGAAGCTCGGGAGATGATGCATTTTTAAAAAGCTGGCTAATAATCTAACTAGTGTGAATTGTACAAGTCTACTGTTTTCAGTGAAACTGTGTTAATTGATATCGGTTGATGATCTGGCCACTGTTTTCTACTAAAAGCTCACCTTTTTAACACTAGTCTTTTTCCAGGGTACATATGAACATTTTCTATAGAGAGCAAAAGTTGTCAAAGAGCTGAGTAGAGCACACAGAAGAGATCATCTCTTCTGTATCAGCATCACTGAAATCTGCACTTTGCTCTGTGCACCCCCAGCAGTTGAAATATGCTCTCATGTGATAGGATGTACCGTGTTTTACCACACATGTTTTAATCCACATGCTTCGGATTTCAGCCCTTTTAAAAAAATGAAAAGGGCAAGGTCTTAAATATTATAACATTTGCTGGGGTAAGGATGGAAAATTTTCTCTGGGTTACGGCATGCCTGGGGTGGATGAGGGCACCTTCAAGGCTGGTGCTGAGTTCTCTCATTCAGCCAGGGGACCCCTCTTTGGCCAAACAGGCTGCAGCCGCCTGGAAAACAGCAAAAAGGACCCATGCACTTCAGTGCTGTTTCGCTGCCCGCTGTTTGCGGTGAAAATATGTCCACTCATAATGATTCAGACTCATTTAGTCGTCTTGCAGCAGGTTGGTGTGTTCTGGCTGCCTGGCCCACGTGTCTCAGGGTCAACTGGCATGGAGGGGATCCCCTTTCTCCTGCAGCCTCCATGGGACGGTGTGAGTGTAGGTGCTCCTTCCATCTGCACCACTGCCAGGGGCAACAGCGCCTGTGCCACAGCAGGTCCCTCTGGCCTTTGATGGGAGTTGGGCTTGGTCCAAGAGATGGAACATCAAAACACGAGGAGACTTAATGGTATTACCCAAATTACTTCACCCCAGGGAGACAAACTGCTCAGCTCTGTTGCATAGTTTTCACGCTAACATCAGAGGAAGCCAGCTGCTACAGACCAAATAATTTTATTCTCTCTCTGATAAAGGAAAAGTCAATCATTTTTATGTGTATTACAGGGTTTTCCAGGATTTGATGGTCCACCAGGTGGCTATGGTCCTAGGGGAAGCAAGGTACTGCTTTACTTTCATTTGCTAGAAGCGGTAAACCAAATGTCATTTTGCTTTCTTTTCTTTTCTCTCATGTAGTAACAATTGTGTTTGTCACCATTGTAGAACTGGTTATGTGGTTTGTTAACTTGAAATCTCTGGGATGTCTTAAAAGTCATGTCAGTGCTTTGGAAAGTTTGTTTCTTCGTGTTTCGTGGGCATACCTTTCCATTTTAAAAGAAATTCTCTAGAATAATGTGCTTAGATGTGATACTTCAATTTCTGTTAACAGGGGGAGCCAGGCGAGATCGGTCCTCCAGGACCAGTTTCCTATTTTCCTTCCCGCATCCCAAGGAAAGGTACTTCTTCTTTGCTTAGATTGCTTTCTTAGCTGCATTTTACTACCTTCTACATAGATCAAAAGCATGACATTCTGAGAATTCAACTCCTTAAAAAATTGTGGTTTGCTAAATGTTCCAGAAGGTATAATTGCCTTCCAAGAGAGTGCCCTAATCATCTTTTTGCAGGCAGGTGGCTTCTTTGTCTCTCCTGCTGAAGCTGGATTGCTGTACAAAAGGCATCCATGCATTCCTGTGTCCACAGGGAAGAAACAAGAAAAAAAGCATGTGACACTGTTGTCCAGTGAAAGGAAAAATGGGAGAGTCTGTCTTCCGCGTCCTGTTTCAGAGACTCTGGATAAAGTGCAGCAATGGCAGCACAGCAGAGACCATTCTTATAATCTAATATTTAGAAATTAAAAAAAAAAAAAAAAAAGCCTTGAGGAATAGAAGAGGATTTTTTTTTCTTCCTTTTTTAAATTGAGAAATTTCCTTTGTGATCTTTTCACTAGGGTTGTAGCACCCACTGTCGGCTCTCCTGCAGAGCCGTGGCGGCTCTGGCTGGCCAGGCTAGAAACACACAGAAGGTGGTATCAGTTTGCCAAGGCCAAAACTATTCCAGGGAAGGTGCTAGCAAACAGCAAGGATGTTCACATGCCATTGCCCCAGCCTGTGTCCTCATACCGTTGAGTTTACTAGTCTTGTTAAAAGCCAGAGAGTCTAACGATGGTTCCCTTCCTCCCAGAGAAAGGGGACAAGAGGCTCAAAACATTGTTCAAATCACCCCGAATACCCTGCCAGGCTTTTAGGAGCAGGAGAGACTGTGTAGAGAGAGGAGGAAGCAGGCAGCGGGCTGGACATACCATACGTCCTCTCGTATCATTGACCTTTGACGAGAGCATGATACTTTCTGCAGGCAATAGCTGGGCCCCGGCAGATGCTTTTGGTACTGGGGAGCAGAGGAAAGCTCACATGTCATACGTCTGTTATAATGCCAACTTCTTGTAGGAAAAGGAGGGGCTCCTATTCAGACAGAGCTGGTCTTCTGTGCTTCCCAGGAGCAATGTAGCTCTAGCGGCATATTAGTAAGAGCTGAGAGATATTCTCCTTCTTCCTGGGCCTGGTGGCTCCACACCATTCCTGTCACAGGCCATGCTCAGCTCCCAGGTATTTGGGCTTTACAGAAATCTCTCAGATATATGTCTTTATTCAGACTGAGGCAGCATGAGGTAGCAGGTTTTTGCATTTCTAAAGCTACCTGTAAGAAATGATTGTAAATTCTAATATTCTGAAGCCCTTGAAGTTCCTGATTTTTACTTTTTAAGAATTAAGCAATCTGCAGCGTATCACAAGTCGGCATTTATGGGTCATAAACAGCATCACACTAACATGTGTTTTGTGGAACCGGGGATGTCTTTCAGGTGCGAGAGGTGATCCTGGCTTTCCAGGTGGTTCTGGACTACAGGGAGACCCAGGAGAGGAGGGAGATACTGGGCCACCTGGTCCTCCTGGGTTCTCTGATGGTAATATCCCAGCAACGCATGTTCCAACAGCTTAACTTTATAGCGAGTTTTAACTGATAGAGGGTCAGGGTGGGGGAAATGCATGTGCGGACCATGGTATATGCAGTGCAGAGTGGTAGATAACTAACTGCGGGGGAAAAAACTGAGAGGACCATTTTCCTTCAGCCTCGATGGGGCTCTGGCAAAACAACTGAAGTAGAGATGATGACAGAGCCTTGCTTCAGTAACTGCTATTGATTTGCTCAAGTGAAAAGTGCAGTTACCATTTTTGCTCTGTGCTAAATATCTCCGTTGTTCCTTGCATGCTAGATGCAGTTCCCTTTTGCTACATTACAGCTCTTTGAGCAGCATTGTTAAGAAATTGTTGTGAACTTCTTCCCTGGTTCTCTTTCAGTGGATGGGGATAAGCCAGGCTTACCTGGAGAAATGGGACCAAAAGGCGAAAAAGGTGAATTAGGATCTCCTGCTTATCAAGCGGGCCCGCCTGGGTTTCCAGGTAAACACGGCACACCAGGACTCCGTGGTCCACCTGGTCCTGTTGGATCCCCTGGTAAGTGCATGAAGAGAGATGATGAGAATTCACAGGAACATCTTTGCTTATTTTAAAGATAGCTGTTGGCAAGGCAAAGTGAGAAAGTAGATTGAGGGAATGAAATTAAATGGGTGGTGGGGAGGACACACAGGGGAGAAGTGTTGTATACTCATCAATGAAGGAAAGATTTGCATGGGTTTTAGACATTCCTGGCAACATTTGAAAGAAAAGAAGGTCTGTTTTGGGCTGGGGGAAGGATAAGAGTGTCAAGGAGTGTCTGAGAGCTGGATTTCTTCCTTAGCCTGGAGAAGAGAAAGCTAAGGGGAATCTTACTGCCATCTTCCCCTACCTCTTGGAAGATCATAGGGAAAATGGAACCAGATCCCTCACTAAGGAGCACAGCAATAGGGCAAGAAGCAATGGTCATGAGCTGCAACAAGGGAAGTTCTGCTTAGATATTAGGAAGACCTTTTTCACCATGAGAGTTCTCAGACACTGGAACAGGTTGCCCAGAGATGTTGTAGACTCTTCATCTTTGGAGATATTAGGACAGCTGGACAAGGCCCTGAGCAACTTGCTGTAACTTTGAGGTTGGCCCTACTTTGAGCAGACAGTTGGACCAGGTGGCCTCCAGAGGCCACTTCTGACTGAGATTGTGCTGTGCCTCTGTGGCAAGCACCACACTGCAGTACAAGAGCAGGAGTGGAAAAAAGGATGTGCAAGAGGTGATGCAGAGCAGGCAGTCCGTGGTACTGTGAAGTAGGTTGTGCTGAGAGAGAGGAGCAAAGGAATTCAGGTGAGAGAGAGCAAAGAACAGCAAGGATCATCTGCCACAGCAGATGGAAGTTACTGAGAGCAGGTGTGGGAAGCTGTGAGAAGAGGGAAAGAGGAAGAAAGTGGAGGGTAGATAACAACAGGCTGGGTTAGACAGTAAATGACATTACGGGAAACAGAAAAGGCCAGATGCAGTGCAGCTCAAAGGAATAGGGACGAAAGGGAAGAAAAGTAAAATCTACAGTAGATTAATTTATATTTTTATTTAATTAAACTTTTAGGTTCTCTCTTTGGATTAAAAGGACAGGAAGGGACGCCAGGTAGATATGGCCTGCAAGGTTTCCCTGGGCCAAGAGGACAAAAAGGACCTAAAGGTACGTTATAACAGATAACTCGATAGATGATCTGCTGTTATACATTGTGTAAAGCTCCCGTTGTATTCAGTCTGAGTTTATTCAACTATGACATGCTTGGGAATCAATGAATTTGATCTGGGGCTAACACAACAAGGAAGCATTATGTTAGTTTCTTGTAAGGAAAAAAAAAGAAGTACTTTTCCCAAGTATTTGAGAAACTATTCAAGTATTCTCAAGTCTATAAATAAAATGGATACAGCTGAACGTCTATTTGTTGTGACAGAGCATTCTTTCTTTTCTTTCCAATCCTTTCCGTAGGCGAAGAAGGGGATTGCAGTAAATGCCTTGTGAGTGATGAAATCAGAAGGGGCTCTACTGGCCCCCCTGGCCCTCCTGGCTTTCCAGGAACCCCTGGCCAGCCTGGGAGGAAAGGAGAACCTGGTGATCAAGGACCACATGGTATTCCTGGCTACCCTGGACCAAAAGTGAGATACTTGTTTCTTTATTGCATAGTTTTATATGCCTACTAGGGGAAGAAAAAAAAAAAAACAAAAACAAAAACAAAAAAAACCACAAGCTATTCTCCATGGAAAAACGATGAAAAGTACGATTTTTTTCTTTCTGTGCCACTGCAATAGCTTTCAGATTGCTATCTACAAAATACTGAAAGCCAAAAATTGCTGGGATGGAGGTGAAAATAGGATGTTTTGGGAAGAGTGAAAGATTTCCATGTCATCCAAAGTCCACTTTCCATTTAAACAAAGCTGTTTCAGCAGAACCCTTTCAAGCAGCTGTAGTACTGAGTATGATCTGACCATCTAGGAGGGTAACAATTCCAGTAGTAACCTCAGGTTGTTGCTAATAAGATGCATATGTCAAACTGATGAAATGTAAGGTTCTTGTTTACAATACATTAAGTCTTCCTACAAACCACCATTCAACAACCCTTAGAAAAGGGCTTTGCTTATAATTGCTTGCTTGTTATTTACACTTAAAGATGCTGTACTATGTGGTATGCCAACTGCATCATGGTTCCTCACAGTCAGAACTGACTTCAGCGAGTCATATCTCTCAAGACTTTAGAATAAAATTTTTGCAAAGCTGACCCAAAACCGATTTCGTTTATGCAAAGATGTCAGAGCAAACATAATGTTTTCAGTTAGTGCTTTAGGCTCTTCTGAACATCAAAAAAACAAACTCACTCACAACTAGCATAAGTTTGGGATTTTTTAGAATTAAAATAAAATAAACTTTGACTTGATTGTGGCTGTCAAAAAAAAAGCAGAAAAAATAGAGCTTTTTGCTGAAAATTCAAAATACTTTTATGAAAAGTTCTAGTTTCTAGAAGTCATAAAAAAAATGACAAATATTTTCAAAAAGTTTAGTGTTGAAACTTCAGTTAAAATTTTGCAAGTTCTGCAAGGTTTTTTGCCTTTGAAATAAAGAATTTCAGTATTTTCATCCCAGAATTTAAGTTACTGTAGAAAAGACAGTAGTATAGACATATAGAGACATAGCATAGCATAGCAAAATATCACTCAGCAGCAAAGCCCTGACTATCTCAGCTTTTGGTCTGCAACAAATTCAAAGTAAAACAATTTATCCTAAATATTCTTGGTCCATATTCTTAGGCAGAAATGACTCCATAATTCTTTGAGCATGTTCAACAGGTTACATATATGAACAATAAATATACTTAATCTAGATCAGATCTATAGCAATTTAATGAAAATAAAATTTTATCCTAAGCAAAGGGTATTTTTTTCTGTGGAGAAAGAGAAATTAGAAACAGCTGTAAAACATTTTGAAAACACCTGTGTGCTAAATTGCATTATACACAACATCTGAACCTTGAAAACAAAAAAATAGCAATGTGAACATCATACTATTAATGCAGTCTTACTGCTGAAGATTTCTGCAGTTATATAGTCAGTGAAATAATACAGCATTATATTAAGTTCCTGAGATTTCTTTTGGCCTGCAAAAAGCAATGTCCAAAAGAAACATCTTTACCATGGTGTATAGATGTGGCTTCACTGACCATTAAAATGCAGTTTGCAAATACGGCCTGGGTAAAGCAGGATCCTTATACTCAAATCTGATCTCCCCCTTTACACTTGCAGAAGTGTGAACCTTTATTGTCAAGATGACCTGCAGCTGAGATACAGTTTCCATGCGTGGTTTTCCCCCAAGAAAATCTTGGAGAATGTCAGTAAAAGGCAGTGATGCGAAAGATGCCCTTTTAAATAATGTATGGCACAGAAGTATTTTAAACAAAAAATAAATGCATCCGGTACATCCCTTTCATTCAGTGCCTGCCCTGGAATTCAGTAAGAGGAGGCTAGGGAAAACCTAACATGTGTGGCTTATATTTTAGTGAGCATGAATGTAATTATTCAGAACTAAAGCTAACTGGCATAAAATAGTCAATGGTGAATGAGTCTGTAACCTCTGGGTCTCAGCACCTGCCATGGGTTTGGTCCTGTGATTGAAAGGCTCTTGGCCAGAAGCTAGCAACACCACTTTCAGATGAGCTGTTCAGGAGGAGGATTCTACATTATGCCAAGGGATTAGGAATGCCAGAGTCTTGTCTTTAGCTTCACCACTGTTTGCCATTGCAAGAGGGGAAATCTCCCGCCTTGGAGATCTTCAAAGCTTGACTAGGCAAGGCCCTGAGCAGCCTGCTCTAGCTCCAAGTGCTGAGTTGGACCAGGGACCTCCAGCTCTCCCTTCTAACCAAAACCTTTCCCTTGGGTCTGTGGTTGGGAGCAGGTCACTTAATCACTCTGTGCCCAAGTTCTTGTCTCTGGTAAATGAAGACAGTGCCACTTTTCAGCCCCGCAATGGTGTTGTGAATCACAATCCACTGCCAGCTATGAGGCCATCCTCTTTTGTAGTGGTGGGCAGGAGGAACTGCAGGTCAATATAACCCTGAGTTTTGTTTCCATGGTGCCAAAGAGTTGCTTACAGCATTTTATTTAGTGGCTAACACTGAGTAATTTACCATGTTTTCTCCAATGCAGTTCTGCAGCTGCAGTCATCTGCAGGACTCTAGCTCATGGAAAGCCACAGCTCTCCCAATGCCATCCTCATGCAGAAGCTCCCCTACCATGCCACATAGACCTTGGTCCTAGTTAGAGCATATTAATAAACATTCGGGCACAAAAATGAGATTACTGAAGAAGAAATCATTCACAGAAAGCAACAGGAAAGCAGTAAAATTTAAGGAGACTTCTTTTTTTTTAAGCAGGACAGTGGAAATGCAAATCTCGATACTTATTTCTTAAGTGAATCTGTTTCTTTTTTTTTTTTTCCAATGTATGTAACACCAGGGATTTTCAGGTCTAGATGGATTTCCTGGGCCAAAAGGAGAAAAGGGAGATTCTTTACACATAACTACTAAAGGTAGAGTAAAAATTCATATCATGTGTATGTTGCTATTATTTATACCTTTCATGAGAGATTGGTCTCACAATGAAAGGTCTTCTTTAGGCACCAAAGGAATCCGAGGAGATCCCGGGCTGCCTGGTATCAGAGGTGAAGATGGTTTCCCAGGCAGAGATGGATTAGATGGTTTACCAGGACAGCCTGGCCTTCCGGTAAGTAGCAAATACAGCTAAATCATTACAACCACACTCAGTTACTAATGCATTTAATTTTGAGGGGTTATGATCACCAGGTTATCCTTCTCTCACAGATAACGATGCACATCTAGACTGGCTTTGCTGGTTACTGATATATTAAACATCAGGTTTACTCTCAGGGTTTTAGAACAATCTTTCACTTTTATTTCCATTTTATTTAACCAACTAAGTAGTAGTGTATAACCCATTTAGGCCACCTTGTTATTACTGGTTAGTTTGTGATAATTAGTGGTTTATCAGTGACTCCTTCTAGCATTGTCTAAGAGAGATTCTGTGTGACTGACCTTTAACAGCTTTGTTACAACTGAGTTAAAGAAAAGCAAAATTTACTACAATTTTACATCCTCAAAATGTAGGTTGTGTCATCATATATATGCTTGATAGCACCTCACCTAACTAACTGTAGCCATCTAGAAGTTAGACATGTAGCCTTAGTTTGTTTTCTAAGCTCCTTCTGTAGGCAAAAGAAAAAGTTAAACACCTTGCAAGAGGAATTCATCTCGCCCATCATAAATGCTGTTTTGAACCACTGGGGTGCTCTTATATCATATTTGAAGATGGGCCAGAGCCATATCATCCAGTCTGGACCACCGTGCTTTTTACTACCAGTAAAGATGGTACTTTTTAGTACTTCTGAGGATGGAAACATTTTCTAGTGATGTTCATAAGACATTGATTCAATAGTGTAGAAATATTACTAGAGGAACAGACAAAGAAAAAATCTGCCCATTTGGGCAAAATTTTATGTCAGCTTTTCTCAAGGTCTCTGAAGTAAAAGCCACATCAGAACATCTCTAATGATGCTTGTGGTTTCCCCAAAACCCACTTGCAGCTTTTCAGAAAGGGCAGTAAGCCTCTCCACAGCAGTGATTCATATTGCCCAAGTGCCGTTCATGGGCCAACATTTTTAGGGGAATGCTCCCTCTAAGAGCGCTTCTCGTGCCTTTTCTGCCATGGGGTCTAAATTAAAGCCAGATTATTTCAAATATATTTTATTTGCAATGTTGATTTAAAGAGCTGGGATGCAACACCTGAGGAATTACTGCGTATAAGATTTATTCATGAGAGTAGTTCAACTGTTTGAGTTTTGTTTATTTCTCAGCAAAGTTAGGAGTGACCACCTCTGTTCACTTCCCGCAGGGTGATGGTATCAGAGGTTTCCCTGGTGATCCTGGTTATCCAGGTGAATTAGGCCCAAAGGGCTTTCCAGGAGAAGCAGGCCTGCCGGGCGAAGGATTTCCTGGTCCAAAAGGGTACCGGGGTCCTCCAGGTGACCATGGACAAGATGGAAACCCGGGATCCCCAGGTCTGCCCGGTCTGCCAGGAGAGCCTGGCCAACTAGGTAAGAGACATCACTCTGTCTTACATCAAAGCCATGGGAGATCATTACTGAATTGTGTGCAGCATCTGTAGAGCACGCTGTTGAAAAGGTAGCATTTGGTGGGGGGTTATGTGGGTAAAAAGGGATTGCTTGTATTAG
Source organism: Platalea leucorodia (assembly GCF_965183815.1). Lineage (NCBI taxonomy): Eukaryota > Metazoa > Chordata > Aves > Pelecaniformes > Threskiornithidae > Platalea > Platalea leucorodia. Next base: position 64,506,029 of record NC_138824.1, read on the forward strand.
TTGTCCAGAAATCTTAAAGAACGAAATACTTCAGAAGTCCCAGTAGTTTCATGTCAGGTATTGAAATAGCATGAATGAATATGTTAGTGCCAGCAAGTGACATCTTTCAGGTTTCAAGCAGTGGGAGGCAATGGAGCGAGGTCCTGCCATTGGAGTACACACAGGTGGTTTTCTCTGGTCTTCGTCATCAAACACAATCTTTTAATTGACCAGAAAAAATCATGTATCCATCCTTCAGAGCTCTTCATAGTATCTCTGCAGCTTTCCAAGTCCCTTCCAGCATTAGAATGCCAGGGTTACATTCACAAGAGCTCAGGCTCAGTTTTATTGCTCAACTTTGAGATGCCTGGCAAAATATTCAAGCCAGAGCAGGCACCTGCCAACCCTATGCAGTGCATGGGACACATAGCCTCCTAACTCTGACAGGGTTAGGTTTCAGGCCTGGATCTAATTAATATATGGATACAGAGTTCCAGTATACTATAGCAAATAGTTTGTGTTGTATGTATGCATAATACATAAGAGAATACATTATCTGATGTTGTAATAGACATTTTGGTTAGAATTGAGAGCATTGTATGATTTTTCTCTTTTAAATAATAACTGTCTTTTCCCATTCTTTGCTCATAGACTGTGGGCAGGTCATTGAAGACTTTTCTAGAGGAGATGGAACTGAGCCAATATGGTCAGGTACTGTACATACAAGTGGCTTGAATATATTGTAATATTTAGTCTTATGCTGCTCTTATGGCTTGATACTTTCTTTCTGATGACTGCTTTGGATGCTCTTGATTGTGAACTATTTGAACTTCAGGTCACAAATAACCTTGCATATACTGTACATAGCTCTAAAGTCTGATCTGAATTCTCTCAGTGCCAGGAGGCACACAAGGCGCGAACATCGTTCTTCCACTTCGATCGGTCTGCGGCTGCGTGCTCTGGAGACAAGGGCCACAGCGCAGTCTTCCGTCAGTTTCCCCCTCAGGACACGACCGATGCAGCTCCATCTCCTCCTCCTCACTTCGTTACTGATTTTCTCCATCTCCGCCATTTCTGATGCTCGTCGTTTCTGCAACTTTTTTTTTTTTTTTTTTTTTTCCTGGGAGGAGGCAGTTGGCCTCCTGCCCAACCCCCATGACTTGGAGGGCCAGTGGTTCTTCTGTCAGGGTGGCCTTCCCTTAGGCTGCGTTGGTTCGCGGCACCTTCTTCAATTTTATCCGGTGCACCCTCCAGAGAGGGACCCCCTATCCACCACCCAGGGGACGCGCCTTCTAGCCGTGCAGCCCCAGCCGAAGGATAGCTCTAAAGTAATTTAATCAAATTGAACATATTCTAAAATGATTGCAGTTTTAGCTCTGCAATTCAGAAGTTCTTTATTTCATTGCTCCTGAGTGTTTATTGTGACAAAATAATGATTACCACACAATCTATAACAACAGTCCCAGAAATTAGGTGCCCAAGAAAATGTAAGCAACTTTTTTTAAAGAAGAACTTTGAGTGAAGATTTTCAGTGCAATTTCACACATAAAGAAAAAAACCCTTCATTTCTACCAAAAATTTACTTGATTGCTTCAGGGGTATAAATTGCCCACAGGGAAACAAAGTGTCTCTCTTGTTCTGAAAAATACAGTCATCCATGAGGCTGGACTACCCTTCCCATGCCAGTCTAACTGGAGCAGCCTCCATAGCCCCTGTAAAATAGGCAGAAGAGCAGCTCTTGGGGTGGAGCTCAGCTTGAGTGCTCCCCTGAAAATGCCACCCATGACCAATTTTGGGTTTTTTTATGAAGACTTTTTTTTTCATGAAAACTTTTTTTAAATTAGGGTTTTGCCTGTTAATTTCATTCACCTGCTTTAATGATGTTGTCTCAACTGCAGGTGCAGAGCTGATGAGAGGCAGCATATGAGCACCTACTGTGTGACTAACCCTCTTTGTTTGCAGGTGCGGGCTGTGTGAGGCCACCAAAGGGATCTCAGGGCAAGCCAGGACTGCCAGGAGCCACAGGTAACATTTTGCCTTCACCGTTGTTTCCCACATACACTATGTTTTGAGGCAGATCTTGCCAGATCAATTAAAGTGGAGCCTTAGTAGGCAGTGAGTTTTAGAAATGACAATGGAGGACGGCGTTAACTTGAAGCCGGCAGAGAGATCTAAGCAGCATGCAGCCCAGGTGGCTGCACCATTCCTGAGCTAATTCTGCCTTTGCTAATGAGTGTCAGCCATGTCCAGAAAGGACAGCCCATTTGCTATTTGACACATGCAAGTAAGTGAGAGTATATAGAGAGAGTCTACAAATTTATTGGTAGAGTATACTGAGGTCTCTCAGAACTGACTGGACACTTCACAAGTAAAATCCTGTTCTCTAAGAGCAGGGTGATAAAAGGTTGCAATGGAGGACCGTGGCAGATCCTCTTACTGTTCCTCCTTGTGTGATATATAGAGCGCCTTCAGCAAGTGTGAGCCTAAAGTCTTTAACACGGCTCGGTGTAATGGGCCAGGTTCTCTGAGGCAATGCGGTTGTGCTGTCTGTAGCCACACACGCCTTCCTTGCAGAGCTGGTCCACCCTAGCCAAGAAGGACCATCTGGTGATCCTGGGCCTTCCCAGCACTGAAGGTGTCCCACCTCTTTCCAAAAGTAAGAGGAAGAGGAGGTGGGGACAGGGTCTGAAGGACTGTGTGAGGTGGAATTGAGAGAAACACGGACAAGGTGTGCTGAGTGGTCATAACAATTGACCTTGAAGAGGGAACTTCTGACCAGCACTGATAGATCCTATAAGCTTAGGTATTCCCAGCCTAAGCAATAAAGCTGTTTTTCAGTAAATCCTTCTCATCATCAGCTGGTAAAAGTACTGATAAAAACCATAACTGGGTCCTTCAGAGTTTGGGAAATGTAAAATTCTTGATGCACTTGTTCCTGCACCCCCTGTGCTTTAGCCAAGGTCAGAGATCTGGGCTATAAATTTTAAGGTCAAGCTTTTTTTTCAGCACAAGGTTTATTATGGCGTGCATGGATTGATAGATTGATTTATCACAGACTAATGGATCTTAAAAGGGAACATTTTATCTCTGTTGAAAGATGATATGTATGTCTGACCTATGTTTCCTTAGTCCTAATGCCTTAGTTTATTGTTAGGATCAATGCTTCTGAAGGCTTTCTTTGCTATCCTTGTAATTTTTTTCTGAGTATGATGATTTGTTTATTCTTTCATTCATACGTGCTTGAAGGTTTTTCTTTCAGCAAATACAGTCAGATTTAACTCCTAGCTGTAAGACTGCTGTAACACAAGTGACACTGGTTTTGTGTGGTTTATATTTTGTACTCCTGGTTAGCTCTTTAACAAATCTTTCTCTGTCTTTGTCAGCTTATATGTTTTAGTAATTTTAAGATTTGTTTTGCATCCCTTCCCTCCAAAAACTGGAAAAGGCCCCTTGTGCAGAACTCTTCATAGCCACCTTTCAACCTGAGGGAGTTACGGAGCTGGAAACCCAGAAGGAACAGGACACATTTTCCAACTTCTCACAGCTTCTTGTTGCTGTAGCTGTGTCAATCAAGTTTTCTTGAGCATCTTTCCTACCCACATTCTCTGGATTGACATAAAAGCACCAACACCTCCTTTACACTATTTTCATTGTCTGCTTAGAGTAATGTGGTTTTGTCCACAAGATTTCCCGCCGCCTTTTCAGCCAGGATGGAGCTCTGCTGTAGACAACCAAGTCTCTCAGTGTCCTACGTGCTGATGGCACCCATCACGTAGGTTGTTGTTATAGACAACTATAAAGTTGTCTTTATAGTTTCACACCCTCATGTCCTTGTGTTCCTTTGAAATTCCTGGCAACATACACAGCCCACCCTAAGTTACATCCTCGTTATTCAGGAGTCTCAAGACCTACATGATTGCTGTTGAATAAAATGTTTAAGTTGGTCTCTGTTTCAAACATATAGCTAAAGTGCTTGAAAACTAAACATTGGTCTAAAATAAAAACTTTTTCTCACTACTGTTTGGCACAACATGTTAACACCAGCTAACGTCGCATAATGAGTTACTGAAATACGTAGTAAGCAGTGGTTGCATTCTCCATCTGCCGCCTTTTTTTCTAACGTGGCTTTTTAATTAGTGCCATACTGAACAGAATGAATGAAAGTCAGTTATTACAGATGGGAAACAAGACCAAGATGGTATTTGGGTAAGAGGCACATTAGAATTTTTCGTTGAGACCTGAAAGCCTAGGATTTTTCCTTTTAATTGCTTTCTGAGAAGTTATTGTTCGTATAAAGGAGAGAACAATAGTCCTGTACAGCACTGGGAAAATGCTATTCACACTGCATTGGCTGTTTATGTGCACCTTATTTCTGGTCTTTTTAAAGGTTTTCTTCTTCTCTTCACAAACAACAGCTAAAACTGCAGAAAATAACAGTTATATAATGGAAATTCAGAAAACTAAAATGGAAAAAAGTATCAAAATTCCAGTGATATTCTCCTTGGTTTGTCATAGTTAGAGGTGGAGAGAAACTTGCTTTCACTGTAATAGGTAAATAAGTTGTAATTCATGGTGATGCTAAGCAACAACACTTAAAATGTTAAAGCATGTTGTTGACCTTCAAGGCTGAGCTGGGAACTTAAAGACTTCGAAGAGCTGGGGAGGGTAGGGAAACAAAGCATTCCACAGGAATTATTTTCAAAGAACTTTGCCAAAAAGTCTTAATCTTGGAATGCAGTGAATTAATGAGACTCATGTAATAAAACTATTGCATGGAAAAAAAAAATATAATTTTATAAACTTAGCAAAAGAATCCTACAAAATGCTTGCAAGTTTTGAGATGTTAAGAAACAGTAGTATTTGCCCTTACCCAAATGTCAAATACTACATCACAAAGAAGCAAGGTCTCATTTTATCTGTTAGGAGATAATTCAGTATGAACAGGAGTTCAGTGCCAGAGGAACACTTTTTTCAGGGCACAGCCCTTCTTTTACTACCGAAGCTACAGACCTGTACTGTTACAAATATAGTAAGTAGGCTAGTTAATTTGTATTCAGTTTCTAGGATGATTAGATCTAACCTTTAGCCTTACATTTCTGTTTTGTGGTTATCTAAACCAGTCTGCTCTTGTTCTATGATCAGTTTAGCAGGGAAGGAAAAAATTTGTTCCTCCTACAGCATCTCATCTGTGCCCGTTTCTGCTGAGCATTCTTCTTTGGCATTGCCTTTTGACCTTAAGCTAGAAGTCTTCATTTACAAAATATTAAAAGTTTCCAAAAGTCGATGAGACTAATTATTTTCACCCTAGTAGTCTCCATATCATTAGTCTTTAAGTCAGGCTAATCCATGTTTGTAAGAGTACTTAGCCTAGATTTTTGGTCCATGTCTTGGGGTCTTGAATACTGCTAAAGAGCTACAGTATAGTCCCACTAAATTTAAAAAAAAGTTTCATCTTTGCATCTGGAAACACATTATGATGATATTTACCACTACCTTTTCTTACATTATATGCACATTTCTATTTGTTCAGATCATACTTTCTTACCTTCTTTTATATAATTTAGGTGCAAAAGGTGCAAGAGGATTCCCAGGTGATCCAGGTCCAGTGGGATACCCAGGGCTCAATGGTACACGAGGTGATCCAGGTCGGGAAGGATTCCCAGGTCCTCCAGGTATCTTGAAATAATTAGTCGTTCTTTATATACTTCTGAGCTCTTTACTACAGTCACTGAAACACAAAAACTTGATTCCAGATACATTTTCACTTATCTTCCCTTCCATGTTCAAAAAATAAACTGTTATACAAAACTGCTACTTTTCAAATCCAAAAGGTTTTCCCGCAACTTCTATAATGATGAAGAGTAACATAGATGCCAGCCTCTTAAAATCTGCTTTATAGTGCAAAATTATAAATGTGACAGTAAAAATTCCTTAAGTTCACACAGAAATAAAGAAATTCAATAACAAGATATTTCAGATTCCAAATGGAATATACTCAGAATGATGACACAGAAAAGAAGAAAATACTAGTATTAGTATTTCTATTTAACTCCTTCCAGCATTAGTATAAATTATACTGGACATATCAAAGGTGGAGTACTAGTTACTCAGCTGCCTTGCCCCTAGGCGGCTGTGTTTCCAAACAGTGTTTGCAAGTGTTCAGTGCCTGTCATATTTTATGCTAGTCTGTAATAGGTACAGTTTAAATCCCAGGGCTTCTGTATCTCTCCGGAGGTTCCAGGATGTCCAAGACACATCAATTAATTACACGTGTAGTTGATCTGTTCATAGATAGTAAGTCAGATGAGTCTAAAGTAGTGCCACTGGACACACATATAAGCTGCAGTGGGTATGTTCGCAGATCATCAGTGAGTCCAGCAAGAGTTCCTGCCAGAAACTACCGCTTGCCTGTGGCTGACCAGGTTAATTTGGTCAGAGAAATGAGCACCGAGTTTTTTCTGTAGCACAGTTCAGAAGCCATTGATGCAACTTAATTTAGAAGCTCTTTAGAAATTCTCTCCATCTATCTGTTTTCCAAGTCCTAAATCCTCACAGATACCAAAGTGCTGCAAACTTTCCCAAATCCAGTGCCCAGGTGCTCCTTCACCCTAAGGCAGCACACGACCCAAAAGTATTCTCTAGGCTCATCTACGGCATCTGTAGTAGCCAAAGAGAAAGTGAAAGAAGAGTTGATGCATGTCCTGGTCAAGAGGCAAGGGTTGCATCATAAAACATGGCTCTGTGCAGCGCAGGGCAGGACCATGAAGCCAGGTCCAGTTTCCCAGTGCACGAGAAGCCTTTCCCCTGTCATTTGTGGTAATGGGGGCTTGTGCCCTCCCCATCATTCACCTACAGGGTGGAGGACAGGGACGGCGGCACTCCTTCATCAGGAGCATGAAGTGATTGGCATTGGCCCCTTGAGATGTGTGGGGAACAGCAACAGCAATGACCCATCTGGGTAACTCCCCCAGGTCTTACCAATTTACCAGTATGCATTCGCTCCTCGCTTATTGACTCCCTGAAATGTCTTACCCCTGCTGCATATCAAACCAGGGTTTTGTATACAGGAACAGTTTTTTTGCCCTTACAAAATAAGATGTTTATAAAATGCTGCAATAGTCATGTCAAAATAGTTGCACAGAAGTAACTGTGCTTGGACCCGTGGATCTTTTATCACGCAGGCACTAGGTATCCTGAGGGGTCACCTGTAAGTTCTGTGGATTTCCACATTTGGCCAAATGTTCTTATAAATGCTGCGTGGTTTAAAAACATTTATGTAACACTTTGTTTGATTCTACAGGTTTCTGCTAAGAACTAGAGAAAATTACAATAATATATAAGGCATTATGATGGTGTATCTAGGATTTGAACTCCAACATTTGTAGTGAACCCTGTGATGCCTAGTCCCTGTTTTATTTATAGGTTTTGTTGGGCCCAGGGGAGACAGGGGCCCGAATGGTCTACCTGGACTGCAGGGACACCCAGGCCTTACAGGAAAATCTGGTGCTCCGGGAGCGGCAGGACTGAAGGGCCTTCCTGGTGACGTTTTAGGAGCAGCAGCAGGTTCCCGAGGGGATGTCGGGCTCCCCGGCTTCCCGGGGTTGAAAGGCACACCAGGAGATCAAGGAGTACCGGGAGTTAGAGGTAACAGCTACTTCAAATAAAGAAATGTTTGAGTAAGAGTGTGATATAAATGTAGCCAAATTACAGAGATGTGAGAGCAGTAAGAGACCATGTTAGGATGCGTTGGAGGTACTGATGACCCCAGAGCATCAAATCCCAGTGCCTGATGGTCTCCCATCCCTTCCCCATCTACCTCAACTGTTACCAGAATGCCTGGCTCCTCCAAACATCTTCTGGAGATCCACTGCTTGTGACCAGCACTCCTTCACATTGCACTACATGAAATCAGCTACAGTAGGATACCAGAGAACCGGATTTTGCTCATCTTTGTTGTGTTCAGATGTACTGTTAATTTTTCCCACTCTGGTTAAGGGAATGGTGATGTAGTTGTTATCCTGACTTTTCACTTACATACTGCATAATGCTGAGATTGTTTCCCATGCCAGAAGATGTTTGGATAATACATGGCTTTGCAGAATAGCACATTGCACTAGTGTAGAATTTGTAAATTTTAACTAAGAGGACATAGTGTTTAGTAAATGTTAATATGCCATTTTACCTGGTCAGTCTTTGGGCACTTAGGAACAAGAAAAGGATAACACTATATACTTATTCATAATTTTAGGGTGTTCATTTTATTTCATTATTTCACAGATCTTAAAAAACATGCTAAACTCCCTATAGAAAACAGAGAAAAGCATCATTTCTCTACAAAATCTGACTTTGTCACTCTCTGAATTCTGTGGAGGACTTTCAAAAGCACATGTGGGAATTAAGCATCCCCTGCTACACAGTTTCAGTAGCATTTGGACATACAGTTAAATTTAGGACTGCTCATTACCCTCTTGCCCTGTTGTGGAAGTGAGAAAGGAGTAGCAATTGTGTGACTAGCTCAAAGCAAGGAGGTATATCACAGGAACCTGTCTTAAAGACTATTCTCATGATTTTCAATACAAACAAAAAAAGAAAAGAAGAGCATCATCTTACACGAGTTATCTGAAGTGAGAAGAGCTGGTTTCACCTTGAGTAGAGCCCCAGAGTGAAGGAGAGGGATGAAGGCAGCTCTGTGGCACTTGGCAAGTTTGAGAAAAGGCAGAAAACATCACTAACACCTCTGAAAAGGGGAAGAAATTCAAGGTGAAACATGGATTGAAAAGGAAAAAGAAATTGTATGACTTTGTACCTTCTTTCTAAGCATTTCTATAGAACTTAAGTTTTCAGTAATAACAAAAAATAAGTGCAGTGAAAAGAAAAAGCATTACTAGTTTGTCTGTTCTTGATTTATTTTACAGTTCTGACAGAATGGCTCCAAAAAAAGCATGTGAATTTTTGTATGAGTTTTTTGTTTTAGTTTTATATGAAGTGGCTAGTGATTCCTTTATATCATCTATGCCACTTAATCTACTAACCCCTCAGAACAGAGAGCTAAAGCCTGTATTCTGTTGTTGAGAAATCTCACCTTATGTGACCTCAGTGATAACGCACACTTAACTACAGTCAAGTCAATGGGCCTACACTGATGTAAAACCTGAAAAAAGAGAAGCAGATCCACTTGGCCTTGGATTTTAAGTGCCATGTACTTTTGAGGTCTTGAATACTGCTGCTTCTCCAATCTGAACGCAAAGTAGGATTTACCTTTTAAGTCTTGACGCTCCCTTTGCTCTTGCATTGTAGACGTAAATTTTCACCCGGTACACTAAGCCATGTAGAATCAGCGCCTTTTTGCTTAGGAATTTGTATGAATCTTATAACGATGCCTTGTAACGACCTTACTTGAAAATTTCTGAACGATAACGCAAAACCAGAACCCACCGTCTGCCTTAAACATTCCCATTCCTGCCTATCACATTTTAGAAAAGATACAGAGCGTTATTTCAGTGGTTCAGTCAGCTGCTTGATTTGATTCTTACAAAGATGTATGTGATAAAGAAGAGAGATCAAGAATTAGGGAATTATTGGGGTTAAAAGTGGAAGACAAAGACGCCTGCTCCATCTATATCCACCTGGTGCCTAATTGTTTCCATTTATTTGAAAGAGCCAGTCAACCTTTCTGATGTAAATATTGAGACCAGTACTGGTAATGTCAATTATTTTAAAACTAATGAGCAGTCTTTTAATTTGCTTTTCCTGTTCTCACTAAATTTTCAGAGGAAAAACATACCCTGAAAGACTAGTGCATACACAGAAGTGATATGTAATAAGCTCTCTAGATATTTATGCTCTCTAATACATAATTATGGTATTTTAGGAGCGGATGGTAACCCAGGTTTGCCAGGACCCAAAGGAGATCCAGGGCCGCAAGGTCTCCCTGGTTTGATGGGATTGCCGGGAACACCAGGAACCCGCGGATTCCCAGGACCACCAGGAAACCCTGGGCCAGATGGCAGGCCTGGCTCTCAAGGACCTGTTGGTGAGGAAGTGTTGCTGTCCTGTGTCACCTCCTGCACGTTCTCTGTGGCAGGGCAACTGTACGCTTTCCACAGCGGGAAGTTAAGCTTGGGGTTGTGCCGCATCCCATGCTTTAATACCCAGCCAAGGAAATGACAGTAATAGTGCAGACACTGTGGCTGCAAATTATGCTGGTATCACAGGTGAGAAGTAGGGGTGATGATGGTCCTCACTGGCAGAGCTGCTGCTTTTCCTTCTATAGCCACGTACCAAGCCAGGTCAGAGCTTGCTGGTGGCAGACTGGGAGAAGGGAGCTACGAAATGGGAGCAGTCTTACAGAAAAGGGGCTTAATTCTTAAAGAGGAGGGGAAGGTCCTCTTGGGAGTGGGTGCAGAAGCAAGCTGGTAGCGAGACTGGTTTGCACTGATGAGCTGCTTTGTCTTTATCATGATTTCTGCAGTTCTTCGCTGAAAAAAATGCTAATTTCCTCCCCTCCACATGAAGCTGGTAGGATAGCAGTTTTCTCCCTCTTGAGCTACCTTGTATGAAATCATCATGTATGTCCAAACGCTTTTTAATCTCCCTGTTTGCATGTTCACATGGCAGGTCCACCTGGTGCTAGGGGAGAAGATGGTGAGCAAGGTTTTCCTGGCCCCGTGGGCCTGAAAGGTCTGTCTGGTGACAAAGGTGAAACAGGTTACCCGGGATTACAAGGTATACCTGGTGTGACTGGTCCCCCTGGCATAAGTGGAATGGATGGCTTTCCAGGAGATAAAGGTGAGCTCTGGACAGCTGCTTTGGAAAGAAGTAATGTTGCTTAAAGCTGTTTGTGCTGAGATGAACAGGACATGTTCTCTGCTGGGCAACCTCTGTTTAAGACAGAAGAATTAGGGTCATATGCGTAATACATTCCAAAATCACTGCCTGTTTTCCCCTGCGTTGTGCTTGGCAAAATGCTAGCTTGTGACATGCAGCCCTGTTTAGAAGGGCAATAGCTGTTTTATTTCTCCTTTGAAAAAATATCCAGTATGTACTCTTTTCTCTCTCCAAAAGTCTTTCCCTTGTCCCAGTCCCACTGGCTCTTGGTGAAATTAGAGAGATGTTTCCCCAAACCTTTGCTTTAAAGTTTTTTAAAGCTGGCAGTTGTGTACTGAGCAATGTCAGACACAAGACCTCGAAGTTGACTTTTACCAGGATACTAATCTTACATATAAAGAAGATTCTCACTTGCCAGCCACGAAAATGCTATGTATAATGCAAGTTGTCTACATCACACAGGGAGTTTCAACAGGATTCAACTCCATGTGAAGCCAAGTTAAACACAAAGGGGGGCGCATGCCTAAAAATGCATGTTGCAATTTCATCAGTTGTAAAGATAGGACTTTTTTCCTAGGACAACTCTGGAGTACTGATCAGCTCTCATTTGAGAGGAATGAAGATCTGTTTGTTAGCATGACCCGTGTAAAACAGCATCCTCTTGTTTAGAAAAGAGGAATATGGGAATTTTTGGTGAGAAAGGGCCAGCCAGTCCTAGACCCATGATTTGTATTTCTACATGTAGAAGAATGGGCTGATTAAAAACCTTGTGTGGAACTAGGTACATTTCTCTAGCTTATCTGTAGGAGAGGGGTTGAACTGATCTTTCAGAAGAAGACAGTAAGTTCTGATCATCTCCACAACATCTCCTCTTGGCCAGTTGAGGCAGTTCAGTGTACCCCTGCTGCTCTTTACCTCTCAGAGAGCTTGGGTGCCTGATTTAGAGCTGGAGGTTGCCCTAGGCATCAAGGCACCCAAAAACAGGTACTGGTGCACTGAAGTTTTCATGCCGTTTTAGTCATGCGTTGCTGGTTCACATTTACGTAGTTTGCAGAAATCCGAGTGAGGTAACAGTTCTCTTCCCCTTCTTTCTTTAAAGGCTCAAAAGGTTCACCGGGCATTGATGGTTTCAAAGGCATGCCAGGCCTAAAAGGAAGATCAGGCATCAAGGGAATAAAAGGAGAATTTGGCCCATTCGGGGCTCAGGGCGATAAAGGCTCACAGGGCGCACGTGGCTTTAAAGGTATTTGCTTATGAGTGGTACTAGTGTATTTGCTTTTCACATCTGAGAACTATTTTACAAGGACACAAAGACAAAGAAGACACATTTTTCACATGGTAAATTTAGCTCAGACATTCCTCCACCTGTTTCACACATGGGCCTCTGGCTGTGAGGCCTGGATTTTAGGCTCAGGGAAAGGTTACTTCTTTGTGAATCTTTACACGTTTAAGGCTGGAGACAGACATCTCATTATTCTGCTGAGCTCAGATAGCAGCACCTCTGGGCATGTACAGAACTCAACAGAGCCTTTTCCCAGGAAGCATAAGGTGTTTGGGGGAAAAGATTCAGATTTTGCTCCAGTTGCACTGTAAAGGCAGTGAAATATTCAGAAAACCAGGCAATTAAGTAGTTAGAAGTCAGACACATATCAGTTCATATCATCCTCAGCGAAATAAAAACTGTAACTCAGTCCTCTTTTCTTTGCACACAATTATCTTTAAATACGTGCCTTACCAGAAGGCCAAAATGTTCTTTCTAGGGACCCTGAGATAGGTACTTAAGAAAAAACACTCTGCAATTCAAAGGTTGCAGAACAGTGCTCCCAGTAATTCAGGGGAGGTCTGAGCAAAAGACAAGTGTGAAAACAGCCCCTGCGAAGAAAAGTGCAAATATACGCTTTGGTGAAGAAATATAAGACAGTGCATGATCATAGGAGACAAGTCTGGGTGGCTGGCCTGTCTCTGCATCCCACAAAGAACTAAAGACAGTCATACAGTCTATTTGGATCCTTTCTTCAGGATATTATTTACTGATGTCACCAATAACCTTCAAATCAAGAAAAGGAACAAAATAACTGGTAACAAATCCAAACACTTTCTTTTGCCCAGGGCTTTTTGACTGAGAGTTTCCCTTTCACTGGAACTAGCCTACTTTTCTGTGCTTTCTCCAGTGTGCTTTTTGGTTTTTTATAAACACATGATACCTAACTGATCTGCTGAGAGGTAAATTATCTATCACAGAGGAGTCTGAGTCCAGCTCCCCAGGACTGTATGTACAAAAGTTTAACTCAATTTTCATGGTTTTTTTTATGCTTGACTGTCCTGCTGACATGTTGTATTGATGCAGGTAACTTTTTATGCAAGTGGATTTTCTGTAGCTTGTGCAAGATTATCTATTAAATCCTTTTTGCTAAATTCACTCTTCTGTTCACTTTTTCCAACACAGCGCCGCTGACTAGCTTTTTGTAACACGATTGTGTTTTTTACCCTTTAGGTGACCGTGGGGATCAAGGCCCACCGGGAGAACCCCCAAAGCTCAAGCCCAGCATGATGTTGGAAGTTAAAGGTGAAAAAGGAGATGTTGGAGAAAGGGGCACGAAGGGATTCTTTGGCTTAAAAGGTCAGTGGTCACAGCAAAACAAAGCAAGCGCATTCGGGGACTATCGATCTGTGTCTTTTCTCAGTTACCATATTAAATATTCCCTGCTCATTGTACCACTGTGCTACAGCCGCCCCAGCAAAGTCTCTGACAGCGAAAGCTGAGCTCCTGGCTGTGTTTCACAGAGCTACCCCTGAGGAAAGCTTTGCACAGTTATGTCACGTGTGTGTGCACTGCCTTTTTGTACTAGCGCATCGTGGTGCCAGGTTTTGAGAAGGCCACTAGCAGGAAAACTTCTTACACACAAGTAACTGCTTGTCAGCCTTCTCAGCTTTAATAGTTTAAATCTTCATTATTTTTCTTCTTCCCTGCCTGCAGGTAGCAAGGGAATGCCAGGCATTCCTGGAAAGACAGGAACTCCAGGGTCCCCTGGGCATCCCAGCTATGTGGCCGGTGTGAAAGGGGACATTGGCGCGAAAGGGCTGACAGGTCTGAAAGGGTATCCTGGTCCAGCTGGCTCTCCTGGCATCAGAGGCTTCCCTGGCAGCACAGGAGGCAGGGTGAGTGCATGCCCAGGAGGGAATAAGGATGTCCTTGTGCTGGCGTTCAGCTTCTCTAGGGAGTAGCCTTCACCCCTTGAAATTGTGCTGAACAGCTACAGTGCAAAGATAAAAATGCAATAAAAATTTAATAAATAGATCAAATAATTTTGCTTGATCCCTGGAATGTTCATTAAGCAGAGTCCTTTCTTTTCTCATTGGGAGACATGCAAATTTCACACACCAGCTTTTTGCCAGCGAGGACCCAGACAGCTCCTTCTAGGTCCCTGGTCCTGTTGCCGTAGCTGTTGGTAAAATTTATTCTCAACATTGGGCTTACTCTTCCCTTTCTCCCAGGACTGATGGTATCACTGGCAAAAATTACTCAGTGTCACTCATCTAACAGTAAAAGAGTCTAAGAATCTCAGCTCCTAGAGGGTAATTCACCATGATTCACTTTGGCTGCAAAATAAGTTACAATGGAAGAAATAAACTCTTACAAAGGCCTGACAGTAGACTCACAGACATCATTTATTTAAGAGAGCCAAAAACTATGTTCCTTTCTCAGGTAGTTTTGCCTTTAGATTTCAGTAGGACTTCTTCCTAATCAAGGACTGCAGAACTCACTGCCTGTGTAGTAATAGGACACTATCCTATGTGTAATAGGATGTTCTCAATTTCAAACTTAAGTCTTTGCAAACGTAACTTGTCCCTTGGTTTGTACTGGTTTGGTTTAGCTGATCTCAGCCAAATGACTCTATAAATAATAAAGTACTACAGAAACTCAAAAATGGTAAATTTAATAGCCTTTTTTCGGTATTTCCAAACTGTGCTGCTTGGAAGGTTGAATAAATCCTCATCCTCGTTAACTGATACCTGTTTTCAATCATATGATAGGGAGAAAAGGGTGTTCCAGGAATTTCAGGCCATTTTGGTACTCCTGGCTCACACGGTGAAATAGGTGAGTTTGTTCGCTTATCTGAGCACTTTGTATTCATTACCCATCAAATGCTCAACATTAAGTTCTGAAGTGTCTCAAGAGGTCTTCAGTCTTAAAGAGTTTTCGTACAGTCTTACAGAATGATATTGTAGATGTGGGAGGCTGTGAAAAGGTTAATACTGTTAATTTCGTGCAGCATGTACTGTCCATGGATAAATCCATCCATGGCAGGGAGGGCAGCTGTTCTAGAGACTTTGTGTTTTTCTTTTTTTAACTTATTCCTCTTTTATTCTAGAAAGAGAATAATTACTGAATTTTGCCTCAGAAGTTGCAATTCCTTTGAAACAACAGGAAATGCTGTTTAAATTAAAGCCTTACCACTCATGTGTTCATTTTTGCTTGAAATAGGTGAGCCGGGAGACACTATAAACTTACCAGGAATGCCAGGCCTTAAAGGGGAAATTGGTGTGCCAGGATTAACAGGTATTGATTTTACAGTTGCTCCGCATGTATTGCTTTCCACATACTAAAGTCCACAGAGGAAGGGAGGGGGACCTTACCATGGGCTTTTGATGGCTGTTGAACATGTGCACTCATGACAGCTCCTGAAGAGATTCATCTTTTCTTTATTGAAATGAGTATGTGCTACGTTTATCTCTTCAACTGAAAGTACAGTTGCAGCAGTAAATATCAATCACATGCAACTCCAGAAAACATTTCTGTATAATTTTTTGCCATTGAAGACAAAAGGAGCAATAACAGGCCATGATTATGGAAGATGGGATAGCAGAGTCAGGTCAATTTTCGATTGGGTAGGTTAGGTAACTTATTAAAATTTCCCTGCACATGCAGCACACTTGAACATCAGTGTCATATTCCACATAATTTGGGGAGTACTTTTAAAAACAAATTTAATGATGGTTTGGCCAGCATGCTGTAGACGACTATTCATTCTCCCAGATTATGCAAGCACCCTGACTAGAAGAGTGTCTTTGTGTGGCAAGACCACGACCCATTCAGTAGCCAGCTTCCATTATGCTTGTTAGCTTAGGGTCATATAGAGATTATTAAAAGAATATACTGGTTTTGTGGTTTTCCAGGCACAAGAGGAGGCGCAGGACAAAAAGGCGAAGGCGGTGATCCTGGTTTCCCTGGCATTGAAGGCCCCAGAGGCACACAGGGTGTCCCTGGCTCTCTGGGACAGAAAGGTAAAATACTCTTTTTAATGCTCCAAAGAATAAAACTGTTTAAGAAAAGAAAAAAAAAATAAAATCTCTTTTCCCTCGAAAGAAAGTCATTAAGTTTTTTAATGTGTTATGCATTCTGTAAGTTGGTAAAGAGCAGTGAAAAGGATGTGGAACTCCTGGCAGAACTTACTAAGAGGAAATTTCAAAAGCCTAACTCTGCTTCATACCAGTTTTACCCTTTTTATAGCAATCGCGTCCAGTCAAAGTGGTGCATTGCTGGCATACTCAGGTATTCTAACGCTGTCTCAACACTACAAGGAGGTGGGCTTTTCAGTGCTCTTTTCTGCCATAAATGAAGTCAGTATCCCCAGGACCCAGTTACTCAGGAGCCTTTGAGCCAGGCTCGTTGGCCAACTGTTCAAAAGCACTGGGGAACCAAAGTCAGGTTCGGCTCTGGCTGGATCATAAACTCAGGGCTTAAGAACATGTCTTATTGCAGGAAGAGCATGAAAATGCTCTTTCAGAACAGTTGCTCCACATTTCTCATATAATTATAGGGCTTAGAAACTCCAGCCAAGGCTGGAGCAGTTTCGGTAGGTACCTCACTGGGAAACAGCCCTTGTCTGATCAGCTTTCCAGTCAGAAAGGCAAAACAGACGCGGCAGAAGGGGAAACTGTGGCTTGCATAAATGAAATTACTTATTGTAACTGGCAATAGAAGTAAAATTGTCATTTTAATAGGAGGAGCCCACTGTATTTCTGAGGTTGTCAGAAACCTGAAGTTTGTAATGAATTGTTTGGTTATACCTTGCCTCTCCTACCTTTGCTCTCTCTTTAGTTTTCTTCCACTTGGATGAGCAGTGCATTGTTGTACAATGACATTAGGAGGGGAAAGCTGTCATTTTGCTACCTGGGAGAATGAAGGTAGCACAAGTCCATGTTTTGGGCTATTGGTTTTAAGGACACTCGTGAGCAATGATTCATCCTTGTCGTGCAGGTTTGCGGGGACTGGTCGGCCCCCCAGGGCAGCAAGGAAGCCCCGGGACGCCTGGATTTCAAGGTGAAAAGGGAACTCCCGGCTGGCCTGGCTTACCAGGACAAGCAGGTATTCATACAGCTTCAACTATTCAGTCATTTCAGTGTGAGCACTTGCCATTGTTCCTTTGGGGTAAAAAAGACGAAAACAGGCTTTTTGCAGATCAGAGTGGCAGAGTTCCCTCTAGTAAACATTTATTCCTCATAAAGTCCAGGTGCATTAATGAAGACCCACGTGGTTACTTTCTGATATATCACTTCAGAGGACTGGTGTCTACTGAGCTCACTTTAACTGCTGATGACGTCCCTCCACCAGGAAAGCAGTTTTCAGGAAACATTTTCATTTTTCATGACAGCTGGGAAGAAAAAACAAAAAATTATTTAAAATGCAGCAAGAGCAGTGATATACAGTATTAGAATATTACAATGTGGCATTAGATAGCAAACAATATACTTGTCCTACATCATCAAAAACTGTGAACTGATCCAATGTCTGGCTTTAAGAATGAATGACTTATAGCTCAGACAGAATTCACCTATCAAAATACAGGTGATTGATAGTTTAAAATGTAGCTGTTTGTTTGTATCACAGGATACAGAATCTTATTGGTTGCCACCTAATTCCTTAATATATTAAGTAAGCAGATTTTTTTCTACAGGACAGCCAGAAATTGCCCTGCTTCTGGTAAGATTCATCTGTCTGAATCTGCATCAAATCTAATCTAATATGGTTATGAAGGCTGCCTTTATAGACAGTGAAGAGAGAGACAGACACTTACTTTTGTGAAGGTTGAATTGTCCTCCAGAGCTCTGGCCATTGATTAGAGATACCTGTCTAGCTTTAACATCATGCTTAACACTTTGACAGGTACAAATAGATGGGATAGATTTTACCCATAACAGCAGCAGCAGCTATTTGACATTTTGTTAGGGTTTTGTTGGTTTTTTTTCAAATGACAGAGTGAATTTCTCCTGAAGAGAGCTTCATTATAATCACATTTAGAGCCTACAATTATGCCATTATTGTCTTGGTTTGAGGATTTTGGAAAACTAAATGGTTATTAACTAAATTGTGGCAGCAAGACTGGAACTAATGGCATGCTACCAGACAGATCAGAGATACGTAAAAAAAAAAATCTCGTAGTGAGTTTATTGGATAATAACAAAATTTGCCAATCACAAAGCCATGGTGTGGTGTATTTCATAATAAGCTTATTGTAATGAATTAATTTGCATATAATACACAAGATTTTAGCACAGAATCGTATTTATTCAAGCATTCGAATTTTTTGCCTAGGAATATATACAGACTCATAGAAACTACTATGATAATCATGAATGTAATTTTAAAACAGGCTTGCCTGGCTTAAGAGGAATCAGTGGACTGCATGGTTTACCAGGCACTAAGGGCTTACCAGGATCACCAGGTAAGTAAGACTCTTATCCTGCCTGTTTGTAGGCACAACATTATGTTGGCTGCAAGTTTGGTTGGTGAGATCTTTGCAATGTGACTTTAACTGTGTCATCCAAAGCCCAATGTGGAATTTGCTTCATTATTGTGGGCTCTGGCAAGCAACTTCATACACTATGTGCTGCCACACAGATGGATTAGAACACAGCTTCAAATCATAATTTCTTTCCTCTTATAAAGTTAAAGCCTCAAGGCCTTTTTTTCCCATTATGAGCCATTTTTCCAATAAGCCATTACAGACTCATGTATTTAGTAAATCCACATGCTCTATACATGTATCTTAGCATGATGATACATTGCTACATGCGGAAACATTTCAGCTTTCATCTTAATTTTGAACAACTCCACAACAGGTCCAGATGGCTACGGCTCTGCAGGTTTCCCAGGTGCAGTGGGTGACAAAGGGGAAGCAGGAGAGCCGAGCAGAGTGGAAGGCAGCCGAGGACCTCCGGGTCAGAAGGGAGACAGAGGTGTTCCAGGTTTGTATTCCAGAGAATGGGATCTACTTATTATTTGTTTCAGCTGTGGATGTTATAGATGCCACAAAATGCAGTATAGTGTAGACAGTTGTACAGGAGAGCACTGCGTGTGGGGAAGGTTGCTGTTTGTAGTTAGTGCTGCAGCTCAGCCAGCCCTTGCTCAGAAACAGTGATGTGTATTGCCCGATGCTGGACAAGCCAGCCCCTCCAGCACTGGAGTCCTTCCCCATGGTAGCAGCATCTTGTAGCACCCACTGAGCTCAGCACGCTGCAAATGCCAGAGGCTGCTCTCAGCCATCAGCTCCCAAAATATTTTTAATGAGGGTCCACTTACACAAAGGCTATGGCT
Organism: Platalea leucorodia; assembly: GCF_965183815.1. Classification (NCBI taxonomy): domain Eukaryota; kingdom Metazoa; phylum Chordata; class Aves; order Pelecaniformes; family Threskiornithidae; genus Platalea; species Platalea leucorodia. The sequence goes on from NC_138824.1 coordinate 64,525,434, forward strand.
TTTCTTTCTTTCTTTTTGTTGCAAATCTGTCAGTGTTTACCTTTCTTCTGAAAGCCTCACTGTCCATCAATGTGTGATTGTCCCTCTGATCCCTCCTGGGCTCTGTTCCCTTGCACAGCACTTTACTCGCCTAGTGCAAGTGAGCACTCAGCCTTTCGGCTCAAACCCACCTTGTTGTAGCGGGCTGTGCTTATCTCAGTATGGCTCACCACCAGTTCTTCTTCCATCAGGGACCCACCAGACTGATGATATGGATGAATCAACTAATTACAGACTTGTTTTTAAAAAGTTTTCCAACATTTTGGCTCTGAAAGAATTAAGGACCAGCATAGATATAAAACCTTACTGCCTTTGCCTACTTGGTTTAATGGCTCATTCCTATTCTTTTATGTTACGCTTTGTTGTTACCAACATGCTGTGCCATCTCAAGCACCATTCAGAGATTTATTATCAAGCCCTGGAAGAAACAACTATTTCACTTATCTCATTCATGTTTGTTTGTCAGAATTAATTTTTTTTTTTTTTTAAATTAATTAACAAAAGGGGTTTTGTGGCTTCCTGGCAAGTTGAATCTACTTAAAAGAATAATCTGTCATTGGTGGGCCAGATTTTTGGCCATTTAACACTTCTCATCTGTAGAGAACTCCCTGGATTCAAACGTTTGGTTTTAACTGACCCCAAAAAACCCTGTCTGTGACTCCTGACTCCGCAGGATACAGAATAACAAAGCTGCTTTCTTGTCTGCTCCAATATACCTAGGATATTTTGAGTACTTTCTATCTTGAAATAATATTTTACCTGGCAGACACAAGATTGTTAGCATTCCACACAGTGAGATGTAATTAGTTATCCAGAGAGCTTTGGCACAGAACTAGTATTTGGTTCTTTTAAGAAAAACCTCCACATCATCTGAAAAAATGAAATGAAAATCAGTGGGAACTGCAGGTGTTTTCCATTTTGAAAATCCCATTCTTTATACTTAGACGTCTAAGGTGAGTCCTTATAATTGCAATTGTGCATTTTCCTTGCAATACTGATTATTTCTTCTCTTCCTTTCAGGAGTCCAAGGACCCTTTGGCATTCCTGGGCAGGAGGGATTTCCAGGGCCTCCTGGGATTTCAAATATATCAGGATATCCTGGTGATAAAGGCTCCCCAGGTCTAGACGGAGTGCCAGGTAATTCATGCCTTGTTCCCCTCAGACGACAATAAAAGATAAAGTACAAGCTTGTGCCCTCAGACAACAACAGAATATTAAGTACTGGGTTAGCAACAGCAGTCATCGTTATTTCTGTCTTGATTCAGTAAAATATCCCTATTAAATGCAACACTAAAGTGCGTGTATAATTGTTGGACAGAACTAATAGTACATAAGATAATAGGGACACACCTCTTGAAAGCAAAAGGCAGTTCCTCCAGGTTGTCCTGATGGAAGGGTTTGATTTTCATGCAAATAACAGATTTAATGATCCAGAATTCTCTTAGCAACTTTCAGGAGCATTATGTTAATTTACTACTTTAAGATCCGAGGTCTGTGGCAGACTTGCAAGTCTACGGAATATTTTCTTAATCGTTTACAAAATCTTCCTATGTGAAGTTATCATGCAAACTAAGTTACATTGGGAAGCATTAGCTCCTCTCTCTAAAAGTCCATGCTACGACCCTGCCTCTTCCACACGTATGAAAAAGCCACTCTGCATCTCTCTGTATTTAGAGGCTGATATACCTGTTGTTTAGTGGACTGCACAATCATTTCAAACTGTAGTGCCACTGTGAAGAGCTTGTAGCAAAAGTTGCAGTTGTCCCACTATCATCTTTATATGATGCATGGAAATTTTTATGTAAACTTGGCAAAAACTTGCAACAGGCAAACCAGCTGAAAACCAATACCTAAGTTTCCAAATGGAAAGAGAACATTAGTTGGCCTAACGCTGCATACTGATTCCCAGTCCTCAGGCAGTCATCAGATTAAAAAATAAAAACAGAAGCAGTCAGGAGAGTAGGAACAGGAACACCATCTCCCAGCCAAAATGGTGAGACTGGCATGGCCCACTCTTACTTTGCCACATGCGTCTTGAAGTGATCCAACTTCAACAGGCAGTACAAGAGATGCCCCACTCAAAACCCTAGTTAGTAAGTCCCTCTCTCCTTGGAAACAAGGTCCAAATGTCTTCTTAGGCAGCAGAGGTAACTGAAGAGAAACCTGCCAGGTTTAGCTTCAGGCAATATGTAATTCTGGAAAAAGAAGCTGTTCCCACAATTCCCCAGACAGCATGCAGTAGTTATTTGTATCCAGATGTTCAACTGAAGCACTAAGATACACGGAACAGTAAGTCCTTGGCTTATTTACCACCTGGCACCGAGTCAGGTACTCACTGCTTTCTCTCTACTTACTTGGAGAATTTAGGATGAAGCAGGGAGGCACCTAGTGAAGTGGGGCATTTGCTGGGGAAGGAATAGCTCATTGAAGGCTGTATCTCAGCAGGCATCCCACTTCTGCTGAAATCTTGCTTGAGATGACACTGTGCTTTGTGGGAGCTTCACGCTCTAATTCCTCTGCCACCACAGCAGAAGGGTAGGCCAGCCTGAGAGCAGGAGTGCTGAGCAAGTCTATTGGGGAGCTAAGCATTAGCTCCCCGCCTAAATTAAGGAAATAAAACCTGATGGGATACAAGCAGATAGTACTGTTATTTTCCCCTGTTCCCCGGTCTTGAGTATAAACAGATTACAACCTGTATGTGCTCTAAACAGGCTATCCAGGACTACAGGGGCAGCCTGGAATACCAGCTCCACCAGGAAGCAAAGGAGAAAGTGGACAAACAGGTGCGAGTGGACAAATTGGCCCAAAAGGAAGTAGAGGTGATCCTGGAGCAGCAGGGAGACCTGGCGTTCCTGGGTACCCGGGACCAAAGGGTAAGGATGGGAAACGCTGACCTTGGCCGGGGGCAGGGGAACCTCCTGTGCTACAGCAGCTTTAATAACATGACTTCTGCACTCACTTGAGCTGTGTTGAAATGCAATAATGCCACCTGTCATTTTGCATTAAAGGTCGTAAGGGTGAACAAGGTGTCATCGGCTTTATGGGCGGAGTAGGATTTCCAGGTGATTTGGGACCTATCGGACCCAAGGGGGATAGAGGAGTAACTGGTGAGTAAGTGCAGTCAGATGCATGACTCCTTTCTAAACTACTCATTTTGCAGCTCTACAGAGCTGATCTAACTGGCCCTGCTTTGAGCAGGAGGTTGGGCTAGATGACCTCCGGAGTCCGCTCCAACTGCATGACTCTGTGTGACCCCTGGCAAATTCCAGAGGACAGATGCCTGAATTCAACATGGGTAGTCGACTTTTTGCCTTTATTAATTTCTTTTGTATGAGGTGCTAACTCCAAAATCAGAGCCGCTTTCAGGGTTAAAAAAAAAAAGAAGAATTCCTGATCTAAACTAATCCTCCAGAGTAGACATACTGGATATTTCTAAATATCTTTAAAATCCTTCACTCCATCTATACCGTCATCTGTTTGTCTCCCGAAGCCCACCAAAAGATGGTGCTGCACCTCAGAGAGCTGTTGGTTGTTTTGGGGGGGTACTTCCCAGCTTCCTGTGTCATAAATGAGGGAGCAGTAGCATCGCTCATTTTCTGCTTATCTGTGTGCTGTCTAAGAGAAGAGAAGCCCCATACTCACACACGTTCCCCCAGTATAATAAATATAGGTGCCCTACGCAAGGTGGTGAGTTGCAGACCACAGTCCCTCCCTCTCATATGCAGCCAAGTAACAGCAACATATCTGTGGATGAAAGCACATTAAGGAAAATACAGGGTTTTGTTTTTTTTAATCCAACTTGCTTTTTTTTTAATCCATCTTGCTTCTAATCACAGGCTTTCAGGGCCCTCCAGGCTCTCCTGGGCTGCCCCCTCTTCCTCCAAGGCTGGTTGCTGAGCAAGGTTCACCAGGTCCCCGTGGAAATATAGGACCTCAAGGAAGCCCAGGAGATATGGGACCTCAGGGTCCACCAGGCGATCCAGGTACGAATTGAACGCTCAGAGGGAAAGCTTGGTTCCCCTTAGCAGAGTGAGGCCACCAGAGCACTGCTTTGGCTCTCTTCTGCTTTAAATTCTCTTAAGTCAGAAAAGAGAGTCAAATTTTAGTCTTTCAAAGCTAGGGCTTGGCTTTCCTCCTCCTCCCAGCATTCAGAACATAAGCAAAACAGGAGAAAACTTTGACAACACTCACATAGCCAAAGGCAACATTAGATATGGATCTCGCTTAAATCAAGACTGAACGTCTTTGGTGGAAATGCGCACATCCTTGTGGGCGTGCTATCAACCCGGGGAACCTAGTGTTAGTGATGTGCGGACCCGATGCAGCACACCTCATCAGAGATGCGTGGTGGTAGCAAGAGTGAAAGATTCATGTAGTCTCGCTCCCAGCAACCTTCTCCAGTGAAGTCAGTGCTCTTTGCCTGAGCAAGAACCATAGGATCTTGCCTTTAGTGTAAATTGGTAGACCTGGCAGATAGGACCAAACATATGCAAGTAGAGCACATGTTAACAAAGTGGGTAGCATGTTGATATCTCTGCAGCCACTGTGCTTATAACTGTTGTTGGTGGAAGGTTTCAGAGGCTCACCTGGAGAGCCAGGACTCCAGGGCAGGGGTGGCATTCCAGCTCCTCCCGGCTCCAGAGGTGAACAAGGAGCAACAGGGTTTCAGGGTCCGGTGGGATTTGAAGGTAAGAGATGTCACACAGCACTTCTTCCCTCTTTCCCATTTCACTGCCATAAATTGTTCTGTGGTTACTGCATCACTGGATGGGGAGGAGAGAGGGAGTTTCTGTCTTCACAGCTTCTTCACAAGGGACAACTAACTAACTTTTTAACAGAGTTACCTTAAAGCAATATTTTCGGAATAAGTTTTGATAGATGTAGTTGTCAGTCCACTCGTGAGTGAGTTTGTTTTGATCTGACTGGATTTTTAGATTGGTTGTCTGTTAAGTATTTCAGCCTAGTGCTTTACTAACAGTTACATTCCTGGAGATGAATGGTTGGGTAGGTGATATTTGAATAGATGGTGTTTAAGGGAACATATTTGTAAAAGAAATACCTGTGTCCTTATCCAGTCAGAGAGCAGGAAGATTACTGTCTTAATTAGCTAAGTACACAGAGAAAAAGGTATTTGCAGAGCATAGTTTTAACTGTATGAAGCAAATGCAAGCAATTCAAAAAACCATTGGTTAATCTTGGACTAAAAAAAAAAAAGAAAAAATTTTGAAGGAAAAATATGCTAATATGTGTTGTACAAAGTATGCTCAAATTCATCAGAACTTTATATGTGACTTTCCCTGGCTCTGATAGTGATCATCTTAGAAACCAGGGAGCCTGATCCAGCACCAATCTACTTACAAAGCAACTGCTGTAATCCTAGGACTACAGCTCTTTTAACAGTAACTTACCGTAAGAAGCGGCATCATGCAATTAAGCTTTGTTCATCAGCAGCTTAGCTGGAATGTCAGCTAGCATCAGACCATTTGTGGGAGCACAAACTAAGTTGTATTTTCTTTTTCCCCGCTCTTCTAAGGTCAGCCAGGCCGCCCTGGTAGCCCCGGGCTGCCAGGCATGCCGGGTCGCAGTGTTAGCATGGGCTACCTGCTGGTGAAGCACAGCCAGTCCGATCAAGAGCCAATGTGCCCAGTTGGCATGAACAAACTCTGGAGTGGATACAGCCTACTGTACTTTGAAGGACAAGAGAAAGCACACAACCAGGATCTAGGTACGTGCAGGTATTGCTGGCAGCAGCCTCAGTTCCGTCTCTCTGGCTGAAAAGAACAAAAAAAAAAAAAAAAAAAAAAAAAAAAACCAAAAAAAAACTTAGAGAAAGCTGGGACTTCAGCACACAGGCTTAGGAAACACCAAAATGAGAAGATAAAAACTGTATGTCTGCATAGAGTGCCCCTGAGAAAGCTCCTGCAAGTCATTAGTGTTGTTCAAGGGGACCTGTAAAGCCAGCTAAACATTCTGGACTGCAGGGTTTTACTGGCACATACTTGGGAAAGAGCAGGAAACTGAAAACGTGCATTGTCTTCTGTGAGAATAATTGCCATCATTTCTTTTTTATCTTCTTTTTTAACAGGGCTGGCCGGTTCATGTTTGGCTCGTTTTAGTACTATGCCATTCCTCTACTGTAACCCTGGGGATATTTGTTATTATGCAAGTCGAAATGATAAATCCTACTGGCTCTCAACTACAGCACCTCTTCCAATGATGCCTGTGGCAGAAGACGACATAAGGCCATATATCAGTCGCTGCTCAGTTTGTGAGGCCCCAGCTGTGGCAATTGCTGTCCATAGCCAAGAAGCTTCTATTCCTCACTGCCCTGAAGGCTGGCGCAGTTTGTGGATTGGATATTCCTTCCTTATGGTATTTGTTCTCCAGTGTCATATTTTGTGTGGCACTGGGTTTTAAGTTCGAGTCTTAGATACTAGGAAGGCTGCTCTGGTTTAGATCCAGCAACACCAAAACCATGCATCATACTGGGGAACCAGGGAACTACAAAACTAGTTTCTAGGAAGCAGAAGAGGAGAAACAAAATTTCTGTGAATTGCAGAGAAAACTACCTCCTGTCAGGCTAGCATCTGGAGTCCGTCCTTTATGTACAAAATACTGCTTTTGAGCAGAACGCAGGGACAGCTGTGGATTAGCAAATAAAATTGCACTGAGGTGCAACAGGAGCCTACAAAGCATTTTCACAGCTAAAGCTTGGGAGTTACTTATGTACATCACTATTAAGAAGCTGATTTGGAGGGGGAAAAAACCCAAAACTTTTCCCTTCTTTTGGAAACTTAAAATCATTGATGTTTAGTTAAAGATTTAGAAGCGAAAGTCTTTCACCTAGTCTGGAAAGAGAGACGGCCTCCTGTTGTTTTCAACATTAAACTTCAGTGTTTTATCTCTAATGGCAACAAAAGCTGAGCTGTATATCCCATGGCTTATAGGATCTCTCAGGTATTGCAACCTTATAATTAGGAAATGGGATGTTACAGAAAAGGTTAGCATTAGGTGTGCAGCGGAAGACCTACTGAAGGGCCTGACCTGCTTTTCTTACAAGACCGTACAGAGGGATCATGTAAGCACTGGAGGGCCCAACATGGTAAAGAGCAGCTAGAACGTGTTAGTGAATGATCTGACAGATGCTCATTTTTCTGACTTGCTTGATGTGCAGGAGAGTCAAAACCTGCAACAGTATGCCCATGTTGTTAACTCATTAAAGACTGGACTGAATGCTGAAGTAAACAAGGTTGGGAACAAAAAACAAGATTTCTCTGGCAGCAAATGTCAATCCTACCTGCAAACCATTTGTTTGTCAAAAGCCAAAACCTTAAATTTTTCATAAAATAAAGGGAAATCTGATCTTTTTTGTTTAGTTACAGAAAAAAAAAAATCATTTTGAGAGGGCAGGTCGAATTTTTGACCAGCCCTATGGTTGACCTTTCTTTTGCTTCTATAAAAAGCCCCGATACCAATCTCATAGTTACTTCACAAGAATTCCAAGGATTAATTAAATGTTTGCAAAGCCCTGTGTAAACACTGAGCATTGTTAAGAGGAAAGTTGTAACCTTAGCAAGAACCTTTTGCCAGGACAAAGTCTGCCAGCACCAAGGAACACACAGTGAGAAGAGTTCACATTTTCCCAGCTAGTGTTTGGAGCAAATGAAGTGTTTGGTGTACACGTTTTTGCTTCTCAGGCAACTGTGGCAGAAGTACAGCACACTTGTGGTTATCTCAGAGTACATATTGTTTTACTTCCTTGGCTTAAATTTGTCACCTCCTTCCCCTGAGTAAGGTACAATCATGAAGGGAGTCATCATGGACTCCTGCCCAAACAGCTGTAGAAGTCAGTCAGCTTTCATGTAGCAAGGGCACTCCGCTATCATGCATCCTATAAAGGCAGAGTGGCGTAAGCGTTGCAGAAGGACAAAAGGCCGTGGCCAGTACAAGAAGAGATATTGCAGGCATAGAGTTGGAGCTTGCACACTGAGCGTAGGAATGCCAGGGCTCGTCCTGAGGTGGTCAAGCGGGTCTGCTCCCAAGCCAGGGCTCAGATAGCGTGTGCAGTTCGTACTAACTGCTTTCCAGCTCCAACTGCAAAGGCCTCAGAGCTGTAGCAGTTTATACTGCTTCTTACCAACTTTGTTCTTGCAGAGGGATGCTAGGATGGTTTTGCTCCTGAACTTCATAGCTTACCGAATCTTGCAAAACTGTAAGACAACTGGTAGGCCACACCTTTGGGTGGGACGTTTTGGGGGGAGGGAGTTGTTGTTTTGGGTTGGTTTGTTTGTTTTTCTTTTTAAAACCACTATCTAAACCTCAGCACCATGTAACACCAGCCAGAGATCAGAGTCCTTTACTCTGTTAAAAGGTGGCCACTTCTGTTACTCATTTATACGAACGCAGTGGGCCTCTCACAGCATAAACCAAGCCTGTTCCAGCTTGCACTTCTATAGTATGGTGTTTATTAAAACCTAGGCAGGCAAACATGTTGGATGTGCCCAGATTTCTCCCTACGTTTATAAAACTATTTAGCAACTTTGTTTTCCAGCTGTTTTCCTTTATATTGCAAATTCCTTACTTTTTAACAAAACATTAAAGAGCTTCACTTAGAAATGCAGCTGTACAGCTCTTAAAGGGACAGAGGAAATGCCTGGTTCAATAGCAATGCCTTTGACAGAAGAAAAGCAACATTCAGTTTGTTACCACAAAGGTAACAGTTGAGTGGTGTAAAGATGCCTGATTTTGGTGTAATTTGCTGTCAAAGAATATGCCATCGAGGGAACTAGTTATTTGTATAGAAGCTAATTTTGTTTCCGCAGTGCTCCTTATGTGCGATGCAGGGTAAGACGGGCTTTATAATGAGGGAAATTCAAGTTAGCTATATGGTGAAAAGTTCCTCGCAGTGAGCGTAATCAAACAGAGGAAGAGGTTGCCCAGAGAGGCTGTGGAAACTCCATCCTTGGAGGTATTAACAACTCGACAGTGCCCTGGAGTGACCAAGGGCAACTTTGGAGTCGGCCCTGCTTTGAGCAAGGGACTGGCTGACGTGACCTCCAGTGGGCCCTTCCCATGATTTACCAATTCTAAGACTTCCAACAGTGAAAGTAACTATAGAAAAGATGTTTGTCAGAAGATTTGAAAGTGGCATCAACATACAAGCTAGCTCCTTTGTATAGCTAAAGCATAGCCAAACCCTTAAACCTTACATAGTTGCAGGATTAGCCGACGCTCTGCTCTGGAGATAAGAACTGGAGCAATTCTAGTGGTTTTTCTCTTTTCCCACGTGTAAGTTTTTGACAGCGTTGCCTGAGGTTGTGCTCTGAACGCTGCCCTCCTTGTCTCGTTTAGCACACTGCTGCTGGTGATGAAGGTGGAGGACAGTCACTGGTTTCTCCTGGGAGCTGCCTGGAAGATTTCAGAGCGACTCCTTTCATCGAATGCAACGGCGCGCGAGGAACCTGTCACTACTTTGCAAATAAATACAGCTTCTGGCTCACGACAATCGACCAGCCCTTCCAAAGCAAGCCCTCGGCAGATACACTCAAGGCAGGACTCATCCGAAGCCATATCAGCAGATGTCAAGTCTGTATGAAAAATTTATAGACATCTTTCACAGTATAAGGAACCTGCTTATTATGTGGTTCTTATACAGTGAAACCTTCCATGGTGGTTAGACATTTGAATAAATCATGTTGGTGCTTTTTTAACTTATTACCTCAAAAGCTGAATGGAAAATTAATTTTTAAGTGTGTCTGTAAAAGCAAATTCAGTGTAACACAAATTAAGGCTAACACACAGATCTAGTGCTGTGTTTTCCTACTATACAGTATACATACATTTTTTGCTAGTCTAACATTATGTCATTTGCCAAATGATACAAATACTCGCAGCTTTGAAACACCAAAAAAACTTCAATATTTAATTGTTACCTTGGTCAGATACCCACTACATTTACTTTAAGAGAATATATGTATCTTTTCTATTTACTGCATTTGTCACAACAGTAAACACTAACAACAGCTGCAGTTCCATAAATTAACACAAGGTGCAAAATACTGAAAATACACTGAAAAGTGCTTATGTCCAGCATTGAAGCCTAACTTTTTGATTTTACTACTATGCTTGGGCATTTCCAACGCACCCAAAACAATCATCTTTTTATTGTATTTGGTTTTTTTCAAGCCTCACCATGCTTTAGCACTTAACCACCAGCAATAGCAGAGAAGCCCACAGGCCTCCCAAAAATAGCAACCAACCACAAAATGCAACTCTTCCTGTTTTGATAAGGAGACTATATGAGGAAGATCAGCTTTTTATTTTAAAAGCTTGATGATTTTTTTCTAGACGTACCCCAGGCCAAGGGATCGTTACAGAGGTCCCTGGCTCCACTGTCTTGTGGACATTCATCTGTGTCACACTGCCCACGCAGCAGTGGCACCCAGCGGTGCTGTGCATTGCAGCTTTTCCCCTCTGAAACCACGCCACGCATCGCAACCAGATTTTAACCGCGTACTGTTGGAGCAGCTGTTGCACATAGGGTAGGCTTTGCAGGCGAGCGGATTGCTCGATGCCACGTGACCTGCAAGCGCAGACCTGCCCGTTGTCTGAAGGCATGCTGTCCTGGCAGCCGGGGACACATGGCAATGGGATGGCCACCACCCCAGCTTGCACACATCCATCCTTGCAAAAGCAAAGGGGAAGGAAGCACGGCATTTATCTGGCACCATCTTTTCCCATAGAGACCCAGGTTATTGCATGCCAGGCTTGATAAATGGCCAGAGTGGCTAGCTCGCTCCTTCTGTAGAAAGAAGCCATTTGGCCCAAAGTTGTCTGTCACCACTGCAAGGGCGGGGGGGGAGGGGAGGCTCAGCTGCAAATTTCCTATTCGCGTAGTCTGATTGTGTACCTGAATGCTTAAAACTGAAATCAAAGAGACTTTTATAGCAATGACTGTTGATTTTTCAACAGTTCACCTCACTCCTGCTTCAGGTGCTTCTTGGCTCTTGTAATTACATTCCATCCTCACTGTATCATAAATAAAACCTGTTTTTTTCTACACCTCTATTTGTTGATGATTTCCATTTTGTAAACAGTGTTTTTCTATACAATGCGTGGGGACTGCTCTGTTGCATTACTTTGCACCTAAGGAATTAGGAAAGCGCTACCAGAAAGCTACCAGAAAGCTCCTTCCACTGCAATTCAGACTCTTCAACCAGGAATACACTTGCTTATTTCATGGCACTTTTAAGAAGATCCAAGAGGGAAGCTGTGTTTCTAAAATTGCTTGTTTAAGCTGAACTACTGAAATAGTATTTCATCTGTTGCTAGGATGATCAACTGAAGCCAATAAATTGCAATGTTGCAGATTAAAGCAACATAGTATTCATGCTCTACAATGTTCAGGAAAGCAACATTAACCAAACTTGACAAGTGTTACGTCCACAAAAAATATAAATTAAGTTCTTAGCTAGCACACTGTCTAACCTAGATTAGTTGTACATATAATTAGATATATCCATAAACAGAGAAATTACCTGAGCTTGAAATGAGGTCTCTGGCCATGCTGTAGCTCTGAAAGGCAGCCCCCAAACAAACTCATCACACTAATATTTGTTTCAGCTAAATAAAATACTTAGAACTGAAAACATGGCAGTCAACACGAGCCAAATCTATCCCATGTTTGCCAGTTCTTTTACACGACACATAGCAGTAACAAACACCCAAGAATCAGCACTTTACCTCTTCCAGGTGTTGCTAGGCATCGGTGGTCATGGGATGATCGCACAGTTATCGTGGTTTTTGCATGGCATTGCATGCAACACCAGCAATGCAGCACATTCAGTGTTTTAAGGGAATTCAAGTGGAGGTTATACAACTGCGTAAAAACCGATTAGGTCAACAACAGCAGCAAACTATTTGGATTTTCATGGCTAATACACTGCCTAATCTTCTTATGCAGCTAAGGTTTTTTGCATGTAAGACATCAGCAGATAGATAGGTCTTCCTCCAACAGTTGCTTCGCCTCTTAGTTTTCTCCGACTCACATAAACTGCTCTTAACAAGTTTGTTGAGCGCGGTATCGGCACAGCATTGAGTTGAACACACAGGCATGGTGCAGGAAAAACCAAACCGACCACAAAACGCCACAAGGCGCCAAGCAGACTTGAACTTCCGTGCTTTGTTTGCGTGCGTTGTGTGCTTCAGGTCTGCGTACTTGTACCCCGGTTTCTCCAAAGTCTGCATAATCGCCGTTTGAGAAGGAAGGTCGTGCATGCAAAGACAGGGAGTACTTGGAGCAGCCAGAGGATTTGACCTGGTGAGCTAACCCAGAGCGCAGCACGGAGGGGAGCTGACTTCTTCAAACTGCCTCTTAGCTGCAAGTTTACCTCCTCCCCTAGGAAGAAAGGCTGAGAGAGTTGGGGTTGTTCAGCCTGGAGAAGAGAAGGCTCCGGGGAGACCTTACTGCAGCCTCTCAGTATATAAGGAGAGCTTATAAGCAAGATGGAGAGAGACTTTTTACAAAGGCCTGAAGTGACAGGACAAGGAGCAACTGTTTTAAACTGACAAGAGAGTAGGTTTAGATCAGCCAGGAGGACATTTGTTATGATGAGGGTGGTGAGACACTGCAACAGGTTGCCCAGAGAAGCTGTGGATGCCCCATCCCTAGAAGTGTTCAAGGCCAGGCTGGACAGGGCTTTGAGAAGCCTGACCTTTGAACGATGATCTTTGAAGATCCCTTCCAACCCAACCTATTCAATGATTCTGTGAACCCACTGCCAAGAAGTTAAAACATTTTTAGACAGGAAAAACTCAGCTAAAGCAAAGCAAAACAATCTTTTACTGAACTATAGTACTCCAGCCTAGGACATAAAAACCACAAGTGTTTTGCCTGGGTTTGACCAAGTCAAATCTTCAAAGTAAGTGTGCTGTTTGCTTCCTACGCTTTCCTGTTTGAAAACACGCTGAAGTACAACACGCTGCTGAGCCTGGGGAAGGTAAATGAGGTGATATTCCCCTTCTGCAGGTAACAGTGCATCAGTATATCAGCACAGATACAGTGAAAACAGCGACATCAGTTGACACCGATTATTTCCTCAGAGTTTATCGACCAGATCAGCCGAGTTCGTTCACACCCTACGTGACTGGGCTTGTCCACGGCTGCTGGAAATAGAAAATTAGCAGACAGCAAGCAGTAAACATGACCCCGCAACGGAAGGTATCAGATCACTGCCAGAAGAGAGGCTGGGGGTCACTGCCAATGTGCTGATGGCACCCCAGCGCGGTCAGCAGCAGCCCCCGTAACCACGCAGGGACCAGCGGCATCCCCAGGGATGGCCACCCGCGCGCCCACCAAGGCAATAAGGTCTCACAGCCGTCAGGGACTTGCACACGTCGGTGCAAGACATGCTGGATGAGGGGAACAAGTAACACCGCTGCACCCCATGACCGACGAGCAGAGAAGTAAAAACAGGCAGCGGTGCTTCCCACCACGACACAGGCAAGGGCATAACCAAGCCAAAGCAGGTGGCTCAGCAGCTCTGGGCACCTGGGGGGTTCAGGCTCCTTTCATGGCCCTGACAACTTCGAGTCTTGTGGGGGCCAATGGCAACCTCGGTCTTGCACCATCAGCGCCTGCAAGGGGCAGGAAGAAGGATGGGGCCTTCCCAGCCAGCCGGGCACTGATCCTGCCCACTCGCCCCGCCATCCTTCCCTCCTCCTCGGGTCACAGCGGGCCCGGCCATTACCTCCAGCACAGGCAGGCCCGTAGCTCACGTTCACCCAGCGTGGCCAAAAATAACATCTCTTTTATTTCACTGTTCAAACACTTCACATAATCCAGACAAACATAATGGAGAGAGAGGGGGTGAAAACAAATACTTGTAAAAGAAGGTTCCCCTCCCAGGCAGAGCACCTGGGTTCCCACTTTCGCCCACCATCGCCAGTCCTGGCAGGGAGGGCTTCCACCTGGCTCCAGCACCACAGCCACGGCCGGCCCAGCTCCAGGCTGCACACTGCGGGTATTAATGGGGAAAGCAGCCTCGCACCAACGGAGGAAAACACTTGCTGCGGCCAGTGGGACTGCACAGCCGCTGTTAATGCAGGTCCTAGCGCTGGCCCAGCTTGAGTAGTGGCCCAGCCTACAGCTGCTATGCTAAAAGTACATCGGTTGCGAGGCTATTACGACAACAAGAGTGAGAACAAGTGTGCATCAGTGCAGGTCCTGTGCTGCCAGTCCCTACCCTGCAGCTTCACTGCTCCTCTCCACGAATAAGCCAGGCTGCATTGTTCCAGTAAAATTATGTAGGACAGGGGCGGGGGACAAAAAAATGCCTTTAGCAGTGCTGGGATATCAGGATGCACCTGCAGAAGCAACAGGGAAATAAATGAATTCATGTTAGGACACTTAATGAGCACAAGAGCAGGCCATATTGTATCGCTCCTCTGTGCTGTTAAAAAAAAAAAAAAAAAGAGAGAACAGAGCACCACTAAACAGGGAAAAAATAAAATCCAGGCAATTTCAGTGTTGAGGGCTGAACTGTGCTCTCTAATAATGCTTGCAGACATGAAGGATTGCTTGCAGACAAGCATAGGCACCGCTGTGGCAGATAGAGCATCAACACTGGGCTGTAAAAATGGAGCTCAGCTACAGCAGAGTTTAAATTGCTAATAAAATAAAAAAAACCTACATCAAACTCCAGAAACCTTCGAGTTTTGCTTGAAGGCACAGTGTGACTTCAGAAAGTAGTAAAGAAAGAAATGGGGCTAGCATGCACATTGAGCAATCCAGATTGCTCCTCCTGACCTCTTATCAATAGCTCCCGTGTATTACACGGCCTCCCAGGTTCTGCTGTGCCACCCCACGATCTCTCAGAGGCTGGCAGCGACAACCCATCATAACCCAGACATTTCTCAAGGAACAATAGCCAGCGACACTAAAAAAGCCATGAACATCATGCCAGGCAAGGGCAGCCCTAAGGGCAAAAGCGCAACACGCCAAGACTTGTTCCTGTGTCATCTCTTTCAGTGAAAACACCCAAGTCAGAGCTTTTGGAAAGACTGTAGGAATTCCTTAAGATCTCATATGAATCAAATGCTGGTGCAACTGAATTGCAAATATTTATACCTTAAGAAGTGTTAATGTTAAATTTACAAATATTTTTCCTGTTCTGTACCCTCTAGGTGTACATCTCCCAGGCATCTCCCAAAAGCCTGACCTTGCAACCACTGCATGCTGCAGGTTCAGTTGTCAACAGATGCAGCAAAGCCAGCGGTGGACCTCTCACAGATGCGTCGGCAGATCGCTTTGGTCACAAACAAGACTGCAGCCGTAGCCTGTTTGTCTCTTCCCGGTCCTGAGGGAAGACTAGATACTGGCCTTGGAACTTTCTTAATAGCTATTAGGTTTTTAATTATATACAGTTTTAAATACCACAGAGCAGGTGCAGTTAAGTCTCTGACAGATTGGCAGGTGTTAAACTGCAAACCCCTAGCAAATCCAAAAGATGACAACCCTTAGTAGGACCTGTAGCAATAGGACAAGGGGTTTAAAACTAAAATGCAGACTAGATACAAGGAAGAAATTTTTTGGTGATGAGGGTGGTGAGACACTGGAACAGGTTGCCCAGAGAAGTGGTAGATGCCCCATCCCTGGGCATTCCCTGAATGGAAACAACCAAGGCCAGGTTGGACGGGGCTCTGAGCAACCCGATCTGGTTGAAGATGTCCCTGCTCGTCACAGGGGGGTTGGAGTAGATGACCTTTAAAGGTCCTTTCCAACCCAAACTATTCTATGATTCTAGGATTGAATGTACAGAAGTTTTTCTCTTGAGCCATTCTTCCCCACTACAGGTGTACTGTGCATAAACTTGACAGCAGAAAATAAAGCTACTACTCTGCAGCAAGTTACTCAACAGGACACTCTTTTGGAGAAAAAAAAAATGTTTTAAATACACTTAGTAATAATTTGATTCATTATTCATTTAGGAATTGTCTCCCTATGTACTAAACAACTGTGATTTGGGTGGGACAGAGAAAGGCAACGACAAAGCACAAGAACAACCAACCCTTTCGTTTTACAAAATTATGCCAGAAGCATCCACAGGAAGATGAAGGAGTCCCCACACAACAACTTGCAGAACTGGAAACATGCGAGCTGCATCTTTGGGGGGTTCTGGGAAGGGGTTTGGGAAGGCTTGTTTTGTTGGGTTTGGTTTTTTTTGGTTTTTTTGGGTTTTTTTTGGGGGGGGGGAGGGGGGAGTATTTTGGTTTTTTTAAACTAGCAGTTCTTCGCTCCGGTTACAGTGTCTCGGTGCGAGCTCCTGGGTCACTGCACGCGTTCTTTGTAGCGGGGAGGGCTGGGAAACTCTAGAAGCAGTACTGAGTATTAACCCCTCCTTTTTACTGCAGTCAGGAGAGAAACCACGTACCTCATTAGTGCTCCTTCATGCACCTTTCTAATCCACAAAATGCAGTTTCGCTTCCCTTCCTCCTGCATTAGCCAGTTTCACATCAGAAAATGCCCATCCTCACTTCTCTCCAGGTAGATGGTAACGTCATGCATAGCTGCTAAAAGTCAAAGCTGCAGATTTGCCTGGGCACAACTGAGGAGGAGTTGGAAGAGAGACAGAACCCAGCACCGTGGTATCCTATAGGAACCATAAAGGGGTCTCTACAAAATGCAGACAAAATTCTTCCCACATTAAAAAGAATTACAAGAGAAAAATGAAAGAAAAAAACTTCCTCCTTCAACTTGCAATTAGAGCAGCAAGAGCTGTGATGCTGCCTGTTAATACACGAAAGCCCACTACGGAAGGAGAATTCGCATTAATAAAGTCTCCAAAGGAATAGTACGTATCCACAGTGATTTTAATAGATCAGCTTCCGAATCTTACACTGTCATATCGGACATAAAAAGACTGTAATTGATTTATTAGCTACAAATATAAATTATACCTGGATTTTCTTTTTTTTTTCTTAAGAATAAAAAAGTACCATGATCAATCTTCCAAAGTTAGAATCGCAAGGGGAAAGATGATAATCATGTGAAAGCTGTCGAGAGTACACAAACAGATCATTTACATGCAACATGAAATGGCGAGTCACTAAAAATCAGACTCCTTCAAAACCGTTCAAATGATTGTCGCTACCAATTGTACTAACACACCATTTGTCTTCAGAGCCCATGGAAACTGGCAAGTCTTCCTCCATAATTTCACTCGCATTCCCATTTTCATACACAGAGCTTCCCAGAAATCTTTAATGGTCAGAAGATTTGGGTTTTTTCCACATACATCATTTTAGTCTATTTATTCTTTGACTTTTCCTTTCCGGTGAACTGCAAGCACTTGTTACTCCTCAGTTTGCTGGAGCAAACAATCCCCCCCTTTTCTTATGTCACGTAAACGGTTCAGGCACAACAACCAGACTTTGTCCTTTTTGCTGGCTTGTAGTCAGTAATGTCTACAGTTTGCGGTGGCCCCTCAGCTTTCTGCCGTACAATTATTGGGACTACCATGTCAAACACAGTTTCAAAGAGGTAGTCCACCTTGTATCCTGTTTTTGCACTGGTCTCAAAGCACATTTTCTCAGCTGCTGGAACATCCTTCTCATCTAGCATTTTGTATTTCAGTATCTTTTTATAGAGCGCAATGGCATCCTCTGCACGGACTTGTTTTCGCACCTTCGAGCCACAGCTGGCAACAGACTTCTCAGGTCTATTTTCATCCGGTGGTAAAGCACAGTCATCGGTGAGGTCAACTTTATTTCCAACAATAGCAAAAATGCAGTCAGCACTTGCACTGTCCGTCAGTGCCAAGAATCTTTCTTCCAGCTCGGTCAGGCTTTGGAGGCTGTTCACATCGTACGTGAGGATCACAGCAGCTGCTCCTCTGCAGTACATAGACCCGAGGCCATGAAACTGCTCCCGTCCTGGCAAAGGTTTAAACACAACAAAAAGTTAGTGTGCTGGAAGCTACATTATTAACTGAGTCAACGAGTTTAAGGAATTTTAAGCCAATTTCACAAGTTTGGATGGAGCAGCGAAAGGAAAAATACGTTATTGGTAGCATTTTCAGGTTTTTTCCTTCTGCTTTTCCTTAAGAGTGCAACAGGGCCACAGAACAGCTCAGCTCATCGCTTGCTCAATTTCAGAGCAGGGAATCTGTAAAGACGAGTGAGCAAGCAAGTGTGGCACAGCATTCACAGTTGCAGAAAGAAAAAAAAAGGTGTTTTTTTTTATTAAATTGCATACTAGTTTATTTATGTCACATTAACAACTACCCTGCTTGCATCCACAGATGGCCCATTCCACCTATTTAACCATTTATAAACAAAAAATAAGTTCTACTGTTTCAAATTCTGCTAGAACTTACTACTCCTATAAATTCAGTATACACTTTCAAGTACAACCAGTTCAGAAATCTAGATCAAAGTCAGTAACCCACTTCTTCCTAGGTTTTGAAGGATTTTCTAAGCCATTTAGTCCTATGCTACATGCCCACAGTTCTCGGGTACATTGGCTTTCCAGGAAAAGACTTGTTGTCTTTAATGCTGCCATATATAGCCTGTATTGATACGCATCTGTCCCACCACAAGTACTCACACCTTTTTTTGGAGTATTAAACACACACAATATAGAGAACCCTAACTACACTTTAAGAGTAATTTATCTTTTAAGTTGCCCTGACCATCACTCAATAACCAATAGTTAATAACGAAACGTTTCTTCCTCCTCATCGTTCAGCGAGCATCTACCAGCACTTCCAGCTAAGTCTTGATGGTCTCCTTCAAATTCTTTTCTTGGAAGACAAAACTGACTCTTCTTTAAGTTCTAGGAAGCAGCGTTCTTCAGTAATTGCAAAGGGACTAAGGGAAATGAGGCAGAAGACGGACAGTGTTTTCCTTTCCTATCGAGAACTGCAACTTTCCCCAAATACCTGCTACGTGTAGAATTTGCTGTAGCACATTCACTTTACTCCCCAAAACTCGATCGAGGAAAAGATAAAACGCACTAGATTTCAACCAGCCATCAGAGTCAGCCTTAGGTCACTACAGAAGAGAAGTGTGAATGAACAAAGGGAAAAAAAAAAAGATAAAAAAGAGCCAACTGCACTCTTCTGAACACTTAAGAACCATCATCATTTATCAACTCTTTTCATACAGTCTCTTTGCACAGAGCCTCCATTTATAGAAAATCTGAAGTGATCTTGTTCCATTAATTTTCTGCACAAAGCTACTGACCACCACGAGTTACAGCATCATGAAATCCTTGTAAATGACTGGGGAATAGGAAAGGCAGAAGAAAATCATGCTGAAAAATACAGGTCAGTGTATATGGGGAAAACACATCTGCACATGAACATGCACACTGTGAAGGTAACTTAGAGCCTATCTCCAGCTGGGAATAGAATTTAAAACAGGTCTTTGAGTCACTGTAGTAAGTCCTTTGACAAACTTCAGGACGCTACGCTACAGTGGCCAGAAGAGAGAGACAGTGTTCATCGTTATCAGTAAAACAAAACTGGAAAACGTCAAGCTAGAACATGAAATCCAAAGCTCACCACACCTTTAACGCTTAGTGAAGCTCTGGTAACCGCCAGAGAAATACTTGAAAAGGTGCAGCGTACACTATAGAGAGGTCTGAAGGAAGCTGGTGAGGGTGCTCAGAAGTACGCAAAACTTTTGCATGAGGAAAAATTGCGGGATCTCTCGGGCTGGGGAATGACTGAAAAAGGGTGTAAACAGATGTCTATAAATTCAGGCCTAATACTGAGAAAGTAAGCCAGAAACAACTATTTACTCTTTCTCATAATGCAGAAAATGAGGATTTCCCATCAAAAAAACCATGCATGTTGTTTAAATCCTTTCCCACACAGTGAATAATTGGCAGTAAGTGCTATACGACATTGCAGAGGTCAAAAGTTCAATGAACAGAGTTCAGAAAAGCATTAGGCAAAGTTTATGGAGAATTGCTTCTGTGCAATTTTTTTATAACCTCTGATTTGTTTTCCTCCAGCAAAAGAAATTCTTTAACCTATGATCTGGAAGGTAGGAAAAAAGAGGGGGGGGAAAAGGAATAGATATGCCCTTGGTTTGGTACCTTGGGTAAGGGCAAGGGAGATTGGGGTGTAGGGGAGAAAGAAGGTCAGTGCTTTTATAGTTTTTCCTCCAACCTCATGTTCAAAGTTGTGCTTTCAGTTGCACTGCAAGTGAGTTTTTAAAAGTCTCCAATTTTTTAGTAGAAGTTTGTGCCGTGACCTACTTTGTTTTTATCCGAATCCCGATTATACTGCGGTCTGGAAACCACAGTGGAACATATATCCTCCCCCGTTCTCCCACTTCAGATGCCTAAGATATAAAATCCAGCCCCCAAAATCATTTGCTACAGCAACCAAGTACTAGAACAATACTATTACTTGTTTTATGGAATTTGTATGCTAATCTAATCTTGCACAGCATAATATAAACCATGACTCAAACTACAAACTGGCTACTTCTACAACTAATATATTGTTGAAGAGGGGAAAGAAACAGTAAGAAGAATTTACCTTGCATAAGGGATTAATTATGTCAGAGGAATTAGGGATAGTCTCTCTCGCTCACCCACACTGCACAATCTACATGCAGAAAAAATTGCATAATTTATTTTTGCAGCGCAGTTTCCTTGTACAGACCACTTCTGGCACTTAAGGGCTGGAACAATCCTAGATGTGGAAACCCCCCAAAAACTACACAAAGTATTTAAACTAATATCTTAGCTGTCCCCAAGGCATCAGGCAAAATAGTATCAGATACTACAGTAAAAACCTTATTGCATGAAAACAGCTGCCTCCTTCTTATGGCCAGTTATTTCTTTCTCTGGACCCATCTGGTCCCACTACAACCATGT
Source organism: Platalea leucorodia (assembly GCF_965183815.1). Taxonomy (NCBI): domain Eukaryota; kingdom Metazoa; phylum Chordata; class Aves; order Pelecaniformes; family Threskiornithidae; genus Platalea; species Platalea leucorodia. The sequence continues at coordinate 64,546,363 of NC_138824.1, forward strand.
ACCTTTTTACACAGTTAGCTAAATTAAATGGTAAACCCTGAATCCAAGAATTAAACAATTTCACCTTTTCAAAAAATAAAGGTAACGGGGAAGAGTGGCAGGACTATCAAATAATTTGCAATCAACGTAATTGCAAGAAGAACCAAATCAACCACAAAGGTACAACATTAGGGAAATTTCTTAAAGCCAAGCAACCAAAAACTAATTTCCATTTTTCTTTTCATCTTCATATTTTGCCTTATTTATAGCAGTTTGACAGCCCTACAGCCATATCACCACCTGCAGCAGCATTAGCTTTTCAGAGGCTCGTCCAGCAAGTGCATGAAGTCCTGTTGGAGACTTCACCCACTCAGGAGCAGCGCAGCCAACATGCATTTTCAAAGTCCTATGATGGCTGTCATAAACAAATCAAAGAATTTTGAGCCAAATGGACCTCAGTACCATAAAGTTCATAGGAAACCCAAGAGAGAAAGAAAGTAAAAGTAGACCTTGCAAGAGGCCAGCCTGATAAATAAGCAAGGCTAGATTTAAAGTGTGCCGAGACTTGAACTTAAGGCCTAGGCTTTGGTCTAGCCAGCCTCCTACAGCACCCCAACCTCTCACCATCCCTGGGGGTGGTCTCCAAAGTAGCCTGTGAAGTTGTTGTTGATGTTTATGAGAGCAACAGATTTCCTCCACCCAGATTTGAATGTTCCTTACCTACCACCTCTTCAAAGGCTTTCACCAGAACTTCTTAAGTAGCATAACTTCCCACACACGCACCCTTTCAAGAGATCCTCTACCGGGAGAACAAGTTTTAAATCTCTCAGTGTTAAGCACGTACAAGAATGCAAAACAGACTGTTACTTTAAGTCTTGAGGGAATAAAACACCACAAATACCGAAGAGCTAAAAAGGTCTTCCAGAAAGTACTGGAAAAAGTACTGTCGTCACTGTATCACAGTCTGAGAAGGGTCCTAAAGTCTGAGTTCCTAAAGTAAATATGTAGTGTGGAAAAGTACATGAAGGTGAGCAACAGAAGCACACTAACATTGCACTGAAAATGAACAAGAGTGCAAAATTGTCCAGAAAGTTCTCAGTCCATAAACCAGGTATCTTCCAAGGATTTTCACTGTAATTTAAGCCGGATTGTAATCTGAACAGTAGAGAGGAATTAACACAAACACCGGCTATCAGCCAGATTTTGCCTTTCAAGTTCTCTCTCTCCTTTATAAGAGGGTCTGAACTAGAGTGTACACAAAGAGAGACAGGAACTGTGCCCTGAGGAAACAGCCAAAAGAGAAAGAAAAGAGAAAGCCCGACACCCATGACACAGCACAGAAACCAGTATCAGAAAGAAATGAGAGCTGAGGATTCAGCTGCAGTGGATGAAGGTTCAAAGGGTGACCCTGATGCTCTGGAGTTACCTCAGCGGGAGCATCCGCATGATCACAAGAGCAGACAAAGAAGCTCCTTTTTTAAGGAACAGCATTTCCTTCTGTTTGCAGACACAGCAGTAAAGTTCTGACCCTTTAAAGGACATTAGGGGAAACAATTTTGCTAGGAACTGAGATTTCTGTTTGTGCACGTATACCGAGATACGTACTATCAAAGAACAAACAATAAAGGTCCCTGAAGGTTTCAGGAAAATTCCCCTGCCCACACGTGAGTCAGGCTGTAAAGTTTTGACACTGATGAAGACAGAATTCTTCATTACCTTGTTCAAGACTGATATTTATTTCTTCTAGGTGGCTTTATAACATTTCCCTTGAAGTAAGGAGGTTTATTAAGAACCTGACAATGCCTGTGGTTACTGGGGGACAAAAATAAAGCTCTCCATCCCAAAGGATTAACACAGAGGACACGAGTAGGAATTAGTGGAAACAAATGAGTCAGAAAGCACTGGAGAGTCAATTTGTACATACCCAGGAGCTGTCTGAATACATGATTTCCTGATCCGTTAGAAAAATGCCAGCATTTGGTTTACCTCCAAGACAAAATTCCCCATAGAACAAAAGTCTCGGGGGGGGGGGGGGGGGGGGGGAACAACAAAAACCACCACAAATCCCCCAAAAAACCCAACCACTAAAACAATTGCAGTTGAGCAACTAGAAAATTTCTTTAAGCTCCACCTTCACCTAGTATTATACATTCATAATGCTACATTATAGAATATACTCGTGTATATTGAAGTTTCAGAATGCAACAGACCTCTAGCTCTACTAAAAATCAAGACGACATTTATTTTCTTTATACTCACTACTTAGATATGAATCAACATTCAAGGCATGAACTGTGCTCTATTTCAGCAGCTTCTATTTACGTTATTAAAATTAGATAAGGATGCCTTGGCCAAAGCAGAACATAACAGAAACATAGGAAAGTACTGATCTTAATACCCAAAGGGCTTCACTTTCATGTTTTAAAGGAGAAAGAGCTACACATGGAAGAAGAAAATAACAGCTACATGGGTTAAGTGAACAGTGAACAAAGGAAAATTCTTTAATACAGCTCTCCAAAGAAAAAACATCAAAAACGGTCAGTCAAGAAAGCGGGCTCAACGTAATACGCAATTGGGACAAGCCTACTCCATTTCTAAATGCAACTTACTCTCAATTGCTAAGTCAAGTATCTCTATCTCACAATAAAAGAAGGTTTAAAATGGCAAAAGAGATCATCTCTTCCCTTAAATCTATGTATTTTTTGACTTAATGAACAAATACTTTGAGTATTTGAAGGAGTATTGAAGGAGTCTGACATTCCCAAGACCCTGCAAACACCCCCACTCTACAAATGTGAATCGTTTTAGGCTTGTAAAGCTCCTTCTGCAAAACAGCAGTTCAGTGTGAGCAAGTAAGCCACAGGAACAGGAGCAATCATTCACTTCTCGCTTAGGCAAGATGAGAAATCACAATCAAACTGAGCCCTGTCATTCGGTCAGCTTTCATTATCATACTAGACGTATCACAACCCCACTAACAAATGTTTCACTTGGACACAAAAACCGATGACTAGAAAAACTAGAACTTATCTACTGCATAATCGTTATCTATGAATTACTTAAATCCTCGCAGATCTGGTCTTAGAAAATGGGGATTATTCAAAAACACTTTTACAATAAATAAAAACAATTAACACAACTCCAGTCTGTAAGGCATTTTTCTTTTCACTCCAATTTAAAACATAAAAACAGATAAAAGCACCCTCATGTTGCACGCACGGTTCCTTCTTCTCACCAACACACACACACACTCCATATCATAGACATTATTCACAAGCTCATATCCAAAGTTACTAAGATCCAAGCCTGACAGCATTTAGGTATTTATACTGCTGCTTTTATATAGATAAAGGAAATATACTGCATGAGCTCTTCTCCTCCCCTAGAGGCTGGCATTCAGGAAGGCAAATATACACCGGACATTTGTTTCAAGTGCTACAAATATCTTCCCATTAAAAAAAAGATCACAATATTCAAATGGAGGCAAGTACCAGACTCAAAGGAACCAACAACTTATTTGAACTGTCTGCCACAGATGAGAAAGCCTTGTGAATCATAACCAGCGAAGCAGAAGATGCTTACTAACACATTTAACTCCATGACATTTGAATAAAAGGCAGATCTCCAGAGTTCAGTGTGCTGTTATACAGGAGGAACGTAACATTATTGTCCTGATCTGGAAGTGGCATTACATTATGTTACTATAATCTAGTCCCCGCTGAATTCACATACAGAAATCTTATACAATCTACTAGCAGATTATAGAATAGAATTCTACCAAATAGTAAAATATTCAATTTAATAGATCTGATTTTGTCTGAACAGCCTGATAAGTTACTTGAGAAAAATCCAACTAGCTATCTAACTGGAGGCAGAGAAAGATTTTGATGAAACAGGAAACGCCTTGGCACTATAATCCCAGATTTATGAGCTACGGTACCACAGTATAGCTTTTAGCCTGAGAGATTAAGCTGCGCCCTTCTGTGTAAATATAAATATTAAAGAGAGGGGTTTTTTTAGAAGTCTACTAAACTACCACCAGTGATCCAACAGTGTCTGGGATAAAACACATCCCAAAATATATGTAAGCTGTGTTATTTGGGAACCTAAATTTTGATAGGAATCAAAAATGAAGAAAAATACACAGCGATGAGTAACTGAAGGGCCGTTTGAAAGGACTAATTCTTAAACACAATTTAGAACAGAGCATAAATCTTATCTTTTAACTTTGGAGGATAACCACTTGTCCTCTGCAAACTTATGCAGGAATATTTAACAGATATTAATACATTCTGCACGGAATAAGGGGAGAAGCTACAATAGTATTCAGGAAAAACTGGACGAGATGATCGGCATTACCAAGCATCAAGGCCTATTACTGGGGATTCTGTCTCCAATGTAATATGCAAGGGAAAAAATAAAACTCATCCTTTATTTCCATTCCTTTATGTAACAAAACCAACATCCTTTCGGGCATCTAAATTAGCTATTAACATTCTGCCAAGAGAAGACGACTACCCCCTGGAAGGCTAGTCCACACCAGCAACTACCAGTGTGCATTAAGAAAAGCAACTCACTCTTTACTTCCCCTGCTTTAGTTAAAGGCACTGAAACAGCAAACCATGTATTTCTAGCCCCTAATAAAATTAAAAGAAAAAAAGAAAAAAAGAAAAAAAAACCACAAAAAAACCAAACACGGACATGGAAACAGATATTGAAAGCAGGACAAAGATGGAAAAAGAATAGGTTTTTAAAGAGCATAAAGACAAACTACAGAGAAAAAAAAACCACACCCTGTATCCTGTATGAGGTTTAGCTCTTTTTGCTTGTTCTAATACAAAGGCAGCATATGAATTTGGTTTTTTGAGTTGTAATCACCACCAGTATGGCTGGGAAAGGAATCAATTCGGAACCTTTACAAACAAACAAACAAAAATCACTAGAAGGTATGCAACATAAAAGAAAAAGGGGGCATTTACTTACTGGAAATGGAAATCCCACTACACACTATGCCTAAGAATAGTAATACGTTTAATGAAAAAAAAAAAAAAAAGCTATATCCAGATTTATTTTAGCCTACTTCTTTCCCCTCCCCTTTAAATATAATAACTAAACTAAAAATAACAGACACGCAATAAATAAGGTTTGCAGGACATGTTTCAGCAGGGACCAACAAATATGAAGTACGTAAAAGATTTTACCCTAAAATTCTAGCCACTTCACCTCCTGAAAGATGAGCCCTCCCTTAAAAGGATTAACAACCTTGCTAACAGTAACACGCTCTCTATTTCTTTGCAGATTCAAGCTTTTTCCTAGTTTACAGCCTTTTCAAAAGGCAAGTCACCTTAACAGCCAGCTAAAACAAATGACAGCAGCAACTATTATTAATTTGCTTCTCCTCTTATGGTTTTCATCAGTAAAAAGCGCTCATAATTCTATTTTGGCTGTGTTTCCTTTTTTAATTTTTTGCTATATACACCCAGAGGTATTATAGCACAACCCATTCAAGACAGCCCTGACCGGCTGGGAGAACAACCCCCTTCGTGCCCCTATCCTTTCCAAGAACAGCTTTCCCTCTTCAAACTTTAACTATACCAATAGGTCAAGCAGTTTCAACTGACTCTTTAATCGCTATTAAAACACCAATTCAATTAACATTCCAAAAGTGATACTTTGGCACAGTTCACATAAAACGACTCTTCCAAAGAAGTTCACTTAAATGGGCCTTTTATCGTTAGGACAAATAGCACACTGAGAAGTTACGCAAGAGCGACGTCAGCGCGGTGTACTGCACGTCACCTGCAGGATCATCTGAGCTTCATCTGAAGATGATGGCTTGTTGCAATACGTTTTTCTTCAGCAAAAGGGCATGCACAAAACCCCGTTTAATGAAAGTGGCAAAACAGAAAATAATGGGAATTTCTGCTACAGGCTTAGTTTTATTTCATCTCCTCCAAAAGGTTATCCTTCTAGGCATATGCTGGTAGAAGCTCCAAAATAAATGTCTAGTCACAATGTTTTTCTGATGTGCTGAAGAAATGACTCAAAAGACATACAGCCTTAACTCACAGCACACCTTTAAAGAACGCAAAACTGAAACACGGGTAAAAATTTGCTACTTTTTTTTGACAGTTAACAGTGTGATAGTTTACGGAGAAACGTGCTTTGAAGTAAAAGCTTCACTTTCTAAAGACAGCTAAACTAAAAGCAGATGCCTAGCAGCTTATGTTGGTGCCGATCAATCCGTTGTTACATCCTGCAGAGCCCGCCCAGTCACAGAGGTATCCAAAAAAGCTGATTACTGCAGGTGAAACCCTCTCACCCAACCCTCACCTCAACTAGAATAAACATCCCTCAGTCATCTTGTCAAATCCTGTATTATTCAGTCATGAACTAGTTTAAATGTTCCCAGAAAATTTTTAATCCTGCCCTGAAGAGTAGTTTGTCAATTCTCATTCCATAACTGGCAGTGAAGACTTCCATTACCAGTTGCCAAAGACAGACCCGTCAGACACGCTCACAGGAAGGAGGAGATCAAGTTAACAAGGGAAAGAAGAAGAAAAAAAAAACAAAAGAAAAAAAAAAATCACAGAGCAAGGCCAGAGATCAAGTGTAATCCTCATTCGAGTCTGATCTCCTGCGCAATAAAGATGATAGAATTTCGCTCAGCCCTCGTCTTGTGACTGAGGAGGAATTTGTATTTTATAAAGCAACCAAAGAAAGAGAAGTTAATATCCCACAAACTAGTTTGCTGCATTTCAGCTTTCAGACTCCGAATTTTGACAGACTTTCACCTTCATTATGTATCCTCTTCAAAAGAACAGGAAAAAAGAAAGAAAAAAGAAAAAACACACCATACACCCCCACCCCAAAAAAAAAAAAAACAAAAACAAAACACCACAGAAAAAACCCACTCTCCTCTCTAAAAGGTATTCCTGTATGACTTAACCTCCTTCTTGTTAGGCCAGAGAAATCAACATTTTTTTCATATTCAGGCTCCCTGCCTCTGGCAGATTCCTCTAAACCATAAACCATACTCGTAGCTCTTTTTTCCAACCTTTCCATATTATTCTATAACCAAGACTGTAAAAGAGTCTCACAAAAGCTATGAGCTTACTTAAATTCCTCACTACTTTCATCCCTCCCAACACTTGGTATACTTTTCAGAACAGCTCGTAGGCTTTGGGACACCACAAGGTATCAAGAGCTTAGTTCGCCGTCTACTACCAACTCAACGGACCTTGCAAAATACATATGGTTGCCCAAATGAATCTAGCTTAACCTGTTACTGGCACTCCACACCATTAATCTCTTTTCACTTGCAGCCTTGTACATCTGTTTAGTCTGCATATTTCTAGCTGCAATCATCTTTTTATAAAGAAACTTATAAACTCAGTGTCTTTGGACTAAATGCGTATTCATGGTATCTATAACCAGCAATGTCTTCACCAGACAAAGGAGCTGCACAACTTCGATAAGAAGGAGAAAAAATACTATCAGAGAAGATCTCTATTGTCTACAAGATTTAGCCCATGAACTAGTTTCAGCTTTTCTGGGACAAAAGAGTACCTGGGATCTATTCTGTTCCATAAATACACAATTATTTTTCTTGCTGGCAAGAATAAACCAGAAGTTAACCATTATAATAATGAAATTAAGCCCAAGCTTCTAAACTCACACACATTTTAATTTTAAAATCAAAGTTCCCATAGAAACACCAATTTTACTCCACCAATATGCTCTCTATCCAAAGTTTTAAATCTAATCATATTATGCCTAGTAACACAAAGCATTACATAGAAAAAAGCTCCTAACCACACTATTTAGCATGTTTTTGCCAACAAAAACTTTGGCTAAACCTGCCAAACAACAAAAAAAATTATTTGCAGCAAGATCCCATTGATGCCTCTGCAATCCTGAATAACATTTTCATTTAACTGGATAAGACTTACTTTTTTCAAGCCACCCATTTTGTTTAGTTCTCCTGATCTACTGTGTTTATTTTTAAGTGAAGGAAATAACCCCAGAAGCTTCAAGCAAGTCACAAATTTTTCAGCTGTCTGGAAGCCTAGTGCCTTGTAAAAGAAGAATGGAATTGACCTTAGCTCTGCCAGTCCAGCAAGCCTATCTTGAGTGCATCTGCAACACAAACTGAAAAAACGACATGGGTATTTATCTATTTCCCTCCGAAACCTCACAGTTGTGTAGGAAGACGTTTTATCTAAACACTGAAGTCTTGCAAAAGAAACGAGGGCATGCTAGATTTAGGGGACATTATCATCCTGTCTACGAGCGAATGCTCCACCAGAACTCCAGCTGAGATCTAGCATCAACACCATCTCTACTGAAAAGAAAACATGGCAGGGTGCTTGAGAGTTAAATTTATGAAGCTCCTGCATGCCTGTACTAAAATGGGAGCAGGAGTGCAAGGATGAATTCAGAAATTTGAATCTGAGTAAGTAAAATGTAAGCATCGATGTGACATTCTTCTGAAGCTTTCTGTTTAAAAGACAATTTTAAACTGCTGCTTGAAAAAGAACTAGTCATTTGGCAGATGACCTTCTTAAGGACAGATATGATTGGAAGCAAACCATAAGGGGAAAAAAAACCCTTTGGATTTACTTTGGAAGCATTCTATGGGAAGCAATAGCACTGAACACTTAGCTGCAGCAGCAGAGCTCGACGGTCAAATATTGCTCAGCAGTGGGTAACAAAGAGGCCAGTTACAGGACGGGGCTGTAAAACCACCTTGCCTGCATAAGACGCTTGCTTCTGGGTTGTGCAAGAAGCCTTCTGGTTGTAACACCCACTGGAATACCAATCCATCTCCTCCAAGAGAAGTCCCTCCTGCAGAAAAGCAATTCATTTTTCCCAGGATGAGCTCTAAAAGCAGCTTGTTTTTCTTTCCAATACCTGAAAACTGATACTTTTTCCTTAAATTTACAATTCCTTTTCCACAGGGGAACAGGCACCGCAGATGAGCCCACTTCTCCATGCAATTGCTAAGCACAGGCCCTTATCTTCAGAGTTAGTCCGAAAGGAGATCTTCAAAGCCCACACTCCCTCCCGAAGTTTGCTCTTCAAACTGAGAAGTAGGTCCTCAGCTCAGGCAGGAATGCATGGCCGGGTGGATTTCAACACAGTTTGACTGGCATTGCAGGGCTGGGAGGTCACTCCACACACGTTGGATGTTTTATATTGCTCAATAAGGAACTGGCAAGTTAACGTGGCTTCCAGTTCACCCAAGCAAACATTGATACTGCTGTGTGATTTTAATAAAATTAAATAAATAAACCCAGAGATGAGTAGGGTTCATTGAGATTGCCCTCCTAAATGTATCTCAATAAGCACTCTGAAATGCTACCACTCGTCAGGCATTCCTGCCGGCTCTCAGCAAAGAGTTAGCAAGTCAGCGTCCACCCGTTCCCTCACGGATGAGAAATGCTTCCTCATTTTCTTCATTTTTATTCCTGTTTTAAGCTTACTTGGGGTTTTCAACTTCCTTATTAGATACTTTGCTTTTGCCTTAGATATCTCTCTACAACTTTTTTTTTTTTAAATCAAAATTCCCCGTAGGGTTTTTTGCAGAAGGGTAACTACATACATACCAAGTCAATCAATACAATACAGTATACCATTTTTTGAGCAAGGAAATACCATGAACTTAATAAACATCTTAATTAAGGACAGCAACATTTTAGGGAAGAAAAACAGTTCATTGTTACTGATTGCAGATCCTCTTTGGATTAAGTTTTGTATCCAATCACAAATAAAATTAAATGGTCTAATGTATTAGAAACATTATTCTTTTTCCATATTACCACTTTAACCCCAAACACATCGTATGTATTTCTGCCTCCTGGCTGTCAAGTCTTCACATCCCTTCCCAAGTATGGGAAACCAAACCACCAACGTGCAGCTATAAACTCTTTTGTGCCCACCCACGCAAGAGGAGCCACACGAAAAAACAGCGTTAGCTTTCTCTTTCACAGACCCACAGGAGAGTTTCACTTACAAGAACGTTAGCTATGGCAGTGCCTATTTTCCACCAGCCCCACTTCAGGGACGCTTCTCTCCATCCTGCCGTCGGTATTTGGCAGCATTAGCAGCAGCGAGGGGCTGAGAGAGCCCAGCGCTGCCCCTCACACCGTGCTCCCCTGCAGGGCCATCCCAGGACACCAGCCAGAGGGGTTTAAGACACTGCAAAAAGCTCAGTCTTCAAACATTTTCAGGGATCTCCAGGGCGCTTTTACCACACGCAGCACCATGGCACCGAAGCAACAGCTTTTTCGCTTTCGGTAATCAGCTTGGACGACTGAGGACGAGCCGGTCACACACCCCTGGGCATGCCCCTTCCCACCCTTCCCCGCAGCCAGAGCCCATCCTCTTCTCCCACAGCAGCCGCACGGCTTTGTTCAGTACAGGCCCTGGGGCCCGACAATATAAATAGAGGGACCCAAGTATATTTGCCATGAATCCTTTTGGAGATAAAATTAATCACTAAACCCATTATGTAGACAATATCTCAAGCACCATTTCCATAAATCTTTTATCCTACTAGTACTTTTCCAGGTTGATTAGGAGGAGATGACAGGAAGAGGAGGACTAGAAATACTTCCAAATGATTGAGCTTTTACACATCAGAAGTTAGTGTAAGACAGCAACCCAATGCTGGTAATCATCGCTGTTCAGCACTAAAAAATTTTTAAAAAAAGTGTCTACAAATCACAACATTCACATTCTGAAAAACAGAGACCAAGTTTCACAAAAACAAGAATTTGAGAGCTGGCAGACTGTCTTGTCAGAAGTGACCTTCTGCGTCACATGTTTCAAAAATGGAAAATGATTCTTGCACGCACAATGAATAACCCAGAGCTTTCTAAAACGCCTTAGGAAGCTATGGTTATCAGATCAATAGCAGGCACCCACAGATGGTCTGCCCTAGCAGATACTTGATAAGTGCCTCTTATTTAAGGTTATACTATCTTCTGGTGAAATGGAACTCAACTCTAGCAGACAGCTGTATGCTAGTTCCTGATTTGTAACACTGAGTTTAACTTTAAACCAGCCTTCACTAGCAATTTGAAAAATATTTAAGTCTTGCTAAATGGGTAGAAGTAAAGGCCACGGATCTTGCAAACTGAATGAAAAAAAATCTATTTTTTTTTTATTTTTTGAAGAGAAACTCACATTAGTAACATGGGACATAGACCTAGGCCCGCTCGATAGACAGATATTTTTATTATTTGTTTCAATGTCAGTTCATTTATAGGCAGGTTCTCAACTAAGAACGCATGCAATTCATTCACACCGAATTTATCCTCAAGAAAATTACAACTGCTTCTGCTCCTTACCAACCACCACCAGTTTCTATTCAGTTGAAGTCGTCTTCACTGGGAGCTTCCGGACGGTTGCTATTTGCCAAAAGCAGGAGGAAGTTCTGGTGATCCGGTGGGCTGTCCTCAGCAAGTACCAAAAGCGGGAGACTGCGCCAGACATACAGCTGCCGCCTGGGTTTTACAGGAACGTGCTTAAAACTTGTTCACCTTATTCAGATAATATTATCACAGGACGCATGGCTTGTGTTTTCAGAACCTGCGCTGGCTAAGATGAACACATGGCTTTTACATTTCCAGCACTACTACTCCCTTTTAATTCCACTTCTGGCTTCTCTGCCTACACTCTTAAGAGCATATTTAGTATTCACTGGTTAGAGGCATTAATTTGAGGATTAAAGAAACGAAAACCACAGAACAGGCGTGGTAAAAATCGATCTCATCTCATTAACATCCTCCAACCTGGCACAAAGGGAGTACCACTAAAAATTGTAAACAACTCAGTTCTGAACTTTCTATACAGGATAAGCTACAAAGAGCAATGTGACCAGTGTCTACCCATGCAGCCCTCATGCCATGAGGGGAAGCTACTTACCAAAAGGGAGCTGCCTACAGATACGCATGCATTACATCCTTTTCTTTCATATTTAAGGCAATGAGGCAGCATCTCTAGGTCACAAAATGCTCTGCCACTCCAAAAGAGGGTAGATGCCAACTATCCCACTTCCACTGAGCTTTCAGGGCTTGAAATAAAAAAAAGAACTTGAGCAGGACAATGTGGAAAGGACACACAATGCTAGAACAGGAAAGGAGATAAGGGAAACAAATATGAATGGGATACATATAGCTATCTGCGCGGGAGGGAAAGCTCATGTCCTAAAGTCAGTCTTACAAGAGTGTTTGTTCCTCCTCATAAAAATAAGAAGTAATCATACTGGCAGGGGTTGGAGGAGCTGAGCAGTTTGAGACATTTTCAGTTTCACAAAATTAGAGATTTACTTTTTAAATAAGCAACAGCCTGCATTGGGGGGCAGGTAGAATCACTCTTATTATACTAGTGAGGGTTTTGTTTTGTTTTAAAACACCTAAGTCTCACTTGCGGCAACTCACAAAATTTGATGATTCCTTTTATGAAGCTTGGAAGATGACAACTCAACTACATAGGGCTTTTTCTTTCATTTGTTTTTTAACTATAAACCACTACAGATTCTGGTCATTTCTCCCTTTTCTGAATGAACCAAAATCTTCACTTTTATTGAGAGCAAATGACAGATGAAGAATGGAAGCAAATAAATAATAAACAAAAGCCCCTCTAAAATATAACCGAGAGCCTTCTTTCTAGCTTCAACAATTAAGAAGAGAGCAACAACAGATTTGTACGTCCAGATCACCAACCCCACTATGAAGAACAGAAACTGAGCTTCTGAGGACTTTCACAACATAAGGCATTAAACTGCATGAAGCTTCAGTCCCATCACTGAAGTAACCCGCACAACCAGAAAGGGAAGTCGGTCAGCCCAAACCGCTTGGGGAAAGGGAAGCAGGGAGCAGGAGCTCAACTGAAGGTCATTGCAACCAGGGCACATCATCACACATACATGTTTTTATACTGCTGTTGTTGAGTGGATTGGGGGCATGAGCTTAAGCAGAAATCAAAGTTGGTTGACTCCATGTAGAGAAATTATTACCCAGCCAATGACCAGCATTTAGACTTTTTTTTTGTTTTAAAGGCTATTTCAATCTACCTACCTTTTGCTTCACATTCTTCATGAAGTGTACTACACATTAATTTCTCGTGCCCCGCCTCCCAGACTGTTTCTTTGGGGTTTCTAGTTAATATACTCTTACAGGACAAACATTTTCCTGAAGGTCTAACTAAGCTATCCCTCATTTTACAGATAATGATATAATTAAGAGAAAAAGAAAATTTCAAGTATTTAAATACCTATGATCGAATATTATACATGACTAAAAATTTGTAAGTAGTCGTCAGCTGCAGAATGTAAAACAAAAATATCCTGCTATTTTAGCTGTACCGAAGACCATTATTTTCAAACTAAGTATATAAGAGCAGTTGGATGGCTGGACAACATCTTTTCTCTGTATTTTATAGGAATTTCCTGAAGTACGAAAACAGTGGTTAGGAATAGTAAACCACGTAACAGATTAAAGAAAAAATGTCAGTGGATCAACAGAAGAGACTGAGGGAACAGGGAGAAGTATTTACATCAGATGCTTAATCATTATTGAACAAAATTATTCCAATCTTCAATTCATTAACCTGTAGACCAGAAAAAAAGGAAAAAGGAGGTATTCTCTGTAGCTGGAGATATGATGAGTTATTTTCATGACAGATAAAAGCAAAAACAAAAAAAGAATTTCTGAAAGGGTTGAACAGAAACAACCTGAAAGCACAGAAGCTTTAATTCATAATAAGATGTTAGCTTGTTTGAGTATTGAAAGTTTTAAATGTCTCTCCTCCTGGAGGCCTGTACATGAAGTTTCCACCATGCTACAAACTAGACTGAAATGTATTTTTGCTCCAACAGAATTGGTGAAAGGCAAAAGCTCAAATACACATTTTCCTCTTTTTGCTTTATCTATAAAACACTAATAAATTCAAGCTCACAAAGGTCTTTAGGCTGTCAGCAGAGTTCTTCCATGAATGGCTCCTCGGTGGCCCATGCAAAGCTAACTTCAATTCTAGTCTGCTTCTTAAGAGATGGAAAGATATACTAGAAGATTCACAAACACATCTGATGATCTATCTCCCTTTAAAAACAACATTAAGCAGTTCTCTTCTTAATTTGATTTTTGATTTTTTTTTTCCCACCCCCAGGTAGGTTAGTAGGATTAGGAAATCTTGTATGCTTATTGAGTTGGTTGTCCTAACAGATGTTATCCTGGATCTCCTGCGGTGAAGGATGGTAAACTACTTATGTTGAAAATTCGTTCAAATGAAGAGCAAAAAAACTCATTTCCTTTGACCACCTCTATGCTCAGCAGTACCATTTGCATAAGCTAAGTTTAATCATCAAGTTCAAATATAATTTCCTAGGCATATCTTCAGGTACTGCATATGAAGTTATAGTTAATATGACAGGTGCAGGAAAAGTCATTTATCACAAGTATGATGCCTGTTGATTAAATCCCAGGATGTTCTACCCAGTGTTCACCTGGAAGAAAGCAAATCATTCAGACTTGGGAGAGAAAATTATTCTTTCTGTTCCATAATTTTTAATGGCTCCAGATGTATCCACCACAGACTCGGCATCCTTCTTGAGGGAGACCCAAACAAAGGTTACTTGTTTGGATATTTTGCAACAGTACAATGTGACTTGCACAAGGAATTACCAAGTTCACCTTCAGTTCAGCCAGTGAAACACTGCCACAGGAAAAATCACTTGGAAGCTCACGTCTGGTGGCTTCAACACCAGACACAATAATTGTAGGCTAAGCAAACAACTCATCTGTGATATAAGATGTGATTGCAATGTCCAGCAAAGATACTCACACTAGCTTAAGTATCAGAAGCAGCTCAGCCAAGGCGCTGTGAAGCTGGCTACAAGTCTCCCTGGCTTTGGCATTTGTGCACCATAGTGTGAGATGAAACAAGAACGGTACTCACCTTACAAAGCGCTCAAAGAAGTCATTGTAAAGCCATACAGCTAACAGCTAGTTACCTGCCCTGGACTTGTATTTCAAGCACCCACTTTACTCTTTCCTTCAGAAGGAAGGTGACAAGTTCGTTGCATAGTCTATAGAAAAAGGCACCACAACACAGGTGGCCTAAGTTCAGGGACCTCAACATGCAATACTAATTTTAAGTAGCTATTTGTTTTTCATTACAGAATGTGCCTGGTACCCCAGAAATAACCAGAACTGGGTCAACATGAGTTACTTTGTACACATTCATCTCCATGTTACAGCTAATGAAGCTTTTTGCTGTTCTGCCTAATGCTATTTACCCAGCTAGAGAGGGAACTACTGGGGAAAAAAGTATCCCACCCCATCCCTCTGTTTTCCTCCTCATGCTCAAACTGCTGAAAGAGCTGTCGTTTCTTAGACAGCTCAGGTATACATTTCACAAATACTCAAGCCAAACTGAAGAGCGCAACAGGGCATTAATAACGTGCCGTCTTGCACAGGACTGCTATTTAAGCCTGTGCACACACCCTACTAGGAGACCTGCTTTACTGAAGCGAATAATCCAGTTCTTGGACACCCTTCTGAAATTTTCTACAATTTCTCCCACCTGCTTCCAATCCACCATGAAGATGAATTTCCATATGTCTGCAATTTTTGTCAGCAGCTTTGCCACTGCATTTACATAGTTTGACTAACCATTTCTCTTGTTCATGCCTTCCTCTCTCATACATTTTCAGTATTGTCACAAAGCAGACAGTCAACACTTAAAGTAACTTTTCAGCTGTCAAGTCAATTTTGACGGAGATATCTGGAAAATACACCTCTTCCTTCAGTAAGCAGGGAAGAAAGGATGCAATGCCAAAGGCACAAACTCTTCATTACGAAGATTCTCGGTATCGCTCAACCTAGGCTCTGGAGCTTTAAAACACGGGTTTAAAATAGACTCATTCAATCAATTCAAAGACTTGTACAGACTCATTTGTATCAGCCAAAGCCAAGAAGCAAAATTTTCACAGAAAAACAAGAACACAGGCCGTGCACCAAAGACTAGACAAACATATATTCTTGTTCTCCCTTCCACTGTCCGCTCAGATCCGCTTGAAAACTGTCAATATTAACCTCTCTCCCCCCTTTTACAGTATCACCTCACTCCAGGACAAAATTAGGAAACAAAGACAACCTCTTCTGTTATAGAAGTTGAGGTGCTGCTGTGGACTCCAAAGTTGCTGGTGTTCGTCAAGCGGCAATGCCATGGCACGACACCGGACAGCTTTAGCCAGGCACGGATCTCGGGTCACCGACACTATTCAAGAGAGAGTCTCACAGAACCGTTAAGTAGTCTCCCACTTAGGCTAGAACAGCGCAGTCACTTTGCATGCTATTATTAAATATCACATGCAAGGCGGGGATTTAACGTGGAGGCTGGAATACAGAAGTTACTGCAGAGGTTCATACACGACATTTATCTCAGCCTGCATCCAGTACTCACAACAAACAAGCGGCTTACCCTCCCCATTACTTGCCTCCCCAAGAGTCAGTACTGAAATTACACATTAGAAACAAAATTTCTCCTTCAATGAAGTGAATTAGCCATAGCTGAATAAACAAACTGTTAATTCTGTCTCCTGTTTCTTTTTGATGTTTGTGTATTTTTCACAACTCCCTCTGACAAGGTATTTCCATATTTTTACTTCATTTGCATACAAAAGCACTTTCAGCAGCAGTGAATTTGGTGCCTTTGACTTTACTTGTGTATCACTGTATTTTTAAGTTGTGGGACACAACTTCCTCCAGGACTTTCTCCAGACAATTCATTATTTCTTCATATTTTTAATCACTTCCCAAGTTCCTCTGCTCTTTTCAGAAAACATTCATTGCAGAAAAAAGTAATCTGCTGCACTGTTTCACAACAACAAAACCATGCTTCCAGGGATGGTCTAAAGCTAAACCTTTATCCCTGCCTCTGAACCTGCTTCAGAGGCTTTAGATACAGAGCTCACCGACAGTGAACTCTCTTCAGGGGTTTTCCCCACGTACACAAGAGATTTTTCTCGGCAGCTAACCATGCTCTCCTTTTCAAGCCGCACTATTTACGTACGAGGCACTGGTCCTCAGCTGTCATTGTCTTACGTGCAACAATTATGAACAATTAATACGCAGAGGCCAACATCATATTCTGCAAGATAATTTTCCCAAAGGCAAAAAGCAAAAAAATCAAAGCTTCTTGGTGGCAACTGGTCCCCGAGCCGTGACTCACTGACAACAAACTTAAGGCCTTTTATTCTCCATACTTTCCATCTCATATCTTGTTAAGTTCCAGCCTCTTGAGCACAGGTACACTCTCAGCAGTCTTTCTCATTAAATGATCCCTGATGCCCAAGACACTTTTTGAGGTGATATCCTCTAAACCCTTCCACAAATGACCTCCTCAGTTAAACATACCTCATCACGCATTCAGCAACACCCAACCCCAACTGCTTTGGGAAGGCTTTCCCACATGCCTCAAGAGTCCTCTTCGGCTTTCACTAACCTACCTGCCCGTCTCATCTGTAGCTTCTTTTCTCCCAGCGTAGTCCTCTACTTCCAGAAGTCAAAGCCAGCAGAATATCAGAGTAGCTACAACTGATCTTCAGTTGTGAGGAAAATATGCTGCTTAATCTTACTCTTTCCTTGTTCTGTTTCAGTGTGACGGAGGACCACGCTTCCTCCCTACCTACGGCCAATTTGTTCACCGCACAGGGGAACGTTTGCCTACAGGGCAGCAGGGAGACCAGCCTACCTGGGCTGATCTCATACTGCAGAGGACCGGGTCACACCCCCTCGCAAGTTGCCCCTGAGAACTTTGCTGGGTCACCCCTCTTCCAGGAGAAAAACATCTGCAGAAGGAAGCGTACATCTACACGGGTAAGTACTGAAAAAAAATCCAAAGTCAAGGGACTCAAAGCCTAACTAAGCGAGGGAGGAACTTAACACTTCTTACCAGCTGAACACTCGCACCTAGCCCAAGAAAGCTCAGCACAGGCAGTGGCCCACACTGCTGCCAGTGAAACACTGGCGATCAGAAACAGTGAGCAATTCACAGACGCTCACCAGCACCGATCCATCAGGCATCCGCAAACCAGTCACAAGGGGCATAAGCATCCGTTACGCAGATACGCTGCCGTTGACCCAAGCCACATAAAAGCCTTTTCCAGTTTATCTCTCTTGTCCCTATTAGCTCTGACAAGTCAAAAGTCACAGGAGAAAAATCTGCAGATGCAAAATAAAGAGGTGGGGGGTGTAAAAATATCAACTGGTAGCTGAATATTCACTGAAGAAAAAAGTCAAATCAGCTAGCTTAGACAGCTAGCTTCAGATGAGAGGAAGGAAAAGAAGTTTGCTTTCCCAGTTAACCTTTATGTTTCCCCATTATCTCGCTGCATGAATACCTGTTAGTAAGTTGAAGACCCAGCCTCTTTCTTAAAATACAATTACAGGACCATGAAGTGAACTTTATGAAATACTTGTTGTTAACTTACCAGTCTGCCGCTTTAATACCAAGCCAACAACACAGGGGACACTGACCACTAATAATTAAGAAACCTTGCTGCTGGGGGCACCAGTTATCTGTCAGATAAATGAAGATCAACTTAAAGAGACTGAAATCCAACATACAAACAAGTTTTTCCTTTTGAAATATTAAGGCATCAGAAAATAAGCCTGAATTACATACTCCCACAAAATTGTTAACTGCAACCACCGCGCCTTAGTATTCCAAGGTCTAAAGGTGGAACAGGACCAAGACCCTCAGAACTTCAGGATGCGTTTGCGCTGCCCAAGATAAAAGGCTACGTGCTGGCTCAGAGCTGCCTGCCATCAACACCCAGCTGGAAGTTTTGGTTTACTCTGGAGCTGCTGTCAGCACTGCCTAGAAGATTTATGTATACACACATATACATATGTATAGCTTTGACGTCCTGAGTCTCCAACCTCCAATCCTTTCACATGAGAAAGTTCTTCTGGCTGATGCTGTTGCTTACCTTCCTTGGTTCTGAAAAATACTACTTCAAACAGACTGCTATGAAGGTCTCAAAGCATACACTCAAATGCTTTAGGAGACTAGGCCTCTATCCAGATGACTAGTCCTTTAAAACATGCTGAAAGTATACAGTTTCTCTCCTTTTTGTATAGTTTATGCACCTTTTTTGTTTAATTCCTTTGAATTAATTGACCCAAACAGAAAACAAGCAGATATGATTTGTAGCATCAGAATCTAAGGAGTAAATAAATAATTCTCCACACCAAGAATACAACAGCAGCCATGCTGGGTAAGGCACAAGACCATCTATCCAAGCCTCTGACAATGGAGAAACAGTCAAAATCAGATGGGTAGGGAAAAAAAGAGCATAAAAACATGGCAAGCATATGATACTTCTCCCAACTATTCTTCCATCTGTGGCTTATTTGTTTCCTTGAGTTGAATGCAATTTCCAAATAACTTCTCTCATAATCATCAGATTGGAAAACTGGAAATGTTGAACTATTTGCTGTGAGCATTTACAGAAAAAAAACCCAAGTCTGACAACTTCTGCACACCCATTTTACAAGACTTGCAGATAATAACATGAAAGACTTAGACTAGACTAATCAGCTGATTTTTCCAAGATAAGGAGGGGTGTGAATGTGCATACAAGAGAAGAGTCCTCTCTAGAATAACTCATTTGCACTTCAGACCTAACTTGGTAGAACAGGTCAGGTGTGCAATTCTGTGATTTACTGAGTGATAACAACACAGAAACATACATTTTAAGCACCCTGGCACGAAAATTGAATTCTTCTTGGGAAAAATGTGAGATTTTTTTCTGAATAACAGAGTGAAAGGTAACGCAAGATCAACAGAGTGATGAGCAAAAATGACACATATTTTAAATAATTCAGAAGATCAGCAATTAAACTGATGTGGTACTAATATCAACGCATACTTAACTTTTGATCCATCACCGCTACTGCAGATATACTCGTCAATCACTAAAGTCTAATCTTGCAAAAACAAAACTCTCTTACAGGAACGAAGCTTCAGCGTACCGAGGTTTACGTTGTTACAGCCAACTGCCTAACCCATACCAGAATAACAAATAACCATCTAAACTGAACTGAAAGTAAAATATAGAGGACTTCTATGGAGATAACAGTCCCCAAAATAATGCTGATAAGCAATGACAAAAATAAACATGCATTCTCATATTAAATATAACATTAACTAAGAAAAATTAAAAAGAACACGCATTCCAGTTAACTTTGTATAATTGTGTATTTTACTAGAGCACTGAACTAGTGTAATAGTTACTACCAAGCATCCCCTCATTTTCTAGGCCAAGTCTTCCATATTTCTACATTGTACATTGTTCAAAGTACTATTGGGGTATTAAGACAGACATCTTGAGTTGGCACTCAGTATTTAGGTAGGTAAGATCGGTGCAAACATTGAACTGTACTTTTGTCGTGTTGTTGTGCTAAAGAATTTTTCATCTCCTGGATGATCTTTTCTTTCTGGATTCCCCTTTATATCTACGCGCACACAGTTAGAGAAAACAATTTCTCTGTGTTTGATGATCCTGTAACTGCTTCACAAGAATTCAGTAGTAAGCGATGTCAGGTTAATAAACACACAAAAGAGCTAAATTTTAAACTCCTCCTCGCTACAAAAACTCAAAGCTTACTTGGTACCCACCTGGTAGAGATAAGACAGTGACACCACAAAGAGATAAGAGCCACAGACCGAGGACTGCAGACGTGTTGTGTCCACACAAAATAAAAAAAAAAAAAAATTAAAAAAAAAAGGCCCAGGCTTTTGAATCCCCTTCTTGACTTAACATCAACAAAGTTGCAGTGTCCACAAGGTCCCTTCCTTCTTCATCGGGACAGGAGAAAGCATATATGTGCCCCAGGGAGCTGCTATTTCTTAGAAGATTGACAAGAGCTGTTAATAAACCAGAGCCCACAGGCCCCAACACAGTCTAGCCCAGTCTTAGCAACTTCCATCATTCTGCAGGAGCGCAAGTCAACAGGGGGACAGCGCAAGAGCTCGTACCTGCCTCTGAAACACAAGAAAGGGGACGCTGGGCTCGATGCTAATTCCAACAACAGAAAAGAACGAGGAAGACGTATTGTACTGAGGGCAGCATAGCACAACAACAGTTTTCAACTGGCGCTCTGCAAATACAGCTTCAGCAATCCTGCTACACAAGTCTCGCCGAGGCTCGGGAAGCAGTGGGAGCTCCTACTGGGTGCTACGCAGGCAGCAGCATCGGCACTGGCCCTGCTCCAGGGTGCAGAGGGGCTCCGACTGCTAGGAAGGCGATGAGCTCTGAACGCTTGCGTTGCCCTGAGACATGTATCGCCTGGCTCATGGAGAACCACCTCTGGAGCTCTCCAGATGCCACACAGAGCTGGAACCTGAGTCCTCAACTAACACTGCATAAAATACTGCAATAAGAATAAACAACTGAAAAAACCGCTCTAAAACTAGAAGACAAAGCCTGTGGGGGACTTATTTTATAGTATATGATTAAAAAAAAAAAAAGCAGCAGGGCATAAGGGAAATTACCAAAGAACAATCTCACCAAGATAATTTTTCTGTTGGAGTAAAGCCCACTGCTATTCACTCACGTGGGTCTGGCTTACTAGGAACAAGCAGCAATTGCCCGCAGGAGACTCCCTACAGTAAAACATGTCAATTCTAAAACTGAAATAGATTTTTTAAAAAAAGACTGCAAAGCACATAGAAAGTGTATTTAAAACCGAGCTACTGGTAGAGAGCTTTCATCATAGTAATAGATTAAGAAATGCAAGAAGTGAAAGCTCTTAAACATCTCCTTCCCCCCTCCAAAAGTGTTTGTGCATAACTTCTCAGCAGTTTCATTCCCCCCTTCCTCTTCAATTCCTGACGCAGGAAAAGCCATTTTGGACTAGATTGTGACATGAAGTGACACAGCAAACGAACTTCCCTCCCAAACGTCACCAGGAGGAAACTGGAATATTGCACGATACTGCAGCTCCCTGAGTTTCACAAGAAAATACAATCTGCATTCTTCACATTGCCACTAACCAATTTTAACGAAATCCAGTGAAACACAAAGACAAGAAAAATACCGAACAAGGTATTTCTCCCACGAGCAACTTAACAGGCAGGAACGTTCATACACCTCATTTTTCAGGGTAGTCTGGCCCTCTACGTGGCAGAGCAGAGCTTCCCGACCTAATAACCAAGAGCAAGACATTCAGATGACCAAGACCACAGACTCCACTTCTCCAGTCCATGCCCTCCCACCTCCTCCACCACCCCAGGACTCCAAACCACAACCCGTGCTCTCTCCCGCATCCCGGAGATGCTGCCTGCGGCAACGCAGCGGGCCGGACAACCCCGTGCTGCTACCCCAGACAGAAACTGCCTGCAGCCCACGCTCTCTCAGCATTAAATCCTTACGGGCAGACGGAGGAGCGAGCCACATCTGAACGGTTCGTGAGCTGTGTGCGTTTGAAGGTCTGAGTCTGACAACAGCCGATATCGACGGGACATCTGAAAGCGTGCAGCGAGAAGCGACGAACAGGAGCTGTAACCTCTCTAACTCCTGCCTGGGTTTGCAGTCAGTACCCATCCACTCGGGCAAAAGAAAGCAAACAGGCATCGCAGTCTTCTCTGTACAGCCACGTTTTGCAAAGCCGGTCCAAAAATACCGGAGATCAGCAGTCGCGAGGTCCCTTTTAGCCCATCAAAACCACATTTCTTTCCAGACTTTGTTCAACTGCCGAACCATCTGCTTTAAGCGACTGACTTTGCAGCAGCACCGAGACACGGCGGTAAGCGCCGGGCACCCGGGGAGGACGCCCCGGCCCCGGCCTCCCCCGCCGGGACGGAGCGGGGTTCGCCTCTCCGTCCCCTGCCCTCGGCTGCTCGGAAAGGCGAAGCCGCCCCAGCGCGGCCACCCGATCTTCCCGGACCCGGAGGAGGGGGGCACCCGCCGGCAAACACCCGCGAGTTTCTGGGAGGCCCTTTCCGCCGGGAAACAGGGGGAGCCCGCAGGGCCGGACCCGCCGCCCCCCCGCCGCCCCTCCGGGGCTCCCACCTGCCGTGTCCCAGATGGAGATGTTGTAGGGCCCCCACTGCTTCAGGTAGAAGGCGCCGCCGACGGTGCTGACCGTCTCCTGGAAGCGCCTCTCCATGTAGCGGTGCAGCAGGGAGGTCTTGCCCACGTTCATGTCCCCCAGCAGCACCACCTTCCCGTCCGGCTTCTTCATCGCGGCCCGGCCCGGCCCGGCCCGTCCTGCCGGCGGCCGCCTCCCTCCCGCCCGCCCGCTCCGCCCGTCGCGGCGGAGCCCCGGAAGCGGCGGGACGAGGGCCGAGGGCCGCGGGCCGCCCTCCGCGGGCAGCGCAAACTTCGGGGGCTCCGCCGGAGCCGCCGCGATCCGGGCCCGGCTCCTCCCACCCCGGCCCGGCCCCGCCCCGCCCGCCGCCGGCGCCAGGGGGAGGGGAGGCGGCCGGAGCCCCGCGGTGCCCCCCCGGCCGGGCCTCCCTGCCCGCTCCTGCCCCGGCGGAGCGGGGTGATGTGTCCCGGCCGCCCCGGCACCCCCGCGGGGGCGTCGGGCCGGAGCGCGGCCACGCTGAGCCTCCGGGGGATGCCGGTGCGCCCCGGGCTGCCGAAGCCTTCCCGGCCGGGGAGGAGAGGGAGAGGGAGAGGGAGAGGGAGAGGAGAGTGACCCGCTCCGCGGCTCCCCCGCAGCCCCAGGCCGAAGCCCGCTCCCCTCCCGGGGACCCGACGGCGGGGCAGAAAGTCGCTGCGAAGCGGGGCTCTCCCGCGGAGCTGTGCCGGCGGCCGGGCAAACACGTTAGCCGCGGGGAGAGGGAGGTTTTCCGTGGGGAGCGGGGATTATTGTCCAAGTGGCATCTCTGCCCGCTTTCACAGTCGGTGGCCCAGCTGCTGTAATTCAGCTTAATTCCAGTTCAGGTGACAGAGTTGCAATCATTTAAATTACCCAGAGATCTAGCCTATAATTTTTGCATCAATCCTCTTCGTGCCTAACAAATCCAGAAAAATATTTTCGTAGGACATAAACATGTTATGAATTTCGGGCAAGGGAAGGGATAGTGCGCAGACCAACTGGAAGGGAAACAACTGTTAAGAGTACTTTTAAGAGAACTTCCTAATTATCAGTTTCCTCTCCTTCCCCACACAAAAGCATTCAGATAGCAGCACTTTTCGTAACAAATGAACACGCATCCTCACGCTTGCGTGTCTCATGTTGAAACTGTTAGAATTTCTTTAGCCAGTCTAGGTTTCACATTTATGAGGTGCTTTGATTTTTCCTTACCTGCTAAAAAGGAATAGCTCTGTAGCAGGTTTTTTTTTTAAGCCATGCGCAGTTAATTTTGCTTATTTGGCCTTTACTGCCCAGATTTGTGGTTTTGCAGCTGTACCTGGTGATGCATAACTTCAGTTCAGAACCAGATAGCCACCAGATATTAAAGTATTGGAGATACCCGAAGAGAGCGGATGCTAAATTATTTGGAAAAAAAAAAAAAATCCTTACAAGAGATTCCAAAATAACAACATGGGATGTGATTCAGAGCTGTGTGAAATACTATGTGAGGGGCGTGTGTTTCATTTTCATTATTGTATGGCAGTATTTTACTGTGGTGTGTGCAGCCTTCGCCTTGGATTCCCCTTTCCTGCCTGGATTCCCATCTCAATCCCAGTGTTGGGAAAAAGAAACTCATTGAAGCAAAGTGCTTCTCTGAGGTAGTGCAAAGCAAGTAGGTTTCTTCTGGGTGCCTGGTATGAAAGTGTGAAAAGAACAGACGTGCTCTTTGCACGGATACTATTTGCAGATCCCCATGTGCAATGTAAGTTACACCCTTTTGAAGTGGCAGGCACCGTTTCGGAAAGAGAAAAGAAAAATTTTGTATCAAAGAGTTTAGACCATGAAGATCTGAGCTGGTAAAGGGATCCTCAGTGTATGTACTCTCACCTTATGCATTGATTTACTGTCTGCATAGTAAAAAAAATACCTAAAATCTTAAGTATGGTTATTGATTTACAGCAGTGCTTCTGCTACCAAATCATAGCAGTTAAAGCACTTAAAATAATTACTTCTGTATTTTACCAAGATTCTGCTGTACTTGAGTTACTTTCACGTACTACTGAAATGTAGTTCTTTCTGGTGTTCAAAACAGGTATCAATAGTTTCTAACAGTGATGCAGACAAGTTAGGATAGAAAACAGTTTCAATAACAGGGTGCAAATGCAACTGGGATTTTAGGTTTCATTAATAACCAACATGCACTATAAAAAGAGAACACCGCTCCCTTCACAGACATTGTCCGCAGTTGCTTGAAACAGATACCCACCTCCCCACATTTTTGAGTGTGTGTATTTCCAGCTAGCAGCGGTCAGTCAGATGGGGGGCTCTCCTGAAAGTGTCACCAGCCAACTTTCACTGATGGCAATGCGTTACTTTTGTACGTTAACCATAGCCTAGCTAAAGGAGACAGCAAATCCATCTGGCCCAATACTCATTTGGACCTGGTACCACAGCTAACGACTCCGACTCGGCCAGGGATGTGCATTATCCCACTACTATGCACCTCCCATTCACCACTTGCTTAAAGGATCACCTCTGTTTCATAGTAATCTACCCCTAATAATCGGACGCAATAAGATCACAGAATCATAGACTGATGGGAGAGTGCTGTGTGCTGTTTCAGATCCTTGGGAGGATTTAGGAAAACGGTGACCTGGACCGGTTGCAGGTATGTAGAAGGGCTCCTGCTGTAAGCCCTTAAAGGCTCAAGGTTGTGAAGTCCTCAGCAGCCCGAGCTTCCCCTGACCTCAGGAGAATGCGTTCACTGGGCGCAGCTCAGCGCGTTTGGTTATTGCTGCCGACGGCTCCTTCTATGAATGCGCTCCAATCTACAGCGTACAATTTGCCTGTTGTTAAAGTCAAATGGCTCATGATAGTCTGTAATGCAATATAGATAATAACAGAGCGTACGTGAAAATATTTGGGAAAACATTAAGAGCCTGTAATTTGCTCTCTAGCCCTCAGATGCGTAGGCCTGTTGCAAGATAATTTCCCCAAATCACCGAGTCATCTGTAGCAGGAGGTCTCCACCGTAGTAAGTATGGCCATGAAGAATGTCAAAAGTTGCTTGTTAGGAAGAAATACGGAATACTTTACTGTCTGGGCAGTGCATGTACACAGGCTGCACGCATCGTCTGGGGTTCATTTGTTTTTCATTTTAGAGCATCTGAGGACACCATTTAATTACAGTGAGGTTGTTCATTAGCCTTCCTGACAGCGTGGTGACGTGGTCACCATGGTTGGTCTCCAGATGTTCTGGAATTCAGACACTTGGGCTAGCTTACGGAGGTGGGCAACGCATTAAAGTTTCCTACCGATTTCTGCGCTAGAGTAAAACCCCCCTCAAGAACGGGAATGTCAGCCTTGTACACCAGCCAAAAACCTGAGCCAACAATGACTGTACTGGCATCAGGGTAACTCAACCTTTCTAATCTCCCACAGTATGAAAGCTGTCTAATTTTGCAGGAGAAAATTAGAGCCTGTTTATTTGCTTCCTTGCCAGCCTTCCCCAGGTATTTATATATATTGTCCCACCTACGGGCCCCATTTGGTCTCCAGGCGAACAGTATTTTGTAAGTTCACACGGGGTGAAATGTTTGTCACAGAACAGGGTTGATTTTTGCTGAGCTGATCTTCTTTTGGAGACAAATTGAGCAACTGGTTGAAGGTGTATGTCATGCCAGCTACTAACTGCTGCCCCCGACGTGTCGCAGGTTTGCTGTGTCCTTGGTGTTCAGTACCTCAGTCTGTCTGTCTTTTTCCTCCTCTGGCGTCTTCTGGGATGTTGAACCTCCATGACCAGATGAGTGCGTTCTGGAGGTGCCACAGGGGACCTCAATGGGACTGCTCGTAATGACAAAGGAGGTACAAACTGCTGAAAGAAACACACTGCTTTTTAAACATGGACAAGTCCATAAAATAGAGGCATGTACCGCAGTTATCTAGTGAATTCTAGACAAGGCCTTACGAACAAAAGAGAAGGGTGATAAGGGAGGCTTATTCCTTGTCCTCAAAATGTGCTGGCACTCCAGTGGTTTATTTGTTGCACCTCTCGATGAAGCATGAGGTCAGTGCAAAAGCTATGAACAGGTAGCAGTTTGTGAAGCACAGCAATTTCTGGTTTTGTTTCTGCTTATTACCTTCCTTTATGACTTCTTTCTTCTCAATGACCAAATGAGCCTGCATGCTCATTAGACACAAACATTTGCACTCATCATCTTCCAGACAGCCCTAACAACAGCTCTCTCTCGCGGCACTCTCTTTTAGGCTACAAAGCCTGAAAGAGGTATTCATCACATTGCCACTGCTCTATGTTTTTGTCCTTAAATAGACTAGGTTCCTCCTCTTCATCCCACGGATTAGTCCACAGCCTAGCTTCCCTAATCAAGGGAAATTGCCCTGCACATCAAATCAAGAGTTAGTCAGCTTTCTCTAGGGTTGCGGTTCCACCCCTTTCTCCCTCTCCTTTTCCCACTCCTTTCCTTGTGCTGGCACTGGCTCCTGCTTGACCCTTCCCCAAGCCAATTGAGCTCGACGAGATGATGAAAAACTAGCTCAGCAATGACAGTGAGTAGTTTTCTGCTGGTTTTGTCATCAGCGCAGAGGCAGCGCAGAGGAGGCTGATGAGGCAGAGGCAGCCTGTGGCTGGGGCTGCTGAGCTTCAGTTCCCCAGGGCTTCAGCTGGGCAGCGTTGGTTGCTGATGCCAGGCGAGGTGCACAGGCCTTTGCTTCCCCTCGGCAGGTGTCCCTGCTCTGCCCCCTCTCCAAACCTCGCAGCTCTTGGAGCACCTCAGCCGTAGGACTGTTTTCTTCTACTAGGACTGAACGAGCATATATTGCTGTATTACTTCTGCCTGGTAGGTGTCCGAATCACAGCGCACTGAAAATGAGACAGGTAAATCAACCAGCTTGAGACATCCTTATCACAAAAAAGCCTGACCTGGATGATTAGAATTTGCCGGTGTTACAGGCAACTGAAAAGAAGGTCTTAGATGGAAACCATGACACAACCCGAGCTGTACATACAGCCACCGAGCTGTAGTAAACTCTTCCCTGATGCACAGATGCTAGAGATGCAAATGAAAACAGGGGCTCAGGAGGAACTCCCCAGCCAGGTCTCCTGGAGGAAGTTAGTTTAACCTTCATTGCTCAACTGTGAGTCAAGGTCTCAAATCAGGTTTCTTCAGCAAGGAATCTGAGTTTGTGAACGGCCGGCAGCCAGCACCATGCGGAGAGAGCAGCCCTGCTGTGTCCACACCACCAGCCAGCTCGATTCTCTCCTTACTAGTACTGTCTGTTCACCAAAATCATCCAAGTCCTCCAGTATTTTGTACCTGTCTAGATAGATATGTTTTACCATATGAAGGAATCAGTGCCCTAGTTTTTCTAGACTTTCTGCTACATGAAAGAAAAAACTTTTTTCCTGAATTTCAGGGGGCTTGGTGTAATTTCCAAATTACATGGAAATACAGGACTGGGGACTTGATCAGAAAGTAAGCAATTGTGATTCAAAGTGATCACAATGCAAGAAGTTCTGGTAAGTGCACAAAATTTGAGTTTTGCATAGATTTCTTTTTTCTAATTGCAGCATTTTAAGGTCTAATCAGACTCCATCAACACATGAGAACCCAAGGCTACCCTACTAGTCTATCACGTTCCTGGAGTTTAACAGGGCACTGTGCATGGGTGTGTACGGAGGTCTATATGCCTACAAGAAGTTACAGGATTATGGCCTATAAAAATATGTACTAGGTTTTTACTCTTTCCAGCATCATGAAAGGGATGGAGTAAGTTAGCTGGTAGTAAGACAGAATTTGCTTTAGTTCTTATAAACTCATCAAGATTCTTGTTCGTGATGAACCGATCCATGTATCTATGAGAAGTCCTATGGACTGCAGCAGCCCACAAATGGGAATCTGAGTGCAGGTTTGGCAGAATCAGATGGCACGATCCTAGCGACTAATAATGACACGGGAGCTAAAACAAATGCAACTTGTGACCTTTAAATGTGAAGTTATTTTCACAATGCAGGTTTGTGAGAGTTGGAAGAGCTTTATTTTTATTTGCAAGTTCCATACTGTCATCATGTGAATCATTAAAAAAAGCGGTGTATACACAAGAATAAGACCTGTGTTTTCAGTTGAGCCCACCTCGTCGCTATTGACATTCACACATATCAAGTATCTCCTGCATTTTATACCCTCATTTTAAGTAATTTCTCTAGGCTATGAGCCATAGCTGTTCCCTATGAAGAAATTCAAGTGGTGCCAAGCTTGTCAGCATTGTTCCTGGTCAGGAAGAAAAGGGCATTGAAGAGTCTCACAGACAACTTTGCCTCAGGGCAAAATCACATCCAGTCAGGAGTTACACTTTGTCCTGCCTCTAGCCCTGTTACTACACTTTTATTTCACCTCTTGGCTGGATGAGCCATTGTGATCCCCTTTTTTCCTTCCTCTTTGAACTCCTTCCCACCCATACTGGCAATATGCAGAGAGAAGTGGGACTTCTCCTCCCGGCACTTGTTAAAGGTCAAAAGAATTTGATTGAATTTGGCAGTAAAGAACAGCTGTCCTCTTTTTATCCCCTTACAGAAAGATAATATTGTGACCTTCAAAGCGTGAACTGATCACTGTGAAATGAAATTTATCACAATGATTTCTCCTAAAAGCATGGAACCCCTTCATGGGCTCTTGCTTCATCTGCCTACGTCTGGCCCTTGGGCGAGGGATGCACCAGTTATTGGTGGATAATAAAACTTATTTAGAAAGGAAATATTAATGTAATTAGGAGTATAAAGACAGTCATGATTTTCATGTGTGAAGATGGGACTTAGAGATTAAGAGACGAAAGGATGATCAAAGTGGAATTTAGAATATGCAAATATAGTTGATACCAGCGTGTTTCTGGAGACTAATAGTGGAAATTTTTGCTCAAGTTTGTAGTCTTCAAATTAGAAACTTACTGTATAAATTTTTCAAGTCCTCTTCTAGTCCTAGTTTAGAACTAGAAAAAAGGATGCTATGATGATTTTGTTAGTAACAGTTACTTCTGTAACAGAAAATCTTTCCTAGAACATGAGAGAGGACTGCCTGGCTGCTTTCTAACTTGTATAAAGAGACAAGAAACACAGAGTATTTCAGATTTGGGTTGATAGCTAGTTAGTTAGACTTTCACTGTATTAGACATTATATCTAGGCACTAAAGCCTACTAAAACAACCCTAAGGTTTATTAAAATAATTTCAAACACAACATGAGGGCAACATCATTACATTTGAAACACTGCCATACTGTAAGAACCTGTAGAGAGTTTACGTAAAGGTGCTGCATTCAGAATTTCCTATTCTTCTGTGTCTTTAACCATATATTTATGATTAAATTAAAGTGCACCGCTCCCCAGTGCATCCCTTTACATCACAGTGTTTCTGGGAATTAATTTCTGTGTCATTCTTTTGAGCCCATTTTCAATTTCACTATTTAGAAATTTTCTGTTGATTGATCTTATGAAACTGTTCTGTTTTGCTTTTGCCCTTTCTTTTTTAATAACCAAGTTTTTCATCATTACTCACCTTGGGTACTCCTCCAGAAGTCTTATTGAGATCAGTGCAACTATTCATAGCCAAGGTATAAATAAGCATGATGGGATTTGACCTTCAGCCACCTCAAAAAAAATATTCTCCCATCTAATTATATAGACATAATCCTGCTCTAAATTCAAGAGCAAAAATACTTTAAAATCGCCTCTGACAAACAGTGTCTACTGTTTGCAGCCGAAACAGAAACTTTTTTTCT
This sequence comes from Platalea leucorodia, assembly GCF_965183815.1. Taxonomy (NCBI): domain Eukaryota; kingdom Metazoa; phylum Chordata; class Aves; order Pelecaniformes; family Threskiornithidae; genus Platalea; species Platalea leucorodia. The sequence continues at coordinate 64,577,233 of NC_138824.1, forward strand.
CCTGCTATAATACAATGATCCTCTATGTAGTTCTGTTATGGGAAAATTTGATGCAAATGATGTTTGCTGAAGCAGTATATTTTTTGGCACTGTGTTTCTGAGTTGCTGTGAATTGCATGCTACTGCTTTGACATCTTGCCAGACTGCAGATGCTGCTGTGTTTCTTGGGAGCCTGGGAAGTTACCTAGAAATGAAACCTGTTGCTGGTGATTCCCTTTATAAGAGCAAGTTGCTGAAGTAATTGCTTTAGTACCTCCTGGTCTGGCTTCAGCTTTGAAAATATTATTTGAAAATTTGCTTGCTTGAAATGCCAAGTAGGAGGTAAATATAATTGCAGATTTCCTTTCTTTGGCTATTTAGTGATCAGTAATAATTAGTAATTGTCATGACATTTTCATCTTCAGAGCATTGCAGAAACGTAGCGCTACATTCTGTGCTGATTTACACTTACACCAACTTCACTGAAACATTGCTTAAATTGCTTATGGGAGCAAATCAGTTCCATATTTGGCCTGACACATCACCGATGGGTTCCAGCAGCTTTGAGTATAAGGTATCCCAACCTTCCTTCATACCCAGAGCAAGAACCTCTTAAATCAGAGAGAAAACTTAGAACCATAAAGGATGGAAGAAGGAAAATGCTCAAGGAAAAAGTTTCTCTCTATTATGAGATTTTTTTTTTCATAGAATGTGAATTATATGTATCCTTTTAACACACTGAGAAAACAGCTTCTGTGAGATAGAGGAAGTTGGAGAAATAATTAATGCTTGTTGGTATTTAATCTAAATCCCTAATTTAAATAGAAGTGCTGGGTAAAAGTCATTCCAGATTTAATATGATATAATCTAATTGACTTCAAACACCTTCCTGTGTCAAGGCTGGTCTGTTTAAGGAGTAAAAATAGCAGAGTAAAGAGCACTTTTAGAACATATTGGAGATGTTAACGTAAGATATTATTATTGGAGTGAGCGTGTTCCTATTTAATTCAAATAAAGAAGCTTGTAATTCTCTAAAGCTCAGATGAGATTACTATAAAATAACATAGCAAGATTGCTGTTCTTAAATCAGAAAAAGGAGAAAGGAGAAAATTAATTTACTCTAGACAAATGAAACGGAATGGAAAAAATAATTGAAATTAAAAGGTGAAACAAAAGGGGGTTTTGTCCAAAAGAGAAGAGAGAGGATACAAAGTGTAAAACAAAAACTTCATTATAGAATATGTACATCAAAAATGAGAACGGAAGAGGGTAAAAGAAAAATAAATAGGAATATCCACTCTGGTTGGAAGATATCAGTGACTGTAGAGAAAGATTTCCATTCTCAGTGAAATCGCAAGTAGGGATCTGTTTGTAGCCTGTTGCTGGTCAGCTGAGTGCGGAAGTATTTTCTTAGCTCTTAGGAATACTATTAACAGGTAAAAGCGTACCTAAATGAAGCCTATGCTAAAAGTCTTCAGTGAAGAGGGATGGACTTGAATTTAAATTCTATTATGAGTTTTTGATTAGGATTACAAATCAGCTAACTTCTGGACATACGAAAAGTGGATAGTAACAAAAGGAAATAAAAAACTAGTAGAGTACAAATGGAGAAATCACAGCAAACACTTGTAAGCTGTGCTCTTCAGAGTGGGTAGAAAAAAATCCATCCATTTCAGTGAGCTTCAGTCAAAGCCTGTGTTTTGATGGATAAGGCACGCAAGTTCACAATGTGCTTATATTCATTATAAGTGCATCTTATGATCACAAAAGAGAAAAGATTTGTAACAAGCCTTTGCATGAAGGCACAAGAACCGTAACAACTTGAAACTCAAGGCCTTTTTAAAATGGAAGAATTTAGGCAATCCAGGGAATGGCAGTGGCGTTTGTTCTCCAGGTAAAACATTTACCTCATTGCCTCTGTCCTCACATTGCCAATACAAAGGATGGCAAACTAGCGGGAAGCTAGCAACAGTGAGAGTAGCTGTTACAATCTTGTGGTAGAAGGTTTGAAACCTAAGGGTAGGAGGTGGCTGTAGAAAGGGGCTGCAAAGGTCTCCCAGATTCTGGGCTAACTCATCCTCTACTATAAATCAGACCCACATGAAGGCTAACAACAGTCCAAGGATTTATTTTTCAAGTTTTTGAAAAACAAGCCATAGGTGCTCTCTTGCTTCTCAGTTATCAGCTGGAAGGATCATAAAACTTAACATTGACATGATCCAGCTAGTTGAAAGGAAAGAAGAAATTAAGTAGTGTGGATTTTAGGAAGTAGTATAATCCATACAGGATTTAAGCAAAAGAAATGTAGAGATAGTAGTTAGAGATTATAGAATTGAAAAGGTTTTGCAAAAACTGCATAACTTGATCCAAACTTAGATGAGGGTAGATATTTGGCCTTAAACTGTCTTAAACTATCTGATAGCAGTGGTAACTTAATATTCTGGTCTTTGTAGCTTCCTCCCATCTGGCCTTCTATTTCTGAGAGATTTTTCTGTTCAGCTCTTTTATTAGGTCTCCCTAGCAAGGCAGGTGGCTTCTTGTGCCCATTTCATGCTGGAAATAAAATCGAATCACAAGAGGCTACAGAAATAAGTGGTTCATATTTTCACCCTGCTAAAATAAACATTAACTCTGAGCCTTCGAATGTTTTCAGGAGATCTGACCCAGAATTTATCAGGCACTTGAAATAAACTGTTAACTATTAACCAGTAAATGGAGGCTGGTTTGGTCACATTCTGAGATCAGCCATTGCCGAGGAATGAGATGATTCATGACCTTGACAAACTGGGTTTCTGATTGCAGCAAAAAAAATTAGCCTCTTCTAAGAGAGGAGTAGATTAGCATCTACTGCTTGTGCATATTAATTGCATTAATATAATGTGATAACAAACGTAGCAGTAAAAGTAACTGTTCACCAGGGTGTACTCAGGGACTAACAGTCCAGCTTCCAGTTTTGACATCGTTCATCTGAATTAGCAGAACTGTATTCCAATTCTCTGAATTTCTGCTTGGTCTTTTTCTGAACATGGGTAAACAAAAGAACTTGAAGCAGGAGGGATAACTTGCCAGAAGAAAAGGGGAATAAGTAGAGAAGGTGGGTGCCTGGGTTCCTTCTGTGATCAGTGGAGAGAAACAGGAACCTCACCACAGCAATTTACTCCACCTCGCAAACGGAGTGGGTCACATGGCCAGAGTTAGAGAAATGAATCCTACACGTTGTACCATTTGTGAGAGTTACCTCAGTCATCTCTCTCCTTTAACTGACGTTTCATCTTTCTTCTTTTATTTTACATATCAATCCATGTCATATCTAATACAGAAACTTGAGAGAAGCATCTATTAGCTTTTTGTCATGAAGAAATGTAGTATTCATTTCTAGCATGTTTTCCACTCGTTAGCTATATTTTTTATCCATAAAAATGCTTTGGCTGTCACAGTCTGATACCTAATCAAGCAGCCTCACCTTGGAAAATCTCCCTCTTTGATTACAGTTCTTTAAATGTGTTCCTAAGCAGGGAAAAAAAAGCTAGCAGTTTACCCAGACTTTCAAAAGGCTTTAACAAGACCAGCTATGTGAGGTTATCAAAAATACTGAATAGTCATGGGCCAAGTCTGGCGAACATAGCAGGGGTTTTGTTAATATCTGTTGTGCATTTTTTCCTTTGAGACTCCATGTTTCCTTTTGTAACTTCCAGAGGTTTTTTTGTTTAAAAATGCACAATAAGGTATTAATTTGGAATGAATTAAAAATTTGCACATGATACCATAGTTTTATGGCTGAGTGCTCAAGGTCATCCTCTTCACATCTTTTCCAGTAAGTAAGATGAAGAAAAAAATCCTTTCCATTTGACCCAAATTATGTCACAGAGAGGAGAGCTGAGTCAATGTACCCGTACCCCTTACTATTGCTAACACAGCAGAAGCCTGGGGGGGGAGTTATGATAGTCTGAACTACTTGGAGCTGTAGTCATGCATTTGGCTGCAACGTAGGCATACCCGTAGAGGCGTTTCTATTTTGGCTAAGAAAGTGAGGATTTTAACGTGTTGCATCAACTTCCTCTCTCTGCCTAAGAACATTTCTCATCGAAGATGAAAGCAGATCTCCGCTCACACGTGCCATCCCTCACAGACACTCTACAATTCACAGGATTTTGTCCAAAATCATGGGAGTCCAGTGACTGTGATTCTTGCTTCCTCCGCGATGATGTGAAATTGCATCCTCTCAACTACGAAATGGTTCAGAAGATACGTCAGTTTCTGCAGTTCTACAGGATTTGTAGCGATTATCCTGAGGAGATATCCTTTGGAAGATAGATGTCCTTTTGGAAGACATCCTGGAAGAATCTACAACCTAAGTTGGTGCCTAGTCTCATACTACAGTACACGGGGGTTTTGTGGATCTGTGTTGTTGTCACTTGAAATACGAACGACTCCAATGACAAAAAGACATTCAGGATATGACTGTATTACGGGGCACGGGGGTATCTCTCTGTTGCCAAGTCTGGATGCTTCAAAACTTGTGTCCTGGTTTCATGCTTCAAACACCATACCTGTCCTTTCGCTGTCCTTTTTTTTCCATGTAAAAGAAGACTTACCGTGCAGACAGGAGGGAGCAGGTGCAGTCTGGGGCAGCCGCAAACTTGGGCAGGTGCCTTTATCTGGACAAGTAGGAAAACCAAGACTGCAGACATCTATACGGTATATGTGTCCCAGGAGCACCGGCACAACCTCAACTGAAGGAACTATTCCTGAAACACGCTCTCGCAAAGACAAAAAAGTGATTACCGTTTATCTTAGACGTAATTTTTCAAACATCGCCTCTGTTAAACGAGCAGCGTGTGTTAGCAATATGTACGTTACAAAGCGGGAGGAGGCATGCTGGATGTTACACGTCTGCTTGGGATATGCGCGGCCCCAGGCGAGCTGGAAAAGCAGAGGAGAAGATGATGTGCGGAGCGCAGGCAGCGCGGGGAGAAGGAAGATCCGGGGGAGCCGGGGCTTCGCGCCGGGCCTTCGCGGGCCACCGGCGTCGGCAGGGGGCAGCACGGCGCCGCCCGCGCCCGCGGGGCCTGGGACGGGGCTGGGGCCGGGGTCGGGGCCTGGGCCGGAGCCGGGCCGAGGTCTCGGCCGGAGCCTGGGCCGGAGCCGGGGCGGGGTCGGGGCCTCGGCCGGAGCCTGGGCCGGCGTCGGGGCCTGGGCCGGAGCCGGGCCAGAGCCTGGGCCAGAGCCGGAGGCGGGCCGGGGGGGTCTCGTAGCGGGAATCGTTAGTGAGCACCCAGCGCTCCCCCCTCCGCCCCGCTCGCCGGGGTCTCAGCGCCGGGCTCTCGGCTGCGGTGCCCCGTTAGGTATTGGGGGGCTCTGCTCTGTCCGGCCTTCTCAATGGCAGCAGTTCGCGGCGGTGCGGCGGGAGGCAGCCGGGCTGCCGGCGCTTCTCTGATGTTCCTCCTCAGGGAATCATTTTTCTGCACGATACCCGGTTCCAAATGTAAACCGGCTTCTGAGCAATTTGGGCTACACCTGTAATCTTGTCGAGGGCCCTCACGACGAGCCCATTCATCTCGCTGTCCTGGAAGAGCCCCTGGAAAGCCAAAGAGCTTTTCCTTGTTCCTGCAAGTCCGTGTGCTTGAACTAATAGGGAAGCGAATGAGGCAAAATGAGACAGGCCACCTCAGCTGCAAATGTCCAGGTTCAGATCTTTCTTCTGAAAACCAGGTGACTGCGAGCTGCAGTCAGACAGCTGAGGGAAACGTGTGTGCCGCGACCCAAGGAGAAGGGCAGGCATCGCTGCAGCCACAGGGCTCAAAGCATACGCTTCCCATGGAACTTCAGTGGCCGTGGAGATCATAACTAATGCAAAGCCTGTCTCTAGCGTTTTAAGTTGCAACCCTATTACGTTTAAGCAGTCTGTTGCAATGGTAAAGGTAGCAGTACCTTTGGCAGGGCTACCATTGCTGCGTGGCAGATGCCAGCTCCTCGTGGACCTGCTGAGCCTTCAGAGCGAGCTCCCTCTGCGTGGCTTTGCAGAGGTGCCAGCCCCACCTCGTGGGGAAGGGTATTGGGGACAAATTCTGGTAAATACTGACACATGGTTATTGCTGTTCCCCAGCAGCTAATAAATAAATGAGCTTCAAAGAGTCAGGGGAAGTCCCTTGGCTCCGAGGGCTCAGGAGACTGGCTGTCTCTAAGTATTGCCTCGCTACTCTTTGCTCTCTAACTGCTTAACGTGAAAGCCTGCATACGTAACAGTCGTGTGGCTGCAGTAAGAGAGCGTTTCTTCAGTGATGGATTAACAGTCTTACCTTCTGAAGGAGCTGGCAAGCAAAGGAACTGACGGTCAGCCTCAGCAGTTGCTTTTCAACAGCCTCGCTCCTGGAGAGGGAGACCTAGAGCTGCCTGAGAGTCTGTGTCCGGGACTGCCACCGCTGCAGCGGCGGCTCAGGGGGTCTCACCAGGGCAGCGGTGGCCCTGGCTGGCGGTGGCCCTGGTGCCCTTCGGTGCTGGTCTCGGTGATACTGAGATGCGGATCGGGGAGCAGGGGATGCGTGTCTTTCCTTGAACACATGCCTGCTGTGCCCCTGGAGGACTGTGGCACTCTTAATCCCCCTCCCTCTAATTCAGGTAACAACAGCATCATGAAACTGCAGTAATACTGTGGCAAGTAAGGACCAGCATTTATCCTGTTTGGGTACAGCTCTGCTACCACCGCTCTGAATATGAACCATCCTATCCACAAATTAAACTGAAAGGTTATCACAGCGAGAAATACTTGGCAAAGACTAATGATTCAAACAGCAGAGATGACCCAGGTTGCTCACGCTCTGGAAAGGCTCCACTGGTAAGAGCTGTGAAGGTACTGTGGTGGAGATGGAGAGTCTCTTCCCCTGAATAGTCACAGCATGAGTCCAAAAATGATTTCTATTGCAGTCACGCTGCACTGAGATGCTGACATATTTGGGATATTGCTGTTCATGTTCCCTATCACAGGCTGTAGTCTACCACTGCAGTAATCAAGAACGACCCTGAACCTAGGAAAGAAATTATTTAAGGGCCACTGCTGAATTGAAAGACACAAAAGAGGGTATACTATTTTTTAGACCATTGATAAAATGGTCATTTGATACATTATTTGCCAGAATAATAAGGTACCATTAGTCAGAAAAGTACCATTAAGTCAGCAATACGAATGAATGGCCCGGTGGAAATGACTTCCCGTGATCTCTGAACTGGAAGAAGCATTGGCAGGGGGCAACAGTCAGCTGATGGTAAAGGATTAGCCACAAACCCAACCTCCATGCAGCGTGCGCTGAGCGTCCAGAGCCCGTGGCCATAACCCCATGGTTGTCATGACAGCCCAGAGGCTGCCGCTGCCTGGGGATTCACCAACCAGCGTGAGACCCCTCTTCACACCAGTTGGAAATGGGTGCCGCGGGGGGAGTGCTGAGTGCAAGATCTCTCAGCTTTCAAGCCGGATCCAAACAGCCACCTCCATGTTTACAGCACTGAAATGAGAAGGCTTTCCTTCTTCATTCACTTTTTTTCTGCTCTGCTTTCACAGTAGATTCTCTGCCATGGAGTACTCTTCCCAAGGATACTTTATAGAAAAAAGAAACAGAAATGTCATTGTATTCAGAAAATGTTCGCGTGTCAAATGCTGTTAAGATCACACTTGCCTTCCTGGAAAACTTGTTTGCTATTTTTTTCTGATGAGCATAAGAGACTGACAGCAGCCCTTAAAGACATGAAAACAAATAACTTCCTTTAAAGTGCAGTTTATATTCCTTGCTTCCGCTCTCAGAGATGTGCCGGCACAGCATATGCCTCTGCTCCCTCCTACGCAGGCATGTACCTTGCTGAAGCCTCTTTTGAACAAACCCCGTGTCATGTGTCCCATTGTTGCCTGCGGGATAATTTTCATGTTGTGTGTTACCACCTGGCTGTGCTGGGGCTGCTGCTGCGGATATTTTTTCCTCCTGTGCTTAAATACGTATGAAAAACTCTGCTCTTCCTCATCAACAGCAGGTGATGGTCTTGGTGCAGGGGCTCTGCGTGCGGGCTGCCAGTGCCCCCCATCCCGGGGCTGTCTGAAATTCCCTGGAGGGCAGTGCAGAGGAAAATGGACACGGACCTCTGTCAGTCCCTCTCCTCCAGTCTGCCCTTTTCCCTGGCACCGGTAAACCACCGAAGGGCAGCACAGCTGGTGCAGAGCACAGCTCTGCTGGCTCTGTGTGCTTAACGCCAATGAAAAGCCCCTTTGTGTGGAAGAAATTCTCTGCTGGCCGTCTCCAGACGTGCTGCAGGCCTCTGCTAGTGCCTGAGCTGCGCAAAGTGGTTGGAGCAGAACAGAAAATCCGTTTGGAGCAGCATGTGTCCTGAAGGCTGCATAGCTGTGTCCTGGTGGGCACTGCCTCGGCCGCAGGAATCACGGGGGCCTTCACCTTGCAGGAGTTACCTGAGGGTGTTTCTGTGGCTTTGGGAAGAGGAATTCATCCCTCCGTACTGTGGACAGCCTGCGGGAATGAGCGGGTGTACTGGATTAGGCTGCCAGGAGTGAAAGTCGTCAAGTCAGCTTCCTCGTTTTTCATCTCTATATTCCCCGCTTTCAAAGTCGTGAGGCAGTGTTGGTATACCTATAGGAAAAAAAAGTCTACACATTATGTTTCCTCACCTACCTCAGAAGTTACCTTGTGACCGGACTAAGTACTCTGGCAGCATGAAAAACTACAGCCATTCGTATGTTAAGAGAGTATACAAACAATTCTGAGTTAGCTGTGGTCTAAATATCCTAGTAACTTAACCCAAATCTGGGTACGCCCCTTGCACAGCAAAGGTCAAAGTAAAGAAAGAGCAACTGGGAGGGGGGCACAAAAACAAGCTGAGCATTTCTTTTGATGCAGACTGTGGTGCTGAGAGTTTTAGGTGGTTTGGGTTATTTTTCCCCATTTTTAATTAAGTTTAATGATAATATGTGGATTCTTGAATGTATTTCAGTGATTGCTTGCGGTGAGTAAAAAGCTCTGTGGAGCAGCTTCCTTCTGCCGGCCCTGGGCAAGGGAGTAGCGCTTCCAGTGTCTGACACCATTTGCAGTATCGTAAATGTTAATACAACACAAATAGTTTCAATGCAACAACAACTCTGGTACACCAATGGAAATTATTAGTCAAGTCTTCTGAAACTTAAATAACTTTTATATGGGGTATTTTGAAGCCTGTAGAGTTACATCTATATGAGAATAAAAACAACTCTGAAGTCTGGGTGAAATGAAATTTTGCATGAGCTTCTGGGAAAGTAAAAAAAAAAATCTACTTTTATCCATATTGAAAAGAGATAATTGAACTTTTTCAGCCAGGAAGCAGGCTGAGTCTTTAGGCAGTGGTATATATATTAACACAATAATATTCCATTGGTTTAAATTTTGTTTACCAATTCCATGCACACAGTCCAATCACAAAAATACAGAACATGAGGAGTAACTGTTTTTACTTGGAGGCCTAAAATTAGATCCCTAAATCAAATGGTCTTGGTTGGGCCAATGAGATGGTTGGTGCCTTCAATTACCAGTTGCTGAGACTCTATTAAAGTGCATCCCATCAGGCCAAGCCTGTGGCTGTCAGGGCAGTAAGAGACTCTGGCTGATTATTGACTTCTAGGTTTGCTCTCTTCCTAGACCAATACTATGTTCATTAAAGAGCAGAAATGATGAGCTTCAAAGTTATTTTCCTTTAAAGCTGTAGAGCAAAAATTCAGGGGAACAAAAGAAGTGTGTGTGTTTTCTCTGACAAGGGAGGCCTGATCCAGGGTAGATACTGTCTTTTTATATAATTATGAGTGCGGCTATAAAAGAAAAAATGACCCCGTGTAAAGCATGTACATTAATCAAACCCTGTGCAATCTGAGCCACAGAAGGAGTAACAGAAAGTGGCAGCAGGGCAAAATGCATTGTAATTCATACTGATCAAAAGAAACTGTTCCATGACTGTTCAGCCAAATCATACGTGCCAGTTTCTGAAAGCAAAATGAAGTAATGATACTGTAACGAACATATTTAATTTGTTTTTCATTTCTCCTATAGTTTTCAATCTTTCAAACGGCTTGTTAAATCCCCCAAAGCTACATATATAACAAATTTTTGATAGTTGAGGTTACGGACTCGTTCATGCGTCTGATCCGGGGTTCCAGAACGTCTCTATTCATTTTCATGGTAGCAGTCCTCTGCAGTCTTTCTTGCTCTGCTGAACACTCCTAATTTTGATTCATTCGGTTGGCATTTTGAGCTGAAGGCATTAAAAAAAAAAAACGGTTGTTGCAAAGTCTTCATTAGCTCATTGGGAATATGCTGTCCTGGCCAAAACCTTAGGAGCAACTTTCTTCTTTGTTATTTTTCATATTCCTTCACTGTTCCGTCCCTCAGTTCATGCCTCCAATAAGGATGATAATAAAGCCCTAAGCTTCAACAATTTATTTGGCAATCTAAGAGGCACTGGAAACAGGCAAATGACAATTATATTCCATAAATTTTACTTGAATGCCTTTCACAGGCGCATTAGTGATGTTGAATGTGGTTCCGGAGCAGATTATTTGGTTAGCCATCCCCCCTCGGCTACAGAAACAATCCTCCTCCAGAAAGCCACTGTGTTTCCAAGGGCTGAAGAACAGGAGTGTGCAAGAAGAACGGGTAAGACGAAGACCCTGTCTGTAACAGGACTCAAATGAGGTTAAGAAAGTGTCAAACCGAGTTAGACTCATTGCTGTCATCCGTGTAAGCAAGGAAATATTTCTACCACAAGCTGGCCCCCACTGAGACCTTCTCCACTCAATATCAGTAGCCAGTTTGGAGGCGGAGGGCAGGTAAATGACACTGCCTCCACAGGGTGTGGAAGGATTACCAGTGACAGACCCTGTGGCTCCCATCACCTTCATGGTGTCACAAGGCGTAGAAGGCAGCAAAAAACAACCCTGGGTTGTTTCCACGCTGTAGGAGTTCTCCCCCTCAACCCACCCGTCCAAAAATGTGATACTGTGTTGTCCGTGTTTCTCTGGTCAAACATGCTTCTTTGCCAAATCATTTTTGGAGCGTGTTCTGGAAAACCCAAAGCATTTCTTCCTTACTACCTCAGCTTTCCACGGAACGAAGAACAGATTTTTTTCCTGGCTCACTCAATCGCATCCGGACGCTTCCTAGAAAGTGTAAAAAGAAGCGTCTGTGTCCCCAGCCAACCTCACAGGACCACCTGGTCAGTGCAACTGTTCAGTGAATAAGATCGCCTGCGCGGCTCTGCCGAGCTCCTGTTACCACCAGCCCCTACAAAATAACCGGGTGGCAAACCTGTGCAAAAGTCCAGAGGAAGTTTTAAGCCTAGAGTGAGATTTTTTTTTTTTTCTTACACAGTGTTACCTTATGGGTTGCTTTCTTCTCCCTCTGTGGCAGTATTGCCATGTTTTGAGTCTATGTTTTGCGTGCTGGGGTTGGGCATTAGGGTTTCTATTTTGTATGCCACTGGCCAAATGTTCAAGCCCACATAGCCATGATGGCACGCTCACGGCTTTTTTCCAGGCTCTTATATGTCAAGAGGTATAAAGCGTGAGCAACTGCGACCAGCTGCACTCCCATCCTCCTCCATGGACACCAAAAAATGCAGAACCTGAAACTTAGCAAATGGATGTATTCCAGGGATTTGGATGAAGAAACTAAATCCTTCTTCACTCTATGAGATACTTGAATAAAATAATACTGTAGGAAGGTTTTGCAGCATAGCTGGGTGAAATGAAGTTTGAGAAAAATAAGTGCTAATCTCCAACTTGAAATATTTTTTTCAGATCTGTAACATTTTGCTAATTAATGATACACACATTTTATGATAATTGGCTAATTCTCTTTTTAACTCAGACTGATGATAATATACGAGAAACTTCTCTGTGTACTGGTCACTCAAACAATTCAGATTTAACCTCATTTCAGACTGATATTATTATCCTTTTCTTCATTTCTCTTGCAGGTTTTGATTAATGATAGAACAACTCCTACAACCCTGTGGTTTTCAAGTTTCTTTTACAGCCTGTTGTGTGAAAGTTCAGCCAGTAAATTATTTGCCTGGTTTTCTTTCTCCCTTCTTTTATTAATTTTATACAAAAAAGACACAAAATTAGTCAGAATTTATCCTCATGAAAGCTGATAATTTGCTCCTAAATCATAAGCATCTCAGTGTTTTGTCATTCTCAATGTGTTTGCTCATTATTATTCTTAGTAATGAGACTAAGATCACTGGTTGGTATTTCTTTGGAATGTCTTTAGCATGAGTTCAGTGTTAGCAATATTTGTCTTCTTCAGGATGATGCAAAAATAAAATATCTATAACTTAACTGGCATTCGTAAGGCTAGAGTTAGAGTCAGGGTTAGGGTTTCATCTCAGCGTGGCATAATAAATGTGAGATGATCACTTGTAGATATTTATTATCAAGTCAGCTGTTCCATTCTTTGTCACTCCTGGAGGAGAGCCATCCAGTCCTGATGGCTACTGTAAATGTCTATCATCTCAAGTCCTTCTGTCACTTATTCGTATGCCTTCATAGTTGTGTTCTACTTTTGCTACCTGTGAAGAGGGATGACCAAGTTCAATGAACATTGAATTATTGCCACCAATCCGTGGGAGCCTGAAAGTCATCCACAGCAGTTGGAGCCAGTACCCTATGTTCTCTTTGAGTGTAATGGAAGGAAACAGAGGAATTTTCTCTCTTGCCCAACTTTTCACAGGCATTCATTTTAGGATGACACATACCATCTTTGATGGCACATTTCCCTGGTCATTGATTATAAAAGGAGCCTACGATGAGGATCTGAGGCTAAATATTTTACCTTCAGACACCTAAATTAAAGCAAATGAGTTCTACCCTTGCCTTTCAACCTTCATAGGGAATGCACCCGCCAAGAGGTTTCGGACATGTACGCAAGAAAATACACTATAGCCGTGTCACAACCAGTGACATAAGCTAAAATCTGATTCTCTCTACAGTCCAAAATGGAGATCGGTGTGTTCATATTTCCTCAAAAGGCGTTTGTGTAGAAGGGACCTGACAAAGGCAATACAGTCACCAAAAAAATTTCTAGTCCCTCCACACACCCCCAGAAGAGTACCAGTGTAATCAAGCACATACTTTAAGTGTTCCAGTTCCGAGTTTATTGTAGCTAAAAAGCGGATGAAGTGGGTTTGCTACCCTGACCTATGGACCACCATAGCCCAGCCAAAAGAAGAAATTCTGTTCTCCCTGGCAAAGGGAAGGAGCAGGCAGCTGTTGAAATGCTTATAGCCTAAGTCACCACAGCTATTTGGTCCAGTGCAGGTGAGTCAGAGACCTAAAAAGACCAGCACTTCTTGGCACAATTCACAGATTCTGCTTGGAAAGAGAGTAAGAAGTGATCCGGCGAACATAGTTCAGCAAGGGGTAAAAATGCAGAATCCCAACAAAGAAGAGCAAAAATAGACCTTGTAGAAATCTTTGAAATCCTAAATAATAATTTCCCTTTTTTTCTTAAAGAGCAGCAAATCCTCTCATACCTTAACAAAGTAGGCAAAAAGTATTATTTCTATAGCAATAGTACCTACAGGTTCTGGGCAAGACCCAAAGCCCTGGCTGTGCTGGACACTGGATAGCACTTAGTACCTATCCCAGTAAGCTCCCCTCACCCTCACTCCAGGGAGCCAACTTCAATCCAGAACATGCGTAGATGCATTTGTGAAGCGCTGTCTGGAGCTAGTAAGCATGACCGAGAGATTCAAGTGATGTGCCAGCAAACGTGGTTACAGGAATTTTGGATGAGGGCATGCTATTGATGACATATATATCCAGCTGCCCAGGAAGGCATGTTCCTGTCCCTGGAGAAGTTAACGTTCCCATCTCCGGGTCTGCAAGTTCTCAGCCTTGTGCTTAACTCTGAGCACATCAACACCTTCCCACCCCACCCTGGAAATCAGTTTGCACACTTGAGTTTATACAGGCATGTGTGTGTGTGCCAGTCCTGCTCTGAGAAAGCGCCTAAGGTGAAGTGGAAAGAGGCAATGAAATGCATCCCCTCTCACTTTTGTATTGATGGTAAATAAAGTTCCCATCTCCCCATTTGTCCCTTTAACGTAAAGGATGTTTTTAGCAAACTGTATGAGCACATTCACACCAGCACAGAACGACATGTCTGTGTTGTGTGTTGGAAGGAAAGCATTTTACAGAATTAGAAAGCCACCATCTGTACATGTACATATTCAGTACTTGCAAACCATCTTGTGGTATTTTGATGAAAGGTCCCAGCAGCATGAGAAGCATTTTGAGTGTGGGTTACAGCCCTGGAAAGGTTTCCCCTCACTGGATGCTCACCCAATCAGCGACCCAGAACCTCTTTAAATTTCTTTATTGCAAGTGGATTCCAACGCTGCTGTTTTAATTCACCTCTCAGGCACACTTACTAGTCACAAGCTTTACCTGTTTCCTCTTTAAAGAAACGAGACCTCATAGTTCAGCTGCCGCAGGACCAGAGACTCTTCACCCCTAGGCATATTCTCTAGCAGCCCCTTGTCCATAGCTCCAAGCTTGTGAGCGTTTGGGTGTTTCATTTTCTCACTTCTGCCACCTGTGGCAAGGGAGACGAAGAGTGACACAGACTTGCAGCCACTCCAGAAATAATTTCTTTTTGTTTTAACTAAAGGAAATATTGGAAGAACTGTGTGAAAGCTCAAAACCAAGTGCTATCCTTCCAATTCAATCTTTTATTTTCAGATGGCATGGCACACATTCAAGGATGGATAAAGAAGGAATGAGAAGATGCTCTATGATGAATAAAGGCGCCAAATCAGTTCACAAACACAAAAACTGGACCATTTTCAAAAAAGTCAGGTGCACAGTGAGTGGAAGCTGTTCCAAGTCTCATGCTTATACAGCAGCCAGCAGATGTTGTACATCCATGTCTGAGCAACCAGCTGTCTTCTCATCAGTATTAAGTGTTCAGCTGACATTTAAGAGACAGACAGAATTAAAACTGAGAGCTCAGAAACCTGAGCAGCTTTTTTGAAGTTTGCTATGTCTATGCATTATTTCTTTTTTTCTCAAACAAAGGTTTTAATGACCATTTTAAAAATGAGAAGAATCATGAGAAGAGCAGCCACAGACACATAAAGAGCTCAATAATAACATATAAATAATCTCAAGCAATAAATGTGAAAAACACATGAAAACACATCATAAAATTTCAAGAGATTAGTATACAAAATACGTAAAGAAACAGAAGTGGCTGCCAAAGGCCTTTGAATACAGTCCTGTTAACCTCTTCTCCTTCCTGGGTTTTGTGGCCTGCTTCGTGAATTAGTTACAGATTCACATAGCATGTCTGACAGCTCAAAAAATTGCACCACTCTTACATAACAAACATAAAGAGAGGTTATTTGGTATAATATGACATAGAACAAAGAGCATCGGGGTCCAGGTACCCACCCTGACTGCACCCTGACTGCATACTAGGGGGAAAGCCAGATGTTTGTGCTCCTTTTCCTTCCCTGAGGCTCTTTTACACCTGAGGAAGACCTAGATACGTGAGAAAGGAGGAGGCAGTGATGTACTCCAACAGGTCCCCCAATGTGGGCAATCAGTGACTATTAATACAGGATTTACCTTCAAGCACACCTGAACCACAGTTTTGATATCAAGATCAAGAAAAAATTGAAGCCCTACCTTAAAGGACTTACAATATCTTTGCAAATGTAAGTACATACTTATTTTTAAGGAATTAAATGGACCACTCTCTCAATTTATTCATCTAGAACTGAATCAGTAGATTGACTCTTTGATTAATAGGCTGACTTTTAAATGACAAGAGTTAGGTGAAAAGAATTTCACTGTAAGAGATGTTCGGTTCAAAACTTCTTTTCTGTTATATTAAAGGGAAAAAAAGGCTGAGACGAGGTGAGTGGCTCTGAAGGCAGACATGTTCTGGGGATAACGGGTTGTAGCGCAAAAGGTGCTGAGTGGTTGGAGGGAAAACTCAGCAAATTTAAGAGACACTTTTGTATCCTGCAAATAATCTCATGTGGACTGTGCATGAATTGGATTTATTTGGATACCAGTATCATAGTCAGATGTCATAGTTTTTCTCTAGCCAGCTAAATACAGCTAAGAAATTTGTAACTGTAATACAAGTAAGTTTCTGGTGCTGAGTCCCACATCCTATGTATGTCCTTCATTCTTCCATCTGTCCTGGTAACAAAACCATGGCATCTGAACTCATACCCTGCTTTTGGTCATCAGGTGTATTTAGGGAAAATAATGTACAGACCATTACTTTTCAGTGCAAAGTTTCCAAATGCCTAACCCTACTTGCAAGACTTCTCTTTTGTATTTACCTTATCTGACACTCTTTGGAATCACCTGTGAGTCCCAGAGATGCTCAGAGCATGGACAGAAAACTAGAAATTTAGAGGGCTCCTCTCTTTCTTCCCATAGTCAGCAGCTCAGGGACTTGCTGAGCTAAAGGTTGCACCCTTACCACCACGTGTAACAGCTTCTGCCCTCCATTCATTTCTTTTATTTCCTCTCCACCAGTTTGTCTTTGAAGTCCGCATTTATTCTCTGCTCTTGTTTTCTCTCTCATCAAATATATCCCTGTCTTCATTTTCAAGGGCCTTCCTGGCATGTTTGCACTGTGTTCTTATCCCTCATTCTCTGCAAGATGCTGATTCCAGCCACCAGCTGGCCATCTGTTGCATTTCTCAATGCACCCCTTTGGTGCTTCCTCCCATGCAGCCATCGCATACGGGAGAAGAATGCCATGAACATTTATGCAATGAATATATTGTGCTTTCCAGCAAAAAGCTTGAAACTCTTATGCTGCAGGTGTGCTGGAAGTACTGTCACCCCCATGCTGATCAATAATGACTGCTTGATTCTCTGCATTTTTGTGTCTGCTTGTTTGTATCCACCCGCGTGTTGTCTCGTATACTTGGATTGCGAAGTCTTTACACACTTGTCCATTTTACAAACTTCACACAATTCCTAGTGAAATGGGGTCTTGATCAGTGAGCAGTGCTCCTAAGCGTGACAGGAATTACAGACAAGGATTCTGACAAAAGATAGCAGTTCTTGCTCTTCTTCCAATATTGCCGTGGCAGTATTTGACAAGCTTTTTGGTGTATAAGTAGACAGGAAGGATCACTTCCTCAGAACAGTAGGCAAAAATCACCTGCAAGATTTAAGCATAGTTTGGATGCAAGGAACTTGAAGACAAGTTTCAATCTGAAGGTGATGCCCGGGTTGTAAATCTGATTGACAATCAGCAGAATCGTGCTGTCTATAATGATTACAAAGGGCATAGGAGAGAGGAAATCCTTTGCTGGGCAGACAGCAGAGCACAGTGACCTATGTGGGTTACAAGAGAGGAATCACTTCTCTTTCAAGCTCTCTTGCTTAAAAGTGAGCAAAGGAAGGAGAAGATTCATAGCACTGCAGCTTGCCAGGCTGCCCTGTGTTTGCATAACATTGGGCTGTAGATCAGTCACTTTGCCCATCTGGGGAATGTAAGAGGCTCAGAAGTCAGGCCCAGAAAATTCATCTCCTGGAGGGACCTAATAATAACTAATGCAAAGGTGTGCTGTTATGTACTGAAGGTGATCCTGCAGTCCCTAAAATCCAGCACTGACAGCTACTGGTTTTGTGGAGAAGCGTCTCAGAGGCACGCTGCCAAGGGACAGTGAGAGTCTTTCAGAGGCAGATTTTTGCCCACAGCAGATGGAAGTAACAGCCTGTAGTTGCAAACAGAAGCCTAACAACAGCAAGAAAGGACACGACTGTGTAGAAACAGTGGCACAGACAAAGCTGATGGTGCTTTTAAGGCAGATGTGTACCAGGAATACCTTGTGAAGGGAATGTGCAATGAGCAGCGAGGGACCAAGGACTTTCTCATGAAGTGCAAGTCAGTTATCTATGCATATATCCTCCTATGTTAGCCGATGGTATCTATTCTTAATATCTGCTGTTAAGTATCCGTGTGTTCACACATCTTATGTTGAACTGTATGTACATACAGTATTTTCAGAAATGCTCCGTACTCATCTTATGTTCTGCTGTGAAAATCCATTTGTAAATTCCTGTAAACCTTGTGCAATATACCAAAAAGATTTGTAACCTTGTAGGTGAACTCTGCAAAGAAAGAGATAGAAATAAGCTCTGATAATGTCATTGCAGGCCTGGTTGGGCTTTTTTTTTGTTTGTTTTACCTTTTATGTTTAGTAGAGGGTAAGATAAAAAAGAAATACATGAGGAAAGTGCCCTTTCTCTTGTAAACGAGTGCGCTATAGATTTTAGTGCTGGAGCTATAAAATTTGTTTCTAGCCTCCCCTATATGTTCCGTGTATACTATAAAGTGCCAGGGTTGTCATGCCACATCTTTTTAATTAATAGTGTTTACTACAGGCATATCTAGCCACCCTCATCAAACAGCCCTGAGTCCTACAGCTCCCGTCCACAGCCCCATAGGCAAGACTATGCCCACATTGGCAAGCCTGGCGGAGAGCCTCTGGACAGATGAAGCTCTTGGGCTTCCCAGGAGTGGCTGATGCCACGTTTACGTCCTTCATGTGTCTACCATGTGAAACAAGCAAGTAAATGAGCAGCTTTTGGGACATTCAAGGAGACTTGCACTGAAGGATGCATTACCCTCAGTGGTCCCAACCATCTGGTGTGTTTCTGTCTGGGCAAACAGGTTCATAGCTTCCCCCTGCCAACAGAGTTACCAGAGGGATGTGTGTGGTTCCTCTGGCGTCGGGGAACCCAGCACATCCTCAGGCACCCTAGGCATCTGGGTATGTGCCAAATAAACTTGCTAAAGTTTGAGAAGTACCTCAGCAGCAGCAGGAGTTGGTGTTTGACTAACTGGCCTGGTAGGTGTCTAATTTAGGATGAGCTCAGTAGCTCTCCAGGCCCAAATAACTCTAAGGACTTGATCTCCCTTGCTTGAAATGGAAGTTTAGGTATGTGGCTCACAGGCAGTTACCTACATTTAACAGCTAAATTTAGATGTCTACAATCTGGAGCTGAATTACACTTCATATTTCCCATTACAGCTCATGACCTGGCAAAAATACTCAGCCAGAAGCATCTTCTGAAACTCTTTGACCTCCTTTATTTCCACCTTTTCCACTACTCTGAAACAGTCCTCATACACCTCCACAATATGAGTCATCTTTGTCCTTTGTCACTTTGACCTCCAATTCCGAGTCTTCTCACTCACACTGAATAATCTAAGTGCCTTTTTCTAACAACATGAGACTTTGGAAGCCCAGAAAAAGCAAAAATTATTGTATCTCCAGACTCTGCACATCTAAGTTGTTCATAGGTTAATGTATCAATAGGCGTCCTTTGCATCTTTGAGATCCTAGAATCACCAGAGAGTAGTTAAGATTAACCTTGTGTCTGGTAAACAAGTCTGAGAAGTCTTGTGCCCGCAAGAAAATTACTATACTAGTGGATTCTGGCTCCACAGGACAAAAACCAGGGAAGGAGAAGGGCTCAGAGACAGGGCACCCTGAACAGGGTCAAGGAAACACATGCAGAAACACACACTTGACAGAAGAACTAATAACCTCAAGCATCTGTTAAACCTGATAAACAGTATTTTTTCCATCAAATATTTACCGTCATGATATTACTCAGTGATGTTTTTGTCTTCAAATAATGCGATGCTTTTGAAAGGTGACTGAGTCACTTGTGTAACCACGATGAACTGCAACAGGTCAGCAGCTTTAATAAACTCAGCCTAGGAGGGAGGGAAGCAAGTCCCCCCTCTGAGAAACAAAGGACCTGAGGTCTCAGCCTTGACCCACAGGTATCAGAAGGATAGTTAAGCCCAAACCTGCAGCACTTCTTTTTACTCGGTGAATTTGATAAAAGTGCTTTTGAACCTGATAAACACAGGGCAGATTAAGACTGCGTGTGCACAGCTGCAAATGAAAGGCATCACATTTTATCTCAAAAGAATGGCATTCAGCTTGCTGCTTTTCCTAACCAGCAAACTCCTGTCTGCTCTGAAGCATTATAAAAGAGCTCTCCCAGAAAAAAAAAAAAAAGGGTGATTAATTTTTTCTTTCCAATGCTTTCGCTCCCCATTACACAGTTTCTTTGTAGAGAGACAGTTCTGAATGCCTGAGCAGAAGGGGCAGCCTGTTAAATCCTTCTTAGGCTGCTACAACCTTAAAATGTGCCGCTTCGGTTGCCAGAATAGAGGCAGGACCAGTTACTAGAGGCCTCAGGGAGGTGACTTTTTGTCTATGCAAGGAAAATCTTTCTGCTTCTTGTGACAGATGAACTGATAAGTGGCTGGATGGGGACTGCGAGCGGCAGCAATGGAAGGTGGACGCTTGCCATGCCAATATATCTCAGAGACCAGATGGAGTTTTTACTGCGCAAAATGTGTATTTTATTACTCCCTAGGAGTGGATCAAATAAGTTCAGTGATAATCTGGTTTCTGTATAACGGGAGGAAGCCTTCACGGCCACTTGGAAGGCAGTGCCTTAAAAGACTTTTTTTACGGTGGGTCACTCACCGGCTGACAACCGGGCTGAAGGCGGCTTACAGACTATTTCTTTGGTCCTCTGCCGTCACCTGCAGAAACTGCTCACCTGTGGCACATACAGCATATCATATGGAAATGCACAGCAATCCTGTAAAAGTGTGCAAGGCTCGGCGCCCAGCTGCGGTGCCTGCTCCACAAGGTGTTGCCTCACATAGAACATAGTGCCGGGACCCTCTTTGCAAAAGAAAACACAGAGCAGGGCCCAAAGCATGCTCTGCAGTGGGACGGGGAGGTACTCAAGGGAAAAGAAGGGGAGAGGGGGGATGCAAAGGTTAGGGGTGGTAGCCTGAGGGAGTGGAATGTATAATTAAAGAATGGGGACGGTAAGAGGAATATCCTGGGGTCCTTATCTGCAGAGCGGGGGTACCTGAAGAAGGCCTTTAGCACTACTCTCCCTGCATGGTGTTGAAGGGGTGGTTTAGCATGATAGGAGATCAGCCGACACTGCAGGCTGAAGATGATACACGATAGTTTTGCCTGCTCACGTGAGTTCTGCATCCCTAGCTGGGGGCCAAAGCCTCAGCATCCCAAGACACCTCAGCTCATCATCGCTCTGCCCGTTCCCCCCACCACAGTACCAAGGGCTGGCGTGGTTAGTCCTCGCTAAGGTGTCAGGGTTTTGCCGCACACACCTCCTCTTCTTCCTCCATCAGGGTCCTGCCTGGGTGGATTTTGGTGAAGCGCAGGCTGTGCCTGCCTTGCTGCCGGCAGCAGCAGCCACTTCTTGCGCAGGGAGGGTGGGAGGAGAAGGCCACCGTGGACAGCCTCAGTGCGTGGCAGGGGCAGGCTGGAGCCAGCCGGCACCGGGTGCTGAGCCACAGCGTGGCCAGCAAGGGAAGGGGCCGAGAGCGGGCAGGCGCGGAGGGAGAGGGAAGGCTCTGGAGGTGTGGAGCACCGGTGGGATGGCCGCAGGGCAGCGAGAATTTCCCCTGCCTGCATGGGCATGCAGAGACCTCTCCCCTTCACTCACTGAGAGTTTAATCTTATTTTAATCTGTGAATGAGATCTGGTTTTGGTGGAAGACGCTGGAAGACAGCAGGAGAGCAGAGTGCCGGAGGGGTGGGTGGGTATGGAGCGGTGACCCTGGCATGGGCTGCCTGACCTCTTTTAATGTGAAGCTAGAGGTGACGGCAGGAGCTCGGGGGCAGAAGGGCTACCTGCCTCCCCAGCCACGCATCCTCTTTCTTGAAACGTGCTGTTTGGCAGCCCTAGTTCTGGGGAACCATCTGTCAACGCTCTCCTTCCCATACCCCCCCCCCCCCCCCCAAATTCCCGACCCTCCTGATCTTTGCTGCTCCTTCATTAGCTGCTCTTCATGAAAATGTGCTGTCAGTAGAACAGGATTCATTGACGTGGCATGCCTTTCTGGGAAAGGCGTTAACGGTAATGAAGGATAAAGAATGTAAATGTGGTTTTGAAAAGTTTATTTTACTTCACATGAAAGGACAAGCTTCATTGTGGAAAACCATTGGCCAAATGAAGTAATTTAAAATTGCCATAGGTTATTTGGGGCTTGTCTGTCAAAAATAGGTACCGTTTTTATTATCATGATAGAACTAAAGCAATACAATTTCGCTCCTATCTCAACTTCTTAACATGTCTATAGTTGTATTTGTATACAGGTGCTTTATACTGGGATAGCTGTTCCCATACAGCAAGGAAAATCATCATTCTGATGTGTCATCTTTATAAGGACATGGTTATATCCACCCTCTTACCCTATTTTGGCTTTTATTTTTAAATTACTTTCTCCTCCCCCAATGGGATTAATTATACCAGTAAAACTTGCAGAGCTGGCCTTGGCATGAAGAAAATGAATTGTTGCTGCCCATACACTTACACAGCTGTGGCAACAACATGAAGAAATAGTAGGCATGCATATATGCTGACTTTCAAGTAGAGGATGCTGTAATCAAACTCAGATCTGCATGTTAAATTTTAACACCTGTATATTGAAGATCATATTAAGGACTAGAATACATTTTCCACATATGAGATCTCAGGAATATGTAACATGAACAGCTCTCACAGGGAGGAAAGAGAACTACAGCTTTTTCCTTTGGGCAACAAGATTGTGCACAACTCCCCAAGCAACTGGAGGCAAAGGCATCACCCGTGGCGTTACAGCAATCTCAGACTGACTACAGAGGCAAGGCTTAGGGAGTTGTGGGGAAAGCAACTACAAAGTCTCCAGAAAATCCTGGGGACACAACTACTACAGCTGATATGCTAGATCTGTGAGATGACTAGCAACATATTACAGGAAAAAAAAAAGGAAGCAAGGTACCTGAAAGAGGAACTTTTCAGCGTTCAAATCCCTTTGTGGATATAGCACGTAGTCTTCTTCTAGCAGTATTCTTCAATATATACTATGTGTTTCCAAGACTGAACTGAACTGTGTCACTTAAGGTAAAACCAATTCCCCCCTTACAAATCTGTCCATCATTCTGAGTATCCGTGTCTCTCTTAAATGCACATAAAGCTGAGTTTTGAGTAAGCAGTTGACTTTTGTGTACGTACAATGGATAAGACAATACCCAGGCAAAGCCTCCAGGCTCAGCTACAACACAACTAAAATAAAACATCATGTAGCTATTGAACAGTAAAAAACTGATATAAATGAGTAGTATATTTCATAATAATAGCAGTGTTCTATATTGTGTAAGTTAATGGATTTGGCAAATGTCACCTTCTGCCACCAAAGGACAGAGCAAAAGCAGTGTTATGGAAAACTGTAACTCCACAGTATTTACTTTCTTCGAGTGTCATTATTCCCTGTTGAAAAAGAGACCGTTTGTTTTAACTTTCTGGATGTTGCTTAAGAGGTGTGCAAGTTTATATATGTTTGTTTGCACTACATACCAGGAACTTCTTTGAAGAAGCTGGGCGAGCCCAAAAAAACCCTCTTCACTTCTATCGCAGTACATAGATCATTCTTATCTCCTGCTCTAAGAAGAGGACAAAACAGAAATGTTCTCTTTATTGTTTCCTTGATATCTGGTTTTTTTTTCACCATTAACACTCAGCAAAAAGAAAAAAATCTTACTGTTCACTTTGGATAAAACAAGAATTATCTAGTGAAGCATGGGGCTTGACAAATATTATTACACTGAATATGTTTAGAAGTGATAGTATCTGTACTGCCCTGGTAAATATATGAAGAATTACAGAAGCTGTAGGGACTAACTTATTACACAGTATTTAATCGGGTGTGGGTATATTTCTTTTCATTTACAGTTTCCTTTCCCTTCTTCAGCCCATGCCACATTCCTGTTTAGTAAACTTTATAGGTAAACCAAAGCATGTTGATGTGTTTTTGTAATGGCTTGTTGTTAATTGCTTGCTGCTGTCCTTTCTCTTGAATATAAAAATGCACCGAAGTGTAGTGACAGGAATAATTATTATAGCTTCAGGTCTTCTTATTCTGTTTTTAGCTTCTTTGCAGCCTAAAGAGACATCAAAATTAACAAACTAAAATTTACACCATATAAAAACACATTCTGTCCCGTACTAAGAGAAACATAATATTTGGTGTAAAGCATGCTCATTCCGCTCATGTTAATGGCAGTAAATAGTACTGCTAATAACATCTGCAGTATTGGCCTCCTTCTTATCTTAACACGTATACCATTACTGCCTTCTCTATTACCACTATCAGTTCTAACTCCTACAATTTAGCTAGGTAAACATTCAAATGAAATTAAGACTTTCCACTTTTTCATTTTTCTCATAACGAAAAGTGCTTCCAGATTCCCATTTCAACAACAAAGAAATCTTTGGTTGTATTTTATGGGCAGTTTCGATTAAAGCTACTTATTACTTCTGAGTTCTTCCATTCCTTCACTCCACATGAATGCTTGAACCCCCTGTTACAGTTATTAACATGGATATGTTAACAGGGATATGTTTATAGTATTTATGATATTAAATGGCGATTCCAGTACAGACTGACAATTATTTGCATGGAGAGAATGCAATCAAAGGATGTTGCAAGCTCTGCTATTGCCACCTGCTGTCCACGTTCACCTTGGAATGGCTTGGGTAGGCAGGGCTGCACGACGGTTACCAAATGGATGGCGAGGACTCAGACTTAAGTGCTGCGTGGGTAGGAAGTGATCAGAAGCAAAAAGCAAAAATATTGTGAACACAGATTCAGCAGGAACCTACAGAAGAAACCACAAAACAGTCCAGAGTGGTCGCTATTTTGGGGTCTCTACCTCGGGACATCTAGCTTACAGTCCATACCTCACCCTATCTATGTATATACATTCTGTTCCCAGCAAGCATCAGCTGTCAGTGACTGCTGCCATCTGCTACTAAGTCAAACCTCCAAGCTCTTGCCTACCTTGACAGCAGCAGGACATTCTCAGGTCGGCCATTGATGGCTCGCCTTTCTTTGTGTAGCAGGGGAGGAAGAGGTTGCAGTGATTATTCCACTAATGAGGAGGATATGTTGTGGTGACAGTGCAGCTAGAAAAGGGTTAAAATGCTGGAACTGAAGGCCGAGATCAAGAGCTAGGGAACAAAGAGGTAGGGGCCAGCAATGGAGCAACAAGCAATGAAGCCAGAAGGCTTTTGCCCAAGCATGAAAGGGAGCTCTGCAGGGTCATTCCTCCATCCATGTAAGAGAGGGACAAACAGACAGAGAAGCAGACAAAGTGACAGGACTGTCGGAACAGGAAGCTCAATAAAAAATGCACAGCACAGTATATGCCTGAAGAAATAAGCGCCTCTTGCAGTTGCTTTTTCTCTAACTATGATGGGCGTGTGAACTTTTGCCTCATACACCTTTTACCTTCTGTAGTTCTGTAAAAGGCTCTTTTTCCCTGCCTCATCCCCTGGTTAAGTAACATTGCTGATGCTGGGCTCGGAGATGGCACTAGTAGCTATGGATTTACGCTGTACGTGGTATG
This sequence comes from Platalea leucorodia, assembly GCF_965183815.1. Classification (NCBI taxonomy): domain Eukaryota; kingdom Metazoa; phylum Chordata; class Aves; order Pelecaniformes; family Threskiornithidae; genus Platalea; species Platalea leucorodia. The sequence continues at coordinate 64,602,726 of NC_138824.1, forward strand.
GAGATGGCAGCCAGTACTATACCAAAAGAAGGTAACTTGAGTTAGATGCAGAGCAGTAGAACGTTTGAGGAGCAGCAGTGTGTTTTGCTCGAAGATTTTAAACTCATGTTGGCTAACAATAGTAGCAAGACTGTTTTAGTTGATGTCAAGGTCGTGATAAACAACCTGAACAACTCTGGCATAGAGGAAGCCCATAGATACCTTTAGGTTCTCTCCTACACATTAATCGAGAATTGGGCCCTGGAAATTTCACTGACTCCACAACCAACTTCTGAGGGTTCTGCAGCATCAGAAGAACTTGCTTCCATCTCTGCTACAAAGGAAACCAGAGAACCCAGTGAAAAACATTACAGTTATCTCTTTCTTCCTCTCTCTTTTATTGGGCACAAGACATGTTTTTGGTGGAGTCAGAGATACTTGATGGGATGAACAAAACATCCTCTCTTCCAGACATTAAGTCAGTGCTGGAGTCACAGGAAATCTACACGCTCTTTATCCTTCCAGTTGGAATCAAAACACGAGTGTAAGAAATGTGGTGTTTGACAACCCGATAACCTTTTTTTCTGGGTCAAAACCCATGTAAAAACTAAACATGATTGGCCGTTGAATCTATCTTTTGGGCTGCCACACAGTCAGATAATCAAAGGGTAAAAAGCATTACTTGTGCTGACTGAAGATAGGGCAAATGTTACTGACCCGCTATTGCCTTTAAAATCGTACGAGATACCAGGACCTATAGAAGAGTAACTTTTCAATAAACAAGTTAATACCTGACAGTGAACTTGTCAGGCATCCAAGTTCCTGCTCCAGTACCTGGGTTACTGTTCAATCTGGGTTACTAAAAGCTGAAGTTGTCTTGTCTCGCGGTTTGCCGACAGCACGGCTGTTTTAAGTGATGCTTCCAAAGCTGAAGGGCACCAATCTCTCCTGCTTGGGTTTGGTCCAGGTAAAACCCACAGGTCTGTTTGATCCCAGCTTATATATCACACAAAACAGTAAACAAAAATGTTGTCTGGCTTCACCCCTTCAAAATATTAATTGAAATATTGACATTTTACTGCTGTAGTTAGACTGGAAGCTTTTACGAGTTAATAACGACACTCTTGCTTGAAATATCCAAGAGTCTAGAGCAGAAATTACAGCTGTTTTGAGCTTTAATGCTTCAGATTTCTCATGCATGTAATCCCGTTAGTTCTTCCTGGGCGATGCTGTATTTTGATTTATCGTCTAGATTAAGTAGGTGCTGTAGGACCAGAGCTGAACATCAGCTGGTATTTCCACCAGCTCCAGTGTGTTTTAGAGTAAAAGAAAGTATTACAAGAATGCTGCTCTAAAATGATGTATCTGAGCTAGAAACAGCAGCTCAGAAAAGAATCACACTCGTACATCAGGGGTTTGCCCAGAAACGCCTGGCGAGGTGAGGGACATGAAGAGCTTTTGGATGCTGGGAGCAAGAAATGGTAATTCCTAGCAGTTTTTAATTGCTGCCAATTACAAGGGCCGGGAGGGCAGTCCCAAAGCGCCCTGACGGCCGGGCCGGGCGCTCCCGGCTCTACCTCTCCTCTCCCGGGCCGGGCCCTGCCACACAACCGCCCGGCCAGCGGCGGGGGCGGCGGGAGGCCGCCAGGCCCAAGGCGGCCGGCGAAGGCCGCGGCGGCCCTGCCCGGCTCCGCTCCCTCAGCGCGGCCCGCCCGCGCAGGCCCCGCGCCGCCATTGGCTGCCGCCGGGGGGTGGGGGGGAGGCCGCGGCGCGCCGCGGGGAGGCGCGGAGCGGGGCGGGCGGGCGCGCCCGCGGAGGCCTGTCCTGCCCGGCCCTGCCCGGCCCGGCCCGGCGCGGAGCCGGAAGCCGCGCCGATGAGTTGTGTGCGCCGCTTGCCTGCGCGCTTGGCGGGGGGTGTCGGGAGCCCCGCGCTGTGGCTAGGTAAGAGGAGAGCGCGGAGCGGAGCGGGGCCCGGCCCGGCGGCAGCCCCTGCCTTCTCCCCCGGGAGGATGTGGGGACGGGGCGCCGCCACCGCCGGCGGCCTGGCGGCGCTGGCCTTGGCCGCGGCCCTCTGGCTGCGCCGTGACGAAGGTACAAACATCTCTGCGGCGGGGCTCTGGCGGGGAGGGGGTGGGGCCCGCCCCTCAGGGGCGGCGGGGGCGGGCCGGCCGGCAGGGTGGGCGCCGAGCGGCGGCAGGCTCGCCCGGTGCTGAGGGCTGCCCGCCGAGGGGGCCGCCGAAGCCCGCGGGCGGGTGGGAGTTCCCCATGGGAGGAAAGGCCGCCGGGGGGGGCCTCGGCCGGGCCGCCCCGCTGGGGCGGCTGGGCCGGGGCGTGAGGGAGGCGGCGGCGGCGGGCTGCCGTGGCTGGGAGGTGGGCTTGGCGCCGCCGCCCCGCAGCTCCTGACGGAGAACGGTGTCGGAGCAAAACCAAAGCGAAAGGGCCCGGGCGGGAGCGGGGCCCGGGCGGCACTGCGGCCCGGGGGCGGCCCGGCACAATGAGACCCAGCCCCGCCTGCGGCGGGGGCGGCCGGGCCGCTCTCCTGCCTCGCGAAGGGGTGGCCGGGGGGGAGGCGCACACAAACCCGACCGCCGGCGCCTCCGCAGGGGTCCGCCGAGGGCAGGGGCTGCCTGAGCCGGCGGGGGCCTCCGGGCGGCGCCGTCTCTGCCAGCCGCAGCCTGGGCTTTTGCGGCGGCCTGCGGGGGCGAGCAGAGCCGCCTGCGCCCGGGCTCCCCCGCGCTGCAGGCACCGATCGCGTGTGCGTGCGTGTGTGCCGCCGTGCGTGGGGGAGGCTGGCTGCCGGCCCCGGCGCCGAGTGACACGGCGGCCCTGGGGAGGGGGCAGGGGTGGCGTGGCCCGGGCCGGCGCGGCGCGGCACGGCGGTGTGCCGGGGCGAGGTAGGGCGCCGAGCGGAGCCGCGGGCTCTCGGCCGCCGTGCGCCGAGCTGCAGCGCCCTGTGCCTGTGTGCGTGTGTGTGCGCAGCGATCGCGCTCCACTGCGGCGGGGAGGGGGGAGGAGGAGGAGGGGGGGGGTGGCGGGAGGGAGGCAGGCGCACTGTGATGAGCAGGGCCTCCAAGTCCAGCCGCGCCGCCGTCCTGCCGCTCCCGGAGGAGCCCGGGGCGGGGGAGCGGCCGCGCACGGGTGACTGCCGGAGCGGGGTGGCGGCGCGTCCTGCCCCGGGGGAGGGGGCCGCGGCTCCGCGCCGGGAGCCCGGTTGTGTATTTTTGATTCACCATCATTGTTTTCGGAGGGGGGGCGAGCCGGCGTGGCAAGGGATTTTTTTTTTTTTTTTTAACCCCCGCTCCCCCTTTTTGCAGGTGCCCGCAGCGCAAAGCGGCGCCTGGAAAGTTTTGTTTGCGTGCGTGCGGGCGGGCTGCGAGCGGCGGCGGCGGCGGCCCGGGCTGGGATGCGGGGCCCGGGGCCCGGCTCCCCGCCGCTTCCCGCCGCACCGCGGCTGCCGCGGCCGGGGCTGGCGTAGGCGGCCCCTGGGAGAGGCGAGTGCGGGCATTAAACCCCCTCCCTCCTCCCCGCCGCCCTCCTCCGCCCCCCTCCGTCCCTCCCTCCCTCCCTCGCTCTCTGCCTCCCTCCCCTCTCCCCGGTGCGCGGCCATTGCAGTGACCCCGGCCGGCCAAGGATGATCACGAACACGCGGGGCTTCCTGTGGTCGGACCTGGAGACGCGGGCGCTGCTGGAGATCTGGGGCGAGGCGGACGTGCAGTCGGCGCTGGACGGCAACTTTCGGAACAGCCATGTGTACCGGGACGTGGCCTGCCGCCTGGCCGAGCTGGGCTTCGAGCGCACCCCCGAGCAGTGCCGCATCCGCATCAAGGGCCTCAAGCGGCAGTACTACCAGGCCCGGGACGGGCTGAAGAAGAACGGGCACGCCCGCAAGATATGCAAGTACTACGACGAGATGGACCGGATCCTCAGCTGCCGGGGGGGCCCCGACGGCGCCCCCGAGCCCCTGGCCCCGCCGCCCGACGGCGCCCAGCCGGCGGGGCCGCTGGCCGGGCCGCCCACGCCGGGCACGCCGCACAACAGCCGCGAGGCGGACGCCGAGCTGGACGAGGACGCCGAGCTGGAGTCCCCCCGCGACAACTTCACCGAGGACTCCGGGGAGTGCTCCTCCTACGCCGACCACCCCATCAAGGTGGAGTGCCCCCCCTTCGCCATCCCCGTGCCGCCGGGCGACGGTGAGTAGCCGGCGGGCTCCCGGCGCCGGCTGTCCTCCCCTCACCCCGCGGGCAGCGCGGCCCCCCCGGCCTCCGGCAGCCCAACTGCCGGCGCCTCTCTCCTGCGAGCCTGCTTCTAGTGGCTTCTGCCGTACCCTCCTCCCTCCCGCCCCGGCCTCTGCGCTCCGAAATCCGCCCCTGCACCCCCCCTCCCCTGCACCTTGCTCGTTCCCGGAGGCTCCCCCGACCCCCGAGGGCCGCCTGGAGGGGTAGCGGGCTGCTGCGGGGGGCGGGAAGTGCGGCAAACCGGCTAGGGGGAGATGCTGGGGGACGGAGACCTACCCTCGTGAGTTTTTATCGGTGTTTATCAAGGGGAAACCAGCGGAAAACTAGCGCAGAGATTACCAAGACAAAGTGTCAGGTAGCGCCATACAAGGAAACAGGCATCCTTCTCGCTGGAGGATTTTCCCGTTCCCTGCAGACTATGTGCAGTTTTTGGTAGTCAGTATTAAAACGATGATGACGATAATACCTGAAAAATCTGCTTATTGTTGCAGATAGGCCAGAAAGCTAGGGGGGAGCTTTTACGTAATTAATTGCTTGAGTTGTTTCAGAAACACTGCTTCTAACTTCAGCAGGCTTGTGGACAGAAGCACCCTTAGATAAAGCCTGTCCCTTCCTTGCTCGTTCTTTACCCTCAGCTCCCTATTTGTGTTGTGGAGGTGGGGGGGCAGTGTTATTTGTTTGTTTTAAATCTAGATTAATGCCGTGGTTTTAATACAAACATGAACCTGTCTTCAGAAGTTGACATCACTGAGGAATCAGCCAATTGGTTGACGTTTAACCAACCTTCTTTTTACACATAAACCCCATCAAAGAATTGTTTACACTAATGTTCTTTTGAAATGCAAATCCAGAATGCCAACAGACTGAAACTCAATTTAGATTAATGTAATTACCTGCAATACACAAATGAGGCTATACTATTTAATAGCCTTCACCTAAACCTTTTTAGAAGATCAAAAAGACTCCTATTGTTGAAGTTTAGTACTACAACAATTAAAAGATGCCTCTGTGTAATTTTGGTCTTGCCCTTATAACTTTGCAGAAGCTTTTGTCTTTGGGTTGGTACTCTGAAATAAAAATATCTGACATAATTAACAATTCACATCGAAAAAGAATAACAACTTTGTGATGTGCTGGGTCCACATCTCGTAGGGAGATTTTCTTGCTGCTTTCTTCTTAGCACTTCGCAAAAATAATTGTCTATCCTCTTGTTTTAGGGTTTAAAGAAATGAATGCTCCAACTATTACCCCACCTCTCAATCAGCCCAAAAGATCAAAAAAACGCCATGCGAATTTAACGTTGGATAAAATGATGGAAAAATTCCTGCAGCAGAGTGTGGATACAGAAGAGAAATTTTACAGATACGAAGAGCAGAGGCTCAAAATTGAGGACAAGCGTCGGGAAGCTGAGCATGCTCGAGAGCTCCAGATGTTACAGATGTTGGGACAGATGTTGGCAGGAATTTCTTCTACGGTATCACAAAGGTCACAATCTATACCAGCGAGTCCACCTCAGAGGGCGAACCATCGTTCATATGGGGATAACTTTAATTATAATGCTATGACAGCAGCACTTTCTCCACCGATAGGTACTTCCTTCTATAGCCTAAACAAAAGCTCATTTTTTTTAAACTTCTGTGTGAAAGCACTGGTAGTAAGTAGTGTTTGAAAATAAAAGCTAGTTGGAATTATTTAATATTGTGGTGAAGGTGTCTGTCTGATGTAAAATGAAATTAAAACATCATTCGTACCATTGTACTGATTACTTAATATAGGTACATGTAACAAATTTTAATGAGCAAAATCACACTTTTTGAACCCTATAAACATTGGGCACTTCTTTCCACGTTCATGCCTCTGTGAAGTGAAGTTAGGAGAAGTTTTATATGTAGAAGACATGTAGTGCATTTGCTGAAAGCTGTCTGGAAACAGTAGGTACCTTGTAGCGGAAATTCTGCTGCTGTTGAAGTTGACAGGCCTAACCCAGTATGTGAAGTTAAGGCTGTGCATATGTTTTTTCAGGGATGGGAAAAGAGTGGAGTTTTGCCTACACCGAAGTAAGTCAAATGTTAAAATCCAGCTTCTTTAAAATACATTTCTTTAAATCAAAACTCTGAATCTTATCTTTTAATTAAACATCATATTACTGTAGTAGGCATAATAGAAGATGAAAATATTGGCATATATTTTTATTCTACACCAGTTCATGTATAAATTCTCTGGGGGTCTGAATTTATTTTAAAGAAAAAGGCAAAGCAGTAACTCTAGAATGGTATTTATGCACAGACTTTTCCTTCCGTACCTTATGTGTGGGCCAGAAGCTGATAATCGGATATTAACATTCATTAACAGACTTCTCAGGATCTGTGGCTCTGTGTCATTTATCTTTATCATAGTCTCTTTGTAGGTGGAGGTAGATTGTGTGGGCAGGAGGAAAACGGGGATACGCTTGTCAGTGCTGAAACCGGAGTCGGCTTGGGGCTTGGTGGTTGTAGCCTGCCACGTGGAAACGACACAAGTCTTGTTCTGTTTTAATTCTGAATTTCACACTGCTCGGAAGAAAAAACGTGTGGTTTGAAAAGGAAAAAAAACCCCAACACTCAGCCTCAGTGTTGAATAATAATCTGGCGTGCCAGATCCTAAAGGGCATTCTCTGATTCCCGAGAGAATCTTGGAGCCTTTTCAGTTCTACGTGACATACTGCGTTTCCCTGTAAAATGCATGGGGGACTGGATGGTGAGCCTTGCTGAGGCTTTAGGCTGGCTGACTTGGTCGTGTTTCTTCTTGACTGGGTAGTTGATCTGTAGCATTCCTTGATGGCAGCAGACTTCCGTAGATGAATTACGGCATGTGTATAGATTCTGTGTTTTAAATGTTGTTTTCACTTTTAAACTAAAAGGAAACCTGTAGTGCTTTAGAAAATCCCTTAGGAAATCATTTGAGGTTCTAGACTGGGGTGATGGTACCTACAAGGCCTTACCATTACTTCTGAAAGGTTTGTCACTGAAGGAGTTTCATTATCTGTAAAGACTTGAAACTGAAGTTCGGTTTTTCTTGCTGGATTTCGTTATATGGGTGTACAATCATATTACACTGTGCAGAAATGCAGTATATGTATTTAAGTGTAGCAAGAGCAACTCGGGATTCTAACCTTTTAATTGGCGAAGGTGTAGCAAAGTGTGTGTAATCAAATGTGAAAATAATGTTTGAGGCAGCACATCTTTTAAGGAATTCAGATTTCAGTTGCTTATAGCTAAATATGCCTTGGTGTTTCTGTAGGTAAGTGGGGCTCTATTAAGAATAGCTTTTTGCATAATTCTCTATTTTCTCTCCATTTATTATGCAATCACTTTATATTTCCATATAAACAAAAAACAACAACAAAGAAACAGGGGACCTTCCTAACAGCATTGCACTTTAAGGGTTACAGGCTATATGATAAGTATATTTCTTGTGTGGTTGAAAACCAGTGAGTATATGAAGTGTGACTTAAAGAAAATAATCTGCTCTATTTCCAGAGGAGATGAGCGTTTCGTTCTTCTCTGGGTCACTGCAATGCTATTTTGGCCATAATCCAAAACAGAGTGTTTTTTTCTTTTTCTTTCTTCTTTTTTTTTTCTTTTTTTTTTCTTTTTTTTTTTCTTTTTTTTTTTTTTTTTAATCTCAATAGGAATGGGATGCCTGTATTATAGAAGGATTTTAAAAGCAAAAGATCAGCCAGGAGTATTTATCATTATTGAACAGTAAAGCATTTTATTACTGAAGATTAGCCTGCCTGGTTTAGGTTTAGATTGTGTGGAAGACGGAGGAAAAAGATGCTTTCTGTTGATAGTACGCAGATGCAATTTTCTTGTTTATTACATTTTTTCCCCGTTATTATGTCCAAAATTTCTGGAATAGTTTTTCCTTTTTTTTTTTTTTCCTTTTTTTTCTCTCCCTTCCCCCCCTCCAGATTTTGAAGTTGAGGGTGGGATTATTATGTTTTATACAGCTGAAAATAAGGAGTGTCATGGGAGTTATTTTTTACATAAGTATGTATTACTGTATAGCAATTCCTTGAAAGCTTTTTTAGAAGACCTGTAAAAAAGAAATTCAACATAGTTATGGTCTAGGAGACTAATATTAACGTTCAAATAAACTGCTCTTCTGAACTGAATTGTATAGTCAGTGAGGAGCTTTGTTGAAATATAAAAACTTATTCTTTTAGTGTATGTAATGCAATTTATAGTTAACACATCAGTGATAAAAGGACTGATCTTCAAATTTGTCCCATGTTAGTTAAACGGTTTAATTCTCTTTAGTTGTAATTGTTGAAATACTTTTTTCTTCTAAATTTTTGTAGTCTTTTGAAACCGTAATTTGAATATGTAGCCTTCTGAGTGTGCAGTTGTTTTAATATGTAGCTTGGCATGTAGGTTTGCATCAGTGATCTGTAGTTGTATTATAGCTAAAAATTATCTTTGTGTGACATTTGTAATGTTTGCATCTAGTGTGTTGGATTATAGTTTTGCAGAAAGACTTTCATTATGCTTTGTAACCACCTGCCAAAATAAAAAAGCAGTGAGATAGGCCCTGACTCTGCTAAGAGGTGGAAGTCTTTAAGGGGAAGCGAAAAATAAGGTAGGGTGTATGTTTAAAATGTGGTTTTAGTGGCTCTGTGCTTGCCCTGTGTCTGGATGTGGTTAGTTCTTACTAAATGTACCTATTTCAGTTGAGCTTAATTATGGAAGTGATTTCAGGCTGAACTAAGAAGATATTTCTAGTTACAAAATGTTCATATAACTATTCTGGGCTGTTGTTGCTTTCTGTACCTGAGCCCTAAATTAGGACTGTGAGCCGTCAATGGGAATATTCTCTGCATCAGACCCTAAATTCATTTTTAAAATGATCACCTTCCCTAGTTACTCGCTGTTTTAAAGGCCTTTAAGTGACGAAGTGTTTGGTTTTTAGAAGTGCGTCACTTTGTTTATCTTTGAGTGATTTTATTAGTGTTTAACAGTGCTTAAAAGAAATGCTGATGGTAGTTTAAGAAAGAACATACTTTAACACTTATTTTCTTCTTTTCAGTTATAGAGAGATCTTTTTCACTGCACAGAACACACTCTCTAAAGGACATGGAGAATATTTTTCAGCTGGTGCGCAATGTTATCCCTCCTCTAACAGGGAAAAGGCATAAAGGTCAAGATGGACGTATAGGCATTGTTGGAGGATGTCAAGAGTAAGTTAAACAGAAATTTGATTTTTGTTTCTGAGAGAGTTTGAGGATGTCATAAGTACTTGTAGAAGCCATTCAAACTCACCTTACATTTAAAACACGAGTATTTTCCAGAGAGCTTTACTAGTCCATCATCATGGCCATGCATACTTATGAAAGAACGTGTTTCTCTGCAGTTGTGTTGCAAAATTTTGGTAGTGAATGTGGTTGAAACTTAGAACGCTTCTTCTGTCTGTGTCTACCTTCTCTGTCTTTTTTGACCACCAGACTGTCTCTGCTTTCAGTGTTGGTCTTTTCCCATTGCATGATGAAGTTATAGATTAAGTAGAATAGAGTAAGACAGTGGCACATCTGATGGTTTGGTTTTTTTTTTTTTTTGGTATCTTGGGAAGTGGGCCTCTTAAATCAGGAATAGAATATTTTCTTACTGCATGCTTTTTATTTTGATAAATTGTGGTGTTTACTAGATTCTGTCAATACATTGTTTTATGTTCTGGAGTAATAGAAATAGCATGTTTCAGGGAAAAAAAGAAGATACAGCATAAATCAGTTAAATGCTGTGCTGACCTAGAAATAAAACAGGCTCTTTTCTTTTCTTGGCCACGTTCAGTGATCTGCACAATCCTTTGAATGAGCCACTACACCCTCCTGTTTTTCATTTTCCCCTTTTGAAACAGAGATGGCATCTTTCTCCTCTAAAAGAGAGCTGCTGTTGGACATTTGCCACTAATAAACATTCTAGAAAGAGCAAAAAGGTGCTCTCTTACAGCCGTGTTGATTAACCAGGAGTTAGTTTTTCCTGTTGGTCTAATGGGCTAAGGTTCTTACCTCTTGGCAGAAGTAGGCACCCTCTGGAGGGTGATTCTGTCCATCTCGCTCTCTTCAGTCTTCATAATGAGAATTCAGGGCAACTGGAATCACAGTTTAGGCACTTCAGTTAAGCATCTAAAACCAGATGGGATTGATCCAGGTCACAGGTCTCAGATCTGACTTGCATACAGTGCTTGACTCTTTGTTTTGTTTTGTTTGTGTCTAAACTTGTAAGTTGGTTGTCTGAGAAGAGTTTGCTTTTTTATGGCATGATCTTTATAAATATTTCTATGAAAGGATCAGGTGGCTAAGGTGAAATCCTGTGCCTTTGAAATCAAAGCAAGGTTTGAGATTGGCTTCCGTATAGCAGGATTTTGTCTGTCTTTTACAGCAGAGAAAGCTTTTTTTAAAATTTGCTCTTGAATTTGGGACTTCATTATGGGAGACTGATTTCCAGATTACCTAATCTCATGATTGTGTTTCCTAACCTAAATTGTATTTCATTCTAGATACACTGGAGCACCGTATTTTGCTGCAATTACAGCTCTCAAAGTGGTACGTGTTCTTCTATACCAATCCAAAATGAACTTTTAATCATTTAGATTGGCTAAGTGCCATTTTTTTAAAAAGCATTTGTTCTGTGCTGCTCATTAAATTTGAGTTCTGAAAGGTCTTCTATTTAACAAAGGAAAATCCTTAGTCCTGGATTTGTAGAAATACTTTGTAAATGTGTGTCATTTGCTAAGTTTTTGGTAAATATTTTCTCTGTATAAGGCAAAGTCAGATACATGTCAAAAAATTGAAAATTTCAGAAGGAGAACTGTTTTATCAGAGACTTGGATAGGAAATTTCAAAACTTGATGAAAAAGTTTCTCCAAAAGTGAACAATAAAATAACTTTAGATTAATGTTTAAAGTTATGTTTTCAGTGCTGCAGTCAGTTCTTCAGAAACTTTTTCTGCACCTGGTAAGGGTGTTGAATGAAATAACTTTCTTTCAATACTTACAGCTTTAGGCTAGTAAGATTCTTATGTGCTGTAAGCCTAAAGATTGTTGGTTGAATTTAAAGTGATTTTTAATAGCACATTTTATTTACAGTATAATCTTTAGCAGGAGTATTTTCTAAGCTTTTTTTCTCCTAGAAGTGTGAACTTTCTTATTTTAGTGACATATTAACTAGCTAAAAGTGTATTTACTGCAGACTCCATAAATACAGTGGTGATTATTCAAATGTAAACAAATCATGCTTACATAATTCATATACTTTTCAGTACTCTATATATAGTGTATTCAGTGTCTATATATAGTGTAGTGAAGTACTTTCAGTTCATTGTGTATGTTTTTCTTTTTGAAGATTTGTTTCAATAATAGGTAACCAATACGGGTATTTCCACGCCCACCCCCCAAGAGGCAGTCCCTTCAAGGATTTAAAACTGAAATGATATTATTTATGATCTTATATAACATATTAAGGCCACTCAGCTTTCTATTCACTATGTGCAAATACAGTAGCATACTAGGAGGTCCCCTATTGAAATCACTTAGACAGTCTCAGATCATTACGTCTGCACATAAAGACTCATAGGATCAAATCTCTGCATTGCTTAGTAGCTTGAAATGTTAAATGTATAGTAGTAAAGCAGAGGAGACACTTTCTTAATCTTGGGAAATTTCAATATGCAAGACAGATACAACATCAGGCTTTCTGGCCACTGCTTACATAATTTTTATGTGTATGTCTGTTCTTTTGAGTTGGTCACAGAAGCTTCAAGCTAAACTCCTCAGCTTTACTGTTTGTTTAACTTCAGGGGTGTTAGTGAAATTGTGCCAGCCTTTATCTGGTACAGATTTGGCCCATTGAGTAAAAATGGTAGGACTGGAAATGTACTCATAGATTGCCATAGCTATATTTTGCAAGTATATTACAGTATTATTTTTCCTCTCTAATATAGCTTGTCTCTTCTTCAACTGTGTGCTCTTTTGCCTTTCTTCTTATTGTACATGTGACATGTTAGTCTTTGCTCATCTGCAAATGAGAAACATTGCTCAAGTGAGTAAAGGTTCAAGATCTGTGTTTTCAGTCATCCTATTGGTGCGAAACGGAAAAAAAATTACATCGGAAGTTAGATACAAAAAAAATTTCTCCAAAACATTGCATGGTAGTCTAAGCCAAAAATAAAGTTTGCTTTAACTACTGAGAAGTAAGAATTCAGCTGATTTATTCACTGAGTAAACTTTGGAATGATAAAGTTATTATTAAGTATAAATTTGATAATGCTGTCTGCAAATTTTCTTTTTTAGGGTGCAGATTTATCCCATGTGTTTTGTACCAAAGATGCAGCAACAGTAATCAAATCATATAGTCCAGAGCTGATTGTTCATCCAGTTCTGTAAGTGACTTACCTTTTGTTTAAATGAGCAAGTCAGGATTACTAGTTTGAACATTTCAGTCTGACAGTTGATCAGTTTGTGTTATTTCTTTTCCTGAGTTACAGGATGGGTGAGCTGGAGATTACAAAAACTCCTGGGTTTGTGCTTTGATTACAAACAGATATTTAATATAGAACAATCAGTTGTGAATTTTTTTCATTACTATCAAAGTACAGTTTTTTAAAAAGCAAAGATCTTGCTTTCTGCTACTTGCTGACATGTGTTTTGTGATGGTAATGCATTTAACTGTGAACAGCAGCAAAATCCAGAACTAAGAATCACTACAAGTCAGCATTTTAGAATCTGCATTTGAAAGGCAGAAAGAGTGTGTTCTCTTGCTTCTTCAGTCCTAATAGTATTCAACAGTAGTGTATCTTTTTTCCTCTCACTACTGTGTATATAGTCATTTATGCAAAATTGCTGGGCAAGAGAAACGCTGTTTCTCATTTTTCTTCATAAGTATGTTGCATAAGATATACACCTATTCCTGGGAATAAATGGATGTTCTAAGATGATGTAAAATACAGGGTTTATTAACAAGAAGATGAAAAGTTTAATAAGCAACTGTCCTAATTGGGAAACTCATTGTGTGCTTCCCTGAATTTGTGTTCTGAAATACATTACTGATTGGTGAACTTTTACAGGATAAATTGTTTCAATTAGGTGTTATGATGGTTTGCAATGAGCACTGCGAATGAGAATTAAGATGTGTGCCTTAGGTATATGTCACTGAGCTTAGCTTGCACCAGTGCATGTCAAAAGTCTGTTGGTGTACATAGCAAAGCTGTGATTAAGCTAGAAAAAGCATAATTAGAAATTGTGTTTGTCAGATATTGCTGTCAGGTAGGATTTATGACAGTAGAAATATTTCAGTGTCTGAGAAGAAGAATATTATCTCCCTTATGGGGGTGCCTGCAGTTGGAAGCCGTAAGTTTATTACGTTCTAAAGGTGGGTTTCATTCCTGTCGGTGTAGAGAGGTGCTTAGAAAGAAGTCAGTTAAACAGACAATATCAAGGGTTGTGTTTTGTTGTTTGTTTGTTTGTTTGTTTTTCCCCAAAGATAGAAGAAACCCATGACTTCATGGATTTTAGACAAGGAAAAATGATGTTTGAAAGCAAGGTTACCTTGCCTGCAAGGGTAGGGTTTTTACCAGTCCAACTGCATTAGCCTCTAAAATCCAAAAGGCACATCTTCAGTTGATGTTCTGTCTGATATCATATGATAACAAATGAAATGGAGAATCTTAACGGCAGTATTCGCTTGTAACTTAGGTTGTTGTGATGGATGACACTCGGGATACAGCATATGGTTGCCTTATATGGGAAGGAGTTGACCTTGTCTTGGGAGAAGCATTTTTCTTATACACAGGGTTCTTGGTGTCTGTGGTAACGGAAAAGGTTAATAGGAGAAACAGAGCAGCATAGAGAAAAAAAGAGGTGATAATGTGTAAACAGTAAAATTACTGTTCGTGGAGGACCAGATTGTGCCTACTAAATAAGGGTAGGGTTTTTTTTTATACACAGATTCTCAGTGTCTTCTGTGGAATTCACATCTCAATGAAAACTCTGATCTTTCTATTTCCGAAGAGAACTTTTGATTTTAAACTTCAGCTCTTTCTATAAATTCCTCCAGATGTACAAAGTACAGTGAATCTAGAAATTTTCATATCTGTATAGCTTTAAGTCTGAAACTCAATGTTTAATACTTTTATTACAACTCTGATTAATTTCACCCAGACATCTGGCTAATTGCATGAAGCAATGGATCTGTAAATATTGTTTATATGACATTCAAAATGAAAAAATGCAAATATCAGAATGTTCAGATTTTGTTTGTTAAATTTTCTCATATTTTTCTTTCTTCTGGTTCATTTGAGGAAAAGAGAAAACAGTCTTTTCTGGTTAGAAAGGGAAAAATCTTGACTGACTCTATTGAGCCCATGTTTTATTCAAATTTACACAAACAGCCTATTTTTCTCATAAGGTCCTTTGTCTTCAGTGTCACACTTTTCATATGATCTTTTATATGTTGTGGAGCCGTTCAAGTTCTGCAGGCACGGCCGGCCGCTCTTGATTCGGAGCCTGATCTCTTAAACAGTCTTTGTACTTTCTCCCGGGCCGCACTTCACGCATGGAAGAACCTCCGGGTAAAACCCACCGAGCAGCTACGTCATTGTTTTCTTTTGTGTCTCTCCTTAAAACTTTGCTTTGTTACGATTTCTCCATGACCCTTCAGAGTAACTAGGTAGCTGTTGTACCACTCTCTTATTATGCTAATCATAATTATGGCCCCGTGTACTCCTCAATTCACTGTTTGAACAGCTTGGCATTTCGCCAGGGTTCCGCTGCCATTTTGTAGTGCCAGGAGTCTGACATTTTATCATCTCCTCTGTGACTTGGCTGCCGCTACCTTTCCCTACTGCCTTCACCTCACAGGGGATCACCTCAAGGGAAGAACACGCTCTTTTTTTTGCTGCTGCCCCCTGAACGTGAGGGCTCTTCTGGCTCATTAGAGCTGCTGTCGCATGTCTGTGATGGCATGACTAGCGAAGGTATGCGAGAGTTAGAAGATGCGCTGTTGCGTTTCAGGTCCTTGGCAAATGCCTGTCACTTCAAGGATGCGAGGAATGTTATGTGAGAAAGATTGAGTAGGATTGCAGAAGGAGGGTTATGAAAACAGGCATCCATCTTGCAGCATTGCCAGGGCAATTCCATGTGGCCCCAGCTGCAGACCATCCTGCGATTCCTGTTGGTGTAACATCCCGTGCTGGGGACACCCATAACGCAACTTTCTCTGTGTTTTTTTTGTCGGGTGACTTCAACACCTGCTCCTGTGAGCGAAGGTAAGGGAGCTGGGACTGCACGTGGCAGCCTGGGATCCGAAAGGACGAAGCTTCAATGCCTGGCTCTGTGCGTCCTCACCACCTGAGCTGAATAATGATATGGGTGTCTAGGGGCCATGAATAGTCAATATTATCAATAGTAGCTTTTTCTTTTTATTCAGGGATTCTGTCAAATGCATTATGGCCCCTTCCACGACTACTTGGTATTAATGAAAGTATTACTTAAAAATGGACCAGTTAACCAGTTAAATATTTTTGCTGACTGACTTTTTGTTTTCCTGTGGAGAAGTGAAAAGTGTGTATTGCAGAAGTCAGGGTCTTTTGAATAGTGGAGTATACCAAGTCTTGGTCACAGCTGCCTTACTCTTGTCACCACTCCCCCTGGTTTGTGCTACATTTTTCTGTTTTCTCAGCTAACATGCTCCTACTGTAAACTCTACACAAGCACAGGCGAGATAAAACTTAGCTTTTGCATTTTATTAAGTTTTATTACAGGTGTTTTCTGTGTGGATTTCTGCTGTAGATGTGTACGTACTTTCTTGCATTAGTGTTGGGAACTCTCTAGAGAACAGTTTTCAGGGGCTTTTTTTATATTCTTCATGTTAATTCCCTGGCTCAGGTCAGGTTGAATAGACTTCTTGGATACCTGTGTTCAGTTAGCTTACCCTGTCTTGACAGGCGAGTGATCACAGAGTTAAATGAGCTATATGAACCCAGCTGGTTATATTTTAAAAGAAGAGAGAATAAATCTATTGTGTTAGATTCCCTTCTTGCAAGGACTTTTTCATAATCTTACAGAGTAGGCCAGGAAAGATCGAGATACTACTGAGTAGCCCCCTTGTAACCTGGTTGTCAGACAATTTGTGAAGTCAACAGTCGATACACTCCTTGATCTCCAGAGTTTTATCAGAGAAGTAGAATGAGATGTCAGGTCCTTAATTTCTTGTGGTCCTGAAGAAGTCATGTAATTTTTCCATTATCTCCAAAAAAGTCACCCTTCAACTAGGTATGGATTTAGAACTAATACCTTCCTCCCAGCTGGTCGTATCTATGGGTCTGTATGGACTAGGAAAGATTGCCAGAATTACTGGAAGCCTTATAGTTAATTGCAGAGTTCAAGTTTTGGTTTGGATTTTGAAAAAGATTATTCTTTTCAGTTTGAAATAAAAATAATTGGGGAGAAAACTCTCATGAGACTGGCCTGTGTGTTGAGGCCAGTTACCATTAATGAAGAAGCTTAGCTTAGATCAGGGTTGCTGGAATATATTTTACCTAATTTTATTGGATTTTGTCTATGTTTTGATGATTTGAAAAAATCATTAAGGTGAATCGTGGATAGCGAGCTCCTGATAAGTTATTTGAGCACTTTTAACCAGTGCCAAGTCTCTTAAAGAAAGCCCAGGAACAATTTTAAGATTTTTGGCCCTTTCTAATTCATTATGTGGAGAGGAGGTTCAAAAACATTCGTCCTTTGTGGGAGGAAGCTCATACCTTTCAGTTGTGTTAGCTAAGGATAGCTATTAAACACTTCTTCTGTGTAACGTGGGACTAACCTCTCTTTTGAATCAGCTGCTGGAAGAAGTACAAGAATTCTTGTCACCAGGGAAAGTCAAGGAGAAAGCACTGATGCCAAAAAGATGCCTCCCAAGTGACTTGGCTGCTGGATCCCTATTATACCTGCAGAGAAGATGCAGGCATAACCTTCGTGATCTTTCTCCCAAACCTCATTTAGACAGCAGCCTAGCTAGGAGTCACATGAGAAAGTTTTTTTGGTTTTTTGTTCCTAAGTACTTAGGGAGAGATGAAGGTCAGTTTGTATGTGCTGACTTAGGGAGGTATCCTTAAACTGTTCCTAATCCTGTCATGCAGTGCCATGGACAAAACTTGTTTATGGACATGTTTCCTGTGTCCATCTTTCTCAGAAAAAAGCTGCTGCTTCTTTGCTGTATGCTGCAGGGTGAATAAAAGATGGGAGGTGTATTCACCCCATACTATAGTCCCTTTCCTCCCTGTTGTTGCGGAGGTCCTTAGCCCACGTGATACTAACAGAGGTTTTGCCATTTCCTCAAAGTGCAAGAGGTAGCCGAAGACTTTCAGTGTCATTGCGGAGAGTGCCACTGTTGCTGCTTTCTGATATGTCAGAAAGAGATGCATACATGTGTAGGAGCGTTTTACTCCAGTTAGGTCCTGGCCAAATTCATCCTTCTGAACACTTGCCATACTGCTGTGATTTGACACTAGGATTAGATTTCTTTGGTATTTCATCTTTCTTGCGTTTGAGTGAAGGAAGGCATGCCTGGGTTTTGCATCATTATTATTATTATTATTATTATTATTATTATTATTATTATTATTATTATTATTATCTTTATTATTATCTTTATTATTATTATTATTATTATCTTTTAGGGTCACATTCTTCTTTTTCCAGCTGACAAATCAGCAAAACAGATAGTTTAGACTGAGACTTGTTCTGTCTTCTCATGTGTCCGCAGCTGATTTGAAGTACTCTAGCCTTCTGGGTATTGATTCAACTATCATCTGTGCCTTAAGAGTTGAATGTAAACTAGAGAGGGATACCAATGTGATAAAACCTTTTCACTTTATAGGTTTTAACATTAAAAAAAAAAAAAAGTGCATTAGTTTTTCCAGGGACATTTTAGGTCTGTTTCATTCTGAGTGAAATTACATTGTCATCTCAGCTTCATTCTGTCACTTTTGAAGTCACAGGTTTTGGCTGATTGCAGTCCATTTGGAAGAATATTTGACAGATTCTGCTTATCAAGTCAGTTAACAGGAAGTATTAATAGGTCAGGACCACTTCCATGAACTCTGAAAATACGAAGTCAAGACATTTGGTTATCATTATACGTTTTGGGGGGATTGTCATAACACACGTTGATAATGTGATTGAGATCAAAACATACTACAGCTCCTTTGAAAATCTCGATATATCTAAATGCAGGTTGCAAAATTATTTCGTTGACACCTGTGGTATCTTTACAAGGCTGGATAAGGTTGACCTTGAGTGCTGTTGTCATGTCTGTGTGAGAAATCTCAGAAAATAGAGTCAAGCAACAGCTTTTTCTCCTTTGGGGCTCTTTCTCACAGGGTGTGAGAGGATCTGTGTACGAAAAGTGACGCCATTTGTATAATGCGCATGGATTCATTATTAAAGAGTTTGTTGTTGGTTCTGATGCCTGTAGTGTGTTGACAACATTCCTGCCCAATGCCTAGTGAAACAGAAGATCTCATACCTAAATGAGACTCTCTGGTGTCCAGGTAGCAGCTGTGGGATACATTTTGGGTTTTGACATCATTATTATGATATGAAAAATACGATACGGTAAATATGGCATTTTTTCCCTAAATGCATACCTCAATAGGTCATTCACACTCTTGCTACCTTGAAGGTAGAATATGGAGCAAGTAGAGACTGTGGTGTCTGCATATTTAGGGCAGTCTGTTGCTGTGGACCTGTGACACCAGTGCTTCTCCTGGCTGATGGGTTGCTGTTCCTGCTGCTGTGTTGTTAATATTCAGATGAAGCCTACCAGGTTCACTTCTGGTGTCTAAATTAACTTATTCAATGGCTGAAAAGGAACACTTGATTTGAATAGTATTCAATCCCACTCTCATTAGAGTCTTCGTTTTTCTTTTTCTTTCATTTTCTTCCCCATCATTTAATCAGATTGTAGCAGGAAAATAGCTATTGTCTACCCAGCACTTGCAGATGAAACACTTATATAAGGATCTTTCAACAGCCTGGTAGGTGAAAATGACCATTTTGTCTTCTAAAATTTTGGGGGGCATTTTAATACACTAATATTAATTTACTAAATGTATCTCTCTTTCTGGTCTCTAATTGCATCCAGCCAACTTCATGCCACTGTGTTGTCACTGAGATTTGTGCTACCTGCTTGAGGTGCTTGGTGAGAGACCCATGAGTTTATAATGGGATCAGTGAGCTTTTCCAGAATAAGTTGTTATTTCCAGTTCTGTTCATGGGGCTGAAAAATGCTGCCTCAAGCCTTTGGGCTTCTGGAAATTTGGAGTTAATTTACAAGAATGATGATTTAAACATTGACAAAACCAGCTACTCTTGGAATATGGAATTAGTTTGACTTTATGCTCAAACATTTTTGAGCTCTTTGGTTTTGCCTTTAATTCCTTTGACCTAGCCTTTTGAGAAAAATCTCTCTCCCTGTCTTATTTACCCAGTTTCCAATAACGACCTCACCCAGGGTTTACCACAATAGTTAATAATTAGCTTTCTGGGATAACTACTTAAATTCCAGAGCTACGTGTTATGTCCCTTCTTTTGCTCTTTTATGTATTGTGTAGCGTGTCAGGATCTAGATGTCAGCAGATCTAACATTTGATTCACATTAATATAATTACCTGTAGTGCTTGGACAAACAAAACCGAAACTCTTTCATCCTCAGATCAGAGACTTTTTCCCATCTTTGAAGATAAGACTCTAGGTTGGCTTTTGAAACTGCCCACTTAAAGTGGCTTTGTTTGAGTTTACGTAACAGACTCTTGCAACGGTACATTTTAATGCATTTGGAGCTGCCTCAGTCACACCAAGCGGGCACAGATAATGAGCAGAATTTGAAAAATACGCTGTCCAGCGAGGAGCTGTGTAGTTGATCGGGTGACAGCAGTCTTGCTTGTGTCCCATGTCCCTCTCTAGCAGGAGGTCCCATTGATTGGCGTTCTGTGACGTCCAAGCCGCATCTCTGATTACTAAGGTGGTTCCAGCTCTGCCTAAAACACATGTGAAGAGCTGCGGCCCCTCTGCCTCCTGTCTGCGCTGTCATTCATGCTTGTCTACTGTTTCCGTAGCTCCCGGTTACACCCATGCTGACTTCACTTCACATTTTCTTGTTTCAGTGTAAAATTTGACAAGGCTGCACCCTATCACCGTTGTTCCTTTCTCTCCTCCAGAAGGCAACGACAGTAACTGTCATTCATCCTGAATGAGGAAAGCTGCTGTGTTTAGAGCTTTTGTGATAAGTTAAAGCTATCGCCTTGGTGGCTTTTGATCATTTGGTGAAAACCAGTCTTTGAATAAAATGCAGTGTACAGAAAAACTTCCTTTGTTTTGGGGGCTGGAGGGGGGAGTTGCGTTTCAGGTCCTGACTGTCAAGTGTCCTCCCGCTCTGGACAGTGACCAGCCTAAAATAGACTTTCAAGCAGATGGCACCTGTCAGGTATCTGTTACAAATTGCTCTGGAAGATGTTTAGAAACTGTGGGTGATCTTAGGGCAGTAGCCACCATCTTTTTTTCAGGCTCTTTGTTGTTTTTGGAAAGGTCATTACATCAAGGTTCCACCAAGATGAAGATATACAGAACTGTGTTTTATGTCAATTTTTATTGTGTGATAGTGAAATACAGAAGAGTCCTGAAGAGCAAAAAGCTTGACTTAAAGCTTTTATTTTCTTTATTAGCTTTTCAAAACTAAAAGGTACTATAAAGGCTGCGAGGTTGTGCATTAAGATAAGAGGCAACAATGAGACTGTGCGGTACTGAATCCAGTGGCTGTTCTTGTATGCAAAAATAATTGAGGTGGCAAGACAAGAGGAATTTTCTCAGGGTGTATCGATTTTAATTTGGCAGAAGTTATCTAAAGCTACCAATTATTCACAAAGAAAATTTGTCCTCACCATTTCAGAGACTCAGTGCTGTTTAATTTGAAGAGTCTTTGTAGATTTTGCCACGGAAAGTGCTTTTCTCAATACATTCTGGAAGGAGAGAAAAGAGCAAAAAGATAAACGTGCAAGATGCTGAGCACCATACCTTGGCCCTGTCTACACAGGGCTTCAAGGACGGCAAATGATAGAGCTGTTGCATCTGTCTTCCCCTGAGATCACAGTCTTCTCAGCCTCCACTGAGTGAAGCTTTGTCTCTCTCTTTGCTTCTCACTAATAGGCAAGGAAAGTTGATCAGGTAAACATCTGTGGGGTCCTTTTCCATGGTGTGCCCCCCTGTGAGACTCTATGCTTGCTTATTTGGTTAGATCTGCTTTGACTAATGGATGATGTGTAAAGTTGATTGAATGATTGTTGACATTAGCTTTAGACCCTTCCTTACCCACTAAACTTCACAGGAATGAGACGAGTTATAGAAGCTCCTTCAGTTTTCCTTATTAATGATTCTGTTGTCTTGCAGTTATTTTTGTGTTTATCCTGTGATAGTTCTTTTCTGTATGCACTCAGAGCTTTATCGGTTGCTTTCCAGACGAGCTAAGACTTTGAGGAAGCTTTTGGGGTTTGGAGGGGTGTTGTTTGGTTGCTTGATTGAACAACAGTGAGCTGTCATAATCTAGATTTTCATCAGAATGGCATCTGATAACATTTCACATAACACATAGTGGTTAGCTGGAAGTTAAGTAGCTGTTTGAAGATCTGTTTATTCCCTGCAAATCTACAACTGTGGTCTGTCACCAGAATCTTAAGTTGTACACATCTGCACAATGGTATTGTCGTTCCCTCTCCGTGTTTACAGGTGTTACTGCTTGGTTTCGGCTTCCCAAATTACTCCTGTTGTGTACGTCCATGGTGCAGTCTGTATTTTCAAATTATGGGAAAGCCAGACTGTTTCCCAATCTCTTGCCCTATCACCTTCCAAAAAAGCTTGCTTTATTTTGGGAAATCCTTGACTTTTAGTTAATCAAAGTCTCTCTCAAAGGTTTTTACCCTCTTTTCAGAAGTTCAAATGCTGTTTTCTTGTGAAACCTTGCAAGAGGTTTTCTGGCTCCTCTTCATGTTAATCTTAGCTTTGTGCTTTTGAGTAGATGTGTTGCGTTTGTGATTCCTGTTCTGGAAAAAAGCCAAGTCACTTATCGTATAGCTCTGCATCTCTAAAGACAATACTGATTCTTGCTTGCTTGATCCCTTTCTGTCAAAGCCTGGAGATTGCATCTCTTTGATCAAAGGGATGTCTTCTTCATACCTCATACCTTTCTAGATACTTTTAAAAAAAAAAAAAAATACAGTGCTAATTTCAATTGTGTATGCATGTCTTGGGCAGTGGAGGCGATAATTAAATGGAGACATTTGAAATCAGGTTAGTAATCAGGCGGAGAAATTGGCATGAAGGGACAAAGGAAGTTAACAACATTATTTGTGTGAGCGTTGTACACAGCAGACAGCTGAGGACCTGACTTGCTTTCTGTACTGGTACCTCCAAAGTATTTTGGATTTTTTTCTGGTTTTGATCCACAGGCAAACAAGAATACACACTGGCTTTTTCTGCAGTAATAAACTAAACACTGCCAAGGAATATTTATTCCCAGGTACCCGAAGATGATTATTTGTCCTGTCAAATTACCCAGACAATCCTTGGCAAGGTTTTTGGCCCACGCCAACTAGCCACTCCCAACGACTTCTTCTACTGCTGAGGACCCACCACAGTCCAGGGACTGTGCCTGGTAGGCAGGTTGGGCATTACCTGCTCTGAAGCCCGAGGGTGTAGAGGCCAGCTGACCTCAGTGTCGGAGAACTCCTCTGGGCACGTTTAAATGTTGTGTATAGGCTGTAGCTCTTAAGCACTAGAAGAGTGTCGTTCTTTGCGCTAAATCGCATGGTCAGGAACCTTCAGGGTGACACCCCTTTCTGAAGAAAGTTAGATGTTGATCATTTGTACCCTATCAGCTTTAAAATGCTACTAATTTGATGTCTCTGTGTAGGAATAAACCATAAGATGACACGATAGCCCTTCCAGTTCAGGGAAGCTGTAGACACAGGATATTTGTATGGTTTCCTTAGCTGCATAACCGCAGCTGTTGTAAACATTAGGTATCTTAAAAGTGAAGTTGGCATGATGCTTCTCTGAGGCAGTATTTGTTCTGCTTTCTTTATGAAGAATCAAAATCCATCAGTTATTTTTCAGCATGTTTTCATAGCTGATTTTGCAATGTAATAGTCGTTATCACCATTTTAAATCTCTTGGCCCTTCGTATGCCTTGGGTTGCTTCTTGATGTGAAATTGCAAAGGAGTTATGTGAACATAATATTTGTAAAATGCTTTGAAGATGAAAAGTTCTACACTAGGTTTTTATTATTACCAGAGGCAAAGTGAGCAGCAGTGGCTTAATGTTGGACTGTTCATTTCCCAAGAGATGGCTTTGTTTTGAAGAGTGCACATTATCAATTGGGTTGGAGACAAAATTACCTTATTTCAACCCTGAATATAAATAAGTTGGCAAACTTCCTACCGTAAGATTATTTGCATGAGATATTTAGTAAAAGAGCCGAGCAGTTACGGTACTATCTATGTCTCTGTTCTTAGCTTATATTTAATGCAACATTTATTTAATGTATTTGGCTTCTACTATCCAAAGGTATTTTGAATCCAATCCATTCAAACATTCTTATATATATATATATATATAGCAGTATTCTTATATCTGTATGATATATTGCTATATATGAGATATTTATTTCAGAAATATATATATTTGA
Organism: Platalea leucorodia; assembly: GCF_965183815.1. NCBI lineage: Eukaryota > Metazoa > Chordata > Aves > Pelecaniformes > Threskiornithidae > Platalea > Platalea leucorodia. The sequence continues at coordinate 64,626,706 of NC_138824.1, forward strand.
GATATATATTGCTCTTTTAGAGATAAAATCAGTTTCAGCATGTAAATAAAAAAGTGGTCTGCATTCAGAAGTGGTGACATTTTATTAGAGCTTGGTTCACAGAGTTTTTCACATGTTCAACCTACCACATATAAAAGAACTGGCTTTTTTTAATAGTGCTTTAAATATTTCTTGAATCATTTTTATTTCCAGCCTGTATCTACATCATAAACTGATAGGTGGTTGTGCAGGGACAAAAAAAAAAAAAAAGTGAGCTGTTTGGCAGTTCTCAAGCTACTGCTGTTTCCTTGTGAGTTAGAGGAGAAGGGAGGGAGCTGCATCGTTCAAATGGAAATTCAGCTTCAGCTTGCTAAGCGGGGGACTGCTTCAGGGACACGGATGTCCTCACGTGGTTCGTTGTCTCCCTTGCCCTTGCAGCGGGTCATCGCTTCCACCCAGCAGCCTTGTTTTGACAGAGCTGTTTTGTGGTGTCAGCACGGGGCGCCTCTGGGGAGCCGGCGCTGCTGCAGCCGGGGATTTCTGAAGCAGCTATTGTCAGTGGAGGGGCCGCTGGGCTGCGGCCAGGCGCGAGGCACTGCATCCCTGCGGCCTTGAGCGGGCCGCCTCGCTCCGTGCAGCTGCAAAAGCTTTGGGCTCCTGCCTGGCACTTGCAGAAATCGTTGTGGAATTTGCTGATTCTGCCAGACGCGAGCTAAACACTTGTTCCCAAGTGGTGTGTCCCATCCGTACAGCTGTTGGTTATGAAAAACATGCAAGGGCTTTCATCCGTAATAATAAAGCTTTGTTGAAGTATCGCAAGCTCAAAATATTCTGAGTAACGCTATCAAATAGTACCTCCTTGCTTAGCCTATAGGGAGCTTTATTCCCCCATGCTTCAGTTAAAATGTTCATTTATTGTCATCACTTATGTCAGAGGTGGGAAGGGAGGGAGGCTAAATTTTTCCCTCGGTACTGTCAGTAAGGATTAACTGACAGTGGGCAGTGCTTTCAAAATATTCTGACCTATTTACACAACAAAATTGATCAGAACAAAATAAACAGTTCTGGTCAGTGGCTGAATGCTGTATTGTGGCAGCTATATTTGGCAGTGGATTTTCTCATTTTTCCAATGTAGACAAAATGTGAATGCTAGAGAAATCTTAAGCATTACAAGCAGATAATACCCTTACTGAATAGCTTGGTTCTCCTGTTGCCTTTTGGGGAAAGGGGACGGTTTGGCCATAATTCAGTTGGAACAAATGCTTATGAAGCAACTGACAAAAAAAGTGTATGAGTAGATTGATCATTTTGCCGTGCAGGGTAATAAATAATTGCATCATTTCCAACAAGCCGCAGTATATACCTGCGAGATGATGGATCTCTCTCCAAGGTGTAATCTCTGCAAAGAAGCATTAAATAGGGAATTGTGACAGACTGTAAGAATTGTTGGTTTCCTGCTTGGGTTTTATTTTTTCATTTTGTAACAACCATAGTGGATACTTGCAATTACCTCCTCATTTTTATGTGGTATCCCCAAAGGAATGAATCAAGAAAAATGTTTCATTTTAGCTATTTGGACAACCATTCCATATTTCCTGGGTCACAGATTTCTGGTAGTTTGGAGGATAAAATTGCTTGATGCTCAAGATAGGAAATATGTCTTTCTGTCTTGCATCTTTAACTCAGATTCTGAGAATACTAAAATGAAGTGTTTTTAAACTTGACTTCTTTTCCCAATTCCATTTAGTGATAGTCCCAATGCTGTCCATGAAGTGGAGAAGTGGTTACCACGACTACACTCAGTTGTCATAGGACCTGGCTTAGGTAGAGATGAAGTTCTACTTGAGAACGCTAAGGTAATGTGTATACTGATATTTTATTCTGTGTCTTTCTGTTCAATTTTATTAACCAATTTCCTATCTTTTACATGATTGCACAAGTGTTTTTAATAGGGTTACTAAATAACAAATTTAATAAAATATTGTCGACTGAAAATTATGGCTGTTAGTCATGGTCTTCATTATTAAACTGTAAGCATCACTCGGAATTTTAGGCACCCATATGGTTGTTTTGATTTGCTTTTGATTGTGAAAGTTGCTAATTGAGAAATAGATGTTGGCATCTCTAGATAAAGGGGTCTGTGTTTTCCTAGGTGCAAAGCACCTGTACTGTAAGAACATAAATATGAATTTGAGTTTGTAATTTTCAGAACCGTGTTTGACAACTTGTATCAGGAGAGGTACCAAAGAACAGGGACTGTGTCCACTTGCAATAAGAAATAATACTCTTAATTATAAAATGTTGGAGATTTCTACTCTGGATAAAGAGGTAATCCTATTTTCTGTCAAGCCTTAGTGGAGAGCTGAAAACAGGAGCTTAGACAGTTCTGTACTCTAAATAATATGTACTTACACTGTCTTCCAGATGACGTCTTGTATTACTGTCAACACATCTTTGTATGTTCAAAGCATATCTTTCAGTCTAATGTCAGTCTAATTTTGCACAATTTTAATTTTTTTTTTTTCCTGAGAAGTATTACTGAATTAATCAGTGGTACTAACAAGTGGAATTAATGTAGTTTACAGAAATGTTGACAGTTACACAGTGAAAGTGCAAAACAGGGGAGGCAAGAGACTGGAGACCACACTATCCAAGTAGTTTAGAATACCTTGAGAGCTATGGAGGGTGGTTTTGCTAGGTTTTTGTTAGAGAAAGTTGCTATTGGAGCTCTTCACTTCTTTAATTCTCCTTCTGCTTCCAAAAAATCGTTGGTTTATGATCTGAAGGTACAAAACTAATAAAGAGCGTGGATTCAGAAAGAAAGAAAAAAGAAATTTATTAAAGCTGATCAAGAAATCAAATTCTATTCTGAATGAAAAATTTCAACAGAGATTTTATTCTATTTTGAAAACATTTTTTCAGAGTTCTTTTTACAGAAAAAAAAAATTGGGGGCATGAGTTTTCTTTTTTCCTTGGTTTTAAAAGAAGTTTTAAGGTTTTTTCCTAAAGGAAAACAACTTTAAACAAAAGATAATAAGAATTTATTTAGAATATCTAACATAAGATGCTTTTATATCAGAATTCCATCTGGGTTTTATAAATATCTGTCAATGTTCTTATCTGTATTGCAGAAGTATCTGGAAGATTCCTTGACTGTTTTCCTTTTTTTTTTTTTTTTTTTTTTTATCATTGTTAAAAATAATTTTGCTTTCTTAGTGAATTACAAGCATACTTTTACTTCAGCCTGGCCATCCTGTGTGAGCTAGCTTAAAGTTAAAGAAACAAACCCAGCCAATGAAAACAAGGCGTTTGGAAGTTACTTCAGACTAAAATCTTAGGCCATGTTCATATGAGCTGTGGGTCTGACTTTATTAATTTCAAGTCACATTAAAGCTCAAGTTCTTTGTCTTCACTGTAATTATGTAACTGTTCGTTAGTTATCCAGTGTTGTTTTTTCTTAATCCAGCTACCATAATCTTCTAAATTCTCTGTTTGGCCAAAAGCTTTAATAAGTGTGTGTAATTGGGCACAAGTGAACCCTGGTTGCCTGCTTGAGGAAGACTGGTTCTTCTCTGTGCTGAGGAAAGGCTGAGTCTCCTTCTTGGCGTCAACAGTGAATTTTAAGCTTTGTATCACTCTTCACCTTCAAGAAGAAAAGCAAGTGATGATAGTGTTGCTATTTTAAACTTTTATAGGAGGCTGGCTTGGTATATATTTTTCTGTTTTCCCTTTAAGCTAACCTCAGCATGCTGTCATATGAATACAAGGCTGAGATGCAGAATAGCATCTGCTTTTTGTTTCAGAGTGGCAGTGAGGATGGGAGAGAGATTCCCCTCTACCTCCTCCTGCCCCATTAAAGTGTTGAGGCATAGTGGTCTGTCACCTCTCTGACGCGGTTCTTATGTCAGTTCTTGTCAGTATTGTGCCAACGCATTGCCAACAGTTGTGCTTGTCCAGTGTTTGAGCTGCTTCTCTCTTCTGAGCATTGAGAAATTAAGATCCTAATGCAGTAACCTGCAATTTCTGGTGTAAAGCCCATGGATGCTGTTTTATTGTGGAATAGCTGCGAGTACTTGTTGACCAGATGGTGCATCTTCTCTCTCCAGACCAGAGAATGCTTTGCTTCCTCAGCATCTTTACTATCTATCACCTGCCTCCCTCAGGCTTAATGCCTGCAGTGTATGCACTGTGGCATTGCAGATCCTTTTAACAGTCCGATGAAAAAGCAGCACCTAGTGATCAGTTTCCTTTTGATTTTTTTTTTTTTTTTTAATCTTGAGCGTAGTGATACTCTTTGAATACATACTTACTGGCTTCCTGTGATTGTCTGGTTTTAACTGTAATTCCATTTACAAGTCCTGTTCCAAGAAACAACTCTACAAGTTATGTCCCTCTCTCATATGCCACTTTTGTGAGCCTGTGCCAAAACCCTCACATGCTGTTCCTCAGTTGCCTGGATGAGGGCTCATGCTCTGTCAGAGCTTTCTAGACATGGATTTGCAGAACCAGGAGCTGCAGCTTCAGAAAAGTCTCCTAAAGAAGGCACCTGTTGTGTCCTAATAAGCTGTGCAGCTGGATCCCATGCAGATGTGTCAATCCTAGTCTTGGCCTAGTCAGACCCTCCAACTCTGGAGCAAGTAAGCAGTCCAAGCTATTTCTATTCAAGAGAAAGGAATGAAACCACATTTCTGCTCCACTTCTCAGCTCTGGAGTGTGCAGATTGAAGCATCTCCGCTCTTCATTCTACTTCAAACTTTGGAAATGCTGTCCTACATCTGCTGTGAAACTTGGCCACCACAGCCAGCTTCCTTGTCGGCAACATCAGGCCATCTGTTTTTTTCTTTCAGTGTCTATGACTGATTCTGGCCAGAGATGACAGTACTGTTACTTCCCCAAGTTCACCTCCATTGGTATGCAGCTGGTGGTGGTTTAGACTCTGTTGAGAGGAGTTTAGCTGCCACGTGGAAGCAAGGTCAAGGTCCCTACAACTGTCCTCTGTCAGTGCTTAGAAGCAGCATATTTCCAAAGCTGTTGGATCTCCTTTTTTCACACAGCAGCAATATTATGTCCCTGTTGTATCTACCCACCACAGCGTTCTTCATTCAGCTGTTCAAGGGATGTTTGCACTTCTGGTCTTACCCTGATCTGATTTTTCTTGTAGCCTGAGGCTTGGAAGTAGGAGAATTCCCACGTGTACCATCAAGAGCTGTTCCTCAGATTTGTGAGAAAACCCAGTTGCTCTCCTGCAGGGTGATGAGTGCAGCTCCCGAGAGGACTTTGGAAAGAATATTATATTCCTTGCGTAGCCCTCTGGGACAGGAGACGATGCTGCCTGGTGCTCCAGGATGTTCTGCGTTCTGCTGCGGCCCAGCAGTTAGGCAGTTACGAGCTTAGCTGTGTCCTGTATCAGTTTCCAGCCTCTTGTCATCTCCTTTCTCCTCCTACTCCTTCTGGCATGAATATGACGTTCCTGACAAAATTTCTGCTTCTGAGTTTGGTGAATCTTCATTGGGTACGTTACTGGCTTTGTGGTCAAATGGACTGATAGAGAATTGTTGGTGGAATAGTAGTTAGTATTGGGATCAGGTAGAGAAAAGCATTCATCCTAATGAAGAGCCCTGTCCTTAACTGAAGTAAGACTTTGACGTTGGAATCATCGCTGGGTTCCTTGCCTCTCTCCCTGAAGTGGTAGCACCAAATCCTGGACTCTGCCATTCCAGTCTTGCCATGTTTTGTCTTGCAGCAGCAAAGTTAAGATTGATGTTTGCAGCAGAGCGTGCTTGCTTCCCTCCTTTAAGAGAGGTAACGATTAATAAATAGCAAGAATGGCTCTGCATAACTCAGATTACATAGTAAAATTGACTGGGTTCTCAAACTGCATAGTTGTTCCCCTTGCTCAATTCTCAGTCTTTGTTTTAGCTCCAAGAAAATGTCCTGAATACCAGCCTGGGTGGCTCTTTTTTTTTGGCTGAGGCCCTGCCTAGCTGCCATTTCTGCCCAGTGCTGTTGCTGTTTCTCTCCCCCCACCCCCCTCACCCTGCAACACTACCCTCAGTCAGTCATTTGCCCTTAAAGATCTGTGCTATCTGTTTGGATATAAATTTCAGAAATCTCATTTTCCACCCCTAGTGACATCATCTTAAGGTGGTGTGGAAATATCTTGGCTGTAGTTAACGTCTAGCAAAGGGTGGGAGAGGTTTGGGCCATTATCATGGATCATCACCTCCATTGAGTGTGACCAGAGAGCCCATTTGAAGTTTTCTTTCAGATGGATTTTCAGTTCCACCTCAACTTGAGGTATCAGCCTTTCTGTGTTTGTTTTTGGTTAGTTGCATTAATTTCTCCCCTTCAAGCCTCGCGCCTTCAGGATTTAGGCAACATTTCACAGCCTTAATAAATTGTGAGAACGGGACCAGGTGCTTCGATACACTATCTGCACTAGTTTTTGCAAGCTCAAAAGGGCTACAGAACACAGAGCCACCTTTTGTTGTCATAGCAGTCTGTTAAAGCTAAATCTGCCACTATGGGCTTTGAGAAGCATTTTCTTCTTGCTACCTGAGCAGCCCCCCGGGTTCTGTTTGTACCAAGCACAAGACACCCGAGAAGCCTCCCAGGCTAACGCTGCAGCTGAGAGGTTAGTAGCATTGTCTGCGGTACCTACCATCATGTATGAATATGAACAACAGGATGTGTTACTCTGGAATCACTGCTCACATCGACTCAAGTTAGCAGAAAAATTATTTACCAGAATCTTAATTCTTCAATATGTGTGACGTGCATTTGCTTTCTGCCCTGTTTATGTCCTCTGGAGATTTCTGCTGTGGGGATTTGGCAGTTCATGGAGAACTGAAGTAGCAGCGAGGATGCACCACTTTCTGTTCTCAGCCTTCAGTTAGGAGGAGGTGAGGTGGATGAGAGCTTGTGCCTGTCATACTGCAGAGGCAAAAACCAGGGGGTATGTACACGTACCCACTGGGAGAACGCGTGTGTAAACTGTATTTCCCTCAGACCTCACCCAGCCTCCAGGACTACCACAAGTAGCATCCAATGAAAAACTACTCTCTTACTAAGCCAAGATGCATTGCTTTCAAACAGCCCGATGAGAGTCAGGATTTGTGGCCATCTTCACCTAAGATGAGGCAGTTGCTGGGATAGGGTGCAGTTCTTCCTCGGTGATGGTGGTACTGGTGTGGATAAAGCTTGGGAACGCCAGCTCTAGGCAGAGAGATCTTCTTGGTTATGCTAAGAACTATTGCTGCTTGTGCTAAGAACAGTTAGTATTCTGTGGCTTCCTTGCAAATGTCTTGATTAGAAAAACAGTGTTTGAAAATATGCTAACAGGACCTTAAATACAGGTTTATGCAGCTTGCAAGCAGAATTCATTTTCTAACATATGTAATGGATCTTGATGAAGGTCATTGACAGTGAAGTGGGATGTTTATTTGCCTTCTGTGTCCAGCTTTATGTTGTTGTTTAACTGGATTTTGATACTTTAAAGCATTTGTAAGCAAAATGCTGGAATTGGATACCTTTTCAACTCATTCTGAGCACCATTCAGCTAGAAACCCTAAAAAGAAATTGGCAGTGATAAATTCCAGAGTTCATTTTAAGTTTATGTTTATTTGTTTCATTTTAAGACAAAATGCCAACAGCTGACCATGAATATCTTAAGCCAAATCTAACATTAACATGATCAACCATAAATTGGAAACCTTGCAGAGTTTGCTTTGTGAGTGCAAATGTTCAGTGGATGAGACAGCCTGAGAAAATTTAGTGCCTTTATTTATTCTGATTTAGATTTTTTTACTTTGGATTGAAGTAAACAGGTTTATTGCTTAAACTGGATTTGGATGTGTTTAGGGATGGAAGTGTATAAATGTAGCTTCTCAAGTGGTGTCTGGTTGATCATTAATTGGGGGGGGTACTAAAAAGGAGTGCTGTTTTTTTGCATAACTGGGACAGTATTTCAGAGGCTTTTGCTTTGTTTTCCTGTATTCCTTATGTTCAGGCATTACTTTTGATTATGTCACTTCTTTAAGAATTTAGCATATGATTGAGGCAGATATTAAGAAACCATTAGCTCCAGTTTTGTTCCAAGTTTGACAGCAAGTGATCTACTTTGAATTCAAAGAGGAAATCTACAAGTGGGTCATTCTCTCTCCTTTTTTTTTTTTTTTTTTTTTAAAGTAGAATAGAACAGTTTTGGTTAGCTGCCATCTACAGCATCTTCGCCTTTGTTAGTTTTAACAACAGCTCTTACCATTTCCCAAAGCACTTAATGAGGTTGATGATGTAGTGGGGTACTCTTGAGTCCTTCTCACCCTCTGGCTGGCCAAAATTAAGTATTTTCCTGTGCACCTGAAAATCTGTTTTGGAAAACAGAGCCTAGCATGTGGTACTACAGTTAAAAGACAAAAGACCCAGATAAATTGAATGGAGCATAAACCATGAGATAAAGAAGCTATTTGTTTCAAAGAAAGGATATTCATCTCTGTTATGTGACTCTTCATTCAAATAGTAGGAGTGGTGGTCAGCAGTTAATCATTTCTCATGTGAGGTTTGAGAGCTTGGTGGAGTGATTAATGGGCTAGTGATAGTTATGCGTACAGGAGTATATAAAGTAAAACTGAGGCAATTAGGCTAGTTAAAGGTGATTTATAGAAATCTTGCCCACAAAGGGAGATTTTGATTGGCATTGCTGAGTTTTGAAAGGAGGATGAGTTTTGTGGGAACTAAGGAAAGCATGTTTCAGAGTTAACTGCATGTTTCCACCAGTGGGTAAATAAAAAAAAAAAACAACAAACAAACCAGTTACTGAAAATACGGCTCTAATGTAAAGCATCTCAAACAGTGGAACTCCATTTTTAATGTTTTTCAAAATCTCCTGTATCAAAAATATTCTATTTAGGGAAGCTTCTCCCCCCCGCCCTGCCAACCCTGACTGTAGCCTTGAGCATAGCCTGGGCTTGGGATATTTGCCTACCTCTAACTGTGCAAGATTACAAACTTCTGCTTGCCAAGCCCATTTTCCAAGCATCTCTGCCGCAGAGCTGCATCCTGACCTCTGTGCAGCTGAGTCCCTGCTAACTCTGCATTTATCCAGGCTTGAAGCAAGGAACGCAGAAATGCTTCCTAGGGTTTTCAGTGCCAATTTGTAGGAATTGGTTTGCAGTGTGTTGGGGTCGAACTTGTTTGTTCCTCCCGGGCACCTTGGGGAGGGGGGTGTGCAGAAATGCTTCCAGCTGCAGCATTTACAGGGAAATCTCTGGCTATTTCTTCCCTTTTATCTCTCTGTTCCAGACAAAACCATGGATTCAGGATTGTTGGATGAGAGCAGCATCCAGGCGGAAAATGCAAGCAATTATAGGTGGCATTTCAACAGCAGTTTCTGATCCTAGCTTTCAGTAGAGGGTTCTTTGTAAAAGGGGCTGCCACTCCTTTTTGTTTATTTAAGGTTGTGTGAGACCTAACCAGTGCCGGTTCATGCACATTTGCACGTCTCTATGAAACCAGACGCTAGTCATTCTTGCCGCCTTGAGTCTGGCGGCTCCAGCTTAGTCAGCCAGGAGCCCCGGTCAGTCTGGTGTTGTCAAATCAGTAGCACGGACTGGAGCAGTGGAGCTGAACTGCGCTATCGGTCACCTTAAGGTAACCAGCATTCCAGAAGGTAGCACTGGTGCTTTTAGAGAATGGGCCTTTCAGCCTCTGCTGGGCTATAAGCAGGCCTTTGGTTACCCTGCCAGAGGAGTGTAGGGTATAGGATAGCATTGACTTGCCCTGCAGGCCTCAGCTGACTGGAGTTTTAGATGTGTGAATGCAGGCAGAGCGTTTCACTGGCAAGGCACATACTGCCCAGATGCCAAGGAGGTCTGGCAGTTACCTGTTTGGACAAGTGAGGATAATACTCTTTCTTAGAAAACTGGTTATTAACAAGCTGTATGGGTGCAAACTCTTGTTTAAAGGACCTCACCTGCCTAAGATATTTTAAGTTTACTTTGGAATGTCTAGCAGAAGATTTAATTACATACTTGGCTTCTGTAGGTTGCAGCAGAAGGCACTTTTGATGGGCTGAAGGGAAGGTTATACTGCTTCCTAAAATGTTTGGGCGTCATTGTGGTCAATGCTGTCCATTATCGTGGCATGCTGAAGCTTGAACTTCTTTTTGAGCACATGGGTAAGGAATTTTGCCAAGAGTAGGCCAAGACATGACTCTTGAAGGGACCTAGGAAATGCAGCGTTCATTGCAGGTGTCAGGAAAGGAAACTTTGCCTGCAGTATCTTTCCTTTGCAAGGTAGAAAGATGACAGTGATGCATTCTTAGTGAAAATTAATTACTGTTGTAGGATAGATGTTGTTTTATATATGCTGCTATTGTGGTTTTCTGTTTATTTCATTAAAATTCAATCTTTTATTAAAACCACTGGCTCTAATTTCCTGATTCTTCCCTTTGCAAACACCAAATGCCAAAGTTATTGTGTAGCTAAACCAGTTCATCAGGAAGAACACAAGTAGTGGTACAACTAATAATATATTAAAAGTCATTGCAGGCATCCTGCTGCCAATCCACATCTAATTAAAAAAGCTGGAAAGTATATCTAAGTCAGGTGTGGGCAAAACTGTACATAATTGTCTGTTCTGAGGAGCCATGGAGAACCAACTTGTATGCTGTTTTGTGCAGGCAGACTAAATAGGAGATGTGTGTTATTGCTGGCTCACGGACTTGGGTGGAGAAGTCCAGACGAACTGCAGGGTTTTGCAAGAGGCTGTGGGTGCTCGCTGTGAGTGCACCGCTTGCTATCTGCTCCTGGTGCCTCAGGGTGGCTGCTCTATGAAGACTTCCATGGCTGATCAGATATCCTTTGATTGTACCTAGAAGCTCCATAGCAATTTATTCCTCCCTTTCATGTTCCCTCTATTCCCCTCCTAGCTGGTTTTTGCAGCCAGTGTCTTGCACTGACTCACCTCGGCCCGTTCCCTTTTTCCATAATAATTGTGGAAGTGCGCAAGGGTCCTGGATGTCCGTGTTAGTGCAGTGCAGGTGAATCTTGTCTTTCATAGCACAGCCACAGGCTATCAGATGGATAAATCCTGTCATGTTTTTCTGCATTACTGTGCCCTCTTTCAGCAGTAGGCTGTCCGTTCCTTCCTTCAGGCTTCTTCCTCCCGTGGTCCTTCCCAGCCTGAATGATTCTGATTTCATGTGTCTGTTGTTCTGGTTTCAGTGTGTTGGGGGTTTTGTGTTTTGGTTTCAGGTTGTCTTGTTTTGTTTTGTTTTAAAAGATTGGAATTTGGTTTGGGGAATCTTATTTTAAAATTCCCTTGTGAAAGCTGGGACAGAGAACACAGATTTCTGCAAAAATGAATGCATTGCATTTCAAAGAATAGCTTCCATGATAATAAAAGAATTAATTAAAACACACAAATTCTTCACCCTTACTTTGTACATTTTGCCAGTTACAGTAAAGGGTTACCTTTACCCAGATAGAGCACTGGTTTCTACTGTGACACAACTTCTTTTTCAGTTATTATTGAGTAGGTTGCTTGCATACAAGTCCTGGATACCCAGTCACAGAATAAAGATTTTTCAGGAAATTGTGTATTTCAAGAGTAGAGTGGGAGTAGATTCAGGTTAATTTTACCCCCTCTGGCTCTCCTCCCCTCAACCACCTCCACCAAAAATTGCAACCACTGAAATATTATTTTGGGCATTCCTAAATGTCGAGTATTTGGGGCCACTAGCAAATGATAACTGTGCAGGAGGTTGTCCCATACAGCACCTTCATGGGATGTATGAATCCCAGGTCATTTCCACCTTGGCTTAATTAGGGTAGAAACTTAATCTTTGGTCTTCAGTTATTAGGAGAGGAAGTTTTTGTTACAGGTTTGTTCTAGCATGAGTTCTGCAGTCTTGTAATACAGTTCGTTATTGCTGATTTTATTCACAGCGGGCTGGAACCTGTTTCCCTTTTCTCATTCAACTGTTGTGGGCTGTGGAATCGCTGTTTCGGAGAGTCACCAAGTATTTAGCTAACTCAGACAAAGCAGAATATCTCTAGCAAGAGACTGCCCAAACCCCTGTTATTAGGGGACTCTGCATGAAAGGTTGGAGACTGAAATTTGGGCCTGGCTGTGAATATCACAGGGGAAGGATCTGAATTTCAGTCTTTCATATCTTAGCTAACCAGTGTGTCTGTAGGTCATGAGGTTGGATGACAGCAGCGTGTCACTCTCTCCTCCTCATTGTCCTCTCTACTTGTGGCCAGTGCCACGGTTGCCCTGAGAGTCCAGTCCGTCGTTTCTGGATGTCCTTGAGTGCTTGGGAATCGCATGAAGGAAGCGTTCCTGCCTTGTTCTGCACCAAGCTGAAGCACTGCTGTTGCAGTGTAATATATTCTGTGCAGAGAAAAGTAGTCCACTGAGGTATCTTGGAGCTAGAATCTCCAAAATCTTGATATTCAAAGTGTAGTTTGAAGGGAAGGGGCAATGTCTTGGTTTTGTCACTGATACCTGTATGTGTTGCTGTTTACTTGTGTGTGGCGTTTGGATTTCAGGTCTTGTCTTAGTAATGTTTCTTAGTATTTTTAATTAGCAATGTTCTCTTCTAAATCCTTTCCTATATAAGTAATTGTTACATGGGATAAAACTGAACAGATGGTTCCTGCTCATACATAGAGTCCTATCAGAAACCATTAAATACGTTTTGGTGCAAAAGTAAAGTTAGTCTGAGCTGTGTTAATTGTGCAATTACCAGTGAAGGTTCTTCTGTGTGCTACAAGCATTAAACCAGGAAAGTCCACGCCAAATATACAGATTCAGCTGAAAAATGATTTTTGCTTCCAGGAACAAAATACTCTGCATAGAGGATGTTGCCATTATTGCTGTAAACACCTCTTAGACAAATTATTTTTTTTTTTATACAGTATCTGCAGTAATGGAGTGTTTAAAAGTGGGCCTCATCTCACCTAATTCTTGGTGTTTAAAAATAAAGCAGTCAGGTGTCTCTGCTCCCTCAGTGACAGTTGAGGAGGGACACGTATGTCTGTTGGAGATTCATCCCGCCCGAAATGCGGTGTCTAAGCTGCATGGGCTGAACTGCTCTCCAGTGGTGAGCCATTTGACCTTCAAATGGCAGCAGGTGAGATGGGTCCTGTCCGCAATCAATAGGAAACAGAGGTTCTCCAGTGAATGTTGTGTCCTTCAAACTGGTGCTTGTCCTATGGGGGCTCTCTCATCTCTGATACCGCTTTATTACGGTATCCAGATTAACCCCTCCCTCCCCAGATCTTCCTCTCCGAGGTTCCCTGTCTGTCTCCAAGCAGTTTCTGTTTGTGTTTAAGGAAGGAAGAGGAAAGGAAAATAATTACGGTATTTTTTTGTTTGGGCAATTCTTTTTTGTTTTTAAATAAAAAATGAGTTTTCTAAATAAGATAAAGGACTTTTTATCCCCTGATTATTTGTTTTACAAGGAGAGAAAGCAAGCAAAGATCACTCGGTGTGTTAGAATAGAAACTGATACCTCAGAGACCTGGTACGCAATAAAAGTTGCTTGGTCAGTAGGTTTTACTTAGCAAGATGAAATTTCTCTTCAGAGCAGAGGTCAGATGTCTCAGGATTGTGGAGGATGTGCTGGAGAGGTAGGAACTCAAAATGTTATTAGGAAGAAATGTCTTATTTCTCTGGAGTGTACCAGTGACGCAGCCTTCCAGAAGCTATTTACCTGTACGTATACTTTCATGCTTTGTAACTTCCACGGGTTTTTTTCTTCTAATATTTGCATTCTTTTGGTGGACAATGGGTCTTCAGGATTCTTGATTTAGCCTTTTGTAAGATACATATATAGACAAAAATAGAAATTCGAACCAGTAGTCAAAATGACAATTACAAGGAAACATGAAAAGGGGCCAAACAATAACAGCAGCAGCCAAACCTTAACTGTTTTGGGAACAGAACTTCGGCAAAATTAGTTCCATGGATTGCTCATAATGAATTTAAGAGAATAGTTTGGAAGGAGAGGGACTTCTGAGATCCAGTGTCTTCCGTCAGACTTCCTTATCTGTTGGGGAATCTGTTTTTTGGTTTTAGAAAATGAAGTGTCATGAAAGACTGGCTTACTGAAGTTGACATACTAGAATAAACTGGTGATTCATATTAGTGGGAAGTGGAGCAGTAATCATTTTAAGTGTACTGAAGGAGTTTGGTGAAGCTGCTAACATACAAATATACTCTAATTAAAACCAGTTAGAAAACGAGGTTGCAGTAAATGGTATTTGTATTTTCAAAAATTGGGGGAGGATGATCTGAATGCTTTCTTACATAATATCTTGCTAACCTCTGGGGCTCAGTGCCATATCTAATCAGAACAGCTTAGTACGGTTCAAAAATAATTGGACTGTTGGATGTATAACATTCATTTATACAGAAAAAAAAAAAACAAAACAAAAAACAAAAAAACATAAACTTGATTGCTAGATCCACAGCCTTATTTTATTATAACCAAGTGAGTCAAATTAAGCATAATTGTTAATGAACTTAACACAGCAGGGACAAAGCAGTACAGCTTCTGTGAAGGAAAACTGAGCTGTGCACATCTGTGCAGATTAACATTAATGAATAAAGAAATGACTCTGTCTCATAAATTTCTTAAAAGCTTTGAAAGTAAGGCTCTCTGGTTTTCAGTGTGCCACGACTAATTCTAGGTATGTTTTAAGATGCCATCCTTGCACAGCTGTTAAATATACTTATTTATAAATTTGAATAATTTAGTAGTAGCTGAATGGTATGGATTGTGTAACACTTGCGATTGGTTCAAAATTATTTAAGTAGCTGAATATAAGAGAAGACTTCTGGTGTTCCCTTGGGATCCCGACAAGGGTGGGCACCTGGCAGTCTGACACACAGCCCAAGCCGCGACCTGTGCAAGCGTGTGTATGTCATGGAAAGGTTTTTATTCTGCAGTGGCTTCTAATGTAGCTGCAGCTGTGCGTTGAGGCGAGTCCTCAGGCTCGGAGCAGTGGGTAGTGTTTCAGTCTCACGCTTAGAGCATGCAAACAGTATCCAAACAAACACCAGTAGCGTTGGGTTGAAGCACGCTGCGAAATTCTGGTCATCCATTTAAAAATAGAAGGGAAAGGTTTCTACTGGTATTGGAAAAAACCAGAATCAGATAGGAGTGAGTTAGTGAGGATATATATGCGCCATAATTAATAATTTACAGGAAGCAAGGTGGGTGGTGTTTATTTTGACCACAATACAAGAACGGTACCCTGAAAATTAATTAAAAACTGCTTCCTTATTCTTTACATAATGTCTTGCTAACCTGTGGAGTTCAGTGCCGTCTGAAGAGCTTAATAACATTCAAAAATAATTATCTGTTATCTTATTCAACAAAAAGATAAACTCTCCAGCTTCACAGACAAGTTGGTAATGACCAACATTCAAAAAACTTGACTGTCAGCAATTGCTCATTAAAAAAGCTTGAGTATCAGTCGTTGCTGCTGCTCGGTTAGGAGAGAGAACGAGGGCAGACGGTCTCCTGGTAGATACTGCTTGCTGAAAAACACTTTTGCAAATGGTCTGTTGCCTGGGCCTCCTTGGTTTTGCTTTGAAAGTATAAAACCTCCGGGACCACGAGTGAAATGACATGTTTTATGTACTGCTTGTCTTGGGATGTTTGTTTGTACATAAATTCAAATACCACAATGGGGCTATCATCAGAAAAGCAGCTAAAATGAGTGTTTATAGTTATTGGTAGATTTCTATCATGGCAATACTCATTTGGATTTTTCTTTTTTTTTTTTCTTTTTTTTTTTTTTTTTTTTTAATTGGAGTTGTATGTTTACTACATGCAGCTTGTGTGGGCATTGCATGCCTGCTACAGCAGGGAGAGTGAGTGAGATTGCTTGCTTGTTTGCGTAATCAACGCAAGGCATCAGTTATGGAAACCCTGTTGACCCTGCTTATACTTGAACCAGGGAGAGAACAACGTAACTAAAATTACCAGTTGATACAAAAATGTCTATCTTTGCAGAATGTAACAGATTTTTTTGTATCTTATTTTGTAAAAACAACTTATATGATCAGATTTATTGTATGAATTTGTTTCAGATCTTATGAGATCTAAATTAGCAAGCGTCTTAAAGTTATCTGGTTTTTTTGCAGGGTATTATAGAAAAAGCGAAAGTCAAAGGAATTCCTATAATTATTGATGCTGTAAGTATTTTCTAGATTCAGTCAATGGTTTGATATTTAAGAATTTGTTCAGTAAATGTTCTTCTTACTGGTTTTTGCAGGATGGACTGTGGCTCATTTCCCAGCAGCCTTCTCTTATTCAAGGCTACCAGCGAGCTATTCTTACTCCAAATTATATGGAGTTTAGTAGACTGTATGAAGCCATGGTGAGCTGTTTTCCTTTTTGATATTTAAGTACGTGTAAGTTTAGTCTTTTAGTCTTTGAAAATAAACAACTTATTACTGCATTAACCATTATGTGCTGTTTCTTAATATGCGAGAGAAGCATTATTCTGGGGTTTTATTCCATGGGATAATTGCCACAACAATGCATATTCTTAAACAGAGCTCTTTCTTTAAAAAAGACTCTTTCTCATGCATTTTTCGGCATTGCAGTGGGTATAGAATAAAAATACTGGGAAAGACTGATGATGATGCTTCCCCCCCAACCCCATACATATGCTGAAGTAGCATGTGTTAGAGATGTTGTTCTAGTAGCAAAATAAGTACTGTGTATGGAATTCTTGTGTTGTAGCTTAGAGACCCCGTAGACAGTAGTGATCATCATGGATGTGTATTAAGACTCAGCCAAGCCATGGGGAATTTGACAGTTGTTCAAAAGGGAGAAAGAGATCTTATTTCAGATGGAGAGAAAGGTAAGTGAATCCTTTTGCTTTTAGCCATGTGATTTTTTTGTTTGTTTGTTTGTTTGCTTTCAGTTGTAGTCCAGTGGTTGGACTATATATAGTAACTGGTTGACTGTATTCCCCTGAAGATTGAAGGGGAGGGATGGCTGTCTTTGCAGATCACCTCTAGATGATTTGTGTAAATTCATATTTTAAGAGTGCAACTTAATTTATTTCCTGAAAAAAAATTACAAATTTTATTTCTCAATTAAATGGCTATAACGTATGTTTTACATTACACAGGTATTGAGAAATTAATTTTTTATTCTTTGTGAACTGTTTTAAAATCCTTAGCTGAGATGGTCTGTATAAGTGCAGATGACATTGCTAAATTAATGCAGAACAATATTGTTGTTTCACCATATATTGGTGTGTCTGAAAAATGAGGACGTCTTGAGGTTCATGAGCTGCCCAGTTCCTTGATACTGTCCACCATGCTGTAGATTAGCATGTACATATATGACTTGCACGTTAGCCCTGACAATTTAAAAAAACAAACAACAAATTAAGTTGCCATTACAACTTTTTAAAACAGTCACTTATTAATATGGTTCAAGTATACTTAATAAAATTAGCTGCCTGTCTGATGCTTTTTATACTAATCATCTACTGTGATCAGTATAAAATTAATTCATGAGTAGCTTCGTCACATTTTGACTACGTGGTCTTATTTCACATACATAACAAGCAGCAGCTCTGCCTCTAATTACTTGAAATGCTAATCTCTGATAAATGTTTATGCCGCTTCAGAACCGTTTTGTATATACAGTCAATTTGTCATTATTGGGAGCCTTGGGAGTCTTTTATAACAGAAAAACAGATGTAATATGGCAACTGGTTCGTACAAAACCGCCTTCCGCATACCCCCATTAGTACAGATACTATAGCAGACTGTGCAACGAGCTGGGATCTCTAAGCAATATAGTTCCGCCTGTGCGGTGAAGGACTTCGGTTGATCATATAGTACCCAGGTTGCCCTGCCTGAAGTCTGCGGTCCTGTTTGCCCCCATGGCAGACGTGATTTGTAACCTTGGACAGTCAGGGCAGGCTTCAGGGGGAATGAACTCTGCCAGAGGATAAAATATCCTGGCTCCAGTTTATGCCAGCTAGAGAGCTTTAGAGCACTGTAGTGTATCTTCTTTCTCTGTTCTTACGTCAACCATGTTCTTTTTATGCAGGATTGTTGCTTTTTTAATGAATGTCAGGGAAACTGGGTGCACGCTTTAGATTGAGCACATTACCTAGTATATCTCTGTTCTCCTTTTGAGCTGTTATTCTTGAGACAGGCATACCCCTACCATTGCTGGAGAGAGGGGACACTCAGTCTCCGTTGTTTCTTGTCATGCAGGATTCAAAAAACGAGGAAACAGCTGAAACTTTCCAATTTCAATTTGAATGTTAAGGTGCAGCACAAGTTTGGTGTATATCTTGTGTGCTTTTGGGGCTTTTCGTTGTTTTCATTTTTTTCCCCACCTTGTTCTTTGTCTCTGTTGTGTTCTGATTTTTTTTTTTCTCTTAACTAAGTGGCTTTTTGATTTGAAATAAAAACAGTTCTGTGCCTTTATAGCAGTTGTTTGATGTCC
Source organism: Platalea leucorodia (assembly GCF_965183815.1). Lineage (NCBI taxonomy): Eukaryota > Metazoa > Chordata > Aves > Pelecaniformes > Threskiornithidae > Platalea > Platalea leucorodia. The sequence goes on from NC_138824.1 coordinate 64,645,181, forward strand.
AGCTATAGGCTGCTTTCTTGTCATTACCTTGGTTCTATCACTGATGCTTTCTCTCTCCTGGATTACAGACATTACAGGCAGCATTGCTGAGCCGTAAGAAAGCAGTTGTCAGGTTTAATACGGGTTATAATGTCTGTTACAAGCACTGTTTTTAGGGTTTGTGTTGCCTGCAAGAAGTTCCTGAGAATTTTGCAGAAACAATAGACTTCAGCTTCCTTGTAACAGGAATGTTCTTTGGGTCTGCGAGTTACTGTCAGTCAATTTTTTAAAAGCTACTCAGGTGCAAAATTACATTGAGAAAGGAGATTTACTCTCTGCTCTGTGCCACAACACAGAACATGTTGTCACGTCACTGACCTTGAATTCTCTCCCAGGTTTTTCGCTCTTAACTTCTGCTTTTGTCATCTGTCTGTTCTTTTGATCTGATGTCATTTTTTTTCAGCTGAGACAACATACATGATGATTCCAGTGTGAGGGAAATCCACATCATTGGTTCAGGCCAATGTCCTCTGAGCACAATCAAATATTATGAAAAGATCTATGTACTCCTCTTGCCTTTTATTTTTCATGTCATCATCAGTTTGTAGTGCTTAAGCTGTACCTATTTTCAGGCATTTCCTTCTTGAAATGTGCTTAGCACACTGATACTGTAGTTTTCATGTATCACTTTCAAACTCTCTCCTTTGGGAATATACTGCATGCATGCTTTCTGAAAAAAACGTAAGTCTCCGTGCCCTCCAGGAAAAGCAGAAATTGCAAGCTTAACGATGTAGCTTTAGCATTCTGTGCTTGGCTGTTGTGGAAGGAGGGCTTTTTGAGGATGTTGAATTTGCAGCAGGGAAGACTGGCTCGGTGAATACTTTATAGCTTAGAGTGATTGTAGTGGTTATTTCCACAATACTTTTATTCATGCGTCTGTAGGAAATTCAGTAGACAATTTACTTCTGTTAGTTGAAAATGAAAAAGGTTATCAGGTGATTTGATAGTGAGCTGGAGGTACAGGTGTTGGTGAAGGATTACTGTCAGCAGATAACTCTGTAATCTAAGTAGGCAGACACAATAAATTCTGATTAGAAGCTGAAGCCTGATAAATTCAGATTAAAAGTAAGGCAGATTTTATTAACAGACAAAGAAATTAGCTATGACAATGACATACCGAGAATTTTGATAGATCCCCAAACTGTGAAGTGTCTGGACACCTTTGAGGTTTATTTTTACAGATGATGCAGGCTGTTCCGTATGGCCTTAAAATCAGTACTGAATCATGTACATGGCCTCTGTGAAATCAGTAGCAGTCCTCCACTATAAAGGAGATTTTCTAAAATTTGTCTCCGTTTCAGTTATGAGCTGCCAACTGCCCTGTAAACGTAATCACCAAGATTTTAAATTAAGTTTTATATACTCTTTTTCTCTTTCCTTTTGCAATTTCACATTATAGCTTGGTCTACAGTTGTTGATTCCCTGCTCTACAAAGATGAGCTTCACCATGCTCTTGGTAGGTGATATCAGTGCCATCACTGACCAGGGTAGGAATGAGTGCTCAGCCTGTGGGTAAAAGGTAAGTCAGCTTTTATTCACTATGGCACAGCTCTCTAAGGTTTTCTTTTTATTACTCTTTGGAGAACTGGTCAATAATAAAGTGTGGTTATACCAGTCTTAGTTCCTAACATGTTTAAAATTTGGTTAGGTCCTTGAAGTAGAGGATTTGGATTTTTTTTTTTTTTTTTTAATGTTACAATGAGTTTTTCTGTATTTCCCCCAGTACCTGTGTTTGTCCTCTCCTCCCTTCCAAAAGGCAGACTTTATGGGTAACCAGCCGCTGCTGCCTGTGACTACTTTTACCTGGAGCCAGTAGCCAAACATAATTTCTCTCCAGTTGCCCAGCTACAGCTATGGTCAAGAGAAGCAAAGCAGCATGTGAGAAGGATTACTGAGTACTGAATTTGGGGTAAAAAGCCAGCTCTTGCCGTAAATTCCCAAGCCGTACTTCTAATTTCTGCCATTCATTCCCTATACAGCCAGAAAGGAAGCTATTCAGTGCTTGTTAGTCCCTAGCTCACTTAGCTAAAAGCTCTTACGGTGTCCAGCTGCCCAGCAAACTTTGCCAAGATTTTAACTGAGAGGCAGCACCTTCGTGTCCCCTCTTGCTTCTGCAGAGTGCGCAAAACAGGGAGGTCATGGTTCCTGTCCACTCTGCCACTGTGGTCTCGGCTGCGCGCGCAGCCCAGCCCGCTGCCTCCCTGGCTCCTGCACTGGTCCAAGAAATGCAATATAAAGTTTGGATTATTTTCTTTTAACTTAAATTGCCTAGTGTCTCACGCTCAAGGACCTATCTAAGTTTTAAAAGTGTGATTAGGGAATACAAAAGTATAAGCACCCTTTATATAAAAGCCAACTTACATTTTCCACATCAGTTGAGTGATTTCTCCAGCCCAAGTCATCAACACTGGTGTCCCTGTCTGTGTGCGCTCTGGGACATGTTTCTGGGAGTCCACAATCTCCAGCTATGTGCTTTTGTGAACTAACTTGCAAAAGGAAAAAGAGAAATTTCTTACTAGTATGAATATCTGCTAGGTCAGAGACGTATATTGGTAAAAGATTTTACTCAAGATCCGATAATGGTCTAAACCTGAATCTTGCATTTGATAGAGCAAAATGGTCCTTGACAGCTATATTATTTTGCATAGAAAATGGAAATCTTAAGCCTTTTAATTAAATGAGAGTATTTGTTGTTCTGTGGGGTAGCTGATGTTAGCTGATCTAATCCAGGCGGGTCATATCAGAAGTCAGAATGGTCGTACTGCTCATGCGCGGATCCTTGAGCACATTAGGATCAGTGTAATACTCCTGCTTCGTAAGAGAAAAACAAGTGCAGAGAACTTGTTCAGGACCTCTGAGATTCAAGAATTAAATTTTAATCTCCAAGCTGTCTTTTGGTCCGCAGCCTCAGTAACTGTGACGTTTCACACAGGCTCTTTAGCCGCCTTCATCATCATCAGTATTACATGTTTAACTTTTAGCTATCCCATATTTTACATCCTGTGCTCTAAACAAAAACATCAAAAATGAATCCCTGTTGTGTTTTGTTTTTTTTTTTTTTTCCCACTGCTATGAATGTTGCCAATCAAGAACACACAGACATACGTTACTTTTTATACTACATGGACCTTTGGTTTTCTAACTGGAATGTGTCTAGGAGCTGGTGTTGTAAGTCGGGCTGCCTCTGTACAGCCGTATCAAAATTCATGCTTCCCAGTTAAGTCGTCGTGCTTGATCTCAGCGAAACTACTAAATTCTCATTTCTTTCCTTCAAAGAGAGGGCAGCTATTTTCAGTTACATAACAGGCTGTTTTTTTAATTAAGCATATAATACCCGTAAATGGGTCATTCTTCTGGGCTCTGATCTGCCAGCGCAGTTTGGGCTGGGAGTTCCTTCAACTTAAAACTTGCTGGCAATGGTATAGTTAAGCGTGACACCGTGGTCTGAATGCTTCCCCGAATCCTAATGTTTATCTTATCTTCAAGGAGTGCTGAAAAGGGAGTGATGGTAACTTATTTTCTGGCCTGAAATATATTAAGCATAGAGCTACTAAGTGACTTGGCCATGGTTACCCAGGAAGGCTGGGGCAGAATTTTGCATTGTGTGTAACCTAAAACTCTTGAATTTCTACTTTACCAGTACTCTCAGTATGACAGCCTTCATTTATTTTTGTTTCTGTTGCATTCATATTTCAGTACAAACTGTTTTCATGGACTTAGGTAACCAAGAAATCTGGGTGACCGTATGTGAGGGATGTGTTGTATTTACTGCGTACAGCTCTGGCAATATTTATGTGCTGTTTAATCACTGAGATTATATTGAAACTGTGGCTGTTCTGACTCTGGCAGATCTCCTTGCCATACTACATTCAGCAATTTCGTCAGTGATAACATTTTTATTTCATGTAGCCTTTTCTTATGATAGTATGTGTATGCTCCATGGGTAAGTGCTAGGGAGTAGGGTTTTGGGTTGTGGTTTGGTTTGTTCTGGGGTTGGTTTTTTTTTTTTTTTTTTTTCCAGAAAGCTGCTTGGCATAAATCAGTTTTCATTAAAAGACTGCCTATTAATTATACTGAGTTATTTTTTTGATTCATCACCCTGTGCAATAATGACATCAGATTTGGTAGCCCAGACCTATTAAAAACCAAACCAAGTCACCCTGCCCCAGCAGCCAGTTTGACCAGTGTATTTCTATGTCTTCAGGTCTGTTAGTTGAACTATAGATGAACCTCTCCATTATTTTGATTGGGACTAGTGTCAGACTAATTGACCTTAAGTGGCCTCTGTTGCTGCCTTTCAGCATTGACACATTGTGGTGATTTCAGTCTTTGCAGTTTCCCTGTTTACCGGCATCCCGTCGTCTTGGTCTCCTCAGCTATCCCTGATGGGAAGAACCACATTTTCTAGGCTTTCTGATGTACACGTTCATCACTAGTTGAACGTGGTATAGCCTCACTGAGCAGTGGACTGAAAAATACTTCATGTAAATACATCATTCTGCATCTCTCCAGGGAGCAGAACTACCCGCCTTCTCGGTGTCATCGCTGACTATTCAGTCATGTCCATCTAATCGAGGTTCTGTAACGTTGCCGCTGGTTGTCACCGCTCAGTGCAGCACATAAGGATGTCATCCCCTGTGGTCCTTAAAAAAACTGCTTGAGCTGGCCAGTGGGGGATGTCGGACTGCGGGAGTGGGAAGACAGCAGTTTTATTTTTGTCATTCTAGGAGAAGGCTGGGAAAAGCATCAGGAAGACTTTGTCCTTTGTGGATTTGGCAGTATGCCAGTTTGTCTTGATGGTAGTGTGGGATTCCTTCTTTTATTTTAAAAGCTCTTAACAGTGACTGTAGTTCAGAGGAGTTTTTCATTCCTTTTCCCATGGCCTGTTGTAATCTTCATCATCCTTTTATTTTGAGATGTTCTTTGAGGAACTGAACCTCTGCGCCAGAATTGCCAGAGCGTTACACGTTTCCCCCCTCGTTCAAGTGAATTTCCTGTAGTTCTGCTTCTTTGAAGCTATTCTGTGGATTTGTTTTCTAGTATCTCTGTGCAGAGTACAAAGGTCTGCTTTTGTTGTTGCCTGTGAGGTAGCCTGCACGTATTTCAGACTGACTTTTTAAAAAACCACAAACAAAAGACCACTTTTTTTTTTTTTTTTTTTGTAGCAGGGTATTATAATTGGCCTAGTTTGAGGAGATCTTGCTTTCCTACACAGCTCAAAACTGACTGGAAGGTTGTGGGGCTACAGAATAGTGGCAGATGGTGACATACAGCTAATAAGCAGGGGCTTGTGCTCAGCTGTCAGTCAGAAGGCCCCAAAGCTTTTGAACAGAGGATTTCCATCCTGCCTCCTGCCAGGAGTTCAAGCCCTCAAAGTGAAAATCCTGTGAGATACCATCTTCAAAGTAGCAGAATTAGAGGTAATTTTTCCAAAGCACTGTATTTAAAAAAAAAAAAAAATAAACCATGCCACCTAAAAGGGCATACCTTCTTGAAATAGCTAACTCAGAAGAGCATTACACTTGTGAAATTTGACATGAACTACTGCTCACTGAGAAACACATCCAGAATCTTAATTTGGGGGGGAGGGGGGAGGGGAGAAGAATGATTGGGAAAATTAACTGCTGGCAACGCTGCAGCGCTGTCTGCTGTGTTCACGGTGACTAATGAATCTTTGCCCTCTCAGTGGCAGCAAAAATGCACAACTGCCTGGCCTCATGAGCCCAGCAATTACTGCTGGAAGAATCGGTAGGAAATGGAAGTGAAGTACAATTCTTTGCTGCACCGAGTAGCAAAAAGCAGAAGTGAAATATGCTAATGAACTGGAAAGGGTTTACTTGCGTTAAGTGGTTTTTTTACCTCTTGCTATTTAAGAAGATTTACCTGCAAGTCCTTCAGTTTTCTTCAGATTTTTTCCCACTATTTTGTAAGAGAAAAATTCCTTTTAAAAATACGGATAGTACTCCCTCTAAAACACCTGGGCTGCTCTGTTCATACACCTTGGAGAAACCCAGCCCAGGTGACTTGAGAAAATTGAGGTAAGAGCTGTTGTCCAAGCAGTGTCTTGCTTTATACTTTGCTTGTGTACTTGGCACGCTCAGGAGCGCGCAACCGATTGCGCGCATAGTCCTGAACCTGAGTAGCTCCGCAGTAGCTGACTGGAGGTGCTAAGGATCGCTGCTGGGCCACCGATGATTCTGCCAGCTCTTCCCTTCTCCTAGGAGAGGAAAATAAATTTCCCTTGGGTTTTTTTCAGAGCCTAGCAAGGAAAGCTAAGGATAGATACATACCCACAAGAAAGGTTGGAGAACGGCAGCAGAATTGATGCCGTTTTCTTTTTGTGTGCCTTATGTATCCTTCAGGCTTCCTGCTTGGATTGTTGAGAGTGGAGGACAAAGGAGTTAAATTTAGTGAAACCATTTGCGTGTTCTTCATAGTTAAAGCTCCACCAAGAGATCAGTTTGACCAAGGTCCTTTGTATATTTAAAATAGAAATAGAACATCTGATATTCTGACAGAGCCTACCCACAGTGACACTGCTGAGGGAAACGTACACGGGTGCCGAGGACACTGCTGATTGGCAGAAAGAGACATCTCTCTTTGCATATGGTTTTTACAAAGCCTAAGGAAAAGGCTGGTTTCGGTAAAATACCTTCTGATGGGCACGGCAGAAGATTTCAGTTTTTATTTCTATTTTGCATTTGCTCTCTGTAAAACACCTTGGTTTACGTTTGTAAACTCTGCAGGTCGGAGTCTCTGGAGAGCCGCGTTTGCGCAATGGCTTTGTGGAGGGACCTGGTCCACTTTGGGGTGACCGCTCATCATGGCAGCATCAGTTCACATGAGTCACTAAGCGCATTAGTGGCTGAACCTTCTGTGCAGGCTGAGAGAAGTGGAGAAAGTGTATACATTGTGCAATGTTATTTGTAAAGGATTGAAAAGCAATTTGAAAAGTATTTTTTAAATGTTAATGCAATTTTTTTAAGAAGAGTGTGTTTCAGCATATGCTGCTGCCTGTGATAAATCTGTTAATCGCTGCGTGCCTCAGAGGTTAACCCTCACAGCTACAGTGATATCATTGTAAACAGAAGAAAAAATGCACATGACTTTGTTTCTGGTTTGTCTGTTCATAGTACTTGTGTGCAGTCACGAAGGAAGCAGCCGGAGATGCGGTGGACAGGGGGACCTTCTGTCTGGTTCTCTTGGAGTCTTAGCGCACTGGGCGTTTCTTGCTGGAGCAGAAAAAACAAATGGGTATGAATATTATTAATTAATAACTTCTTAATTCTTGTGAGTCTATGTTCTCCTATGGCAACTGTTGTAGATCTGCTATAGAAGTTTCCAAATGAAATCGGAGTCACTGGGACTAAGGTATCCACTTACTTTTAAAAAATGTAAGGTGTTCTAGAGCAGTCTACATAATAGTTAAAATTTTAATAAGACAAACTCTTCAGTAATCTAACATCTCCCAAGTTTGAGGCAGAAGAAGAGTGTGAACCTGGATTAATTCCCAGGGACTTATATGTATGGGGTATGTGTTTTCAAAAGAATTGAATGTAGGCAGAAAGTATGAAGAATAAATAAGTGGTAGTCACTGGCAGTAACATCTCTATAATTAAAAAAAAAAAAAATGTTGTTTAGCTTTGTTTTTGTAATTCGGTGAATCCTCTTGCATTGTACCTAAGTAATTCAGTGGGGCAGGTAAGTTGAAACTTGCAAATGAAATACAATTTCAAAGAGGGTAACCATTTTAAGGCCAAATGGCAGTCCGGTTTGGGCCTACGTAAAGCAGCCATGCAGCTGCAGCTGGCTGTTGGCTCTTTGGTTCAGTTATGTCAATTCCTGCCTGACTAGTTGGTCCATATGGTCATGTAGTCTTTCTGTGAAAGTAGCTGCTTCAAATACAGTTGAAAGGAACCCTGGCACAAGCAGTAAGGGAATAACAGCCCCTCTTCCCAGTACATAATTGAGCTATTGAAGCTTGAGGAGCGGAGATCTCTTGTAGTCTTGTGGATGCTACATGCAGATGCACGCTGTTAGACGTGGGTGGGAGTTAACTGGGCCTGTGCTCATGTCACTGAGAGAGCGCTGCACGAGGTCCCCCAGGAGGAATGAGGGACCCGTTGAACCAGACTTTAAAATTCTGAAATCTAACATACCCAGAATGAAAAATGAAACCAAGGTTGCTGGTATATCTGAAGTTGCAGCTGCCCGTAAAGGAGGAATTTTGGTTTACTTCACTGAAAGGGTGACTTCATTTTTCTATGGTGTACCAACAGATCAGTACTCAATTGTTGGAGAGATTAGCAAACGCAGCACGTGTTCTCCAGGCTCTCCTGACGTGGGCTCCTGTGGCTTGTCCAGACAGCTCGCTCAGAAACGCCTTTATGTTATAGATGAAGGGAAAGTGGGAGAGTATAACTGGCATCAGCAATACATTGTGTCTCCTGCGGTGGTGTTAAGGTGACCCTTCTCAAACACCTGCTGTACCGATCCCGTTTATCCCGTGTGTTGCAGGAAAGGAGGAGCGTTTTGGGTCCAGTGAACCAGGGCATCAGCTTGTAGACGGCACTGCAGGCAGTCCAGCCGGTCCTTCCACGCTTGCGCGTGGCTCGGTCGTTTCAAAACGGGTCTGTGCAGAGCAGGATCTTGAAACATGAAGATTGCACTGGCTTTCAGGGGTGCTAATGGTATAGCGGGTAGGACTCTGCTGCAAAGCGGACAGGATGCTGAGGTGATGCCTTTGGAGTATGGTGTGTGTCAGACTGGTGATGCGGTAGCCTTAGAAATAGGAGCTTTAGCTGTCTTCAGCCCAGAAGCCTGTGCACAGCTCTCGTTTCGGAGCAGTATTTGGGCATTCAGGGCTGACTCTCTAGGTGGCTTAAATACTCGCTCCTGTACCTTGATGGGTGTATGAAAGTGCTGTTCTCAAGGAAAAGATACTCAAAGCTGCCCTGGTAACATCTAATTGTAAGCTCCCTTTGTGCTTTGCCTTTGTTTTATATCGTGATCTTTCACAAAACTCTTCACTTGGCACAGGAGTCAGTAGGTCTTTAGTGACTTTCAGGCAGCTATGTCCCAGCCGTGGCTGAGCTTTGTCAGGTTTTTAACCAGCCAGCAACTGGAGCCCAGGGCTGGCGGCTGAACTATTCTGCCCTTGTTTTGCTCTGCTCTGGTGCTGCGAGGCAGCAGAAGCAGCTCCCGCGGCCCAGCCTCTGCGAAGGTGCTCTGGAGGTGGCAGGGTCGTGCTGCCTTCTCTGGGGGAGGTTCAGCGCTCGAGGGCTGGGTACCCTCTCCCAGGCAGTTGGTAAGCATGTAGGAGGCATTAAGAGAGCGTGCCTTTATTTCTGTCACAGCTGTCACTGTACCCCTTTTAAGCTGATCTAATGAAGGCCCTGGAGCAGTGACTATGGCGCTGTTGAAAATCATCGTCTCTTGTCCGCATCCCCACGTCCTTCCCCCACCCCCTGCAATACAAAACTAAACCGAGTTACCCAGCGAGTGGGGAGGGAAGGGAGTTAAGAGGCCGCCAGGTGAGACTTCAGTCTTCCTCGGAAGGAAAGGATGAAGTTTCACATCGGTAGAACTGGACACGGAACACCACCTTACCCACTGTGTTCCTTTTGCATCCGTCAGCCCTGGTGGTGGTTCTCACTCAGTCACGCGCTGTGCCACGGGAAGGGAAGTATTTGGTAAAAAAAAATTCAGCCAAAGGTGCTGTGCAATGCAAGAGTCTGAGAAACACAGATGTTTGCCTTCCCGACAATGCTGACAGACGTTGATGGGTACAAGGATTATGTCTACCACCTGTTGAATTACACAGGAGTATTCAGATTTTGTTTATAATGTTGTTGTTTCTTTTTTTTCCTTTAGTCAAAATCCCTTTCTAGTGGCTGCATTTGGAGCTTGCTCTCTTACGAGGCAGTCTAACCACCAAGCCTTTCAAAAATTCGGACGTTCAATGACTGCCTCTGACATGGTTTCAGAAGTCGGAACAGCTTTTAACAAACTTTTTGAAACCTGAAGCCAAAGCAGCAGAGAAGAAGAAAAGGAAGAACAATGACTGCAAGAGTAATTACATTTACCGTAGAATTTACATAAGTAATGCACCCTTTCAAGTGCTGTAGCAGCATTGGTATGCTAGGTAGATTTTTTCTTTTTATTTTTAAGAATAGAAAAATATGATTAATGTAGATATTTTTTAAGAGTTTGGAATACAAAAATGTTTTGGCTGAAATAAGCTGTAGTTGCAGATCTGTTATAATATAATAAAACTAAACTGAAAGTATTCCTCTGTTCTTTTTGATAGTTATTGAGCAATAACTAAAGTGTGAACAGCAAAAAAAAAAAAAAAAAAATGCACTTGATACTTAGATAAAATTCTTCCACCAGCTCAACTGAACGTCTTGGCTTGCACCAAGGTTGTTGTCATGTTTTCATTCTTAGACCCTCTGTCTAGAATTAGCTATTGCACTTCATTTTTTGCCATGCTAGTGTATTAAGAAGCAAAAAGTAAGCCTCTTTGGAAAGGGAATGCATGAGAGTTGCTGTAGATTTTGAATGTAATTAGTTGCCTTTTCCCATTCCTGGTCCCAGAGGCAGCGTTCATTTTGACGAGACACCCCTTCCTGCGGCATCTGGGTTTTTTGGGTTTTGTCAGGTTTTTTAAAAGGTTCCCCCATCACAGAATAGGTATCTGTAGGTATCTTAGCATTACACAGTAATTTATGCTTACCTGAAAAAAAAAGAATTCTGTTCCTTTAGCTGGCCTTGACTCTTCTAGAACTTGGTATGACGAAATTTGTGAAATTATCATTTGGAGAGGTACGAGGCGGGGTAAGAAACTTAGTGATACCCAGCCGAACTGGCCAAACTCTCGGTGGTCATGGAAGAGCAAAGTGCTTTTAAAACTCAGCTTGCCTGCTGTGAGTTGGAGCTCTGAGAAGATCAGCGTACGGATACAGAGGGGGCTATTAACCAGCAGGAATACAAACTGAAGGCACAAAAGGCAGCCGAAGGCAGGTACCTGTACCCTCTTAGCGTTGCGCAGGCAGCCGTACGCTGCGAGTCAAAGGCAGGAATAGAAAACTGGTGGTCGGTGTTTGAGCTCTGAGTGCAGCAGCTGGGCTTAGCGGCTTTTTGCTTGGTCCTTAGCAAGACAGACAGGCCTTGTCGTGTTAGGGCTCGTCGGCAGGGCAGAGGAGCGTTGGGTATACAGGGGAAGCTGCGTGGGAGTTTGCACAGTATCATTTCTTAAACTTTTGGAAATTCAGTCAGAGTTTGTAGGGACTGAACCAATACGGGGAGAGGGGCGAGTTCACGCAAAGTACATTTGAGTGGGTACCGCCCTTAAACCTAGCTCCGAGCATATATACTCATTCAAGCGCAGGAACAAGCGTATAACATGTCTAGTTAGTGCAGTAGATGTTATATATTCATTGCAGCCACTCTTTTCCAGTGACTTAGCTCTGGCGTGGAAGGTGGCGTCGCGCATGCTAGTCAGATTGCGTTCTTGTACCTCGCAAGAGCTGCCCGCAGAAAGCACCCGGCACCAGAAGGGCCGCGCCGAGTAGTTCCCTTCAGCCCTTAGAGCTGAGATTTCTGGATGCACTGTGACTACTACCTCACCCCGATGCATTTTTGTTTTTCTTTTTAAACCAGTTACCTATTTTTAAAATAGGTTTTTAAATGTTTGCTCATTTTGGTCTATGAGGGTTCACAGACTTTTTAGATTAGAGCAACGTCTACTCATAAGAGATGGGTTTTTCGTATTTAATTTAAGCAGTTTTGTAAACTGTCTACATCTTTGGGGAAACTAAGCTACTCTTGTTTTTCCCCCTAAAACTATTTGACAAGCCCAGCCTCCTGTTAAATAAAATCAGAAAGTTGAAACTGATTTTAAAACAGCTACTGGATTTCCTCCAAGATGAGCATTTTTTTGTATTTAGAACAGCAGTGGCATTATAATCTAAATGGCAGTTGTAGGCGAAGTCAATCAATTAGCAGAGCTCAGTACAGATTTCAACCTGCCCTGTTGGTTTTAAATCTACGCAGAAGTTGTAACTCTGTTATTCACTAATGATGTATACAAATTGTTACGATTTTTAAACATTCTGGAAATGTAGCAGTTTCTTTTGGTAGGAAATAAAAATAATAGCAAATTAATTGTGTGTACTTTGTTTGGTGTGTTCTGATCACATTTCCCGCAGAAGCTGAGCTGACTCTTTGCCATTTGTTCTAGCTTACTAGAGCAATACAGCCACTAGCAAATTTAAAATACCAACAGCGTCAAATAAGCATCTGCCAAGGCGTTAATGGAGACCCCCCCATCTTCCCTAGGAGTACCGATAACCAGAAGGGGAACACAGCTACGCATTTTATTCTCAACACTATAAAAGAGATCCATGATCCTTTTGAACAGATTACTTGTGTGAATTGTATTTTCAAATGAAGTTCCTTGTAGGTGGATCCATGTTCTTACTTACCTTTTCATAAATTGATTTACACAAAGTATGCCAGCGGTGAGTACAAGCCCCATGTCAATGCGTCGGGCAGGCCTCTGCCTCTACCTGCAGCCACGGCATTTTTTGTAACACAAACATGGCAAAAGAAAAAAAAGGTAACGGGCTTGGAAAGATCCTTGGATTAAAGGCCTGTGTTGATTTTTCTTTAATAAAGATATGAAGTTTTTTTCCTGTTAAGGCAAGAATTTCATCATGCTGCTAGGATCTAGTAATGCAGCTTTGATTACAGAAAAAAATAAAAAGCTTAATTACAGTTAAAACTAAAGTATTAGACTTTTAAGACAATTTAGAATTAAAAAACTGTAACAAAAAAATCCAAACACTCCCCTTAGTAGGTGATAATTACACATACTAATTTCATCTTCCCTGTTCCGATGGGGAGATCCTGAGCATGCTGCACTCCCAGTGCTAGGGAAGTCTCAATGTGTCCTCTGCAAAAGCAAACCGAAAAGGTACGAAGCCTTAGGGAGAACGGGATACCACCACAGTGTAGTTAAAGATTTCACAGGACCAAACCAGCAACACTGCAATAAGGAAGTATTTCAAGGCTAACAGTGTCACCTCCTTCTGTGTCTGAGAGGAACACAAGTGTTTAAACCAGTAGGCAGTGTCAACAGTTTTGCTCAGATTATATTCTTTGTTAGCCATTCGGTTCCAAAGATTTTATTTGGAAAGTATATTAGTATTTACAACTGTTGCTAAAGCAGCTGAAGTAAAAAAACAAAACAAAAAGTCCAAGGATGAAGGATCAGCTCTTTTTCTCAGCCTGCTGCTCTGCTTGCCCTCCTTCCACCATTTCCCAGGTTGAAACAGCAGCTCTGTCCTGTAAGGAGGAGGAAGCAGGTCAGTCCCAGCAGCCGGGCTCCCACAGGCATCGTACGTGGGGGCACCCGTTTTTAACCAAGCTTCACACAGCAAAGCTATCAATCAATGGGGTTCGGTAAGAAAGAGAGGTGGCGATACATCTGACAGGAATGCCGCTGCTACTATAATGCTGGAAGTGGTAAAACGAACCCAGACAGTTCTTCCCAGTCAAGAAGGCAAAAACCCCACAACAGAAACGTCGCCTCGTTAGTGTGGGGCACCGCAGCGGTGTCTCGTCTCTCATGTGAGTAACTTCTGCTAAACTCAGGCAATCATATTTTCATGTTTAAATGGAAAACAGCTCTTCTTATGGCCAATACATAAGAATATATAGCCTAACATATTTGATCTCCTGAATTTTAGGATAGTAGCCTGTTGCTGTGAGTACCTGTAATGCAATACTGTCACATTTTTGAAAGAGACTATTACACTCAAACTGAGCATTTCTGACTTTTAAGATCTAGCTGTTTGACTGCAATTGTTGAAAATAAACCAAAAGTTAATCCGAACATTGAAACATGACGATGTTATGTGAGCTCTGACTCTTGAGAGAGGCTGGAATACAACGTAGAATTCTCTTTAAAGTGAAAACTTTTTGATGCGTACATACCTAATTACTACATTTCACTTGGTAGCACAGATTAGCTTGCACACTGATGACATGAAAAGACCGGTGGATATTTTAATCAGTTTGTTGCAAGGTCTGTGACTTCAGACAAACAGATCATCATCTGCATTGAGCAGCATGAGAAAAGAAACCGGTGTACAGCAATCAAACTTCGAAGCTGAAGGAGAAATTACCCTTTCTACAAAGCTGGTTTTTAAGGCAATTAAGTTCCTCGCATTCTCTAAGCTGCCAGCCCCAAACCAGGGGTTTCTAGTCCGCGCTGGCTGGAGACGAGGCTTGGCCGCTCTTCCTCCTGCCCACGGACCTGAGAAGTCGCTGGCTGACCTCAGCCGCCCGTGACGGAGGGAGAGCACATTCACAGACGCGCTACCGCGTGCGTATCGGGGGACTCGTAAAAGTTTCATGGAAAGCAGAAGCTGGGTAGAAAAGAGAAATTCAAATTACTTCCTCACGTGCTCATTAGGCACGCAGGACCCAGCTGCTGGGCGCTGTGCTACCCTGTCATTTTTGGCAATAGTCAACCCAGGGCGGGCAACCAACCCAGCCAAGCAGACCCATGCTGAGGACGAGGGCGACAAGAGCCCTGCTCTGGGTAGGGCCACGTCTCGTCACACGTTTGCTCTGGGAACGCGCGAGGAACTGCAGAGCCGCGTTGCTCAGTTTGCAGGACTCTTCTGGGATCTGCAAAGGCAAGAGCTGGGCCACCTTCACAGCACACCGTCACGTACTTCCACTCGTTAAGCAGCAAAAAAAGGGGGAGTTCAGCTTTGAACGCGTGCTGTGTGCGCTCATACGTGCATGCGTGCTTCGTCCTCAGGAGCAAACTGTTCTGGGACAAGCAGGAGACAGATTATGCTGAGCTTCAGGTTATTAAAAAAAGCTGAAATAAAGGGAATGGGCTGAATCCTGGCTAAGGCCAATTTCTAGGACATTATTAAACATCTGTAAATCCCTTTAAAAACAACCCAAACAAATCTTCAAAAAGGTGGGGGTGGGGCTGTGGCCATTTTGCCAAATAGATCAAAGGGGAGTCGTCTTCTCCAAGACTTTGTCTCAGTGCAGTTGTTTGGATTTGCAAACTTTCTTGACAGGTAAGTGGAGCGGGGATTTAGCTACGTACAAACAAGTTAAGGAAGCAGGTGGTCCAGCTTCCCACAGTCTTCCTTTGCTTTCCCAGCGGTAGCTGACCACCACTGCGCTTTGGCCCTCACCCCAGCGAGCACGCTCACTTTCACAGAGCCATGGAATGCTTTGGGATGGAAGGGACCATTAAAGGCCATTAAAGGCCCACCCCCCCCCTGCAATGGGCAGGGGCCTCTACAACCAGATCAGGTTGCTCAGAGCCCCATCCAGCCTGAAGATCATCACCTGAGATCATGAGACAGCTGCCCACACTTCCTATTTGGTTTTAGTAGGTGTGTTGACAAAGGACAGCTCTCACATTCAGCAACTGAAGAGGATGCATGCTGTCGCTCCCTAACGTCATTGTACTTGACATCCTCCCACTGGTAAAACGATGGAAGGAGACGCTGCAAGGCTCAGTTCCCAAGCGAGGTAAAAAACAAGCAGCGTGAACTGGAGGGAGGGAGAAGACGCTGGAGAGAAAGCGGAGGATTGTTCTGCATGTAAGGAGCAACACTGACCCAACAAGGGCTGGAGCTGAGGTGGGAAGGGCAGTGAAGCAAGAGGAACTGGAAGCAGCAGCACCCCTTAAAGAGGTAACACAGCACCTGGAAACCAGGAGGGGACAGTAAGCCAGTGAAGGGATTTCTCTTGAGCAGAAGACACCACTGGGGTAATGGAAAAGGTAAAAGAACAGGGGCATTAGGTGTATGCTAAAAGCAGAAAGCAGGGTGGAGAGAGGAGCAGTACAGGAATCAGGCAAAGTACTTATGGCTCAGGAACAGTTGGGAATGGAGCTGCTGAAGACGGAAGAGGCTTTCTCGTGAGGACTTACCATTTTTGGTGGGGGAATGTGGGGAGGGTAGAGAGAAGGCATTATTTTCATAAGTTATCTCAGTTTACTTTCCAGTTCCTCTGCAATCTGAATTTTTAAAGATTTCCTTCTGGACTGAACTTGGGCAACTTAGGGATTTCTGAATATTGCGGGGTTTTCAGTGGCTAAATAACACACCCTTAGTAACTGCAGAAGTAGCTACAGCTTGCATGGAGACACGAGGTTGAGGGAACAGAAGAGAAAGCTAGCAGTACAACCAGGAAAGGGCTTAACTTCCACCTCCTGCTACTGCAGTCTGCTGAAGGGGCGCAAAGGGTAAAAATAAACGGCGTCTTAAAAAATGGCTAACGGTCTCACAAAGAGGGTTGCTGTCTTCTACCTTTATGTGGATTCCAAAGGCAGCAAGGTCTCCACGCAGACTGTCACAAGCCTCCAGGAGCGGTTTTCTCTCCTGCATTAACTGCTGCCTCTTTTCCTTCTGTTCTTGTTTCGGTCCCTGGGCTCCCGTGGCACCCTCCGTCGGCACAGCTTCTGCGGCTTCTTCTGGCAGAGCAAGCGCGTAATGACGCACCTTCGAGCGGAACCTTACAAGCTCGTCAATGACATTAGAGAGCACAGCCGAGTCGCCTCCTCCCAGAGCCACCTAGAAATCAAACACGTTGCTTTACAAATATCCGAGAATGATTTAAAAATCAACCCCAACTCAGTAGCATACACTGAGGCCTCATCATCTCTCTTGGGTTGTGCATCTTCCATTGTACCGGTACGATTTAGACATCGCAATCTCACTAATGCTGGACACAAGTTACAGTACAGCCGTACCTGGAAGTAGTTCATTGTATTCCTAAACAGGACAGCGTCTATCTTGGAGCAGAGAGCTCTCATGTGAACATAACAAGCTGCATAACCCAACTGTGGAACTCATTGCCACAGGAAACCTCCCAGATGCCAGAAGTGTGTATAAATTAAAAAGGGATTAGACAAACTAATGGAAGAAAGGCCTGGCAACAGCCACCCAACACAGCAAGGGAAGCCCAGCCGCCAGCTCAGACAGTCCCTCGGCTGTAAACGTCTGCAGAGCTAGAGAGCACACCAGCCCCTTACGCTGTCTTTGAGCTCCAGACCCTCTTCAAGAATCGCAAACCAGGAAAATGAGGTATTTTGGCTTTAAGTCTCTAGACCACCCTTTCTCCTTGCACCTCCCTGGATCCGGAGAATGTTTATCTGATCCGCTTTATCCAGTTTCAGCCACCCAGCAAGGCCCGACCAAGCAGCAGCCACTGCACACAGCATACGTCTTCTGGCTGCTGCCTGGCCCCCTCCTCCCCTCAGCCAGCTCCGAGCTTCCTCGGCCTCCTCTGGCGTGGCAGAAGTCTCGCTGGTCAACACCATGGGAAGGGAACGGCCTCCCTCCTCCTCCAGGGTCCCGCGCCGACGGCTGCCGGGACGGGAGCTCAGGTGCTAGCAGAAGAGGAAGGCCACTCCCCGGCACTGGCACAGCCAGGCTCCCAGTCTGGCTTTCAGCAGAGAAACCATCCCTGTTTCTCATTAGAGGCAAGCTCCTAAGGGGGAGGAAAAGGACAAACCTCCAACAAGCAAGAAAATGCTGTCGCAGTATTTTATCACTAAGACACAAGAGGGGGAGCAGACAACGGAGCAGTGAGATACAAAGCACACCAAGGCCGGGGGGGCGAAGCCGCTGGCAGCGATGCTCGACTGGGAGCAGAAGAGCAGCTGAGTAATTAAAGCCAGAGGGGACTGTATTTAGTCACCAAACAGCGGGATGGAAATGAAAGGGAGTAGTTTCAGAGGTCACTGACTGAAGCAAACAAACAAAGAGGAGGAGAAGGAGGTGAGGGGGAAGCTATTGAAGGGCTAGAGTGCGAGATGCTCAATGCTCTCCACAATCATAAATGGCAGCAAATTCCCCAAACTTTCAAAACATGTAAACATACTAAAGAAGCAGTTTATGAGACTGAAGAAGGTAATAAATCCAAGCGCCAGAAATGCTCCATCATAACCTGGGGCAGGGAAAAGGGCAGGATAAATGCTTAAATACAGAAGGGAGAGGAAAGACAAATGCTACCAGGAGCAAGAAACACATCTACAGACACCACTGCCGAAGTTCAAACCAGGCGTGTACTCATGACACAAAGGCAAGATCCTCTATAAAAGGAGGGGCAGCTTTAGGAGATGAACTGATCCGATTTCCACGCAAAACACTGTGTAGCCTCTCCAGGCTGATCTCTAATTTCTTCTTCTGCAGTACCAACCCATCCAAAAGGTTCCTAAGACATTTTATGTGGAAGTTTGGCCCTTGCCTGCCCCACAGATGATCACCTGTTTGCCCCTGGCTGCACCCGCAACACAGCGCTCCTCGGTAGAGCGAAAGCCCTCACCTTTGCTCCTCGGCTCTAAACGGGCATGATGGTTTCCACCCACCGGCTAGACTCCCCAGCAGTAAGTGGTAAGGCTGCCTAAGAGAGAAACATTTCCCTAGACTTCTGTCTGGTTAGCAGTGTCTTCTAGACATTTCAGATGGATTCATATGACCCGCCTGTGGCTGTCCAGGCTCCTTCTCTTGCCAATGCAGAGAGAGACGGGCAGTCTTGTTTTATACAACCACCAGAATAAGATGAACCATCCCTTAGCGGTGCCTTTCTCTCTCCACCAACTACTGCAGAAGCACAGGCAGCTACATTGGACGGTAAGGCTAATTAGCTGAGGTGAATCCCATCCGAAGAGCAAGACAGACCCACAGGCTACATGCAAACATCCAAACGAAGAGGGCCTGAATGCTGCTCCCTGTAGCCTCTACATTAAATTGTTAGCACAGCGGCTGCCAGGCCAGCCAGCCCTCTCCCAGACAGCCCACGTGCCAGGACCTGTGGTGGTCAGGGACTGCTTCCCGCAAGCTGCGTGCCCGGGGCCACCCGGCTAAGGGGCAGGAAAGGTCGGACACCGAGCTGTTGTGGCTGGTCTCGGGGTCAGAGAACAATCCCTGCACCATTTTATTTACTACCCTGCAGCAGCCCACGGACCTTTCTGATGAAGATTTTGATTGATTCATTTACTGGAAGCTGAAGGGAAAGAGCAGAGGGACAGAGAAGGGTCTGACGTGCTGCTCCTTCCTTCCTGCCTACCTCCCGCCAACGTCTTCTGCTGACCCTGCTGACCCAGAGAAACGAGCACAGCATGCAAAAAAGAAAAGCATTCAGACGCTTGTTTCAGCAAAAATAAAGATGCAGCAGGCACCTGCACACAGACAGCCCAGAATCTGGAGGAATGACTTTGACATCCAACTTACAGACAAATACAAGTGTTTAGTATGCCACTAAAAATTAACATGACAAACCACGGGCTATCAGGAGTAACACACAGCCAAATCACATCCAACCACTGTTCTGAAAGAAATTTTGTGGAAAAATCCACAAAGAGGCAAAGTAAATCTATGACTTTATTGCTATACTGCCTAACTTTCAAAGGATTAATAAGGTTATTTACATTTTCTTATCCTCTTCTCCTCCTCCCCCAAAAGGAATTTTGGCGGAACAGTTTCTCTCAAGAAAGTTTTCAACTTCTTGGTATTCAGCTCCAGATTTCAGCAGGAGAGGAGCACAGAACAACCTGCAAGTCTCCCACACCTTGCGTCATTTTAAATGCTCCCCTTCCCTACATCAGGATATTGCCTTTGTATATATCACTCTTCCCTGTGCAGTACTTTGCTTTGGGCTTTTCTCCTTTTTTTCCCCTCCCCATTCCTACCTTTCCAAGCACTAAAGGATATGTAAGGTATTTCCAATGACAGGACCCCCTCCGCTGCCCTCCCCTCCCCGCACCCTACCGCATCTCAAGGCAGAGCGGCCCCCTTTTCCGCACCCTGGCTTTCTGCAGAGGAGCTGGACCCCGGCTCCTGCTGTGCAGGGAGGTCACAAACACAAATATTCATAAGGCTATCGAAGTCAGACCGGGTGCAAACATCAGAAAGAAGAGGAAGAGCCAGGAAAAAGCCAGACACATAAACAGGACCAACTTAAAAGGCCTTCAATGCTAACTTTTTCTCGTTTCATTCCTCAAACTTTCATTTCCATAGCACAATTGCTGCAGAAATGACACAGGAGTATCTCAGAGAAGAAAAAAGCCCATATTTTGCTTTCTCCTGTTCTACCTGCTCGCATGCTCTCCTAAGACATCACGGTAGAAACTGCAAGCAGTGCAGAAAGGTTTACTAAAACCATAAATAACTTTGTTACATCTGACGCTTCTGGAAAGTGTTCTATAAAACATAACACTGGCCCTGCTACCATACATTAGTACACGTAGAAGAGATGTTTTGTACCTGTCTTTCTCCAAAGGACATCCCAAGGGCATTAAAAAAGCCTTCTATATAGGAAATAATGCTTCCATACACAACAGAGCTTCTAGGAGATCCAGCATCCTGTTTAAAAAACACTCAAAAGAGATTGTCCAGTCAATACATATTACAGAACTCAGCATCTCTCTGTAGCCTAGGTCCACAAGGGAAAACTGTTACTAATTACATAGATCTACCTCCACCAGTAACACCTGCCCAGATGGGAACTTTCACAGAGATATAAAAGCACCTCGCAACACAAAGGGAAAAGATTTAAGTAAAGGGGGGAGGGGAAGAGCTTATTACCAGGGTGCGCAGCGAGGAGAAGAGATGCGTGAAGCTGCCATGCATTACATGCGCGCAGTAAATTAGACCTAAAAATAGCATTTCTGGGCATGAAAGGGCTGTGTGTATGAAAACAAAATAAAAAAACCAAAATCCCAGCTTCAAGGGCACCTATAAAATAAATGATTAAAAAAAACTAAAACAAGCCCTTTTTTGAGTGTCTTATTGATTTAAACAACATGAAGACTTTTTTGAGATAGCTTATGGTGTTTTGTGATGCCCCAGTAGCACCAACAACCACCAGCAGCAGTGATAGAATAGCATTTTTAAGAACACATGTGTTTCTTTCTTTCCTCCATATTTATTTCACAAAAAAAAAAAAAAAAAAAAAATCAAGGTTAAATGATAGACTGAGAAGCAATTTAAGGGACTAACCCTTGCCTGAAAAAAGAGGGGTGACATACACAACCAAATTAGCAGCTGGTACTAGATTTTATCTGACATCTCCATTACGGCCTGAGACAATCCATAACCTAAAATTTGCAAAGGATCTGAACTGGAGGGAGCTGAAGCGGACCGCTGAGGGAAAGAAACAGGAACGTGCCGACCAAGATAAGAACGGCGAGATGATTAAAGAGAGGAATGAGTAGTTATGTTTATGTGAATTTACTCACAACTCTTATGGAGAAAAAGTACGCACACAGTCAGTAGGAAGTAACGCTCAGACAGCTGGGCTGCACCCAGAAAAGCTCCACCACCGCAACCAGAAATCTGAGTCAGCTGCCCCGCAAATATCCCACCCAATTCTTAGCGAAGTGAGTGACAGGAGGAATTCAGGGAAAACAAGCAACAACTGGGAAAATGAGGCTACTTGTAATTAAGGAGTGGTAATGCTGTTACAGAACCCTGCTGCAAACTGGCTCAAGCTGGGGATTAGCTCAGAGAGTCATTTTATAAAGAAAAGGGAGAGAGAAGGCTCAGGACAGAATTTAAAACCAGCACCAAAACAAGACCAGGAAGAGGGAGGATTTCTAAACCAATGAGACAATTCAGTTATTAATATATACTTAACATCTCTTTCACAGCAGAAAAACGGTGGACATGATGACACCAGCAATCAGGGAGCACAGCAACCAGGCTGAGCTGCTCACCTTGAGTGAGAAAGGGAGCTGTTGGCACAAGGAGAGCCAGAAGTGCTTCAGACTGTATTTATTGCTCAGGTCTGGTCCTTACCAGATGCTTCCTTTGTGTCAGCATTGAGAGATCTTAACAGGGTCTCAATTTGCCAAAAGCCGTCTGAAGACAGGCTCACGCAGATATGCTGAGGCCATAGTTATGATCTGCCAACAGCAGAAGCCACTTGGTCCCCAAAGCTGAACTCACCACCATGACTGCCCCGTGCACCTGGGACTGCTTGCCAAAGCCCCTGCAGCAACCACCCCCCGCCATTTCCCAATTTAGGTTGATTTCTGTGCATGAGTATTAAGCAAAGAAGCAGGGTAAGCACATAAAACCAGCACTGAAGTCAGCAGCATGCCACAATAGCTTCAGGCCTTTCAAAAACCTTAGATATAAATAATATAGGGCAGCAGGAAAGAAACATCCTTTGGACACAAGAAAGCACAAAACAATAGCCGTACACAATTCCTGCGATATGGTCAGGACAAATGGGCACCATTAAGGTCAACAATTTATGGAGCTTTGTTTCTGCTGGTTTCTTATGTGAACAATAAACTAATCTGTCTGCATTAAACAGTAGGACAGTGGACAGCTGTCATTTTCTGATCTCTGTATCCTAACGGGTTACCTTAGTAACAGCCTTAAGCTGTCTGTTGCCATGGTGAATGAGGTCCATAATTGCTGCAACAGCCCTGGAGGTGTCAAAGTCATCTGCAAACGCAGCCTTCACGGTTACTTTTGTGTTGGCTAGCCTTCAAGAAGAAAAGGTAACATTTAAGATAAGACAAACAAGATGCCAGCAGTACAGTGAATTCATCAGCTGTTCAGCCAGAGGGAGTCATTGAAAGGACACTGTCGTTTCCTTCCTAGCTGTCCTATGATGGGCGACGCTACACTGATCAGGGGGAATACATCTTTCAGCTGTGAAGGGAGAAACTTGATGCCTGTCAAAATCCAGAGTGCTGCATCCATTCAATAAATACATCATTAATCACAGGAACCAACAACGGCAGAGCAAGGTTTGCCTTAATCATTTAAAACCAGATGGAAAATTAGGTTGATATTAAGCACATTAAAGATTTTGTTCTTTTTTTTCCAGCAGCCCTTTTTCATGCTAACAGCACGTTTCTCTTCCAAAGCCACATCACGCATATCACTCCAGTACCTGGCAGGAGAGCTGACTTGGGGTCGGCCAGGCGTCCTGTTGACAGGGTCTGGCTCGGAAGCTGGCGCTGCTTTCTCATTTCCCAGGTGAGCCCAGTCCCAGCCCTGGGACTCCACTTGGCTTGGCCGAGACGGAAAGGTCTGGTGGGACCGTTTGTGTAACAGTGCCAAAAGCCAGCGGGCAGCCAGCACTCGTGGCCGCAGGACCAGTGCCACGCGCTGCAGCCGCTCTGAGCGGGAGGATGAGGACAGCAGGGGGAATAAGCGGCGAGCTGCAAATAGCTGCTGGCAGCACGCTCCTGCACGCAGCCGGGCAAACCGGACCCGGGTAGTGCTGACCCGAGGATGCTGTCTCACGATAAAGCTCAGGAAGCCGGGCTACCTGGGGAACCTCAAGCTGTCCTAGTGCCTCTGGGGCTCTCCTCAACCCAGTTGTGCCTGTTTCTGAGTGGTTTTGCCTGAATGCCTGCCTCCCCTCAGATATCAGATGGCTGCTTCCCTAACCCATTCCTCCCAGCACTCTTCCCTGCAAGCTTCCCCCTCTCTGCTGAGTATCTACCGCTTCCCTAATTAAGAGCTCTGTTTCATTTTGCTTGTTTTTACAACTAGTGATACACAAGTTGTGCCCTCCCACATGTCCCCCACTGACAATCCGTTTGCGCCTCACGTCTCTCAGCCTTATCTCTCACCAACAGGTTTTCTGCAGCCTCCCTTTTGCCAAATATCACGACTGGTTAATTCAGCTCCCCTTCCCTGTAACACGTTCCCGCGCCCCTCGCAAGCCTCGGCGGCGCAGCCACAAGCTCCCCGACAGCGAGGTGCCCACACCACAAGGAAGCCACCTCTCACTTCTCCAGCACAGGCCATTTCCCCTCTGATCTTATGTACCAGACCTGCCTGCACGTACGTCGCTTCAGGGTGCTCAAAACCCCTCCTACCCCGACTCCCGGGCGCTGTGCTCGTCCTCTCAGCTTTGCACCCAACACACAGCACGTCTCTCTCCTGGAAGATGATCTGGTTTTCCTAAGGGACTCCAAAGAAGATTCTCCTCATCAGTGTCAGGGTCACAACAGCCATAATTTCTTCTTTCCCTGTGACACCTCTGCCCCTGGCCAGTTTCTTAGTAACCCCTTCTCTCCTCTGCTGCACGCCACAGTGCCAGCCAGCCTGATTACAAGCTCACATGCCCAAGGCATATTACTTTCCAGTCGTCCTCTTTCTTCTTCAGTTGCTAATAAACAGTTCTGTTTACGAACTGGGTACCCTCACAACTTCAGTCATAGCTTTGCCTTCCACATCACTCAAAAGGGGCAAAGATGCAAGTGTTGGGACAGGCACACTGGACAAATAACACGGATTTTAAGAATACAATAAACTAAGTGTAGCAGACTATGAGGAAAAGCAGCTGGCTAGAAAAAGAAGAAAAAAAAAAACCACAGGTGCCCTTGGTGAGGGCTGGCAGGGAAGACTGCTGCTCAGTCCTTCTTGTCCTGCTTCTTAAACAGAACTCAGCACACGACAGTGTTTAGTCCTCTGAGCCTGTCAGCAAACTATTGCTCGCATAATCAGTCTTTAAGATACAGGAGGTACACTTACCTTTCCCACAGTATGTCTTCTCTAACAGGGTCACATACCAGCTGTCCTTTTATATAAGCATTTGCATCTCTAATAAATGAGGAGATTGCCTGAAGAAGGTGCTTTGCATCATCCATGCTCTCGTCACTAAATTCTACTGCTAAGGGGAAAAAAAAAATTTGGGGCGTTATGATACAGAGGATGCTGTCATAGATAGTAACAATATACTGAGACAAAGTCATTTCAGGAAAACTTTGTTATTATTTGTCACAGCAAACTTTTCTTACAATTAATTGCATATTTAATTAAAAACTCCATTCTTCATGCTCACTAGGTGAATTAAATCAATATAAAAGATAATCATTACATATGACAAAGTATAACCTACTGGAAAGGCATCAGGCTGATTCAAAATGTCTGGAAGCTGACTGAAGCAATAGCTACTTGATTTTAATTTTTTTTTTTCATTATTGAATCTCTCAGTGAAGTTATTACTCCAAAGCATTTGGATTGGATATATTTCTAAGTGGCCCCCCAGATTTAATTTGGCAAGACATACCTTTGATCTCATCCCTAATTTTGTTCCTATTCCAATTTAGGTAGATACGATCTGCCTTTGTAGACCTCTTAAGAGACCTAATCCTCACCACTGACTCTGTGAGGAATACAGGCACTTATGGTTAAAGGGCTGCTTCACCAGCATCTAAAATCTAGATGGACCTAAAATTTTGCAGTCTAGACGCTGCACTAGATATACAATTCCCTTACAATATCAAAGCTAAACTGGCCATATCAATTTTCGAAGGCGACTATTAGAGAAAACACAAATTGCTTCAACTCATAAGGGCCTGTCTGGGATGGGATTCATGACATTCAACTTACACGTTTACATCTAAGCCTCTTTATAGTCACTGGAAAGAAAGATATAACCTTAAGGTAAACGATTCATCACATCCTAAGCAGAGCTCTACTTTATGATAACATCTGCTATAGCCTAACCCTACAGTGCTTCTCTTCCACCAACTGGAAAGCCGACATTAGCCCCGCCACGAACATGGCATCCATGCACACGGACACCCTCACTGCATTCAGCGGGACTCTAGCTTCGGCAGGCAATTGCGCTACCAGCATTCACCTCTGCTGGCTTCGCGTTAAGCAGGCTCCTCTCGCTTTGCCTACGCTCTCAGAAGCGCAGGTGCTGGACTGGCCCCCTGGCACTTTTACTGCGAGCTGCCATCAGCAAGAAGCAATTTTTCTATTTGTACAGTAACGCGCAATTGTCTGTAGAAGAGCACTTGGACCCCACACAAGACAGCTCACCCAACTTTGGTGGAAGTTGTGTCCACCAAGGACAGGCCTAAGTTTAAACGCATTCCTCCCCACAATATCACAGCAGAGTTGATTACTTGCATCAAAGAGCCATTCGTAGCCAGGGCAAGATAGCTTCACCATTTTATGCCTGACCTCTGCACTAAGGTACATCCAAACTACAGCTTGCAGCGTATTCCTAATCTCATCAGCACGGAGCATCACCTGCAGTTTCCACAGCAATCTCACCTCTGGCCCTGCGCCCATTACAGCCGCAATTTGTGCAATTACCCAATGCCGCCCAGACACAGACTCTTTAGAGCAGACAGTCTGAGCAAGGGGACAGATCTAAGAGGGCAGAAGCAGCCAGATGCAAGACCTGATCTCGGTTCCATTAACCTAAATCCCAAAGAAGCGTAACTGTTTAAACAGACTTTCTGTAGGATTTACCCCAGTATAACTAAGGCAATAAGCCTGGACCTGTATTTGTCAGATTTTCCACTTGTGCATCATTATAACATTATATACATTACTGCCTCATTAACACTGGTTTTAAAATTAAGCTTTACTTTTAAAAACACTGATGTACAGACTTTTAGAAAACAGTGAGATATTGAAAGAGATTATTTATATCCACTAAGATTACTCAACTGATTACCCTGGTTACAGGAACTCCGCGAGGAATACTTCATAAAAGTTTACCCTGATGAAGCCCGCTCTGATTAAAGCCATTCTTCTTCCCCGATTCATGGCACTGTCCTAAACCACCACCTGCAGGCACTGCAAACCCACAGCGCGGCACAGGCAAGCCCAGCTCTATAAGTCTTCACCGTATTCCCTACTCCTTCCCTCCTTTGCCACTGAGGGCATCATCGCTACATCATCAAATTACAAAACATATGTTTGTTAGCACCAACAAGTAATGAAAGACCAGAGGGACCAAAATGTCACAGTTCACTTAGGTTCACAAAATCACCGGAGCAGTTCTGGTGACCAAGAGAGCGTTTTGGGGACAGAACCCTGCCGCCTGCAGTAAACTCACAGCCCCTCCACTTAATCGCAAAAGCAAAGCCACTGCTGATGAGATGCAAGAGAAAAAGCAGTGCCTCACAACGGGGTCCCGCAGGGCTTCAGAGACAGCACCTCTCCATTTTAAGCTGCACCCAGAAGCAGCCTGGCAGGCACGTTGCTGGTGGGGCAGCATGCTGCTGCCTGTGGCACCTAGGAAAGACCTTTTCCTAACTGCCCCAGGTGGGACAAAGGGTGGTGATTCAGGCCAAGAAGGGGACAGCCAGAGGCATCAACCAAAGCAAAAGGCCCGGATCACCACCACTGCCCCCAGAGCTCAGCTTAACCCCAAGCAGCTCGCCGCACCAGCCCGGGCAGGCAGAGAGGCGATGGAGCAGAGGGACCCCCTGCAGATACACGCTCTGGAAGGGCGACGTCCTGCATCAAAGCCTCACCACGGGAGGGGGCCCCCGCTCCCACGAAACACACGCGCCTCCCTGCACAAACCCCTGCAGCGCCTGCCCCTCCGTGGTTGGGGCAGTTTAGACCCACGTTTGTCCCCAGGTGCCTGTCAGCACGCACGCAGGCAGGGGGTAGCCCAGACCACAAAAAAGGCCCATTCTGAGCCCAAGATCCACGTAACCATAGCACCAAGCATGAGCCATTCCCAACTGTCAGGCGCTGCCCTCACCTGCATGCCTACGAAGATCTTTTACAGGCTCGATTCAACAAGCATGGTAATGTCACCCAACCCCCCCAAACCCGGATTTCAGCAAGTACAAAAGGCTCTCCTTCACAGGCAGGGATGGCAGGAATCATCGCCAACAGGTTTAGGCTATGAAAACCTTTTTAGGAACAAACAGAAGGTGCTTGCGTTCTCACTTCTAATAAAAATACTTAGGAAGCAGAGAGCAAGATGAGGAGGAGTGCAGTAAACTGATCTTCAGACCAAAGTGAATTGACAGCAGGGACACAAGCTGACAAGCTGCATGGTAAATACCTGCCTCAGCAGGGACTGACTGGCTCTTTATCAGACAGCGAATAACTGCACCCTACCTCATAAGGTGCAGGTGGCAAGCGCAGCAGACCTTCGAGCAATCCGTATCTGCTGAGTGGCTTGCTGGCACTATACTCTGATGTAACACCACTGTATCCTTTCATCAAAACCACCTATATTTGCACAGGTAGCCTTCTGTTTTTATCACAGAAAGGTATTTAGCCTAGTAGTAAGGCAAAAATAGGGTCATGTCCTTCTCACAGAGGTTCAAATGCAGCCAGCTGACATGCAGCGGAAGAGGTGTGCAGGCAGCCCTCCGCTGCAGGGCTCCAGTGCCACTCCTTGCCCCGAGGCAAGCTTAGAAATTGCCAACCATTCGGCTTTTGTTTACAGGACAAACATATATATGGTAGTGTTGTACCCGTTAGCTTTTTTACTTCTTTTGTTTTAAATACACATTTGTTCAAGACTCCCAAGCGCCCTCAGTTGCAGTCCGGGAGTGATCTATGTGTGCACAACCTATTTAATCTCCTGACAGAGACCGATAGGAAACAGTCAGGTGTGCCCCTGTCCTGCAGCATCACCCCAAAACAGCCAGGCATGCCATCATCCCAACGCCTCACCCCATGGTGGCAGTGCTCCCCACTGCCTGCCCCCTCTCCTGCTCCCAACGGGGGCCTGTTCTGCAGCAAACCTCCCACCGGGATCCGCTCCTTCCCTCCTACCGCGGCGGAGGTTGGCAGTTCATAACCAGCAGCCTCTTTACTACCCCATGCTTCAAAGTGTTTCAGGGATACGTGGCATTCCCGATGCCTCCAGCTGCCTTAAGAGAGGGAGGCTCCACCAGGAAGATCAGACGGGTGGCTCCTGCAAGCAGCTAGAGGTATTAACAAGCAAAAAGACTTCTCGGTCCAATGCCTGCACGTCTATAAAGGCTTGCAGCGCACTGCACGCTGACGAACACTAGCAAAGCCACAGAGCCTTAACCACACCAGCTCTCCTGGCCACACTGCTAGAGGTGCTTTATCTGAGGCAGCTAGAGGCTCACTGAAGTAACACAGCAGGAGTTTCCCTGTGCTCCACCACCCCCCTTACCATGCTGGGACAGCCAACAAGCCATATGACCCAGCAGTGGTTAGGGAACTACCATCTGCTTTTGGCAGGCACCAACAAACTGGCCACTATCCATATGAAAACCTTTTCCAGTTCAAAGTAGCATCTGCCTGCTGGAAACGCCACAGTGTAGATAGGGAAGCTGACAAAATCTCCCGCACCTCTCCCCACCAGCAGCGTTTGCCAGGCTAAGACGATCATTAGGTTATCAAGCGCCGGTGTAAGCGAGCTGCACTGCACCACGGAACTGCTTGAACACTCAGTAACTCCACGGGACAAAAAATGATAACACAGCAGGGAGATAGAAAGTTATTAGCAAGCCCTTGTCATACCCTACAGGAATATAAGGCAAAGCTAGATATGCCTCCAAAAACAGCTGATCGTGACTGAAATACAAGTGACTGCAACAGATGCAAATCAGAGATGGAGGTAATTCATTAATTGAAAGTGCAATTAATTGAGAGTTGCAATTAACTGCAGCTCAGGAAGGTATTTAGACGAATGGTTACGTACTGTCCTCGGTGAAGATGCTTTCCTAAATGAGAGCCAAAGAGCAGCCCTGCAGCGCACCACCAAGCTTTCCGCCAACCAGAGGGGAACTGCAAGGCACCGCAGGGAGAGCCTGCTCCACCGCCGCGCCTCTGCGTCACCAGGCTGGGAAGCGTGCATGGAAAGCCATGCATATCGCAACAAATAAGGGTTTTTTTTTTTCCTTACCTGAGCTGTATCTGCTGCGCAAACAAAACATCCTGAATTGATCCGATGAAAATTTCTTCAGGAAATCCTAAACTCCACCCACAAAGACAGCTTTAGCATTATATCGAACAATTTCTTCAGTTGTTGTTCCACCCCCTTACACCAGTTTCACAGCATATTTCAGACAAACTAACATGACAAATAACCCATCTTTGTAGTTTAAGACAGGCATAAAGCTTTAAACTATAACACTGGTTTAAAGTCTAAACTAAATAAAATCTAATTCCATATAAGATGGATGTGCATACATATATACCAGACACAAATATACACACAATGTCAAATACAAGCCAGTGAAAAGCACTTTGTAATTATGATCAAATATACACTGTATAAAGACCTTTGCAGAAAAACAAACTGAAATTACCAGACTAAGATTGGGATACAATCTTGCAGGAAAGGAGAGCTTCTGAGTTTTGCAAACTTTATGAAAAAAGAAAGATTTCTTGAAAAAGAAAATAAGTGTACTTTTTCTGCAGGACTAGAATATGAAGGAAAACAGGGAGTGAACAAAAAAAAATTTTTTTTTAATATTGCTAGAATTTATCTGTGTTAATTATGAAACCTCATTAATTTTACCCTAATATTTATCTAGCTTTACAAATAATTTACTATAGTAAATAGTAAATTATTACTATTACTACTAGAGTAATTAATTTATACTAATAGTATAAAGAACTATTTAAATGCTTGGAAGGTACACTGATAAAACATTCAATCACTTCCAACTCTGCTCTCAGCAAGGCTGGACACTGTGGCAGACTGACTGCGAACACTGCATTCCTGCTTTTTCTTTTTTAATTTGCAAATTGGTGGTGCTAAGTTTGTAACACTAAAGTGCCACTGAAATACAAAACCATAAGGAGAAGTCAATACAAGTGAGAAAATACAGAAAGTGTCATTTGCTTAAAGATGCACGTTACAAAATTTAGCTTCTGCTACCACGGTGAAGGTTGGCACTTAATAACCAGCAGCCTCTTTACTATCCCATGCTTTGAAGTATTTCAGGGATACATGGCGTTCCCGATGCCTTCACCCTGAACACTGAAGGTAGTAAAGTGTCAGCTATGTGCCATCTCTCATGTGAAAATAGAAATAATTGAAGCAATCAGGGCAAACTAAATCGAGAAATAGACAGTGATACTAACCGTTTGTTTTGGTGGGTGGTTTTGTTTGATTTAAACTCTATATAACTGAGTGTACCCAATGGGCCCAGAAGCTTTATGCTAATATACAGAGGTAGAACAATATGAGTAAAGTACAGAAATAAATTTGAATTTAGGAAAGTACCATCCAAACTGGAAAAAACAATTTTGCATTTCATTAAAAACAGAGCACAGAGAAAGTATCACTACTCTTTCAAAGCAGGTTGCTTGGCCATGCGTTATTGCAACGTGCTTGATTTAATTAATAGCTATTTAAAAAACAAAAAAAGAAAGAAAAAAAAAATCGGAGAAGGGGACAAGGGGAAGGGAAAACAGGGCAGCTGGATGCGGAGGATGCAGGGCGGCCATGCCCGGGTGACAGCCTGGATTGCAGGTGGCCACCAGCAGGACCAAGGGAATGCCGCGGGCCCCGTCCTGGACAGGCCTCCCCTCTTTTGGAGTGGGCATAAAAACTTCCACATAGGGCTTAACTTTCAAGATGCAGGAAGGCTGTACAGGAAGAAGTTTTGTTTCACTGGACTGAAAATCACTTACAGGAAAGGATTAATACTTGTTAGCTGTGTCTAAGGGCAGAAACTAAAAGCGGAGACCTGCAAGGGAAAAGATGGGCCTGAAGTTTTTGTTTTCTCAAGACAAAAGTCCTACCGCAGACATGGAGGGGAATGTTTCTATACATTATTTTTAACTGCATGCATTGCATTCGCGGTCATTTCTCCACCCTGTCCACAAGTCTGCTGAGACTCGGGAAATTTCTGTGAAAATTGTGACGAGTAATTTTCCTGGGGGAGACAGGGCTTAACTGTACCCAGACAGCATCAGGAG
Source organism: Platalea leucorodia (assembly GCF_965183815.1). Classification (NCBI taxonomy): domain Eukaryota; kingdom Metazoa; phylum Chordata; class Aves; order Pelecaniformes; family Threskiornithidae; genus Platalea; species Platalea leucorodia. Next base: position 64,676,920 of record NC_138824.1, read on the forward strand.
AATTAAGAATAAAAGCAGCTCATACTGAACTCCTTTTTAAAGGGATTTTAATTAAGTCTTCTGAGAGGGCAAAGGGAAACATATGTGCTGAAACAGCCTCTCAAGGTTTGTCTAAAGGAAGGATATTGCCCACTTCTCACAATAGCTGTCAGCCATCGCGGGAGCCACCCTAGCACCAAACACAGTTGTGTCGCACATGCCTGGCAGAGAAACCCTGCTCTGGGCTACACCAAAAACTTCAGGACACAGTAAAACTGGACACATTCACATGGCTTGTGGGTACCAAAAGGCAAAGCTCTCTGTGCATCAGCAAGGTGACCGTATAAAAATAAAGGAGAATACAAGAGACCGCTGGCATAGTGCGGTTGCAGGACACCTAATAGCTTCCTGACAAAATGCTGACACCATGTCCCATTTCACCTAAAGCAGAACAAGGAAAAACGTCCACTCTCATTTTAAGTCCCAAAAGCATATATACTATTAAGAGCAGACAGATGAGAACCCATCACTATAGAACAGAATCATTTAGGTTGGAAAAAGACCCTTGAGATCCTTGAGCCCAACCATAAACCTATAATGCAGAAGTCCAGTATTGGGCACAAACACTGCTCCTACGAATGCCCTCAGCTCAGCGAGATCTGTGTTGTAAGCAAACTCTGAGTCCGAGCAGGTTTCCTACATCCAGATCCGCAATAACAGGTACACCAGCACAAGAGAAACACTCCGCTTCAGGTCTTTTACTGCAGTGTAAGCACACACTCCTGCGTTTTCTCAAAAGACGGCTGTGATTAATATTTACATATTATGAACATACATTGTTTCAATTCACAGAAATAGATTACCTTAATTGTTATGTAGTTTTTTAATGACTTGGACATTTTTTCTTGACTTCCTTTAACATGCAAGTGGCCTAGAACAAAAAAAAAAAAAAATCAGGATAAACAAGCGTGCTTTTGAATGGGAAGTGAACGAGAAAGACTGCACAGAGACACAGGAAATGCTGAGGGCAGCGTATGCTGTGATGGATACGCACCAACCATTTCAATGCAACACGTAACATATTTTTCAATAGCTTTGCCCACAGTCCTGCACACCTCTCCATCCTCAGCTTTGGCTGGGTGAATTTTAAAACACAGGAAAAGAAAATGTTTTTTTTTTTTAAAAAAACTAAAACACTACCACCATGAGCAGAGATGTTAATGAGGAAAAAACAACGTCTCCCTGCTCAGAACTGATAATAAACTGATCAAAACAAGCAAGTAAGGAAATACTTTTCAATCTTCACAGAAAAGTACCTTACCTCTTACTCTTGACTTTCCAGAAATATTTTAAGACCTTTAAAGATCTTCCAGTGATCCCACATTACAATACCTCAAACAATTTTCTGTACTTACTACTTGCTGGTGGCCACTATGCTATTTTTTTTAATCCGAAAGTTTATTGCGCTGGTTCAAAATACCTTATGTGTAAAATGAATTTTCTACACAATCCCTATTTCTCCAGACTTTGGGAGACCAAGAAAAAGAAGGGGGAGGCAGGGACATAGCTCTGATGCCTAATTTGGATTAGCTTATTTTAAAATGCAATCTCTGAGCATTGCTAGAGCTTTCAATAGCCACACGGACCATCGGTTTTGCAGGGCTGTGGTACATTAAAGAGGCAGTAACCATCTCCACCGCATTTAGGAGAGTATGAAGAGCTTGGCTTCAGGGCTCAAAGTTCTGTCGAAGCAAGCCAGGAGATGGGCAACCTCAGGCTGTATGCTCCTAGGCCTTGTCCATGCTAGCCACAGCATCACCGCTGATGGAAAACATCACTTATTCACAGCACCAGAGAGATGCCAAACATGTAGCCAATAAAACACTACTCAGCGTCATTTCAGAAATGTTGTTAAAAGCCTTAAGTGGCTTCTCCTAATAAAAGAGTAATCCTGTAAGTTACCGAGCACCCACAACCAACACGCAATTTTCAGGCCCTTCGTGACCTGCAGAATCCAGCACATTAAGTGTACTTAGAGGCAGATTTTTAAGCACAAACTTTTCTTACTCTTTTAATATCGCATCAGCGCTCTGCATTCTTTCAGATTTGGCCGTCCAGCGTTGCCAATGCCTCAGAGTGCTCCACAAGGACAACATATGATCAGGCTTCTGCTTTTACAGGTGGTGGCAGAAGTGGCATTTCTTGTTCAGCAGCCCAAGCAGCTGTCTGAGCTTTGTGCTACTCTCCACACAGCGCTGCTTTTGCCGCCTTGCCTGGAAAACCCCCTTTTCCACAAGCGGATAAAATTCCCATTACGCTCGTCTGGATACAAAAGCAACACGCTCAGGCCTGGTAAATGGACGTGAAAAGCATCTGGTTTCACTTTTTAGCTATTTCTGACAATGATTCAATGCAGCAGGGATTCTCCATAAAAAGGCTACCTCCTGTCCTACCCCGACCACCTGGGAAGTGGAGTTTGCACAACACACTCTATGGAGAGCAGGAAAGAATCAAGAGATCTATGGATAGAGAACCAGTCACAGCAGAAATCTATGATCAACCCAAAATCTCATTTTTATTGTATTTGTCCTGACTGCTAGCAGGTGAGGCCATTTTCACCACTGCGTGGTTAAACTGGGGCCCTCAATAAGAACATTCAGGCTGTCAGAGGCACTGGAGACCTGCAGCTCTTGCCGCTCCAAGTAAAACCCACAAACTTCTCCTGGGAGTAGGAGAAGAGCCTGGGTATGATTATTATTTTTTTCTTTTGCAAAGCTGCCTACCTATTGACTTACTTAACTTTAGGCAGCCAAGCTTAAACAAGTTTGATTGTGTTTTCCTAATAAGGTACAGGTAACACCTGAATTTGAAATAATATTCCTCTTCAAGAGTTTCAGCACTTAGAATGATTTCATTAAAGAATCACAAAATACAAAGATTTTCATAACTTTGGCTTGGCTCTCTTCCCAGAGTACAAGTAGTCTAAAAATAAAGTCCTTATAAGAAGATTTATCCCAGTACAGGGATTTTCTTCCTCTAATGGGGATTGCTCCTCCAATTCTGAGCCTGCTAAAATTCTGAAGTCTGTTACCAGAATAAATTGTTTCTGAAGCTGATTCATTTTCCCTAAATAATTCACACTATCATCCGCCAGCAAAATTTTTTTACTTAATTAATGTAATCTGTCAGCTCCTAGAGAACCTCAGTGTACAAATTGCCCTTGGAATTAAGTTCTTCTTCCGCCTTCTTTTTTTTTTTTTTAATAAAGAAAAATTGATTCCTCTTTAGTTAGTTAGTTTCAAAGAGTATTTCCCCTATAGTTTCAATTCCAAGCTTGAAAAGTCCGATTCATTGGTTTTCAACAGAAGGCTCCACCAGGCAGTCACCAGTGCATCTCAGTGGAAGCGCAGAGAATTCCCAAGCACTTCAGGAGCAAAGCACACCCTGGAGGATGCACCAGCCTCTGGACAATTGCTATTGATTTTTAGCAGGCTCCACAGTGGGAACCGAAACTAGAATTCAATATTCATCCTGTGCAGTACAAACATATATAAAAAAGAAAGCCCAAGTAATTCCCAGAGCGTAGCACAGGCTTAACTCTGCATCTCTTACTCAGGGAAGCAGCTCGAAGTGTTCACCAGACATCTTGCACTAAGTACTGCTCAGCAAGAAGAGAGACTGCAGATTTGAACCTGACTTTCTGTTGACTTCACTTCATTGGAGACCATCCAGAACCACCACGACTGCAAGAGGCAGAACAAATTTCAAGATTTCCATCAACGGGAACAGCGCTAGTACCATCAGACAATGATGTAGTTCGAAGCACTGCACAGCACAAACTTCGCTGAAGCACTATCACGCAAAGGCAGCAAGGAGCAGTTCTACATAATACCAGGCAGTATCATATGCTGAAGACCAAGCGAGTAAAAGACACGTTGGTACAGTTTAGTCAGGCATAGCCAGCAAGGGGGGAAGAGACAAGGCAAGTCACTCACACTCCATAGGAAAGAACAGAGACACTGAAGTTGGTCAGAGCACTAGAGAAGGTTAAGGGACCATAGTGACAAAACTCAATGCCTCCATTTTTCTACAAAGCCAAGGTAAGCCATAAAGACTTGGTCTTTATGTAGTCCATAGATGTCACAGACCTCCTTGTCTCTACCCACTAGCAACCTCATTGACCATGCCTGATCATAGTATACCAAAACATCTGACTCACTTGGTCTTCAGCATGACTCTTGTTTCTCATACCCATCACTAGGTGTAATGCTACTGGTGGATAAAAAAAGCTTCCCAGGAAAATTTAAATTACAGGTGTGTGAGTTTCACACACGGAACATCCAGTGGTTGGTTGCAGCAGAGCATCTGCCTGCAAGGCCTCCCCCACATTTCAAACCATACAAAACATCCCAGCTCGGACATTTCTCTGCAGGATCACGACTTCACGAGCTTTGTTGGTTCATCAGTTCATGTATCTTAGCACTCCCTCCATTCTTATTCTCCAGTAGTACAGGCATCTTTTCTTATCATGATTAAAAGCCTTTCACTGTAGTTACAAACACAGGCTATTTGATTCTGCATGCTACTGAAAACTTTTTTTAAGCCCACAAGCAACTGGTGCTGAGAGACACTGGAGAACAAGATTGGTTTATTCTATTCTCAATGCTTTCAAAACGTTACAATCAGCTACCTGCCCACCTGCCACCTCCACTCCCTGCCTTCAGATACTGCGGGTTCTGGTTCTAGGACAGCAGGAGTTTCTGATTTTAGGAGAACTACATAAACACATATAGAAAAGATCAACTATTTTCACCCCCTTCCTGCAGGACTGTAACGAAACAGTCCTGGTAGGACTGTTACAGCCAAAATATAATTTAAAAAGAAAGACTACCACAAAGAGTACCCTCAAATTTTGAGGAAACCCAAATCAAAGTGAATGAGATTCTACAGAAAAAACTCTTCTTTCCACATTTTTAATTAGGAGTAAACAATGTACATGGGCAATGCATATACTGTTATTATTTGGAGATTTCCCCAGATGAAATTCAGGAATATTTCACTGTAACTGCTTTATATTAATAAAGGCATTCATTCTACAGTTTCAAGATTCACTCTCATTTATGTTTCTTCACTTAGTGAGGACAGGAACTTGGTCACTGTAGTAAAGCGTTTGTTTTCATACCATAAAAATGCCAAACCTAAAAAAACAAACCCCTATATTTGTACAGGCCTCTCAGGTGCTTAATATTTTTACTTACCAGAATGCAAAAAGTAATTCCCCCATTGCTCACACTGATGATACGCCTCACACTGTGCGATTTCATTTTCATGATGAGGAAATGCAAGATCTATTCCACCAGTATGGATGTCCAGCTGCTTTCCAAACACCGCACTGTAACAATATTTTCCTGATCGGTAAGTAGAACACTACAAAAGCTTTTGCAAAAGAAATGCAGAAAAGCGTAAGATGAAACATCATAAATTTAAGTGTACAATTTAATGATTGCAGTTTTAAAACAAGACTTTACGCAGATCTTGGACACCAAAACTGCAGCAGAACTTGTATGGACAGGACTCATCTGCCCGCAATTAATTCTTAGTAGGAGCAATTATTTTTCTAACCTAGATTAAAGAATGGCAAGCAGGACGTCTCCTTTCCTTGTTCTGCTACAGGTTCAGTATCAGACAGCTGCCTTCATCTGCAAACATAACAACTTTGAAGTGATGATCATTCCTGTAAATTTGGTATTACTATTCTTTATCATGTACCTTTTCTGTAAGAATTCAGGGAATACTGTACGCAATCATGATAGAAAATGCTTAGCCCTATATTGTTATAATATTAAAAGAAAGTGTCAGTGCCTCCGATCTCCCAAGGCCATTCCTCTCGTCTACATTCAGCTGCATCTGTGCAGGTCACCCACAGGCTTGCATGGCACAGGCATCTCTGCAAATACTGGTGGCTGGAAGTAAGGTATTCATGCGGCAATGGGACAGACCTAGACGCTTTCTGGTTAAACACCAGGAGTCAAGGCTGCTACACTCTGTCCACCGCTCCAACAAGTCCCTGCTAGGTCATGCTGGGCAAGTTAATAACTTCATTTTGCCCATCTGTTAAACAAAGACAACACTTAACTACTCACGGGGAGGTAAATCAACGCTAGCTACCCAGAAACCAGGGACACTCAAGCTGAGGAAGATGCAAGGCCTACAGAAGCAGAAAATAAAAGGCAAGCCACATACATGCGTGCGTACACACAGACACACACAGTCTTTCCATATGTCACATTAACAAGTTGCTCCTGGTAGCTGGCTAGATATTAACCCTTTTGTCCCTTTTTGAGACAAAACACCCTGGCTGACGATGGCTCTGCAGAAGCAGTTGGGGCATGGGAAGAAAAGAAAACAAGAAGAGAGGAGGGAAGAAAGACCAGCTGCTGCCATTTCCCAGGCTCGTGCCCCTCTGCTTCCTCCTGTCTGCTCCAAAACCAGCTCAAGCACAGATCGTCACAGCAGTGGCCCTGGCTTATGCCTTCCCTTGTGCCGTCTACAGAGGAGCACTGGCCACTTGCTGTTTCCTCCAACAAACCCATTAAGAGCCGGGGAGAGCCGGATCTGCAGACCGCTCAGGGGCAGGAGCGGCAGCCCATCCCTCCGCAAGGGAACCTCCAGAGAGAGGTCAGACCTAGTGACAGCAGGTGGTTCCCTCCTCCAGGGCTCCGTCAGAGACCAACACCCTTCTCATTCACCTTCCCCAGGCACACTCCAAAGACTTCTCAAAATTGGTTCACCCAGCTTACTTAAAGTGCTCTGAAATCTTTGGCGAAACAGACAGGTAAGTAGGTATTGCTTAAAATGGGCCTCGGACAGCTGACGGGGACAGCAAAACATTTTAGGGAACTTACCAAAATAAGCTCTCCGTTTTCCACAGTCCCAAGATTACTACACTTATGCTCTGCATGGGTCAACTCTTATTTACATGGCAGGAGCCTCATCCAGCCACAGTAAAACAAGTTTTTACAGAAAGAAATGCAGACTATAAACAACACTGTATTAGCAGATAAGCCATTTTGTAATTGGCATTTCTTACCTGTGCACTTCTGTCACAGGCTGCACTTCAAATACAGCATGTTTTTGTGCACTTCAGTTGCTCTAAGAACTGTTACACAGTGCTGAAACTATTTACAGACAGAAAATCACCCTTATAAATGCTTTTCACAATCAGGTAGTAATGACTAGCAACCCCAGGTGCACCAGCAAAGCATATGAAAGGCAAACCTGAAGTACCTATTCCATCTACTTTCAGCTTGGGTTGAAAACTTAAACAGGGCCAGATCTAAATAATTTGTTATTAGCTTCCTAAAAAAGAACTGAGACTAATGCAAAACTAAGTACCACTATCAATCTTCTAGGAGAGATGATTTAAAGTCTTTTTTTAAAATACAAATTAATAGGTCATAAGTTAATACAGTGCAGGACAAAATACTACCATCCTGTGGAGAAAAATCAAACTCCAAATTAAGAGCAAATTAATTTAAACCAACTACAAGCAAAACGCTACTACACACAATTCACACCATGCCCACAGAATATACTGCCACAGAGAAATCAGAATATTTAATACTGTGGCTGACTTTTAAAGAAAGCTGAATAATGCCCAGATGATTAGCAAGAACATCTTAACTGCTGTTAAGATAAGGCCAGCAGGATCTCACACGCTTGCTGGAGTCGGGGTGGAATCCCATGCCGTCCTCCTGACGGAGCACTACATGCTGAACTAGGTCCCATGGAGACGGCAAGAAGTGGAAGGGAGGCAAATGAAAGAGGTACCATAACTTTCACTAAAACTTTGGTTACTTAGTTCGAGTTAAAAGACCTGCTAATCAACTGTGTGATCCTGCACAGCATATTTTAAATACCTAAGTCTGTCTCAAGAGAAGGTGCAAAAACATAGCAAGACAGCTATGCTATTAAGGTGGAGCAGAGTTTGTTTGGGCCACACACGACATCCCAAATTGCACAAAGTATTCACATTAAAACTGATGCTTTCTACTGATCAGAAAAAAACCCACTTTCAATACTGCTGCTACCATCATACTGTGACTGAAAACAAAAACCAGCACTAGATTTAAAATCCAAGAAATCTGACCTTGATATTGTGGAACACTCAATGTGCCATCCAGGTCTTCCTTTTCCCCAGGGAGAAGTCCAAGATGGCTCTTGAGGTTTGGCAGCCTTCCACAGGGCAAAATCTTTACCATGTCGTTTATCAGTATCAGCTGCCAAGAATAAGTGATTTGTTAATGGGATATGTCTCAAATTAAAAAAATGAGCAAATGAAAGCAAGTCGAAATGCACGTTTAGTGAACTACTCAGATCTTCATCTCTTTCGCTCAACTTCTTTTCCTGCAACTTTCCTCCCTTCCCCCTTATACAGGGTTTCCAGTTTCTCAATCAAGCATTTGAAAAAAAATAGTATGTTGAATTAGATGTCTGCAGACTAAAAAGATGGATTCAAGATTCCTTAATACACCCTATCCTTTTAGTCCTTTTGGCCTTCTCTGGTTTTACACCATTCATTTAGTTACTTATCAGCCAGTTTCCCAGGACAAACAGATTGCACCGCAGAAGAAAAGGTAACAAAAACAACCCAAACAACACCCACAAACAAAAAAAAAAAACCACATTTTTTTTTCTCTGGGACACAAATAGTTTCTGGTTCAGATTCTATAAAACCAAGAAGAGCATGGAGATGAGAATCAAAACTATTCTTGGACAGTAGCAACCTTCCAGTACCACTTTCACCAATGGCTTCTCTACAAAGGTCTCCTGCCCAGCTGTATTTGTTGCTTCCTTCACTACACAGCCAAGGACGTAGTCCTTTTTGTCACAGCACCATAGAGGATGGTTCAGCTCTGCTGGCTCCTAACCCCGGGCTGGATACACACAGCTCCCCGGCAGGAGCTACAGAACAGGGTTCTGGACTCAGTATTTTTTTGCTGACAAATACACGACCTTGCATTTGACTGATGCAGAACAATATACCTATTTGGCTTGAAGGGATCCAGCTTGGCCAGCAACTCGCACTGTTTTAAGTTCCCTTATTTAGCGCCGCTCATCTGTTTTATCAGCAGTTGACGCTAGATTTACTTCTTTCCTCTACTTATTTCAGATCGCCAACAAAACCACAGTGTATCACTGGGTCTGAACCAATCCCTGGAGCATTCCAGTACCAACACATTTTAATGATGATTCACAGCTATTTTTGGAGATCTACTAGATGGTCATTTTTCTTGAGCCATTCCGCTTTATTGATATTATACAGTCAGTTTTTATTCAGAACATCATGCAATATTAAGGGAAGCACATTACAAAAACCCATTACACCTGCTTCAGCATTCAAAATTGATAAGAAATAAGGGGACAGAAATATAACCTTAGTTTTATCCACTGAATCTTCATCTTGGCTGTTTCACTAGTTTGTCAAGCTCTGGCTGACAGTATCTGTTGACTCCATCCCTCTTGCCTTTTTTTTTTTTTTGAGTATACTGCTACAAAAAGGCACTCTTCACCTTCTCAGTTATAAGCAAAACACTAGTCAAAATCTTTAGAAGTAAGGGTAAATTTAGTTTTAAGTGACTTGAGGGGAAAGAGGGTAAAACACAGAATCAGTCACGGTTGAGACTGGAAGGCACCTCTGGAGATCATCTAGTCCAACCCCTGCTCAGAGCAGGCTCAGCTACAGCAGGCTGCCCAGGACTGTGTCCAGTCAGGCTTTGAATATCTCCAAGGATGGAGACTCCACAGCCTCTCTGGGCAATATGCTCTTGTGTTAACCATCCTCAGAGTGAAAAAAGGTTTTTATTAGGTTTAAATGGAATTTCCCATGTTTCAGGTTGTGCCCATTGCCTCTTGTCCTGTCATCAAGCATCACTGAGAAGAGCCTGGCTCCATCTTCTTTACTCCCCCATCAGATATTTGTTCACATGGGTAAGATGCCCCGAGCCTTGTCTTCTCCAGGCTGAGCAGTCCCAGCTCTCTCAGCCCTTCCTCATATGAAAGATCCTCCAGTACCTTCATTGTATTTGTGGCCCTTTGCTGGGCTCTCTCCAGTATGCCCATGTCTCTCTTGTACTGGGGAGCCCAGCACTGGACCCAGCACTCCAGGCATGTCTCACCTCATGCTGAGCAGAGAGGAAGGATCACCTCCCTTGACCTGCTGGCAATGCTCTTCCTAATGCAGCCCAGGAGGCTGCTGGCTGCCTCTGCAGTCAGTAACTGCCTCTAAATAACTGTCGAGAAAACACATTCCCTCTGCGAGTTGTAATGCTGAAACTACTCCAGAGTAGAGCTGTGAGAAGTTTCTGGCTGCGATTCACCTGAGCATCAGTCTGCCAGGCATTTTCAGTAATTGCAAACAGATCTGTTTCAATGAAGAAATATTGAACTTCAGCGTGCAAAGGATGCAGGAGACCTGCATCAAATTCTCCAGTGGAGAGACCTGATCAGACCCAACTTACCGAAACTACAGAGCGGCTCAGCAATCCTGCTCAGCAGCTGGACAACAGCAGCAAAAAAAAAAAAAAAACACCCAGCCAAGGGTACAGACATGCTCCAGCACAGCCTATCAAGAGATTGTTCACCCTCACACAAGTAAGCTGCTTAGCAGTAGTCCAGTGGTAAGTAATGAAAGAACCAAATTCATCTGGTTAGCATGCATCAGAAGGGTGCAACTACCCAAACAATAACATGGTAGATGACGTTTCCCTGCATTTACCCTTGACTATCTCACTGCTGGCTAGTGCAACGGCTGAGACCACCACCTCACTATGAAGTTTGTATGTACCACTCCCAAGTATTTAAATAAAATGAAGAATCTTAATTGTTCTAGGGTACCACAAGAAAGGTATAAAGAGAACCACGTATGGAAAGAGACCACCAAGTTTCCTCTCGCACTGGCAATAGTGAGTGCCTCAATAAATAATTAGAGAAGAAAAAAAATGAGGTCTTAATCAACCAAAAAGCTGGTTATACACAACAGGTTAGAAAACTGTTTCAGACTGTTGAACGAAGGTTTATGCATAGATACATCACGAGTTCAGACAATGCATTAATACAAACAAGTTGGTGCCATGAACATACCTGCTTCATCTTGAGTATCGGGATAAATAGTAGTTAATACTCCATATCTTTTTCCCCAAGACTTAACATCAAAATAAACATTGCCTAATAGAAAAAAAACGTTTAGTTTTATAGCAAAGATGGGACACATTCACGATGAAGAGGGAACGTTTCCCCGCAAGCAAAACAAAACAAAATGCCCTTCAACTCCCATTTGAAATTCTGATTTATAAATTCAGAAATACTGCAAAAGTAGCAGCACGTTTTCACATTACCAGCTTTTCAGTAACCTCACTGCATGTGCTCATTCTGCTCACGGGATAACTTTGTATTCAGGAGATCTCCCCAGGTTCCTCCCTGCCCATGCACAATCAACAGTCCCCTCTCTGACTGAAATGTAGCCTACTGCTACTCCAGTTATAATGCACTTGAATGCTTCTACAACCGTCAGCTCTGCTAAAAAAAGATCCACACATTGTGCTTTGCAGGCACATCTTTTACAGCACCTCCTGTTTAGAGCTAAGAGTTCCCCCAACTCTCTTGTAGAAGCCAGGCCAGGACTTTCCCACAGGAGCTTAGATAGCAGTTCATTACAGTAAACAATTACATTAAGTAATGAGCTACATTTAACTTAGAAATTGAGTAATAGTTGTTCTGCCCACTCATGTCATTGCAAACGAGTTGCTCACACCCTGTCTGTTAATCAACAGAAGGAAAGCCTGGCACAGGGTATCTCATCTGATCCCAACACAGGATTACTATGAGCGCTGATTTCCTGTACGTGTGCTGAACAAGGAGTTGCCTTGCTATAAGTCTTACCTTGCGAGGTTGCGTAAGCTTGTCCACTAGCAATTATTGTTTTTATAAAAGAAATTATCTGAGGAATATTGTCAGTCACTCTCATATATACTGTAGGAGGAAGGACCTTAAAAAAAGAAAGAGTAACATCTCATTAGCCTGTATGAAACACACTGCTGACAAGTCCCTTCACTCTAAGAAACAAATTTTAAAGAACATTCTCCTCAAATTTATCTTTAAAAAAAAAAAAGTTGCAAGTGTCATAAAAAGGTCATAACCAGCATTTAAGATAACACACACCACAAAAAAAAAATTTGAGGGATGGTAAAAAATCCACTCATTTTGCCCAGTGCCTTACTCCCTGCTTCTGACAAGTATTCTGGACAAGAAGCAACAACACCTGAAGTCGATGAAAGAATATTTGATGTTTCGTATGCTTTAGATCAGGCTATTTCTGCATTATAGTAAATATGTATTTTCTGTGAACCAAGGCTCTACTGCATGGTGAAAAAAAAAAAAAAAAAAAATCTATGTTCCTAAAGAAATTTAACTCCATTGCGAATCTAGAGTTTGCTTCTTTCCCCGCTTCCTTACTCAAAAGGTGTGCAATATCTTCCCAGAAGAATATAAAAGTAAATCAGTGCTCAGTTTCCAAACAGCACTGTCACACAAGCAATCAATTTATTTTTTCAGATCAAACTGTCAAAATCAGATTCCTTATCAAAATAATTGCTTTAAAATACTCTTAAGTTTAGAAGCTCAAGTATCCGTACCTTTAAGGCAGCCATATCTTCTTTAAAATCTTCTTCATAAATACGAGCAAGAGCTACTGGCGATATATTCATCTGAAAAAGAGGGAAGCAGATTAGTAAATCATAAATCAAAGTAATAATATAAAATATTGCAATCTTTTATCAGACAGTTATTAGCTAATTGGAAGACTTAACAAGCCCCCAAGGTAGAGTCAGAAAGGCTATTAATCCAACATTGACGGGGAAGAGATGCAAGTTATAAATAACTTAAAAGTAGTATTTCATTTATGCTTCTGAATTACCAAAACATTAATACATATCTTTCAAGAGAAAGCAACCAAAGATTAAAATAACAAACTCCTTCCCTCCCTCGTTATTTTCCTCTTGAGAGGGTCTTCCACTTCCAGTGACAAGATATACGACAGTACACGGGACGTGAAATTCATTCAGCTTATTGGCAGGGGACACCAATACCACCTACATGTCAGAAAGACAGATCAGAGACTTGCAGGATGAGACAGGATATTAATTTTCAGTGATTAAGAAAAATAAGCTATTTCAGCTGATCATGGTTACTCATAGATCTCCGTACAATCAGGGGAAATGAACTGCAAGTCAGTCCCACGCTTTGCCAAGTGCGGCACTTCTCAAGTACCTTCTCCTCATTTCTCATTCACGGGGTGACGGACAGGAACAGGGATCATCGCAGAAGTAACGAGAAAGCGCAACCAGAAAGGAAAGAGACAACTTGCACATGACAAGCTACTTGTTCTCAAATATTCAGAAGAGGCCAGGGCTTGAAAGCTGCATGACAGCAAAACCTGCCCTAGCAAGCAAAAGCATGATATCAAAGTGTTTCAAATGCAAGCTTTTACATCTTCTCTGAGGAGAGCCTACTGGGGAGAAGACAACATACTGTCAGTCCCTCCAGCTTGCAGAATAAGTAAATCCAGTTTCAGCACTTCCAGTTCATTACTGGAGCATCTTTAAGGGGTCTGATTTTCGGAGCACAGGTGGGTACCACTATTTGGACAAGCTCCTGGACAAGGCAGGAGTTCTGGTGAAGACAGATCAGATGCTCATCCAGCAATGAAACGAGGAAGATGCTCAGCACTGAGAAGGCACATTTCTGCCTACAGACCAGAGAGAGTGCTCTTCCAGACCCCAGGGACGGGACTCATCTTAGACAGCTCAGCTGCTTCTTCGATCAACAGAGAGACAAGGGTGCCTATAGGAAGAAGATGGGGAAATTCCTCCTGTCCAGACGGATGTTCAAAACACAGAGAGACCCATCTCTCTCTCAAAGGACCACTGAGGGCATGCAGCACGCTCATCGTAGACCAGATGCCCAAATTTCAGGTTTCCTCTAGATGAATCCCACCAAAGGATGGAGAACAAGCTTAGACATGCTGATCCTACCACTGTAATGCTTCAGGTACAGAGGTCGCAACAACAAAATCAGGCTACTGAGGTAGCCTGATCCAAAGAGAACGTGCAGAGCAGAGCAAGCATTTCAAAGAGTCACAAAAAAAAGCCATGAAAAATTACTTCATAGAACCAAAGAATGCAGTAAATGAACATTAATTCTTTTAAAACATCATGTCATTTCCCCCTCCTCAAACATAAATTCTCCATAATGTTCTGACAACAGGGAAAAATTTTAAAATGCACACATATAGATTTAAAATGTCTCGTTTTTTTCAGGTTTTGTTTGTTTGTTTGTTTTTTAAGATGGCCTACTGCCTTAGAAAATTGCAAGTAAATGGACTAAGGGAACACACATGTATTTCCACAGGAGCAGCATGCTAGTATTTGTTTGAATGCAGTGCCCTATATTTAACTGCAATACTAACTGTTTACTTAAAGATTAAATAAAAGTGACAGCTGTCAAATTCTCTGGCTCCAAGAAATTAGCTTAAAGCTCACAACTGCAATTTGATCCAACACATTCATTTATGATCCAGACAACATGAGTTACAGATTCTAAAAACAGAACAAAACAAAAAATTCAAAACGCAGAATAGAACACAGAATATATTCTTAGCATTTCAGGGTCCAAAAAGCATTTCAAAAAAAAAAAAAAGGAAAATAATTGGAATAATCATTCACCAAGCTCAGCTGGTAAAAAAGATCTGATTAAAATCCAACTGAGAACCACTTATAGCCCCAGTCTTATCAAGACTTACCCCTACACTCAATGTCAACTCAATGTCAACTTTCATGTAGGTAACCAACTCGGACAAGACTGGTGAAGCTTTCCAAGGCACTGATGTTGCAGCTAGATGGTGCTCAGCACCTTTCAGGAACCACTCTCAGCCTCGCATGTGGTAATGCTATATATACTACCTTTAATCATCAACAGCACACAACACTTCTCCAGAACACAGCCAGAAGCCTACTGGCTGCTAAGTTTTGGGTTGCTTTTGGAATAAGATACTCTCCAACTGTGCTGAGGATTCACCCCGGCTTTTTGTTGCCCACTCACCTCCCAGGCAGGAGGTGAGAGCAGGAGGACGCCGGCCGGGGGTGCTGTAAGGCAGCTCTCCCTGCCTCCCCCCCCTCACACAACTCTGCACCCATTTACCTCCACGCAGCTCTCAACACTCCGGACTCCCCACCCTCCGGACTCCCAGCCCCATTACAGCCATGCTAGGGGACCAGAAATCTCAACATTTATTATCTACTAATTAAAACAAACGAAACTCAACAAAAAAACCCAAACCCAGGTTAGTTTTCCTACGTAAGCAGCTGTAGAAAATAGCAAAAGTTTGGGTCAAAGACTGCAGCAAACACCTACCTCATTGGCTCTTTTTATTATCTTGTCATCTATGTCTGTGATCCCCATCACCATGATAACTTCAATTCCAAAAAACCTAGTCATTATCCTTCGAATTATATCAAACCTAACATAGGAGCTGGAAGAGAAAAAACATGAGCTTTTAAACATGCAGTAGTAAGAATAAACTTAAACAAACAAAACAAAAAAAAAAAAAAAAAAAACAAAGAAAAACCCAACAGCACGAACAGCCACAGGGACAATCTAAATACCCCAACACTTGCAATGAAAAGGTCTTCAGTACATAAAGTGCTCTTCCAAAACCAGTTACCACCTGCACAAAAGTCAAGCAAATTTCCCTTGAACTGGCCTACCCTCTTCTGGCATTAGTGACACATTACATCAAATTTTCTGAGTGTTTTCTTTTGTTGCATCTCTTTATTCAAGCACCGAAGTGCATCGGAAGCTACGTGTGAGCCAGGAGACTCTCTCAAAGCGAACAGTACGAATTAAGACACACAGATCAGATATTCTTGAAATACATCCCTCAGGCTTTGTATATTCTAACAGGTTTTCAAAAGCCACAGGGCAGAAGAACAGGGAGAAATAAAACAGGGTTCAAATGAATTTTGCTTAGGGTTGAATAACAACTACAGCTACCAGCCACCAATAAACTATTTCATTCACTCACCACCACAGACCTTTTCTGATAGCAAAGAAGAGCTGCTCTGTGGGTTATTTTGTTTTATTTGCACTCGAGCATAAATTCTCAAAATTATTCAGGCTCTTTATCATAAAACAGTATTTAATGCTGATAGACTCATGTACCTACAAGCCATACAGGGCTGCAGCAGCCCCTTCTGCCGCTCTCAGACTCTCCACTTGTAATTCTCAAAACACACTTTGACTGAGTAAAACCCAAACATTAGGTGAGATATTAGAAGGTGAATAGAGGCCACCAACTGGATTTGACTCCATTCACCACCACTCTCTGGGCTCGGCCGTCCAGCCAGTTTTTAACCCAGCGCAGAGTGCACTTATCCAAGCCGTGAGCAGCCAGCTTCTCCAGGAGAATGCTGTGGGAGACAAGTGTCAAAGGCCTTACTAAAGTCCAAGTAGACAACATCCACAGCCTTCCTCTCCATCCACTAAGCGGGTCACCTTGTCATAGAAGGAGTCCAAGTTAGTGAAGCAGGACCTCCCTTTCATAAACCCATGCTGGCTGGGCCTGATCCCTGGGTTGTCCCGCACGTGCCGTGTAATGGCACTCAAGATGATCTGCTCCATGACCTTCCCCGGCACCAAGGTCAGGCTGACAGGCCTGTAGTTTCCCGGATCCTCCTTCCAACCCTTCTTGCAGAGGGGCATCACATTTGCTAACTTCCAGTCATCTGGGACCTCCCCGGTTGACCAGGACTGCTGATAAATGATGGAGAGTGGCTTGGCAAGCTCCTCTGCCAGCTCCCTCGGTATCCTTGGGTGGATCCCATCTGGCCCCATGGACTTGTGGGCATCCAGGTGGAATCCTCAGCCTGCGCTGGCTTTGGAGAAAACAGAGCCCACAAGGAGACTCACAGACCTACAGGTTCCCATTTCACCTGCAGCACTGCACAAACTGCAACTCCCGTGGCTGTCAGAGCAAAGAAGTGTGAGCAAATACTGGAAACGCGTTTGCACCCTTCCCCTTAGCTGCAGGGACCAGGTGGCACTAAATTTCAGATTTATGGATGTGTAATATCTTGATGAAGAAAAATACTTGTTGTTGTTGTTGTGTGCACTATACCCGTGTTGAAAAAGGCTTTTGGAAAGCCTTGCTGCCAGGGAGATAGGTTTTAATGAACACCAGCTCACTGAGAGTAAGGTTCATCTAATGTGGTGACACAATTCCATAAGAATATTAAATTTGTCTTTGGACCCTGTTCAGAGGAACAGTGCCAGCATCAAAAGCTTGATATTACATTTAACAGCCCTGCAGTCGTGGTTCCCAGAGCAGACACAAATTTCACACTGTTCCCTCTCCTCTGATCGTCCAACTGAATTGATGGAAGAAACACTGCAAGAGCCAGAGGAGATCTCCTGACACCTCAGAAAGCAGGGTCCTTACCACTTCAGGACTGAAAAGAAAACAGACAGTCAAAATCAGGGGGGTGGCAGAGCAGGCACAAGGGACTGAATGAAATCTCCTCTCGTGCTTGGTTTTACTCTGATTTCCAAGCATTCAGCCAGGAACCTGGATGCCAACCAGGCTGCAGCTCACACCAGCACCATCAAGGCCAGTCTCAGAACGGAGGGAAAAGATGGCATTATCTTCCCGTCTGATTTTTTTCTGTATATAGCATGAGTTTCGGATGTTGTATTGAAGAATAAGAGCACCTGTTTCAAAGACTGGAAGTACAACATACTACAGAAAGCTGGATTATTTAGAGAAATAAGAAATCCTTCTGGAGGGGAAAGAGGAGGGGAGAAAAATAATTATGCCATTATTTTCAAATTCTTCTCAAGGATCTCAAGCTCATTTCCATTATTCGTTTCTGCATTATTACCTGCCGCGTTTGTTGTGCTTGCCACAAGTCAATTGTAAGAAGGAGGGGAAAAAGGAATTCTAGTGATAGGATAACACGTTGCAAGGGTATAACAAAACAATGGTATTCTACAAGAGAGGCAGGGTAGCAACAGCCATCACTCCATTTGACTTCACGCTCTTTCCCAGTGCATCTCCTGGCCTGTAGACCCCCATGAGCAGCACGCATTTCAGCTGTGCCTACCAAAACTCTACAGTTGGACCTAGCTACTGGGGGGGGGGGGGGGGGAATCAGCATTTTGGGTTTTTTTTTAGTATAAAATCAAGAGTGCTCCACCATCCTGAACAAATCAGCTGAGCAACAGGATGTCAACACTGACACGTGCAAGACCACAGACACTGGGAAGGAACAGCCGACTCCTCACACGTGGGAGGGTTCAACCGATCAGAAAAGAGAGAGGAAGGTCTTCAGCGCAGGCATCTTGCCACACAACAGCACTACAGGAACAACGCGTGAAGGCACTAAGGAGCTGCTTATCTGCATGATACACCACTCCAAAGGCAATATTTGGCCCTAGCTATTCTTTCTTAAATCAGCAAGTGAAGAGGTCAAACCCAGGTGGCACAGATGTATGGCAAACCTCCACATCAGGAAAGCTTAAAGTTGTTAGTTTAGACACAGGATAAGAAGAGATGGGTAAGAGAACAGGCAGAGCACACAAGGCCTTCCTACTCCCTCCTTTAATCAAAAGGGACTGAAGGCAGGAGAACAAGGAGACTCACTGCCAAAATACAGACATTCAAAAGCCAGAGAGCTGCAAGACCAAAAGATTAAATTCTCCACCTCTATAAATATTGTGCTCTATATTGACTATACCCCTTAGGACGGGAGCACTTCTGCGACTCCCTCCCCTGTTATGCCAGGTTGAGGAAGACAGGCCCTACCATTCTAGAGAAACTCGACTGAGTGATGAAGAAAAAAAAAAAATTTATTAGCATCTTTTCATACAGTTGCTCTCAAGTGATGATTTTAAATTGTAATTATTTCAAGGTAAACTGTAACATAGCCTGTATTACACTAACTGTAGATTTAAATACACAAATTGCCATGACTTTTTTTTTTTTAAAGTTCCCCTGAAGGTACTAAGTACAAACAAAATAACTCAAGATACCGTTTTCTTGATTTTTAGATCACCAGTAAAGAGCTAGGTTAGTTTTCTGCTAAGACTGGACAAAAGCAAGGAGAAAAAAAGACACCACCACATACACACAAGAGTATAGCAGCGTTTAAGGAGATGTTGCCAACAGTATTTGTACATGACTGGTATTCTAAAACTTCCCTTTTACAGAAAGAAGGAGCCGTTGTGCAGTACTGCGACAGCTCAACATTGAGCAAAATTCAATGCAAGTTTCTAAATGAAGTTGAGATGAGACCAGAAGCTGTGAAATGCCCTACATTAAAAGGGAACTACTCAAATACACAGCATCTGATCTCCATACGGATGGCAATTACCTGAGAAACCCCTGCTCTTCCACGGAGCTCAGTGCATCTTGTTCTTTTAAGAATTAGGAGACAGGAGCTCAAGAGCAGCTGAGCTGCTGCAACTCCCCTCAGCTTCACAGGCACCTGCAGGCACCCTGCATGTCTTCCCAGCAGGTGCATCTTAAAACAACTGGCAGCAACCTTCTCTGGTGTATTTGAAGTATTTTTTCTAAAGTTACTTATAATGAAGCTGGTTTATTATTGTAATTATCCGAATGACTTATGGAGAAAATGCTGTGTTGGTTTTTTGTTTGTTTGGGGGTTTTTTGTTTGTTTTTTGTTTGTTTGTTTGTTTTTTTAAACACAGTAAGCCACTGAATTGTTACCATGCAGAAAGACCTTTAAGCTGCCTGGGCTTTCTGACATTTAAGAACAGATACTTTTACCTCTTAACCTTAAAAGTATCTTTTTAATAGTCAGCCCTGAACAGCTTCTCCTTGCTGCTGACACAGCGTCCGAACTCACTTCGAGGCAGAGCCATCACTTCGCACAGACAAGAGGCTCTGCTCCGGGACCCCAACCCCTCTGCGCAAGAGGTCGGGTTATGCCGGTATGACGTCACACAACCCACCCTGCCTAGCAAAGAAGGTGCGTGTTCTTAGTGCCTGTCACCCCACAATGCCTCCTTCCGGACGAGCTGCCCCAGCAGCCCCCTCCGCGCCCCCCCAGGCCGGGCCGGGGGGGAACCCCAACAGGGTTCTGCCCTTTGCAGGGACCCGGAGGCGAAGCGCCGGCGCCCCGGCAGCGGCTCCCCGCGGGGCCCGCCGCCGGCCCGCCACACGCTGCCCGCCACCGCCGCGCCCGCGCCGGGCGGGACGTCCCCCCGCCGCCCGTCACTCACCAGCCGTGCCCGAGGTGCGCCCGGTCGTACACCGTCGGCCCGCAGCTGTACCTGCGCAGAGGGGAGCAAACCGCACCCGTCAGCCCCGCCGCGGCCGGCGGGCGCGGCCCCGCGGCCCGGCCCCCCGGCAGCCCCCGCTCCCGCCCGCCGCAGGGCGCTACCAGGTCGCCGCTCCTTCCGTGGCCAGTACGAGCGGCTCCTTGCTCCGGCTCCGGCTGTTGTAGGCCACGATCCCGCTGGCCCGCCCCGCCGGCGGCACCCACTCCCGCCGCCGCGCCGCGCTGCAACGCCGCCGCGCCGCCGCCTGCCCCGGGCCGGGGCCGGGGCCGGGGCCGGGGCCGCACCGCCGGGCCGCCGCCGCCACCGCTCCGCGCAGCATGGCCACAGCCCCCGGCCGTGGGCGGGCAGCCGGCGGCTCCGCCTCTCCGCGGGGAGGGGGCGAGGGGAGCGGGCACAACCCGCCGCGCCTGTCGCCGCGACACCCGCGCCGCCTGTGCCGGGAAACAGCAGGCGAGCGGGGGTAGCTACAGCCGGAGCGGCAGGAAGAGGCGGGGCCTGCGGGCAGGGGGCGCGGCCCGGCCGCCGCCGCCGCCGCCTCCTGCCGGGGCGCGGGGTCGCCTCTGCGGCCGCGGCCCGGCCCGGCCCGGGCGTTCCTGGGAGCGGCCCCGCGGTGAGTCCGGCGGGCTGGGGGGCGGCGGGGGAGCGCCGGGGCCGGGGCTGCGGCGTCCGGCCCCGCTGGGTGCGGGCTCGGGCCGGCGGCCCCCTGCCCCGCGGGAGCCGGACCGAAAGCCCGGTGCTTCGGCGGAGCTGCGCCCGCGCGCCGCTTCCCCTGAGCCGGGATTTGAGTGGGGGTGTCCGTAGGAGAGACGTGGCGATCTAAGAAAATTGTCTCTGCTGCGTCAGGTCGATTTGGTGAAACGGGGGCGAATCTCTTTTGTGGTGCCTTGCAGGTCAGGGGAGCGGCAGGCGGCCTGCCAGCCCCTGAAAGAAAAGCGTGGTGTGACATTCCCGAGCTGGGCTTAATAAATCAGAGCCTCAGAAAACGCTTCTGCGCCCCTCTTACCCCCCGTACCTGTGTGGAGTGCTGCCCGACCTGGGTGTTTTCAGAAACGACAGGGGCCGCTGCCAGGCGCGCAGCGGGGCGCCCTGCGCCTCGGCCGGCCGACTGCCCGGGTCTGCCTCCTTTCCCGCGTCGGGACACGCGAAGGACGTGTGTTTTCTGGTGATGCTTCTCTCATTGCGGGTGTTTTTTCTTTCTTTCAGAGCGTACCAAGGAAACGGAGCTTAACTGGCTGCAGTGCCTTGATCCGCTTTGGAAATTATGAGCTACTTAAGTAGAGTGAATAACAGTACAACGGAACAGACGTGAGGGTGCCAAAAGTCTTTTAACTAGCATCTTGTTTCCAAAAGTAACTGTGAGCAGGTACCAAGGAAACAAGTGAGAACTCTGCAAGCATATATGATATTTTCCCTGCTACTCTTCCAGCTTGCGACCAGATGATTTCCGCAGCTGAATGCTTTGGGGTTGGTGGTTTGTTTTTTTTTCCCCCACCCCATTTTTTTTACCCTCCCTCCATAGATTGCTCCACCATTAAATTCCCTGGCCTCTGTGAACCCACATCAACTCCAGCCTTTGGCAAGGAGTACCGCAGGTCTGCTCCCATTTTTAGGAAGCATCCTCTTGGCACGTCTTGAAGTTGAGGCCTGTTAGTTCCAGTTGCGGCCGCCCTTGCTCTTGCACGAGAAGAGGGTGAACCATCGGTTCCAGCGCGTGCTGCCGACCGTCTTTCTCTGTAGGAGCCTCTAAGCAGGCTGTTCAGAGTGGGGCCTTTTCAGGCCTCCCCGACCACTGCGTTACTCACCCGCTAAAGCCTCTCGTTGGCCTCTGGGGGAAGGTAATACTGCACCCTTCCTTGGTCGGACGCTGCCCGGAATAGGTCTGCCTGTGGTGAGCCACCTCACAGAAGTCCTTGTATTGTTTCCTCTTCTGTCTGCCAGGGACAGGTTTGGTAGATTTTTCTCATATGTAATATGATCATTTAAAATTATTGTTTTTACATAATAATAGGTTGTGGTCTACATCTTACTCTCTAAAATGAAGCATCAGATAGAAAGCCCTGCCAGTGACAATGTTTCCTTTATTTCTAAATGTGCACTTTCCACAACATTTTTCATTTAACGATCTTAACTTTTTGATCAAGTAAGAAAGCTATTTTATGGGCTTGCTAATTTGAGACTCGCTAGGATGAAACTGAAGATACCATCCAATAACCTTTGTAAATGTTTGCTTTATATGTTTCTCAGGAAGCTTCACAAGCCAATTATTTCAGTTTCCATAGTGAGCCGGTTTTGATGTCTTTGCCGTTCAACACACGTCCTGTTAAGAGCTGTCATTAACTCTGTCATCTTCTTTGTTCCGTACGGTGCCAAGCACTTTGACAGAGTCCAAATCAATACTAAGTATAACAATGGATGTTTTTTAGCCTTAATTCCAGGTTTAGCTATCACAGATGAAACTGCCAACAGATCAGAAGAATGCTGCAAGGGCTTTTTCTTTCCCCGGTGGTTTCAGAAGGCTTAGCATCTGTGCTATCCAGACTGGCTTTTAGCATTTAGCCCAGAAACCTCTATGTCCCGCTATAAAACATTATTTTTCTGAGAGTAGGAAAGGCCACGGTTATTATTAAATGCCTGAAATAAACAGTTAACATCATTCACACTTTAGATTTGTTTTAATGCAGTAGAATAAATTCAGTGGAACAACGGAAAGTATTCTACACGCACTGAAGTACTAAAAGAATACAGTTTAAAATGGAAAGCATTACTAATCCTGATGGATTAGAACCATAAATTATGCATCTTAAGAATACAGAGAGGCATTCTCAGAAACAGTCAGTCTGTGGCTGTAAGCACACCTCTACTTATGCCACCTATAACTACCTCCCTTCCCGATACCCTTACTCCTGGCTTGGGACATGTGGAAGGAGACCATACTCAACTACCAGAGAGGCAGAACAGCGGCAAAGGATTTTCTGCCTCCGTCGGGCGGCTCATCTTTGTTTCCAGCTGGAGCAGAAGACGCCTTTGGCGGTTGCCAGGGTATATCCGATCGATACCGGGCCTGGGCCTGCTCTGCTCCCGTGACTTCTGTATGTTCTGCTGAAGAGCTAGCAGCGGATGCGGTCTGCGGAGCGGTACGTCTCTTAGTCAAAATCCCGCTGAGGTGCGTCTGTCTCAGCTTCAGGTAAACTGTTTCAAGGGGTCACCCACGTATTTAATATTGTTAGGTCATCTCACATACTTCTTAGGAGCCGTTAAGGCTAAAACTTCCTTTTTTTAAATAAAAACTGAAACGCTAAAGTAAAGAGGTGACTCCTGAATGCCTTCAAATGGGTTTACATATTTTCTGTCCCTTTATCTGCATATGCAAGATGACAGCGTTTACCTTCCGGGCTTGATCGAAAGGGAAAATCCGGTAGAAGCGCAGCCGTGTTTGCAGCTCTGCAAAACTCCTGTGGTGGGCAGGGAGGACCTTTGGGGGTTCTGGCTCACCTGGCTCCTCGTGTATTTTCCAGTTGCCAGTCCCAGGTATTCAGACCAGGACTACCTCCAAGAGGTAAGATCAGTGGGCAAATCCTGGAGCACGTTTTGTATCATAAGTAAATAAAGAAAAATTAAGCTAAAAAATCATTTTTCCTTTCTATTTTTTATTAGGAGATACATGCTGTGTAAGGTTTTACAGTTTTCCCCCTATTGCTAAAAGTGCTGCATTTTTCTTTGAAAAAAATTAAACCACACCATCTTAGAATTGTTGACAGAGGAGAAAACACAACAAACGCAGCCTATCATCAAGAGCACGTTTCCAGTACCTGTTGCCCTGCTTGTCAGATTCTAGTTCAGGAACCTGGCAAGGAAGCCGACCCTGAGAAAATAAGGCGGAAAAAGGTTGTAAGTACAAACTACAAACCAAAAGCTAAGATGAGCTAAGTCCACTGCAGTGGACTGAATTTCTCATAGCACTCTGTAGTGGTCTGTAATAACGCACATTTTTACTTACTTTTTATAGTCCTTTTATTTTTACAAAACCTAGGTGTGTATCAGTTTGTCTAAGAATCTCATTTAATTTTTAAAAGGAGAATAAAAATTGCCTCAAGCTTATTACAAATGCTTGACTCAGAAATATTGTAAATGTTGAGTGGCCATTCTCCCAAATATTCACAAAGTAAAGAGTATGTTTTATAAAAAAGCAATCAATCATCTTGAGATGCATGTTCTAAAAAGTGATTCTGGGGAAATGAAATAAAACTGCAAAAGAACTTCCGTTGGTGGACTTAAAGAAGAAAATAAGCTTTCCTGCTCTTATCAAAAGCCTAGTAGGCTGGACCCTGAGTCTTTAACACCGTCTCCTATTGTTCAGACAACCTACCCATCAACTGCTCTAACAAACGCTGCCCGTTTTTCATCAGAAGTGTTTGGGTCAGGCGCCACAGTTTACAGGAACAAGCCTGAGGGCTGGTATGAATTCAGCCGGGGGTCGGACTGATGTCTTGGTCAGTGGTTTCCAACTGTTGAGGTGCATCTCTCTTGAACTCATTGTGGAACCGCGGAGCCCCGTGGAATAAGTTCCCCGTGACCGGTGCTGACTCCGCGTTGGCACCACTCAGATAGATGTACTTCTGCCTTGGCCTTGTACTGCGATGCACAATTACTAGTTCCAGTCAGAATTTTTCGCTCACCTTTAATGCCAGCGCTGTTTAAGCTCACTAGGTGCAGGAGGTGCAAGAAAGAGATGGCAGCCAGCCAGAAGACAGACATGAAAAGAGCAGTGAGTGCAACGGTCTCAGGGCAAGCAGAGGAAGAGATCAGGAGCTGTATCCAGTGAAATACCCATTTTTATTTTTTTAAGTCCTGCTTAAGAAAAAGTTTAGAATGGCAGGCCTACGTTAGGTAAGCGTTTGGGAAGTTCGTGAAGTTCTTGAGCCTTTACTGGGAAGCAGGAAAAGGACCAACTCAGCTAGATTTGTTTTCCACATTTTAGAATCCATTAATCCCACATCATTTGCTGACATGAACAGGTATTTCTGCCCAAATATCTGTAAATGGTGTACACTGTCCAGTGCGCAGACAATGCATATTGCGTGAAAGCGTGAATTATGACTTGTCTGCTGGTCTTCATGCTTGCAAACCTCAGCTCTGCTCATCTTGCATGTTAAACTTTTGCAGCTTTGTTTTGAAACCTTCAACCATAAGCAAAATGAGTAGACTTCTAAAATTCTGTTATCATCACCCAGGTATGAATTTAGTCTCATAAAGAGTAAACAGCCAAACAAGCAAAAAAACCCCATACATAACTGTAGAAGAGAGGGATTAAGATATTAAATGGTGAAAAACAGCAATTCATTAGAAGGAATAACTCATATGATTCGTCTGTACCTGTAAAGTATAATGACTAATGATCAGAAGACACTGTATTTTCTAATAAATAGAGGCACAGCTGTAGTAATTATATAGTATTTCATATAGCAATATTCAACTAAGGCAGAGAAAGAGAAAGGAGGCAGCCAGAATTCCTTATACCAGCTGTCCTCATATATTCAGTGTCTGCATTTGTGGAATATATTTGGAGGTTTGGGATTTTATGTTCCTCCTATTAAGAATTCTGAACTTTATGCTGATGAGATGGAATAACCATAATTACTGGAAATATTTATACGTTATATGAAGTATATGTTAAATAATATTGTATATAGATAATATATATGTTACACAGTAGTTGCCCACGTTGTTGATCTGGTTATAGGTTCCCTGATTCCCACTGCTGTGAATTTAGATCTCTAGTAAGGTAACAGCCTCAAGAAGCTTCTGAAAAACGCAGAGATTTGTGTTTCTGAACAGGAAAGATTTCTTGTAATCAGAGCAAGGAGGCTTGGAAGCAGAAGGAGGAGAGTTAGATACTTGATCCTCCCGTGAAATATAGAAAATAGGAAGAAAACGAAGCCCACAAGTCTCTCTCCTCTCTGACACATGACAATCATTCTCTACGCTTCTACTCGTGAGTGCTCCACCAGAGTAAGAAACGGGCCCCTAATAACAAAAGAACAACTGAAACTCCATTCAAGATCTCCCATCTCTCACCTACTGCAGCTCAGAGGCAAGAGGCAAAGTAAAAAGAAAGCAGAGGAGGAGGAGGAGAAAAGCAGCAGAGGTGGGCAATGGGTGTCGGCTCCACATCTTCCAAAACTTTCCAACCTGGAGATGTGCACATATACCTGATCCCCTCACCCCTGGCTTCCTAAAAAGACGGGCTAACATGCTGCTGAGCCTAGAGGGAGGTGCGGAGAATAGGTATTTCTGGGCACAGGTATATTTGATAACAGCACTACACAAAGCACTGAGAATCATCTTTGGGAACTGTGAAAGGGGAGGACCTTCAAAGTGTATACCAAATATGTTCTCAGGGGAGCTCAGTCCCATCCCTCCTGTAGGACTTGTGCAAAGTCCGATGATGGTTTTTTCTGTCACTCTTCTGGCAACGTACGAGAGGCTAACAGGGGAAGACCTAGTAGATGGCACTTTTAAGAGGTAGATGATACCAAGCGCTCTATCCTCAGTGCATCCAAGCCTATCGATACTTTTGGAAAATTACTGAAGCCTAGCAGGCCACAACTGCACTTGGAAGCTGTACCTTTCCAATTTTTTTTTGTCTATAAGGAAGAAGGACAGTTCTTGTTTATAAATTAGCAGGTACTTTTACAAACCGATTTCTTATTTGTATGTGTAATTACTACTGTGTGTCTAGAATGGTAGTTAACTTTTTTGCAAGAATGACTCCTTTTGGGATTCCTGAATTCTTTTCAGATGTCTTGCCTCTACTGAGTCATAATTATTGGCTTGGGTTCTTGTACTAGCCAGGGGACTGTTAACTACCTTTAATTGCTGACAGTGGCTCAGCTTCTTCAAGGCAAGGGTGAAACAGGCTGTAACTACCGAGGTGGTGCCAACAATTTAGAATAGGTGTTCCCAGGCTAGTGCTGCCATTACACAACTCCCTCTTGATGCCACCATAAACCAGAGCACGCAGGTACAGAAACACTGGCTTGGAGCGTTGCCTAGATGCTGTAGTACTCATCATTATTTACATACTTAAGATCTCAGGTTTTCGAGGTTTGCATCAGCAAGTAGAGCAACCCATGGAAAGAGAAAATGCAGGGAAGAAAAGTATGGAGAACTTACAGGTATCTTCAGAAAATGAGCAACTGCCCTCTGAAATCTGCCCAAAGGAGTGGGGCAGGGTCAGTTCAAAATGGCTTAGTCTATGCTATGGAAGATCGGCTCCGCTCCCGAGAAGTTATTTCGGTGCTTGGCTCCCACTGGAGGGATCGGTAAGCAGCTGCCTGTGCTCCCCTGAAAACCCCGCGCTGGGCGCTCGGGCACCAAGCTGATGACAGCAGCAGAAATACTTATATGGGGTTAAGATGCCGAGGTCCTTAGTCAGGCCGTCGCTCCCTCTTTCCCTACCAGAAGCAGCAGAACATCAGTGCCTCAATAAACAACGACTGTACCAGCAAGTCTGAGCGTTTAGAAACGATGAGTCAGTCTCCCCTAAATTAGGGATTGCCGGTGACGTTTTTTAAAAAAAAAAATTAAAAAAAAAAAAATACGAGAGGCAGAAAGCGCGCGTTGTTTTGCTTCGCTGGAGCCGGGGCAGGTTTTCCAGGCCCGCCTTCCCCGCTCCTCGCTACCCGACCCCCGCCGATGCTGGCGGGACCGGTGCCTGCGGGCTCCGGGGACCTCCCGACAGGAAGCGCCAGGCACGGGCCGCCGCATCCCCCTGCCAGGGGCCGAGACGCAACGGCCGCCGCTGCCCACGCCGCTTCCCCCCGCCGGGACGGAGCCCCCGGGCGGGGCCGCCCCCCCTCAGCGCCCGCCCCGCTCCCGCCGCCGCCGGGGCAGAGCGCGGCGCGGGGGGGACCGGGCCCCGCCGCGGGAAGGAAGGATGGATTTGGCAGCCCGGGGGGCTCGGAGGAGCCCCGGGAGGAGGGAGGGTCTGAGCCCCCCGCGCCCCCCCAGACCGGCCCGTTACCGGCCGGCCCGCGGCGGGGCAGCAGCTTGGGAAAACAAAGGCAGGCTGCCCGCGGCGAGCCCCAGCTCCGGGAAGGGTGACC